>NC_070609.1:28602500-29227500 GCF_027172205.1 Podarcis raffonei
GGGAAGGGGGAATCAGGATGCTCCAATAAGCAGTTATTTGATCTGATCCAGTCAGGATCTTTCATGTTCTCCATTTTTTGTTCCACCACATCTCTCTGTGTGTCTCTGTCTCTCTCCACCTCCCCAGCTTTGTCAGACGATATCATCAAAGCGGCTAAAGACATTAAGCCCATCACTGAAATCCAGCAAACCGGGAACAGCTTTGTCGTCACATCCAAAACCCCCAACAAATCCGTCACAAATTCATTTACTCTGGGAAAAGAAACAGAAATGACCACCATGGATGGCAAGAAAGTGAAGGTAACTAAGGGCTTTGAGAGTTAACAGCATTAGCAGGTGGCTCTTGACGCTACCGATCGATTACTCAGGCACATCTGCAACACAAACTAGAGCAGAGTTGGTTCCAGTGTGAGAGTTGCTGGGAAACTGTAGCTGGTGGAGATTCCCAGATGCTTTGCCAGAACTACAGTTCCCAAGGTTCTTTGCTGAAAAGACATTATAACCACATTTCTTTAAAACCGTCTTGTTTGTAATGTACAGAAAAGGGCCAGTCCAAGATATTTTGGTGCATAATGTAGAAAACTGATCGCTCCTCATACGTGAATGAATTTAACAGGGTGCACAATCTCCTGCAACACTAAGCTGCAGTTGCTGCTCATTTCACTGGGGCTTGAGCAAGAGAAAATCCCACAGGACTGTGCCTCCTGACTCAAATCTGCCCTACCTGTTTTTACTCTGCCATCCTCAGAGGCATATGATGCAGCTGCCACCTGGTGCAGCTGCCTCACCTGGCTGCTGTTCTCATCCACACTTCTTCTGTTTGCCCTGCCGCTTTCCCCTGGGGAAACCTGTGGTTTAGCGCTGAATTGGAACAATTGGCCGTCAGGTTTCCCTCAGATTGCTGCTTGTTCCAATAAAGCACTAAAATACAGGTTTCCTGGGGTGAAAGTGGTGGGACAAAGGCAAAACCTGTTGGACCTGCACCTAGAAAGTACGGGACAAGCAGGAAAGCACTCAGACGTCTCCTTTCTACGCACAGGACAAGCAAAAGTGTGCATGAGTCCTGAATTCTCTGTAGAGTTGCCAAACCCAGAGAAATAGGCAGGCGAGGAAGAAATTTGATCCAGTTTTCATTTCAGGGTGAACCTACCTCATTCACACTTTTTGAAACAATACGCAAGGCAAAAGACAGACGTCCTTCAAAATCCACACTTCCCAAATTTTGCATTGCAGGTTTTTCAGTCAAGTAATGGGTACGAGAAGGCATCTGCTAGGGTGAAGTGTGCATTAAAGTGCATATCCTGGTGAAAATAACAAAGGAAAAAATGCATTATATTGGGGAAAATGGCTTCTCAAAATTGAGTCTATTAGTAAAAAAAAAATGCATTAAAATGTATATATTTGAGGATAAATTTGTATGAAAATGCTAGTGAATTTTCACAAGGACATTTAAAAAAAATCAAACCGATGTGAAAATGTAGAGAACTGAAGAATGGAACAATGAAAAACAGGTTCACTCATCCCTACTCATACCTGCATGTGAGAGCCCACATGGGCGGGTTCTTAAAGGTAGACACAGAGGCCACAGTCACACCATACATTTAAAGTGCTATGGCACCACTTTAAACAGGCATGGCTTCCCGCAAAGGATTCTGGGGGCTGTAGGTGGTTAAGGATCCTGAGAGCCATTAAGAGGCTCCTACTCCCCTCAGAGAGCAACAGTTCGCCGAGTAGTTTAACAGCTAAGCCCTCTTCATAGGAAACTCTGAGATCTGAAGCTCTGGGAGGAGAACAGGGGTCTGGGAACAATGCGCAGCACCCTTAAAAACTACAGTTCCCAGAATTCTTTGGGGGAAACCATGACTGTTTAACATGGTAGCAAAGTGCTATAAATGAATGGTGGTCACAGACTCTGGGCCTGGCTGGCAACCCTTAATCTTTGTGGCACAGTATTCCCAAGAGGCACCTGTTTCTTTCCCATTGCAGTGTATGGAGAAGCTTCTATTCGTTTTAGGGGCTCCATAATGTACACATTTGTTTAGAATGTATATACAGGCAGCAACTGATTTGAGTGTGGGTTTACATTCCAGACCCCTGCGCACATCAGTGGTGCCTGTGTAAGGCGCCCTGTCCTGTTCTGCCCCTTTTTTGTGATGTTTTTTTGTTACATTTTCTGGGTGTTTCTGGGTTCAGTGCAATGTGGACATGTGAAGTCATGCACATATCAGAGGTGCCTAAAACAGTAACTGCCTATATTCATTTCCTTTGTTCTGGTGCAACTCTGCCTTCTGCTGGCCATTTGGCTGTGGCCACCTATGCATCTGATCTGTTGCTACCCAAACCTTGTGCAGTAATGGTTTTTCTTTTTTAAACAAACAGTGCACAGTAACCCTGGAAAATGGGAAACTAATAGCCAAAGCAGATAAATTCGTCCATGAGCAGCAAGTAGTTGACAATGAAATGGTGGAGGTGAGTAAATGCTGATACTGTGGTACCTTGGGTTACAGACGCTTCAGGTTACAGACTCCGCTAACCCAGAAATAGTACCTTGGGTTAAGAACTTTACTTCAGGATGAGAACAGAAATTGTGCTCCAGCAGCGCAGCAGCAGCAGGAGGCCCCATTAGCTAAAGTGGTGCTTCAGGTTAAGAACGGTTTCAGGTTAAGAACGGACCTCCGGAACGAATTTAGTACTTAACCTGAGATACCACTGTATTTTAAGATGAACAGTTGCAGAAGGGTCACTTTCTCCAAAAGAGGGGCTGGGAGAATGTCTGTGCCTCTGCCTTTGGAAGCACCTGTTCTCCCAATCCCATGTGGGAAGTATTGGTCAAGAATGCAAGCATTTTGCTCACTTTTATTTTGGCATTTTACATCATGCATTTTGCTCACTTTTATTTTGGCATTTTGCATCGTGCCACATGGTTCTGCAAAATACTGCAGGTCATCTAGAGAAAGGCATTCTGCAAATACTCAAAGGGCACCTGCTCCTTTAACTATTGCAAATGTGAAAGAAAGAATCAAAGCAGGTCTAATTGCTAATGCATACAAGAGCATTTTGAACATGGCCCCCCTATCCCCAATTCAAGACTACAGCAAACTGGATCTCATCAGGAATATGCTCCAACAATAGGCATGGCTCGAACAAAGGTGAAAACTCACCCCAAACAAAATAGTTTCATTGGAATGTTTTTGAAGCTAAATTGTATGTGTCAATTAATTTACTAAGGGATCTACTTTTAATTGGTCCCCTGGCTTCAACAATTGCCCCTATTACCTGGTTATTTGCAGTGTTTTGGAACACGTTCTGATGTACTATGCATTGCTTAGGTAAGTCTTACACCTGCTAGTTACGAAGCAATTTAGAGAAACCTTTTCCAATTTATCTTCCACAGACCATCACATCTGGCTCAGCAACATTCACCAGACGAAGCCGGAAGGTTTAAAGATTCAGAAGACAACCCAGTTTTGTAGCAGACTTTTTATATTTGGGGAATAAAGTGCCCTGTCCATCACTGATAATGTTTCCTTTTATTTATGGAGGGTAAGACTTGTTCGGAAAATGCCCGGGAAGGCCGCCACCTTCCCAAGACACCAGGGCGTCTCTCTGGTGGTCACTCTCTGGCTGTAAATCTTCCTCAGTCCAGAGAGACCTGTGATAAGCGACCCCCCCCCCCAGAGGAGCACGCTCGTCTTCTGGCATCTCATTGCAGAAGAAAGAGACAATGAGGAGCTATAAACTACTTTATTTAACAGTCTATATACAGAGACTCCAACAGCATGTCTGCTCTCTCTCAGCAGCAGTACAGAACAACATCTCACACAGAAGTGAAATAACCTCTATCAGTACTCCAACAATAATGAGACTTCCTGTCTCACGCTCTCAGACACTCACGTGATATAAACAACCATAGTGCTACTTGCTGAGCAGCTGGTGAGATAAAAATCCTAACAAGACTATCAATATGTTCTGCCTCCACTGTCGGCGGCAGTGTGCTTGTGAACACCAGTTTCTGGAAGCCGCAGGAGAAGAGAGTGCTCTTGCCCTTGGGTCCTACTTGCAAGTTTCCCCCAGGCATCTCATTGGCCACTGGGAGAACCGGATGCTGGACTAGATGGGCCATTGGTGTGTTTCAGCAGTAAGGTTCTTCTTAAGTTTAGCAATGCTAAAGGAAATGTAAAGGGACGTTGCTGAAATTGAGAGGACTTTAGTTTTGAAAAGATTCCAAGAAAAGCTTTGGGACGAAAAGAACTCTGGTGTCACCAAATGGAATGGAGTTAGCATGGGTTGCTGCCGACGCTAGTGCTACTCAGTGTAGATCCACTGAAATTAATGGGCATGACTAACTTAAGCCCATTCATTTCAATGGCTTTACTCCACATAAAACTCAGTTGGGTACAACCACAAATTAGTCATGTGAAGTTGGCTTCTCATCAAATGGCAAAGATGCATCGTTAAGCATCAAGTGCCTCTCCTCTTGCAAAGGACATCATCTCCTGCCTTTTGCCTCTTTCATGCCAAAGCCCTCATAAGATTCCCAATAGTGCCCCTATAGCTGCCCATAAAGCTGTGCCAATTAATTACAGACCTGCAGCAGCTGAGAAGAAAGAAGAGCAAGGAACACTGTTACTGTGAATCCTCAGCTAGAGGGCCAAAACTTGGTACATTTGCGTAACAGCTCTCTAAGAGTGACTAGAATAGGATAGCAATGCTCACTTCAGACACTCCTCCAGCATAGGTAAGTGCTGGTATTGACATCATCCATGCATCCAAGAACCCATTCACAATTCTGCCTCCAGTGTAATTGTGGCACCCTTAAAAAAATGAGAACGCTAGAATTAACGACATGGTAAGAACCTTAAAAATAAGTTCAGAATTACTATCACACACACATCTGCAGTTTTGCACATGACACCAAACTGGGAGGGGTAGCTAATGCTGCAGATGATAGAATCGGGATTCAAGATTATCCTAACAGATTGGAGAACTGGGTCCCAACTAATAGAATGAATTTCAATAGGGACAAATGTCAGGTTCTACACTAGGCAGGAAGAGCCAGCTGCACAAATATAAGATTGGGGGACATCTGGCTTGTCAGTAGTTCATGTGGAAAGGATCTAAGGGTCTTAGGAGACCACAGTCTTAGCATGTCAACAATCTGATGTAGCTGCGGAAAAAGCTAATGCTATTCAAGGCTGCACTAACAAAAGTATAGTGCCCAGTTCAAGGGAAATAATAAGATGGCTCTCTATTCTATTTTGGTGATATCAAACCTAGAATATTGTGTCCAGTCCTGGGTGCCACAATTTAAGAAGGATATTGACAAGCTGGTGGTAAGAGCTGTTTGACAATGGAATGGACTTCCTCGGAAGATGGTTGACTCTCCTTCCTTGGAAGTTTTTAAACAGAAGTTAGATGGACATCTGTCATGGATGCTTTGGTTGAGATTTTGCATTGCAGAGGGTTGGACTAGATGACCCTCAGGATCCCTTCCAACTCTACAGTCTATGATTCTGTTATTTTTAATTAGCCTGACTGTGCACATAAACAGTACCTATTATAGTAGTCATATGTAGCTAGAGATTTGGGAGAAATTCAATTCAGATTAAAAGCAAAACCTACGTTATTCACATATTCTGAAACCATATGCAAAGTGAAACAGACCCATTCTTCAAAATCTGCACTTCTCTGAATTTTGGAATGCAGTTCTCCAGCCAAGTAACGTCCACAAAATGCATATATTAGTAATAAAACAAAAACAAAAAACAAAAACATGCATACATACAAATATGCATTGTGTTTGGGAAAATTGCTTTGCAAAAACTGTCTGTCATATTATTAGCATTAAATTTATTTATTCACGAGCAGGTCCCAGGGTGTGTTACCATAATCTAAAATGCAATGCTAAAAGCAGTTTAAGCAAATCACAAGAGTAGGGCAGGTCCCAAAAACACACTTCTCAGGTGTCAAAAGCCAGGGCAAAGAGGCGTATCATCAGCATACGATTAAAAACTGTATAACGAAGGTGCCAGACATACAGTGAGGGGGGAAAGTATTTGATCCCCTGCTAAATTTGCCCGTTTGCCCTCTGACGAAGAAATGACCAGTCCATACTTTTAATGGTAGGTTTATTGTTGCTGTGAGAGATGGAATAACAACAGGAAAACCCCCAGAAACCCAGAAGACAAAAGTTAGAGATTGATGTGCATGATAATGAGTGAAATAAGTATTTGATCCTCTATCTTTTTTAAAAAAATAATTTTTATTAATTTACAACAAAAACAAAAACACACAATAATTTCACATCCAATTTTTCACAAAGTATTTCTTTTCTGGACTTCCTTTAGCTTTTCCGTAAATCGTTCATAGTCATTATTTAAGTTACGCATTCCTTAGGTTTGTATTGTCATTATTTGAACCTTTCTTTTTCTATTCCCTTTTAACAATACATTTCACAGTGCTTCTTTAAATCCCTCTAGCGTTATCTGTCCCTCACTTATACTTTTCAGATATTCCACAAACTTTCCCCAGTCCTCGATGAACTTTTGGTCTCTTAAATATCTAATCTTCCCAGTCAATTTATCCAACTCGGCATAGTCTAACAGCTTCATTCTCCATTCTTCCATCGTCGGTATTTCCTGTTGTTTCCATTTCTGAGCCAGTAACACTCTTGCAGCTGTCACTGCATATTGAAAAAATTTACTGTCCTTTCTCTTTATCTCATTTCCTAAAATTCCTAACAGAAAGGCCTCTGGTTTCTTTATAAATGTATATTTTAATATCTTCTTCAATTCATTATATATCATTTCCCAGAAGCCTTTCACTTTCTTACATTCCCACCACATATGGTAAAAAGAACCTTCTTTATCTTTACATTTCCAACACTTATTACATGTCTTATACATTTTCGCTAATTTTACCGGTGTTATGTACCATCTATAAAACATTTTCGTAACATTTTCTTTTAACGTCATACATGCTGTAAATTTTAAATTCTCCTTCCATAGCCTTTCGCAGTCTTCTAATTGTACGTTATAACCGAAATCTCTGGCCCTAACTTCCTCATCCTTCAAATTCCATTCTAACAACAGCTTATACATTTTGGATAAAATTTTAAAATCATTATTTATTATTTCTATCTGAAATTTTGAATCCTTGTCTGCATAACCACATTCTTTAAAGTCTTTCCTAAACATTTCATTTATTTGAAAATAATGCAACCAGTCATATACATGTTCTTTAACCTGTTCATATGGTTTCATTTTCCATTTTCCTCCTTCTTTAAATAACAATTGGCCATATGTGATCCAATTACCTCTCATATTGATTTTCCTTACACTCATAACTTCTAATGGAGATAACTAGTGTGGTACTCTAGGTTCTAATAGGTTTTTATACCTATCCCAAACTTCAATTAAAGGACCTCGGAAGATGTGGTTCTCAAAACCTTTATGGATTTTCTTCTTCTCACACCATAGGTACGCATGCCATCCAAATCTGTTATCGAACCCCTCTAAGTCTAACAATTCCTTATTTTCTAATTTTATCCATTCTCTCAACCAGCAAAGGCATGATGCCTCAGAGTATAATTTCAAGTCAGGCAGGGTAAAGCCTCCTCTTTCTCTCACATCTGTTAGTAGCTTAAATTGAATTCTCATCTTTTTGCCCTGCCAAATATATCTTGAAATCACTCTTTGCCACTCTTTGAAAATCCTGTTCCCCTTAATTATGGGGATAGCCTGAAATAAGAATAACATCCTTGGAAGCACATTCATCTTAATTGTAGATATTCTGCCCCAAAAGGACAGTTTCATTCTTCCCCACACCTCCAAGTCCTTTCTTATTCCATTCCAAAGCGGTTCATAATTGTTCTTGAATAAGTCTATATTTTTAGAGGTTAACCATATTCCTAAATATTTCACCTTTTTAACCACCTCTATCTCTGTTTGCTGTTGCATTATTTCTATTACACTTTGGTCCATGTTCTTCGCGATCATTTTCGTTTTCTTCTTGTTTAGTATAAAACCTGCCACTCCTCCAAATTGTTCAATTTCCTCCAATACTTCTTTTGCAGTACTTATTGGATCTTCTATCGTTATTACCAAGTCATCTGCAAATGCTTTAATTTTATATTCATTTTGGCCAATTGTCACTCCCTTTATTTTTCCATTTTGTCTAATCGAATTTAAAAGGACTTCTAGCACCGTTATAAATAATAATGGCAAAAGTGGGCATCCCTGTCTTGTTCCTTTTGATATCTTTACTTCTTCTGTAATTACATTATTTATAATAAGTTTAGCTTTTTGTTCTGTATAAATTGCCTTTATTCCATTGAAGAATTCTTTACCAACATCCATGTATTCTAAATTTTTCAGCATAAAGTCCCATGCTATGTTGTCAAAAGCCTTTTTTGCATCCACAAACATCATTATGGCTTGTTTCTCATTCCTGGCAGACAGATATTCCACAATATTGATTATATTCCTTATATTATCCTTCATCTGCCTGCCTGGAATGAAACCTGCCTGATCCTTATGAATGATTTCTAGTAGTATGCTTTTCATTCTTTTTGCAAGGATCGCTGCAAATACTTTATAGTCCGTATTTAGCAGTGAGATCGGCCTATAATTTTTAACTTGAGTTAAGTCTGAATCTTGTTTTGGAATAAATGTAATGTATGCTTCTTTCCATGTTTCCGGAATGTCTCTTTCCCTTAAAATGTTATTCATTACTTCTTTCAATGGCGTCGTCAACACAGATTTCATTTCTTTATAATAACTTGCGGTGAATCCATCTGGACCTGGAGCCTTTCCCCTCTTTAAATCTTTTATTGCTTCTTTTATCTCCTCAATTTCTATTGGGGCGTTTAACTGTTCTTTTTTATCTGTCGGGATCTTCTGCACCTCTTTCTCCTTCAAGAATCTCTCTATTTTCCTCAAATTGTTTCTTTCTCTATTTTTATATAATCTTCTGTAGTAGTCCAAGAATCCTTTTCTGATCTCCTTCGGATTGACTATCTCTTCTCCTTCCACTATAATTTTATTTATTGTATTCTGCTCTTTTCTTTTTTTGATTTGCCATGCAAGCCATTTTCCTGATTTGTTCGCAAATTCAAAACTTCTTTGTCTTAATTTTTTGATATTCCATTCCACTTCTCTATTTATTATCATTGCAAACTGAGTTTGTAGAACTTTAATGTTTTCTTTTATTTTTCGACTGTTTGGTTGCTTAATTAATTTTTGTTCATTGTCCATTATCTGCTTCAAAATTTCTTTTTTACCTTTTTCACTGTTTGTATTCTTGATTGAGTTCTGCTGGATGAAAAATCCTCTCATCACTGCCTTACTTGCATCCCAAACCACATTTATCTTTGTGCCCTTGTTGCAATTGTCAACAAAGTATTCCGTTAACCTCTTTTGTGCTTTTTCTGTAATTTTCTGATCATCTAAGAGATAGTCATTCATCTTCCATCTGAAAGTTCTTTCCTCAAAACCTTTTAGTTCAAATTTTATTGGACTATGATCCGAAATCACTTTCAGTTGAATTTCTATTTGTAGGGTTCTTGGAGTCAATTCATTCGAAATCCAAATTTGATCTATCCTTGACATTGACTGGTTCGGTTCTGAATAGTAAGTAAATTGTTTGTCCAATGGGTGTCTAAGTCGCCAAATGTCTATCAAGTTACAATTCTTTATCATTGAAAAAAAAGATTTGGGTAATTTCCCTTCTTTACTTGTTCCCTCTCTAAGTCTATCCATTTCTAGTGAGACCGCTCCATTCATATCACCCATTATTATAATTTTCTGATCCATGTACTCAAATAGTTTTTCTTCCAAAGTTTTGTAGAACTCAGTCTTATTGCCATTAGGTGCATAGATCCCGACTATAATCAAATTTTCTCCTTGCCATTTGATCTGAACCGCTATTATCCTTCCTTCTTCATCTTTAAAGATTTGTTGAGCTTCAATTTTATTTTTTATATACATGACCACTCCTCTTTTTTTCTCCTTGTCTGAAGATATGAATTCATTTCCTAATCTTTTATTAATCAGTATTTTTGTGTGTCTTCTTGCCACATGTGTCTCTTGTAAACAAATGATATCTAAATTTTTCTTTTTTTAAAATTGTTCAATTTTACTCCTCTTTTTTATCATTCATCCCATTAATATTCCAATTCCAAATTTTTAACGCCATGATGTCCTGATTTTAAATAACTTTTATTTATATATCTATAATTTAGCTGTTTCTTCTTCTTCCTCATCTGTTTTCTTTCCATTCACTCCCTCTTCTTCCTCTGGTTCTGACCCCCCTGGTGCTCCTCTGTCTGCTCCTTTGGTTTCATCCTTTTCTGATCTTAATTCCTTATATTTCCTCAGAAATTTCCCGGTCTCCTCTGGGCTTGTCAATCTGGGCCTCTTGCTTCTATACGCAAATGAAATTCCTTCCGGGAACTCCCATCTAAATTCAATGTTGTTTTTCTTCAGCGTCTGTACCAATGGTTTATATGGGTCTCTTCGTTTGAGTAATCTGATTGGTGTATCTTTAAAAATGATTATGAAAATCCCATCTATACACAGTCTCTTTTCTCTATTCTTTTGTAGGATCATATTTCTCATTTCTCTATCTTTAAATGTAATCAAACAGTCTCCTGCAAATCTTCTTGCTTTGGTTGTTCTTAAGTATTTGATCCTCTATCAACCAACCAGATATCAGGCTACCTGGTATCTTCACTGTATGTAACGAGCTGAGATTAGAAGCACCTGCTGTAAGGGAGAGGTCTTACCTGTAATCCCAGCTCGTTACAGTACCTGTACAAAAGACACCTGTCAACAGAAGCAAATACGCCCAGGAACCTCACCTAAATGCTGGAGAGGGTGCACCTCCACAGGCACATACCTCCACATGTGGTGGGAATGCCCCCAAATCCAACTATTCTGGACAACAGCCATACGAGAAATATGTAAAATAACTAAGCAAGTATTAGAAATCACCCCAGAATTGGCCCTACTAAACATCTTCCAAAACAATAATGCCCATTTACATCACAAAGAACTCATAACCCACCTACTTTCAGCAGCCAGAAACATCATAACCAGACACTGCAGAGACCTGTCAGGAGTAAGCATGGACCAATGGTACCAAATAGTATGGGAAACAGCCCTACTAGAAAAATTAACCAATAAACTGAAACTGACACAGAGACAAATAGAAGAAGACCCCTTCACCCTGGTATGGCTCCCCTTTATCACATACACAGCCCCACAAGACAACGGCAAAAATCCACCAACAGCATACAAATCAATATGGCTAACCTGATCCAAAACACCCACCCACCCCACTCACACATGAAAACAAAGCTCACCACAGCCAATCACAAATGAACAACCACACCCTAGGCCAACCCCAACCTCTCTCACCACCAAAGGAACACAAGCGAATAGAGGAGAACCTGCACAAGCAATGCTGACACAAAACCCCACATATATTAAGTAAAATAGAAACATTGCCACCCCACCCCAGCCCCACTCGCCTTTCCCCCCTCCACCTCTTTCCCTCTTTTCATGCTAATGTAACACTAATGTCTCAACAAATGAAACTGATCTGTAAAAATGTTACTTGGAAAAGAAAAGAAAGAGGAACACTGCTCATACTTTTGTAAACCAATAATTTTAAAAAATAAAAATACATTAAAAAAAAACCATGATCGTAAAATTGTAGAGCTGGAAGGAGCCTGGTGTGAGGCTCGAACCCACAACATTGAGATTTAGAGTCTCGTGTTCTAGCGACTGTCATCCAATCTTGCTCAAATATTTGTGTATCACTTTTGTTTCCTTCCTTCTCAGAGGGCTGGGAAATAGAAACCTAAAGGTTTGTGGCTTGGTCCCTGGACTTTACTTAATAACTGGAGCAGGAACTAGATTCTGTTTACATTGGTGGAGCATGCTGTCACTAGCCTCTCCCCACTACAGAGAAGGATATAAACAAGAGGTGGCAGTGGCTGCAGATACACAAGAAGCGGAGTGGGTGAGTAGGAACTTCTCACAGGATTACCCAAAGGGTAAGCAAGGGAAGTTGGTGACTCCATCAGTTCCTTCCCCAGCAGCTGAATATTGAGATGTTTCTATTTCGGAGAAATATTTCTTAATACGCAAGACCAAGTATCACTTCTCAGAATGTGTACTTTCCAAGAATTGAGTAGCTTTTAAGCTTATTTGGTGGGGAGGTAAAGATAGGTAGTGTTTTTGGCAAAGTATCATAAAAGGAATCAAAGAAAAAGCAGGGTGTGAGCTTCCCTTGCCCCCTTGGTTTTGCTGTTAGACAACATTAAGGATGTTTTTAAAATGAAAGCTCTAACTGTTAAAGTATTGTTAATAGGTTGCTTTCAACACAAATACCGAATGCCTTTTTAAAAGCAACAATACCTTCGTTTAAGAAAAGAAAATCTGGTGAGAGGTAACTTAATACAATTGCTCATATTGTTAGCAATTTGTTAACTTAATGCAACATATATAGGATAGATTGAAACAAGCAGCTGCTTGTTAAATTTCTGGATTAAAGTCATATGGAAATGTTAGGTAGGAAATTCTAAAAATTACAGTGGTACCTCGCAAGACGAAATTAATTTGTTCTGCGAGTTTTTTCGTCTTGCGAATTTTTCGTCTTGCGAAGCACAGAACTGCACCTCTTCAAGCAATGCGCCCGGTTTTAAGAAAAAGGAAACAAATTCGCAAGACGTTTTCGTCTTGCGAAGCAAGCCCATAGGGAAATTCGTCTTGCAAAGCAACTCAAACAACAAAAAACTCTTTCGTCTTGTGAGTTTTTCGTCTTACGAGGCATTCGTCTTGCGAGGTACCACTGTAACTCTTTGGCTGTGAGGACGTTCTTCACCTGAGTATAACCTGGTGGCTGTTGGTTGTTTTCCTGATACTATGAATTTTTAATCATATAAGTTTGCACATTTTAAATTTACATTTGGTTATATTAAAAGCACAGTACAGTATTCAGGGGTGAAACTATGCTTTATTTCACTGAGGTCAAAGTTTGGCACACACACACAAACACGCCATAGGCATTTGCATACACAAACACATCTCAAACATTTGTTCCTAACAAGTAGACAAAATATTATTTGAATACAAAGTTTTGCTTTAAAAAAAACAAGCCCAGCATAATTTACACAACAGAATATCCAAAATAACTTTTATCAACAAGTAATAAAAAGTATGCATTTTTTTACAGTGTTAGGGGATATAATTTATATCTATTTAGAGCATTATAATGTTTTTGCTGCAGGTTAGCTGTGAGATAAAAAAATTGTTCTTATATATTAAAGGCCAGAGCCAAACTGACTGAGGATGGGGGTGGGTGGGGAATAAGAGTGCAAAGAACAATATACGTGCATGGAAACGTGAATCAGGATTGCTCACTTACGAACAGGAAGGCTGGGCATGCAAGCTAATCCCTGAAGCCCTGCAGGCTGGGAGCCTCAATGACGCCCCTCGGGATAGGGATTATTATGACTGGAATGTAATTGAAATCAATAAGATTTTGGAACACAAAAATAAAGAAAATCATCAATTCCAGCACCTCGGGGCCACCTTATCTAAATTATATAATTTGGTATCTTAATGATTGATATTATTAACTGTATTATAAATTGGTATTGTTATTATGAGGCTATTATTGAATTATAATTGAAAATTAATAAAAATATTATAAAATACATTTTAATAAATTTTTATTAGGAATTTAAACAAAACATATTATCTTAAAACATATCATCCTTAATTACCCTCTATTTTTTCCACCTCCCCCCTCCCTCCCATAAAACAACCCACCCTCCCCACCCCACCCCTTGACTTCCCTCAGTTCCAATCTCTGGTTTCTCTATAAATGCTATTCTCTGCATGCTACAAAATTGTATAGATCCTTAATTTGTCTGACTAGTTATTATCAATAAAAAGTTTGTGAGTGTTTATTCAAAACCTGCCAAGGAATCCAATTCACTTTGTTGCATCTTTAAGTACTTTGTAAAAGGTTCCCATTCCTCTTTAAAATCACAGTTATCCTTGTCCCGTAGTTTATGTGTCAATTTTGCCAATTCTGCATAATCCATCAATTTCTCTTGCCATGCTTCTTTAGTCGGGGTTTCCTCAGTCTTCCATCCTTGTGCTATTAAGACTCTCACCACAGTTATCGCATACATAAAAATGTTTTTCAGCTTCTTTGGCAGGTCTTTCCCTATAATCCCTAACAAAAATGCTTAAAATTATTATAAAAATAAAATAAAATAAAAATGACACCCCTCTGGAGGCAGCAAAAAAAAATGTGGCTACCCACCCCCCACCCTCACCCCCAACTAACTTTTTATCCAACTAACTTTTTCCACCAGTGTCCTTCTTACTGGCTCTTCTATGCCTTTTAGCAGCAGCCTGGCCTGCAGAAATTATTCTGTCTCTGAATATTTTCCTACCAGACAGATGACAGAGTGAGGAACCCTCTTCCCAGCACTTATCTGCATGCCTAATTACAAACTGACAAACTACAATTCCCAGGATTCCTTGAGAGGACACCATTTTCTGAGTTCCCTGGGAAGAGGGATTGATTGCTAAACCACTTTATCAGATGTGCAGAATTATCCTAAATTGGCCAAGTGATGTACACCAGGGGTCAGCAAACTTTTTCAGCAGGGGCGGGTCTACTGTCCCTCAGACCTTGTGGGGGGGGGCGGACTATATTTTGAAAAATAAATGAACGAATTCCTATGCCCCACAAATAGAAATAGAAATACTTTATTTTCACTGTACCACTTGTTTACAGTGAAATAACCCAGAGATGCGTTTTAAATAAAAGCACACATTCTTCTCATGTAAAAACACGCTGATTCCGGACTGTCCGTGGGCCGGATTTAGAAGGCGATTGGGCTGGATCCAGCTCCGGGCCTTAGTTTGCCTACCCATGATGTACACAAATGCTTGGGAGGCAGAGGGTATGGAGAGGTCAAGAGGGAAACAAAATGCAAAAAACAAACGAACCAGGCAGTTGGTAATTGTGTAAAGGGAAATAATAATAATACCCCGCCCTTCTGGGTATAAATACCCAGCCACTCTGGGCTGCTCCCAGCAAAATATAAAAACAATAAAGTGTCACACAGTAAAAACTTCCCGAAACCGAGACCAGCAGAGGAGGATAATTGTCACTGTAACTATTTAGGGAGTGATTGTTAAACCACTTTGATGCTTGTTGCTCTCAAACAGGAACAGGGGTCTCCTAACAACTCTCAGCACCCTCAACAAACTATAGTTCCCATGATTCTTTGAGGGAAGCCATGATGACCATTTAAAGTGGTATAATACTGTCAACCAGCTCATGGGCGTAGCCAGGATCTTTGGGGGGGCAGGATTTGGTTGGGGGGGTCAGGACTTTTGTTAGGGGGGCAGAACCGATGTGATTGGTCAGTTAGTTAAGAATTTACAGTATATTGTTTTACTTCATCGGGGGGGAGCTGCTCCCCCCGCTGCACCCATGAACCAGAGTCCTTTTTTAACTCATGGAAGCTTATGCTGGATATAATTTGCTAGTCTTTATGTTACCATGAGACTCTTGGTTGCTTTTGCTGTGAAACAGAATTAACACGGCAGTTTCCCACCTTGGGAATTGTTTTAAGCAAATCATTTTAACAGTGTAGTGGCATAATGTGCGAGTGGATTCTGGACGCAGTGGGAGTCTGAGTGGTTGTTAGTTAAGAACATACGATCTTGCTGGATCAAGCCAATGGTCCATCTAGTCTAGAATCCTGTTTTCACAATGGCCATTCAGATGCATCTGGAAAACTCTCAATCGCAACTCCAGTGGTTTCCAGCAACTGGTATTCAGAAGCATTGCAGCCTCTGAACTGGAGGCAGAGCACAGCCATTATGGCTAGTAGCCACTGATAGCCATGTCTCCATTAATTTGTCCAGTCCTCTTTTAAAGCCACCCAAAACTGGTGGCCGTCACTGCCTTCTGTGGGATTGAGTTCCATAGTTTAACACACAATTGTACACTGCATTATCCTAACAAGAGTTTCTGGCATCTCTATACAGGTCTTTAGGAAGCCAGCATGGTTAATCCAGGTAAGAGAGCCTGTTTACTTTCTTGGGGATTGGGTAACTGTAACCTTACAGTCCAAAGCAGTTGTCTCAAACTCTCAGTCAGTGTCACAAACTCTCCTCACCTCCACCCCCACTCAGCGCAGATTAAAATTGGAAGCATGCTTCACCGTTAGGATCTGTTGACACTATGGCATTAATGTGTTAAAAATGTGTAGATTAGTAAAAATAACATTTTAAAAAATGTATTGTTTTAGAGAAATTGCTTTGCAAAAAAAATGTGTGCACTAAGGAATATTGCACAAAAATGTATATATTAGGAGAAATCAGCATTGAAATGTTGGTAAATTTTCATGAGAATTTGTTTGCATTTGCTTTTAAATCAAGCTGATATGGAAATGTGAACTGAACCTAAGACTGGAAAACATGAGGAACAGAAAGTAACTTAAACTGACAAACATGCCCATCACAGTTGTAGCTCACCTGATGCTTTTTTGCATTTTACAGTCATACCTCTGGTTGCAAACATGATCCATGTGGGAGGCACGTTCACAACCCGCAGTGTTCATAGCCTGAAGCGCCGCGTCTGCGCACGTGCATGATGCAATCCAAAGCTTCTGTGCATGCGCATGATGTCATTTTGTGCTTCTGCGCATGCATGAGGGCCAAAACCCGGAAGTAACCCGTTCTGGTACTTCCGGGTTCGGCGCAGTCTGCAACCTGAAAACCCGCAACCAGCAGCGTTCGTAAACCAAGGTATGACTGTATATGTACTTGAGATCCATTATATCTTATTAAAACAAGTCTCTCTTTCAGTAACTGCAGTTTTGGGAGGTGCAGCCGGCTTGGGTAAGTAATCTGGATTTCCAGTTGGGCAAGTTTGGGTGATTATTTTGCTTGTAGCAGCATGAATGAAGCTTGCAAGTCATTGGAAATGGTGGAGTTCACAATGAAAGTCTGGCTTGATGACATCTGTGAAATGGCTTTGACAGAACACCTGGCACATCAAAACAGAATAACTGAAGGGATAGCGAATACCACTAAATTTAACAAAATTTGGATGCCCTTTCTGCATTAAGCAAATACAGTGATACCTCAGATTAAGTACTTAATTCGTTCCAGAGGTCCTTTCTTAACCTGAAACTGTTCTTAACCTGAAGCACCACTTTAGCTAATGGGGCCTCCTACTGCTGCCGGGCCACCGGAGCATGATTTCTGTTCTCATCCTGAAGCAAAGTTCTTCACCCAAGGTACTATTTCTGGGTTAGCGGAGTCTGTAACCTGAAGCGTATGTAACCTGAAGCGTATGTAACCCGAGGTACCACTGTATCTATATATCGTAGTCAGTTCCCCCACCTTTTTTTCAAGAAAAAAAGCACTGGTAGCTGGGATGGCCAAAGCAGGAAGGATGGCAGGGGTGGGTGGGTGGATGGAGGAGAGAAGCAAACTGCCTTGACTGTCAGAAATGCAGCTGAAGTTATGGCAAGTTGTTGTGAGCAGGTGCTAGCAACGGAGGCACCTAGTGCTGGTGAAAAGGTTTGTTCCCCCCTCACTCCACTGGTCTCAGAAACAGGGACTGGTCTAGGGCTACTCTGATTTTTTAAAGCGAAAAAGGGACTTGAACCAAATTCTCCCCAAGCCCAAGTTTCTAGGCACCTGGTTGCCCGCCCCCCCCTCCCAAAATCAATGAGGTCTGGACGCAAAATTATGCATTTGCTTGATTGGGCATATTTTTAGAATCCACCTTATTCATATGGCATTAAGTTGTTTTCTATTGCCTTTAAATATTGTGTTTTAATTGTTGTAAGCTGCTTTGGGACCTTGGGGTAAAAGATGGATTGATGATGATGACAACGATAGGTGGAGAGTTTTACACGCCAAGTCGTCTGAATTAGGCGCTCCTAGTTCAATTATTTTAGATCAGGCTTCCTCAAACTCAGCCCTCCATATGTTTTTAGCCTACAGTTCCCATGATCCCTAGCTAGCAGGACCAGTGGTCAGGGATGATGGGAATTATAGTCTCAAAACATCTGGAGGGCCAAGTTTGAGGAAGCTTGTTTTAGATGAGAAGCAACCAGGAGCTGCTTCCCCTTTCGTCCTAGCAGGGCTCCATGAATTTGCCCCATGGAGCAAGCAATTTGCATTCTCTTTTTTTATATATATAAATTTTTATTAATTTTTCAACACATATTAAGAGACAATACAAAACAATACATACACAAACAAACAAGCATATAAACACATATAATTTCTTAACCTCTTTTTCTTAAACCTTCTTTCAACGACTTCCCCATACCTCCCTTTTCTGCATCCCTATTTTAAACTTTTCCAGCAACCCCTAATTTCAATTACCGTATTTTTCGCTCTATAACACGCACCCGACCATAACACGCACATAGTTTTTAGAGGAGGAAAACAAGAAAAAAAATATTCTAAACGAAACAGCGGATGTATGATTTTTGTGGTTCATGCTGTGGCCACAGACATGTGATCTGACGGTGAGTTTGGGGTAGCCCAATGCAAAAATCCTGAGGATCCATGTAGATCCGTGCTTTGTAACCACGTTTTAAGTGGGGAGGGAAGGAAAAGCACTCAAGGGACAAGGAACACACGTGGGGTGGGTGGGTGAAGGATGCTGTTAATAATGCAGAAGAGGGGTATAAGAGGAGAAGGCTCCTCTCCTCTCCTGCTTTGCTCCTTTAAAGCAAGCAGGCTCTCTGTCCCTCTCTCCTCTCCACTCAGCGGCTCTTCTCCCGCTTTGCTGTTTCAAAGCAAGTCACGGAGGAGGGAAGGAAGGGGAACCATGGATCCTCTGCTCACGACTGCAGCAGATCCTCCCGCCATCCGTAGGCATTCGCTCCATAACACGCACAGACATTTCCCCTTACTTTCTAGGAGGAAAAAAGTGAGTGTTATGGTGCAAAAAATACGGTACTTATAATTCACTTTCTTTAATCCTTTTTCTCTTATCCAATTGTTTGTCACTGCAATTCTATTTTGCATTACCCATGACATTTTAACACTCATTAATTTTACAACAGTTCTTAAGATAAACTTTAAATTTCTTCCAATCTTCTTCCACCGTCTCTTTCCCTTGGTCGCGGATTCTGCCAGTCATCTCAGCCAGTCCCATATAGTCTATCACCTTTGTCTGCCATTCTTCCAGCGTGGGTAGCTCTTGTGTCTTCCAATACTTTGCTAAAAGAACTCTTGCTGCTGTTGTCGCATACATAAAAAACGTCCTATCTTTCCTTGACACCAATTGGCCTACCATGCCCAGGAGAAAGGCCTCTGGTTTCTTCACGAAAGTGCATTTAAGCACCTTTTTCATTTCATTATAAATCATTTCCCAGAAGACCTTGATCCTTGGGCACGTCCACCAAAGGTGGTAGAAAGTACCTTCAGTTTCCTTACATTTCCAACATTTATTATTGGGCGTATGATAGATTTTTGCAAGCTTGACTGGGGTCATGTACCACCTATAAATCATTTTCATAATGTTCTCTCTTAAGGCATTACATGCCGTAAACTTTATACCGGTAGTCCATAACTGTTCCCAGTCAGCAAACATAATGTCATGACCAATGTCTTGTGCCCATTTGATCATAGCTGATTTAACCGTCTCATCCTGTGTGTTCCATTTCAACAGCAAGTTATACATTCTTGACAGATTCTTAGTATTGGGTTCCAAAAGCTCTGTTTCTAATTTTGACCTCTCCACCTGGAAGCCAATTTTCCTGTCCTGTTTGAAGACTTCATTTATCTGGTAGTAATGAAGCCAGTCTCTTACTTTAGACTTCAATTTCTCATAGCTCTGCAATTTCACTTTTCCCTCCTCATGCTCTATAATTTCCCAATATTTTGGCCATTTGGATTCCATATTAAGTTTTTTCACTTCCTTAGCTTCCATTGGTGACAACCACCTAGGGGTTTTATTTTCCAGCAAGTCTTTATACCGAATCCAAACATTATATAATGCTTTCCTAACAATATGGTTTTTGAAACCTTGATGAATTTTAACCTTGTCATACCATATATATGCATGCCAGCCAAATCTGTTATTGAACCCTTCCAAATCCAAAATGTCTGTGTTTTCAAGAAGCAGCCAGTTTTTCAGCCAGCAAAAAGCCGCTGATTCATAGTACAATTTTAAGTCCGGCAGGGCAAACCCCCCTCTTTCTTTTGCATCAGTTAGTATCTTAAATTTTATTCTGGGCTTTTTGCCCTGCCAGACAAATCTAGATATGTCTTTTTGCCACCTCTTGAAACAATCCATTTTATCCACAATCTGCAATGTTTGAAACAAGAATAACATTCTCGGCAAAACATTCATCTTAATAACAGCAATTCGGCCTAACAAGGAAAGTCTCAAATTTGACCATATTTCTAGATCTTTCTTCACTTCTGTCCAACATTTCTCATAATTATCTTTAAATAGGTTCACATTCTTAGATGTCAAATTAATCCCCAGGTATTTCACCTTCTTTGCTACCATTAAACCAGTTTCACTCTGGAACTTCTCTCTTTCAGCAACTGTTAGATTTTTATCCAGTACTTTCGTTTTCTGTTTGTTCAACTTAAAACCTGCTACTTGACCAAATACTTGTATTAACTCTAAAACTCTTCTCATACTAGTGTCTGGCTCTTGTAAAGTTAATACTAGATCATCTGCAAACGCTCTCAATTTATATTGTTTAGCTCCGACCTGAATCCCTTTAACCAGCTGGTCCCCTCTGATCATGTTTAATAAAACCTCCAGGACAGATATAAAAAGTAATGGGGATATTGGGCACCCCTGTCGTGTCCCTTTTTCAATAGCAAATTCTTCAGTAACCACATTATTTACAATCAATTTTGCTTTTTGTTCAGAATAAATTGCACCTATACCATTCTCAAAGCCTTGGCCTACCCCCATCCCTTGGAGATTCTTTTTCATAAAGCTCCAAGAAATATTGTCAAAGGCTTTCTCCGCATCCACAAATATTAATACTGCCTTGGTATTAATATTAACTTCTAATAACTCCATAATATCTATTATATTTCTCACATTGTCTGACAGATGTCTTCCTGGAAGAAAGCCCGCTTGGTCTTTGTGAATCTCCCCCACCAAAACTCTTTTCAATCTTTTTGCCAAAATGTCTGCAAAAATTTTATAATCCACATTGAGTAATGATATAGGGCGGTAGTTCTTAATCTGGTTCTTCTCAGTCTCTGATTTTGGTATAAGTGTAATATACGCTTCTTTCCACGATTCAGGTGCCTTCTTCCCCTCTAAGATTTCGTTACAGACCTCCTTCAACGGTTGTATAAGCCATTCTTTCAAAAAGCAATTTGCATTCTCACTCTCTCCTTGTACCAATTGCAAGAGCCATAAAATGATGTCAGAGGTTTTCCCCCAATCCCTACTCTCTTGCCATCCAGCAACTTTCCCTGATAGTGCGTGGAGGCTCAATGATCCACAGATGGCTTTCACTCCCCAATTAGCAAGATAAGCACGTTCTCTCAGGGGGGGTGCAACAGACCACACACACCCCCAACTGGAAACCACTGCCCTAAATACCCCAGCCCAAGAGCCTTAGCTTTTGAAATTAGAGTCTGTCAGTCAGGGCCCCACCATCCCAGGCCAGGTGGGAAAAGGCCTGCAAGGTCTCCTAGGACCCACAGCCAAGACGGTTAAGCACTGTGGTCTAGCCAATTTAGATTTAAGGCTTCTATCATGTAACGTATTCCTAATTCTGTGTTCTTGCAGCAGTGGCCACGATTGGTGTCCCAGCAGCACTGGCAGCAGCAGGCTTCACTGCAGCTGGAATTCTAGCTGGCTCTCTGGCTGCAAAAATGATGTCGGCAGCGGCCATCGCCAATGGTGGAGGAGTAGCAGCTTGGAGCATTGTTGCTGCGTTTCAGTCAGTCGGTATGTCTGCTGCTCTCAGGACAAGAACCCCATGATTGGCAGAGCCAGTCTCCCCACCTTGAGATATTCATCACAATAATTGTGTGCCTTAATCATCTTCTAGGTGCTGCTGGGCTGTCCATTGCTATCACAGCTGCAGTGACAGCTGGTGGAGCACTGCTGGCTGCCATCCTCGCTTAAGAAGAAGACACACATACGCAGAGGCCATATCTACTTGGAAAAGCAGTACTTGGAAAATTATGCTTTGCCGCCAACGGCATAAATTACCTTAAGCAAAATGTGATTTTAATCAATGCTACGTTATTCCTACTGGCCGAGATATGCAACAACAAATAAAGCTTTGAGAATTAAACAACAACAAGTGTGTTAGCAAGAAAGGTGATAGGTGGCATCACACAACGCACATGTAAAATACTTGCTGTCCCATGAGGAAAAGATCCATGTTTTCCTTAGCAGGCTTTTGACTTCAGTGTTTTGTGCTGCACTGGGGAAGACTCCATTTCCTCTCTTTCCACAATTATGAGCTTCTTAGTTGAGAATCCCATTCTGCCCCCATTAATAGAGCTTGGATTCACCTAGTGCAATTAACTGGCAGTAGATTCAGAACCAATAGAGGAAAACACTCCTTTGCAAAGTTGTGATAGTCAATACCTTTGAGGGGACATTAAAAAATAATAATTGAGGATTAGGCCAATTGATGGATGGCAGATATGGGACAGTTGCATATTCCTGCATTGCAGGGGTTGGACTAGATGATCCTCAGGGTCCCTTCCAACTCTATGCTTCTATGACCCCAAGGGCCGTTGATGACTATTAATCACAATAGTTATTTGGAACATTGGGCAGAATAGAGTGGAAACAAGCATGGGACAGGCCTGCCTGTTAAGCTTCACAAAACTTATATTGCCAGCATTCAAGGGTGGTCCTTCAGCACGCACCACAAACTACAGTGGTACCTCAGGTTAAGAACTTAATTCATTCTGGAGGTCCGCTCTTAACCTGAAACTCTTCTTAACCTGAAGCACCACTTTAGCTAATGGGGCCTCCCGCTGCCGCTGCGCCATCACTGGACAATTTCTGTTCTCATCCTGAAGCAAAGTTCTTAACCTGAGGTACTATTTCTGGGTTAGCGGAGTCTGTAACCTGAAGCATATGTAAATTGAAGTGTATGTAATGCGAGGTACCACTGTATTTGGAGAACTTTTTGTTGGGATACTGCCAGGGAGACAAAGGCCATCACTGCCTCCACGTCGACTCCGGACGTCCACCGATCTCCCGTAGATACAGTATCAGCAATTAGCGACACGAGCTCCAGAAAATAGATTGCCACATTCCAGAGCTCATGCACACTCTATCAGCAGATAATGCACAGCAAAAGTCGCACTCAGGAGAGCATTATTTACAAGTTTTATTCAGCGTTGATCAGAACAAAAAAACATGACTGCCTGCTTCAGTGTCTCCGACACAGAGAGAGAAACGAAAGCAAAGACACAACAGAAACATCCTGTGAACAGGAAATACGCAGACTGTGACACAAACATCCTGCTCCCTTTTAAGGTGGAACGGAAATATCCTAACATCCTCCCCCTTTCCGTGTAACCTGTAGTACCTGTGGTTCAACCCAATTGCAACCTCTGTACGTAAACCTTAAGTTGTTCTCTGTTAACAACCTTAGACAACAGATCAGCAGGAATTTCATTTCCTGGCATGTAGGACACCTGAATGAGTCCTTTCTGAATACACTCTCTTGCACAATGTAGCTTAATCTGCAAGTACTTGGTTCTTTGCTTGCAACTCTCTGAGTTCAGCAAAGCCAAACAGGATCTATTGTCTTGATACACTTGTATAGGACATTTCACAGACACTCTGATGTCCTTAAACAGTTGCATCAACCATTCACAATCCATGAGTGAAAATGACAGAGCATTGGGTTCTGCTTCACAGGAACTTAGGCTTACTGTCGTCTGCTTTTTGCACAACCAGTCAAACAGACAGTGGTTGTACATGTAGCATACTCCAGAAGTGCTTGTACCATCCGTGGTGTCACTTCCAAAACTTGCATCTGCAAAAATTTCAAGACCTCCAGTCTTCTGACTGGTGAACCTCAGCCTGTAGTGCATAGTCCCTTTCAAATAGCGGGCTATGCGCTTCAGAGCTTTCCAATCCTGAACAGTAGGATTATTAGCATGTCTGCTAAGCAGGTTAGTGCTTACAGCTATGTCAGGTCTTGAACATCTAGCAATGAAATTCAACTTGCCTAGAATGCATCTGTACAGTGTAGTGTCAGAAAACGCTTCAGCAGTACTATCTACCTGGTAACCTGTCACCATCGGTGTGTCTGCTGGGTTTGCATCAACCAAATTCAACCTGGTTAATACATCAGCAATTTTCTGTGTTTGGTGTACCAGAAAATTACCTGCTTGGTCCCTCTCCACCTGCAGAGAAAGATAGTTGGATACCTCACCAAGATCCTTCATGTCAAAGTGCTCCTTCAGCTGAGCTAGGGTGCTTTGGTAGAAAGCCTGATTCTTCCAAAACATCAGAAGATCATCAACAAAACATAAACAATACAGTTTGTTTTGCCCCTCCTCCTTGACAAACACACATGGATCAGCTTTGCCCTGGTGAAAACCAAGAGAAAGCAACGTCTCAGTGAGTTTTGTGTTCCAACACCTGGCACTCTGCTTGAGACCATATAAGGATTTCCGCAGTTTACAGACCATTCCCTTCTGTATCTGCATTCCATCAGGTGGAAGCATGTACAGCTCCTCCCCCAAAATCCCGTACAAAAAAGCTGTATTAATGTCATGATGGGAAACATGCAGTTTCTCCTCTGCAGCGATTTTGAGCATCAGCCGAATGCTCTCATATTTGACGGTGGGCGAGTAGGTCTCGTGGTAATCCTGTCCTGGTACCTGTGAAAAACCTCTGGCAACCAATCTGGCTTTGTGTCTGACAACCTTGCCATTCTGGTTTGTCTTGGCCTTGAAGACCCATTTGCTGCCAACGAGTCTCATTCCTGGGACTACCGGTACCAGCTCCCAAGTTTGGTTCCTATTCAAGGAATCAACTTCAGCCTTCATGGCATTAAGCCAAGGCTCAGCATCTTTAGAGGTTAACTCCTGAACCTCTTTGAAGCTTGAAGGTTCCCACACCTTCTCTGAGCTACTAAGAACAGCAGTTGCTGTCTTAGCAAACTCATCAGCAAATCTCTTTGGAGGTCTGCCTTTGGTCGCCCTTTCAGACCTGCGAACTAGACGCAAGTCTTCTGGACTCATCTCCTCCTTCTTAGGAGAAAAGTGACCAATGGTGAACAGTGGTTCTTCCAGTTCATTATCAGACGCATCAGATGGTCTGACTGAGGCCTTTGCGCTCTTGTAGTCTGCTGTGTCATCACTGTCGCTGACACCAGCAGCAGCGCCACCCACTGAACTGGAATCCGAACTCTCATCATCATCATCATGATCATCATCATCATCCTCAGCTTTCTCAACATCATCTGGTTTTTTCACATCACCTTCATCCTCCTCTGGGTAACTCTGGAAAATTCCCACATTTTCCCCCCACTCAGGATTGTACTCAACACTCTTTGTGAACTTAATGGACTTAGAACCAGTCATCCATACTCTGTATGCACCTTTTTCGTACCCCATGAACAAACCATGTGCCCCACGCTTCCCAAGCTTGTTGCTCTGTGGGGTGTGTACCCACATGTCAGAACCAAAGATTCTCATGTGCTTGACGTTCAGTTTCTTACCAAACATCTTCTTGTAGGGAGTACAACCAATAGGTGATGACAGTCTGCAATTATAGGAATAAACAAACGTCGACAGAGCTTCCCCCCAAAACTTCTCAGGGAGGTTGGCATCATGCAACAAGGTTTTCAGGCCTTGAAGCAAAGTCTGATTTGCTCGCTCCGCAAGTCCATTCATCCATGGCGATCTAGGCGTTGACAAGTCATGCTGGATTCCCTTCTCAGTCAGGAAAGCTTCAAACTGCTGAGAAGTGAACTCCCCGCCCCGATCAGTAAACAAACAGCCGATACGTTTACTGTGAACATTCTCCAACCAAGCACAGAATGCCTTGAACCTAGGAAACGCTTGCGATTTCTGCTCAAGCATAAACACATGAATGCACCTAGAAAAAGAATCAATTAGAACCATGAAGTACCTTGCTCCACCCAAAGAGGGCGTAAGTGGACCAACCAGGTCTGCGTGAACTAGCTGGTAGGGTTTGGAAGCCTGCCTGCTAGACTCCTTGCCTTTTGGAGCAACCTTCACCTTGTTCTCTGCACAAGATACACACTTCATGTGAAACTTACAAGGTTTGATGTTCAAACCCTCAACCAACCCAGGCATCTTGGCCAGCGCCTGCCAAAACATGTGACAAAATCTTCGATGTTGATCATGAATACATCCCGCATGAAGAACCTTGTTAGTTTGTGCAACACAACAAGAATCAACATTAGACATAATAGCATTGTCATCATAAGTTATACAGAATAAGCCATCCATAAACTTTGCATGCAAAATGTCCTCTTTGCCTTTCCTGATGACACAGATGCTCCTCTTGAAGGAAGTCTCAAAGCCACGCCTAGTCAGCTGTGGGACACTAAGCAAATTGTCCGCAGCACCTGGAACAAAAAGTACATCTCTGATGGTAGTGTGCAGACTTGCAAGTTTCACAGTCCCTACTCCTGCAATTTGCAACGTCCTTCCATCAGCCAGGTGGATCTCACCATCTTGAGGTGTGAAGGAGATAAACAGGTGCTTATCTTTTGACAAATGGCGGCTCGCACCAGAGTCGACGATAAACCTGGCCTTGGCCTTTGGAGCAGCAGTGCCAGCAAACAAAGCCTTGTTTTTCCCTGGCTTGGGCTTTCCACCCCCCTTCTGCTTTGGGCCATCTGCAGGCATCTGTCTCTGTTTACTTCTGGCCTTCTGGCCTCTGCAAAGTTGACCTTGGCTCCCATGGGAAACAGAGCTCTCAGCTGCCGACTCCTTGGCTCCCCCTGGAGACTGGAATGCTGCCTGGGATGACATCACAGTCAGCTCCCCCTGCAGCTTGCAACCGGTGCCCTCGGCATCCCTGCATTCACTCGCATTCTGGGAAACAGCCAGGACCTCCGATGCAGTCAAACTCTGGGCTGGGATGACCGGCAGATGAGCTACTTTCAAAGCATTCCACATCTGACGTGCAGTCGTGTTGCCAGCTAGCGTAGTAATTTCCTCCAGAGAGACGGACAAGACTATTACGTCTATGGCCTTCAAATTCTGAGCCTTCCATCTCTCTGTCAGAGGAACTGGAGGGGCTTCACTCACAGTATGCCACACTCCAAACTGACGCAGCAAACTCTCACACCATTTTGCCCAGGTCTCATAATTGTGCCTGTTTAACTTTGGGCACTCAGCAGCTTCAGAGGCTTGGAAAAACTCCATTCCAGCTCTTTACTTGAGCCGTGAGTCTTTTTCACTTCAGAGACTCCTTATCTTGGCTCCCATAAATCACGAAGCCTGCTTGGCTCAGCTCCCAGGCCAATTAGGCCAGCCAGACATCAGAGACTCTTGCCGTGGCAAACAGAAAAGCCTTTGCTTTTGCTTTTCCCACACATACCTCAGCAGTCTGTCGCAGTCTTACTCTCCTGTAAGTGCCGTGAATCTGGGCCCGAAACCTGTTGTTGGGATACTGCCAGGGAGACAAAGGCCATCACTGCCTCCACGTCGACTCCGGACGTCCACCGGTCTCCCGTAGATACAGTATCAGCAATTAGCGACACGAGCTCCAGAAAATAGATTGCCACATTCCAGAGCTCATGCACACTCTATCAGCAGATAATGCACAGCAAAAGTCGCACTCAGGAGAGCATTATTTACAAGTTTTATTCAGCGTTGATCAGAACAAAAAAACATGACTGCCTGCTTCAGTGTCTCCGACACAGAGAGAGAAACGAAAGCAAAGACACAACAGAAACATCCTGTGAACAGGAAATACGCAGACTGTGACACAAACATCCTGCTCCCTTTTAAGGTGGAACGGAAATATCCTAACACTTTTGAATTGGGATATGTGCTACTTAAAAGCAACAGTGTTAGATGGAAACACCAGGCAGAATTGGAACACCACTGGGACTGACAAACAGGAGATCAAGGGTTCTTCCAGATGGTCAGTATTTTATGTGTGATTCCAGCACAAAGTGGAGCGTAAGGTCTATGTATTTAAGTGGATTAAACAACACTTCCCCTCGTGCAGGGATGTCAAATTGGACTCTTTTTCCTTTGCGGGGGCAAAAGAGCATCCGGTCCCGCCCCCTTGCCCCGTCCTCCATTTGTGCATAATCGCTAGTACGGAAGACAGAGTTTTCGCCATGATCCTGAGCGTTCTTTTGGTAAGCGACTTTTATCTTTCCCCCCTAAATTCTACAAGTTTGGGTTTCCTCCCTAAAAAAAAGCTCAACAACCTCCAAAAGGGGTAGATCACTGCCAGTTTTTTATTCTGTAAGTAGATCGCAGTCTCTTGGGAGTTTGACGTCCCTGCCCTAGTGCGACGAATCCACTTTTTTAACTTCTGAAACTGAAATTGACCAATTCTATGAAGACTTACAACACCTTCTAGAAATGACACCAAAGAAGGATGTTCTTCTCGTTATAGGGGATTGGAATGCTAAAGTAGGGAATCAAGAGATAAAAAGAACAACTGACAAGTTTGGCCTTGGAGATCAAAATGAAGCAGGGCAAAGGCTAATAGAGTTCTGTCAAGAGAACAAGCATAGACATCACCTTGCCAACAAAGGTCCATATAATTAAAGCTATGGTTTTCCCAGTAGTGATGTATGGAAGTGAGAGCTGGACCATAAAGAAGGCTGATCACTGAAGAATTGATGCTTTTGAATTATGGTGTTGGAGGAGACTCTTGAGAGTCCCATGGACTGCAAGAAGATCAAACCTCTCAATTCTTAAGGAAATCAGCCCTGAGTGCTCACTGGAAGGACAGATCATGAAGCTGAGGCTCCAATACTTTGGCCACCTCATGAGAAGAGAAGACTCCCTGGAAAAGACCCTGATTTTGGGAAAGATGGAGAGCACAAGGAGAAGGGGACGACAGAGGACGAGATGGTTGGATAATGTTCTCGAAGCTACTAGCATGAAATTGACCAAACTGTGGGAGGCAGTGGAAGACAGAAGTGCCTGGCGTGCTCTGGTCCATGGGGTCACAAAGAGTCGGACACGACTAAATGACTAAATAACAACAACAATACACTGCTGGCTGTGCAAGATAAGACCAAAAAAAAAGTAGGTTGGTTAAGGGGATTGCATATGCCGATGCTGATAGCCAATTGAATCGTCATAAGTATTACTACATATAGAGTTAACTGTATAAATTGTGTGAGCATGCCACAAATGGTGTACGTATAGGATTTGGAACTCGATTTCCCCATACTTTCTTCCTGCTGTCTGATTAAATCTTTCCTTCTCAATCCTGGTGTGATTAATGGCTCAGGTCACCCCACCATTGGACCTTTTGTCCGCAACACAGTTGTAAATAAAATGAAAACATTAAAAACATCCAAAAACTTAAGAAATGCTCTGAAAGCTAGTAATGTCTAGTTTACTGGGAGTAGTATCTTTCAGCCATCAATTGGGTCAGCAAACTTTTTCAGTAGGGGGCCGGTCTACTGTCCCTCAGACCTTGTGGGGGGCCGGACTATATTGGGGGGGGGTGAACAAATTCCTATGCCCCACAAATAACCCAGAGATGCATTTTAAGTAAAAGGACACATTCTACTCATGTAAAAACACGCTTGTTCCCAGACCATCCACGGCCGGATTGAGAAGGCGATTGGGCCGGAGTTTGCCTACCAGTGCATCAAATGTATGGGTATGCAGGAATATTTTAAAACTCCTCCTGAAAGTTAATGGTGAAAAATATCACTCACCAAAATGTCACCACTTTGGGGTGACAAAGTCTCACCCAACCCCAAAAATGTGCTAGTAACACCCATGCTGACTGCAGATGCAGAATGATTTATTTTTACTTGGTGTTGCCTGGGCTTCAGTTTTCTTCCAGAATCACAGTAATAATTGCTTCCATTACCTTCTAGCATAATTACAAAGAGCCATCCCAGCCCTTCACTGCCACATTTTTCCTCTTTCACACTCCCAGGATTTGTCTGAAGAATTTTGAATCCTTTCTGATACAAGTACTGTCATAAGAGAATCAGGGTCAGAGAGGGGAATAAAGGGAAAATGATCCCAATGATATAATCCTACCCCAAAGTCCCACAACAATAATAAATAATAAACTGTGCCTTAAAGAATGCATTGTTGGGAATATGCCATCTTACTGTGTCTTTTCACGTATCATTGAATGTAATATAATGTGTGCCTTTTAATGCATCATCTTAACGTAACGTGCCTGTTGCCATTCCTGTGTACCTCTTTCTCCATGAAGCTATCCTTTTAAAATGTATTCGTGGATGTATCTTTAATGAAATGCCATACTGTGCTGTACTTTTCTGAATGTATCCAAAATGTAGTTTTTAAAGAATGTAACAATCTAAATATTTCAAAATGTATATACTTGACTCAATATTGTATCCAAAAGGCTGCCAAAACTCAATCCACCACACTGCCTCCTACTGGGTCTGCAAACCATACCATGAATACACACAGATATGAGCTCAAAATAAAGCAGTCCTATTTTCCAAAAAGTATGCAAACATCAGGCTATCACACCAGAATTGATAGCAATGCAGAATAGGATTTCACATTAACATTTAAGTCATTTCCTGAACATCTTCTCAAACATCCAACCTCACATCTGCATGCTGATTATCAGCAGTTGTGGAGGTTTTCCTGTAGATAAAGGAAAAGCCATTTTAAGCAGATCCAAAATTAAATAACACGAAGATCGACACATACCACCTGAGCCCTTCAGCAAATTGACACCTCCAGAAAGTCTTTCAACATCCTGCTTACTTTATGTTAATCCACTCTTCACACCCCTCATATCGCTTGCCCCCCACCTCCTTGCTATTGATCTGAATGAAAATCAAAAGGTATAAGAATCGAGGCAGTCCTTTTGTTCGGGGTCTCTGACTCCGTGTCATTGCGTGAGCGGGGACCCTGTTGCAACAGTTTTTTGTGTTGTTGGTTTTTTTTCTGTTCTTTCAATAAAGATCAGGCTTTGCTTTTTCCAAATTTTGGGGTGGTCTCTGTCTTTTCCCGACCGGTACAGAGCCTTCATTTGCGCTCCTTCCAAGGTCCTGGTCCTCCTTCTGAGGCAGGGGCCCCTTGGGGAGGCAATTAAATATTTATTTCAGTACTGAAATCTCATCATGACTCAGCTTTATCATTTCATTCCTCCCCTACATAGTTCCATTCATCTCCTGAAATTTTACAGCTACAATTAATTACTGGATTGTCCTTTTTAAAAAAATGGTGGGGAAAAGTGTTTTAATAGGGTTCATTACCAGTATATGCTCAAAACACTTCATAGACTCAGTCCTTGTTTCATGCTTTTCACGTTCTCATGGTTCCTGATGAAAATGCTTAATTTGTGAATATTCCCATAGAGACGTAGCTCAGTCTATCTCTTCTTGCTCCTAGGCAAGCTACAAAAGGGAAAACTGAATCATTAAATTACAAGCCACGTGGTATCAATGCCACTTTCGTTTCCTCCCTTCCTCCTCAGAAGACGGGGAAATAGAAACCTAAAGGTTTTGTAGGCTGGTCTCTGAGAATCACTTTAAAACTGGGGGAGGGGGGGTTCAGCATGGAACGAGAGTCTAGGTGCTGTTTCCATTGGCGGAGGATACTGTCAATCACTAGCCTCTCCCCAATATAGAGAACGTGCTGGAAATAGCTGCAGATTTCCAAGGAGAGGCGTGGGTAAGTAGCAGCTTCTAGCAGCGGTAAGCAAAACAATCAAGGGAAATTGGTGACTCGATCAGTTCCTTCCCCAGCTCAGCAATTGAGCATAGAGATGTTTCTGTTTTGGAGAGCTGACTTCTCTTCATATGCAAGACCAAGTATCACACCCACCCCAATGTCTATTTTCCAAGAATTAAGTAGATGTTAAGCATGTTTGGTCGATATGTACAGATATGCAGTGTTTTCGGCAGGATAGCGTAAAAGGAATTAAAGAATAACACTGGCCCCGTTTTTGCTGTTAGACAACTTTAAGGATGTTTTCAGAATAAAAGATCTAGCTGTAAAAGTATTGTTAATAGGATGCTTGCGATGTAAAAACTGAATGCCATTTTTTTACAAAAACATTTGCGTTTCAGAAAGGAAACACAGGTAAGAGGTAACTTGTTTATATTGTTAGCAATGTATTAGCTCTATGCAACACTTTTGGATGGATTGAAGCAAGGAGACCCTTTGGATAACCGGCAGCCGCTTGTTAAATTTTTGGAACCAATTAAAGCTATATGGAAACATTAGGTGATGCCTTGCAGGGGACTGCAGGGCCAGCATAGGGGTCCTCTGGCCTTCGCTTTCTGTTGCCAAGACACCAGCTGAGGAGTAGCCACTGTTGTGCAGAGTGAGCGGCAAGCACATTGGGGGCAGCAGGAGCGGGGAGAAGCCAGAGAAAAAATCCTCATCCGCTGGCTGGGAGCTGCTGCCTGTGTAGAACAAGCCAGAGGCAAACAAAGAGAGGCGGGTGGTGTGGGGAGCAGGGCTTTGGGCCTGGCTGGGCCATCCCTGATTTAGACTTTAATCCCATCATTCTGACGCAATTCAAACTGAAATGGAGGCTCCTCTCTTCCATCTCGAAACTCCCCATTGTTTTGGCATGTTTTGCCTCAGGGAATTTGTTTCCAGCAGCTTCTGGGCTCTGGGTGCAATACTGCGCCTCAGATTTCAGATTAAAACTGCCACTGCTGGAAGGAAAGGAGGACCCTTTTCTGCCTCCCCACTTCCAGCCACTCTCTGGAGATGGGCGAAGGGACCCTCATAAGAATATTAGCAGTGTGGGCAAAGGAAGCATGGCTTTGTGTTTTTTGCAGTCTTCAGATGAGGACTAGACCATGTGAAAAATGAACATAAGATTTTAGCTGCGGTTCGTTCATTTTCAGCTTTGTATTCTTGTTATAAAAAAGCGTGCCTAGATATTCTGTTGCGGCGCCCATAACAAAGGTTCAAGATTCCATTTACGTAGCTCCTAGCTTTCATATCTCAGTTTCTAACACTGTTTGCAGTGTTATGTCTCCTGATAAAAAGGCAAGGAAGGTGACTTCTCATGCTTTCCTATTTAGGTTATCTGTGTCTGGGTGAAAAACAAAAACCAGGGTGCAGCTTTTCCCAGCATGAGGATGCCTTGATGGGGAGAGCTGGCCTTCTGGCATTTCTGTCTGCCACACAGCTGTTACAGACAATCCCAGACACCACAAATAAAAGCAATATTCTTATCCTCCTCCTGAGCTTGTGGGTGTCCAGTGCTGCTGTCAAGCACTTTTATTTCCCCTTATTTCATTCTCATGGTTATTTATTTACATTTAAAAATCAAATCTTGGCTTTATGCTGTTTCTTTTTTAAAAAATATTTTTATTAAGGATTTTCTTGTTTTACAGAAGTGTGGTGCCTCGTATTTTTTCTTCTTCTTCCATGTAACATTTTTACAAATCCGTTTCATTTGTTGAGGCATTAGGGGGAGAAGAAAAAAGAAAGAAAAAAGAAAGGGGGGGTGGAGAGAGGGAAGATGGATGGGGGTGGGGTCGGGTGGCGGTGTTTCCATTATGTTTAATGTATGTAGAGTTTGGTGTCAGCGTTGCTTGTGTTGTTCACTTGTGTTCCTTCGGTGGTGAGAGAGGTTGGGGTTGGCCTAGGGTGTGATTGTTTGCTTGTGATTGGCTGTGGTGATCTTTGTTTTCGTGTGTGAGTGAGGTGGGTGTGTGTTTTGGATCAGGTTAGCCATATTGATTTGTATGCTGTTGGTGGATTTTTGTCATTGTCTTGTTGGGCTGTGTATGTGATAAAGGGGAGCCATACCGGGGTGAAGGCGTCTTCTTCTGTTTGTCCCCGTGTCAGATTCAGTTTATTAGTTAATTTTTCTAGTAGGGCTGTTTCCCATATTATTTGGTACCATTGACGGACAGGCTAAAAAGGGGGGGTTGATTTTAAAAAATGGATAGAAAACAAAATTGGGGATGGAAAATGAAAGGTGGGATAAAGGGAAAAAATGAGGAGGGGTGAAGAGAGAGAGGGGAGAGAAAAAAGGGAGAGAAAAATAAAAAGGGGGGAGTTGAGGGGGAGAGTATCAATAACAATAGCAGTGTATCAATAACAATAGCAGTGAAATTTTTGTTTTAAAAGAGAGTGGTGGTCGTAGCTGGGGGCAAAAGATTCCCCCCTCAAGAACAAGCCAACAAATAGAAAAGAAAGGGCTTTAAAAAGAGAGAGGGGGGAAAATGTGTGGTTTTTAAAAATAAAAATAAAAAAATAAATAATAATATTTCCCCCTAATTATTATTATTTTTTGTTTGTAAAAAAGTAATTAAAAATGTACGGGTAAAAGATAAAAATGAGAATTAAAGGTAAAAAAAAGGGTGTTGTCTTTAGATAGATAGATAGAGCTTTTTATTTTTTTAAAAAATGAGTAAAGTATAGGTAAAAGAGGATAGGTAAAAGAGAGTGGAAAGTCTGGGGCGAAGTGGCAGTCCCAGGAAATGGCCTGTGATGGTTCAGGGCTGTTTTCTGTGTACTGCCATTTTAATTCTTAAGAGGGGAGTTTGAGGTGAAAATAAAATGAGGTTTAAATTGAGGGTGTGTGTGTGTGGAGAAGTGTGTCTTTAAATAGTGTGTAGAAAAGATAGCAATAAAAATAAAGATTCAAATAAAGGGTGGCTGCAGCAGCAGTGGCCCCTCTTTTAAAAAGAAAAATGATAAAAGTAGGTATATGGGGGGGGGGATAAAAAAGAATTTCTTTTTAAAAAGTGGGGAAAGGGAGAGGGGTAGGAAGGGGTTAAAAAGGATTTTTTAAAAAAAAAGAAAGGAGAAAAGCAGGGGGTAGTTTCTTCCTTTCTGCGATCTCCTTTGTCATGCGGCTTTGCATGTAGGCTCAGCCATGTGTTTTTTCGGAGCCTCTTTTGCCTTCCCGTGCTCACCTACCTCCCCTCTTCTTTGTCGGCAGAGATGGGGGCAGCAGCGGTAAAGTAAAGTTAGGGCTCCTTTTTCTTTCTTTTTCTTCTTCTTTCCCCCTTTTCTTTTTCTCCCTCTCTGCGTTAGCTCAACTGTCTTCCTGGATTTGGAGCTCCCCTCCGTGTCGGCTTTATGCTGTTTCTCAGCATTTATTCTTTGGGGCAGTTGCAGTTTTGCAGCTGCTGGTATATTTGCCTCTGAAAATGGAGGTGCTGCACGCATAAACCCATCCCTTATATAGCACTTAAAAAAAACAACCCCTCTAAACTGTATACATAAAATTGTATGAAATAGTCATATAGCAATAATGACTTTATATAGCAATAAAGACAATATAGCAAATGGAGATAAAATGGAGATAAAAGCAACAGATTTAAAAAACCAATGTACATAATAAAATTACATGTCTGAGAAGGCTTTAAAAGAGTACACCTGTCTTTCACAGGGCATATGCCTATTTTCAGACTTCGGACTATCCCATATTGTGCGTTGGGATTGCTACCATACTTGCTGGTCCTTCTATGCCTTTTAGCAGCAACCTGGCATGCAGGAATTCTTCTTCTTAATATTTTCCTGCCAGACAGATGACAGAGTTGGGAACCCTCTTCCCAGCATTTTGTTTATCTACATGTCAGGCTACAAAGTGACAAACTACAATTCCCAGGATTCCCGAGGGAACAACACCATTTTCTGGTTCGTCTCAGGCACCAAAATGTTTTGAGCCGGCCTTGGTGCTGAGAGTTCTTAATTAACTCTCTTAAAAAAACTACAATACCCTGACTTAACTGGGAAGAGGGATTGGTAGTTAAACCACCAGAGTCCACTTTGTCAGATGTATAGAATTACAGTGGTACCTTGGTCGAAGAACAGCTTAGTTTATGAACAACTTAGATTAAGAACGCTGCAAACCCGGAAGTAGGTGTTTTGGTTTGTGAACTTTGCCTTGGAATAAGAACATGTTCTGCTTCCTGTTGAGTGTGTTCCATTTGTAAAATGAGTCCCCTGCTGCTATGGGAAAGCACGCCTTGGTTTAAGAATGCTTTGGTTTAAGAACAGACTTCCAGAGCAGATTAAGTTCGTAAACCGAGGTACCACTGTATCCTAAATAGACAGTGTCCAGTTATCACAGTGGCCATCCAAATGCATCTGGAAAACCCTCAAGCACAAGAGCACCCTCTCCCCTCCTGTGGTTTCAGACAACTGCTATTCAGAAGCATTGCTGCCATCATGGCTAGTAGACATTGATAGCCTTATCCTCCATGAATTTGTCCCGTCCTCTTTTAAATTCACCCAAATTGGTGGCCATCACTACCTCCTGTGGGATTGATTTCCGTAGTTTAACACACAATTGTACACTGCATTAGCCTAACTGAGTTTCTGGCATCTCTCTTCGTCTCTTAAAGCCAACATGGTGGGCGTTCCAGGTAAGAGAGCCTATTTACTTTCTTGGGGATTGGGTAACTTGTCACCTTCCAGTCTTCTCGAACTCTTCTCAGTCGGGGACATGGGGTTCTCCTCACCTCTGCCCCCACTTAGCCTAGGTTAAAATTAGAAGCACACTTCACTATTGGACTGCGTCCAGACTATGGCACTAACATGTACATACACAGACCACTGTTTCTGAGTGTGTATTTGTGCGCCTTCATCCGCATATAAGTGCTTTTGATTTCATGCTTCCCAAATCTATCTAGATGTTTCCCATCCACACCAGTAGGCTGTACTTGGTTAAATGTGTGTATTGTCTCACACCTCAACTAGAATTTCCCTGTTCCTGAAACTGGAGGTCTCTTGTGGGCATGAATATACATTTACCTGGGTCCAGCACCTTCTCGTAATACAAGTTGTCTTGACTTTGTTAAATTTAGGGCTAAATCATTATACCGCTGAATCATTAGCATTGCTAAGCAATTATTTTTTAAAAAGAGACCACACAGAGAAGAAAACGATAAAAAGTCATCAGAAAACTGAATTAATGTTTCCAGGCAAGCTACCTCAAAATGCTAATGATGTATTTTAAAATCTTGTACAACTTTGAGAAATCAGCCTTAAAATGGTGAGGAAATTTTCATGAGAATTTGTGTGTGTTTGTTTTTAAACCAAGCTGGTATGGAAATGTGAACTGAATCTAAGACTGGAAAACATGAGGAACAGAAAGTAGCTGAAATTGACAAATATGCCCCATCAAATATGCCCGTGTCTGTGCACATGCATGATGCAATCTGGAGCTTCTGCGCATGCGTGTGACATTATTTTGTGCTTCTGCACATGCATGAGTGCCAAAACCCGGAAGTAACCTGTTCCGGTACTTCTGGATTCTGCGCGGTCTGCAACCCGAAAACGCGCAACCCGCAGCGTTCGTAACCCGAGGTATGACTATATATGTACTTGAGATCCATTATATCTTATTAAAACAAGTCTCTCTTTCAGTAGTTGCAGCTTTGGGAGGTGCAGCCGGCTTGGGTAAGTCTTCAGTAATCTGGATTTCCAGTTGGGCAAGTTTGGGTGATTATTTTGCTTGCAGCAGCATGAATGAAGCTTGCAAGTCATTGGAAATGGTGGAGTTCACAATGAAAGTCTGGCTTGATGAGAGCTGTGAAATGGCTTTGACAGAACACCTGGCATATCAAAACAGAATAACTGAAGGGATAGCCAACAGCATTAAATTTAACAAAATTTGGGTGCCCTTTCTGCATTAAGCAAATAACTATATATCGTAGTACAGTGGTACCTCGCAAGACGGAAAACTCACAAGAAGAAAGAGTTTTCCGTTTTTCGAGGTGCTTTGCCAGACCAATTTCCCTATGGGCTTGCTTCGCAAGATGAAAGCCCATAGGGAAATCTCCGGGGACAGCGGGGAAGCGCAGCGCGTCTTCCCCACTGTCCCTGGACCTCTTCCGAAGGCTGGCGGTGGGGCGGAGAGACCTACCCCCCGCCAACCTTCGGAAGGCTGCTCCGAAGGCTGGCGGTGGGGCGGAGAGACCTCCTCCCCCCGCCAGCCTTCGGAAGGCTGTTCTGAAGGCTGGCGGTGGATGCTGTTCTGCTGTTCTGAATGTTGGCGGTGGGGAGGAAAAACCCTCCTCCCACCGCAAGCCCCGGGAACAGAGGAGAAGCACAGCGCACCTTCCCCTCTGTTCCCGTACCTGTCCTGAAGACTTGCGGTGGGAGAAGGGTTTTCCTCCCCACCGCCAACATTCAGAATGCTGTTCTGAATGTTGGCGGTGGGGAGGAAAAACCCTCCTCCCACCGCAAGCCCTGGGAACAGAGGAGAAGCGCTGCGCGCCTTCTCCTCTGTTCCCGGACCTGTTCTGAAGGCTTGCGGTGGGGAGAAAAGCCCTTCTCCGCACCACCAGCCCGGCAAGCGGTTTCCATAGGAACGCATTAATTGATTTTCAATGCATTCCTATGGGAAACCGTGCTTTGCAAGACAAATAACTCGCAAGAAGAAAAAACTCGCGGGACGAATTAATTTCGTCTTGCGAGGTACCACTGTAGTCCCACGCTGTGCACCCTATGGAGCCTTGTGTCTAGAGGAGGTCAACACAAGGTAGAGGCTGTCGCCTGGGCGAGATTTCTTCTGTCCTGGTTAAACATCTGCCTTACATCAGATAAAGATCCTCTCCTCAGCGGTTTTGTTAGATCCCTTTCTTTCCCCAGGGCTACAACAGTTTAACAAGAAGGTACTGCAACTCAGGCTGTCAGTGGAACTTTTGCGATCGATGTCCTTACCATCTGCCAAGGCTATATTGAAAACTAGGTTGTGGGATATTGAACGACAAGGAACTAACAGCAGCAGCAGAGGAAACATGTTTCCCTCTTTATTTTCAACTTTCTTGGGCACATGAAACTAACCACAATTACCTTGAATTTCTGCTTAACCCTCAAGAAAAAGGGCATTTTCGCTGGCCAGGTTTAATTCAAATCCATCAAACCTCAGGCAGGGAAGGTTCTCAGGCAGGATGGAAGGAGAAAGAACTTGCCCAGGTGAAGATCACCTGGTGGAAACCCTTACACACATGGTTCTTCATTATAAACTATATGCTGATCTCCTTCAGCAATTTCTAGAGCAACTCTCTATCCCCAAATGGAAACCGGAGTTGGAGGTCATACATTTTATTTTACTGGGGAATGATCAGGAGCTCACCAAGTTAGTGGCTAAATATAGCTATTTGGTTTTTTGTCATTGAAATACACTGCAGACGTCTGATCTCCCTGGAGACCTAAGAGATGTGATGATAGTCTGCTCTGCCTCCTTTCTTTTAGCAAATGTTTTGTGCCACTGGGGAAGTGTTAATTCTGTATTGATTTGTTTTGGATGTTTGTATGGGACGCGGGTGGCGCTGTGGGTAAAAGTCTCAGCGCCTAGGGCTTGCCGATCGAAAGGTTGGCGGTTCGAATCCCCGCGGCGGGGTGCGCTCCCGTTGTTCGGTCCCAGCGCCTGCCAACCTAGCAGTTCGAAAGCACCCCTGGGTGCAAGTAGATAAATAGGGACCGCTTACTGGCGGGAAGGTAAACGGCGTTTCCGTGTGCAGCTCTGGCTCACCAGAGCAGCGATGTCACGCTGGCCACGTGACCCGGAAGTGTCTCCGGACAGCGCTGGCCCCCGGCCTTTTGAGTGAGATGGGCGCACAACCCCAGAGTCTGTCAAGACTGGCCCGTACGGGCAGGGGTACCTTTACCTTTACCTATGTGATGGCAATAAAAGGTTTGATGATGATGATGATGATGATATATCGTAGTCAGTTCCCCTACTTCTATCATGTAACATATTCCTAATTCTGTGTTCTTGCAGCAGTGGCCACAGTTGCTGTCCCAGTAGCACTGGGAGCAGCAGGCTTCACTGGAGCTGGAATTGCAGCTGGCTCTCTGGCTGCAAAAATGATGTCGGCAGCGGCCATCGCCAATGGTGGAGGAGTAGCAGCTGGGAGTGCTGTTGCCGCACTTCAGTCAGTCGGTATGTCTGCTGCTCTCAGGACAAGAACCACATGATTGGCAGAGCCAGTCTCCACACCTTGAGATATTCATCACAATAATGGTGTGCCTTGATCTTCTTCTAGGTGCTGCTGGGCTGTCCACTGCTACCACAGCTGCAGTGACAGCTGGCGGAGCACTGCTGGCTGCCATCTTCCCTTAAGAAGAAGACACACATACGCAGAGGCCATATCTACTTGGAAAAGCAGTACTTGGAAGATTATGCTTTGCCTCCAACGGCATAAATGCCCTTAAGCAAAATGTGATTTTAATCAATGCTACGTTATTCCTATTGGCCAAAATGTGCAGCAACAAATAAAGCTTTGAGAGTTTAACAACAACAAATGTGTTAGCAAGAAAGCTGATTGGTGGCATCACGCAACGCACATGTAAAATACTTGCTGTCCCACGAGGAAAAGATCCATGTTTTCCTTAGCAGGCTTTTGACTTCAGTGTTTTCTGCTGCACTGGGGGAAACTCCATTTCCCCTCTTTGCACAGTTATGAGCTTCTTAGTTGAGAATCCCATTCTGACTGGAGTCCAGACATGTACTGAGGCCCCCAGTAATAGAGCTCGGATTCACCTAGTGCAATTAACTGGCAGAAATTCAGAACCAATAGAGGAAAACACTCCTTTGCAAAGTTGTGATAGTCAATAGCTTTGAGGGGACATTAAAAAATAATAATTGAGGATTAGAGGATGGCAGATATGGGACAGTTGCATATTCCTGCATTGCAGGGGTTGGACTAGATGATCCTCAGGGTCCCTTCCAACTCTATGCTTCTATGACCCCAAGGGCCATTGATTACTATTAATCACAATAGTTATTTGGAACACTGAGCAGACTATACTGGGAACAAGCATGGGACAGGCCTGCCTGTTAAGCATTCAAGGACGGTCTTTCAGCACTTACCACAAACTGTTTGGAGAACTTTTTAACTTGGGGTATTTGCTACTTTAAAGCAACAATGTTAAATGGAAACACCAGGCAGAATTGGAACATCACTGGAAATGACAAACAGGAGACCTAGGGTTCTTCCAGATGGTCAGTATTTTATGTGAGTGATTCCAGCACAAACTGGAACCTGGGGTCTATGCATTTAAACAACTCTTTTCCCCTAGTGCAACAAATCCACATTTTTCTTTTAATAACTTACTGCCGTTTGAAGAGTGACAGGGGCATGCACTGAAAGATGTGGAATGAATGACGAATGGGAAGGCATGTAAACAACCTGCAAGCAATTCAAGAAGAATGCTGATAGAACTGCCCCATAAACAAATTAGGATTAATGCTCATTAAAGACTAGACAAAGGGCTTATCCACACTTACTTTTTGCCCTGCTCTTTACAGGCACGTGTCATATATCATAGTTTGAAGGGACCCTAGGATCATCCTAGTCCAACCTCCTGCATTGCAGGACTATGCAAATGTCCCTTACAGGGATCGAACCTGCAACCTTTGAGTTCTTAGCACCAGACACTAACCAACTGAGTTCCATGCCTTAAAGTTCTGAGCGCTCTCCTTTGCCCAGAGCTTTCCCTGTGAAAACCCGCTCATACCAATTGGGTTAGCCATTGCTAATTCATTACTAGCCAAGGTTCATTTTGCACAAGGTAGACATCCTTGAAAGCCCCCTGGTGTGTACACAAACAGAATTGAATCTGACACTGATGAAGCTGTGCTGAACAGCTAGCGGTGGGGCGGGGAGGAAGAGCTGTGAAAGGAACACATACTTACTAAGGGCAATGGGCTAGCAGACTAGCACGCTTGGACTTCATCAGCAACCCTGAGCTGCAGACAGCAAAGTACAGTCAGCCACTGATTACTGTATCTGCAGGGAACAAGGTCAGTCCCAGGAATGCGGAGCAAAGTTATCTCAGTGGGTCGAATGCACAGCTCTGCTGCAGCTTGGCTTAAATTCCTCCATAAAGCAGCACCAGTCTTGTAAAAAGGGCAAACACATGTACAGGCGTGGCATCCAGTGTAGAAAAATGCACCCCAGATAAAACTGAAAAAACAAAAGTACCATAGGTTGTGCTGCCATCTGAAGTTCAGAACTGGACGTGCTTTTGCCACTCACTTTGGTAGACTGAAATAAGAGCAGAAACAAGTATTTAAAGAAATTGAAGCTATAACCAATCCTAAGCTTCCTTGTATGTATGGTGCATATACACACCATACATTTAAAGCACATTTCCCCCATTTTCAAAGAAACCTGGAAACTTGTTAAGGGTATGTAGGAGGCTGCCTCCTGCTGACCTAACCATTGATCCATCTAGCTCAATATTCTCTACACTGACTGGCAGCAGCTCTCCAGGGTTTCAGGCAGGAGTCTCTCCTACCCCACCTGGAGATGCTGAGGATTGAATCTGGGACCTTCTGCATGCAAAGCAGATACAGTACAACTGATCTACAGCCCTTCCAAATTCCCAGGGCGCTGGGAATCGTAGCTCTGTGAGGAATGAACTAGTCGCTATGACTCTTTGCCAGAGGGTATGCACTTTAAATGTAAGTTGTGTGTATTGTCAGAGAAACAAAAGGAATGCTAAGATTCCCCTAAAACACGATTTGAAAACTGCTGCACTTTTTTGGGAAGTATATTGTTATCCTATTGGATTTGTTTTGTGTTATGTAACTTGCACCATAAAAAAACTTTCAATGAAACTTTATTTTTTAAGGCACTGCATTCCAAACATAATTAGCAGCAAGAGCAGGACGTTAAAGAGGTTTGAAAAACAAGCGCATTGTAGCTGGCAGTATCATATTTCAGAAGCATAAGGGCATGTGGAGACTTGTGATGACTCCATCTGGTTGAAGGTTTTTTTAAATATACCGGTACACAAGCCAAACATTAGCTAGGCTTCTACTCCAAAGTGCTTTATTCACTCGACTCATTACCTGTATACCTTTGGCACAATACTTTTATGTGATGTACTAGCAACACTTTTGTGTATCTACTACAAAGTGATTGTAGCCATAGAATCACTAATCATTACATCGCCCTCAGCACTGAGTACCTTGTAGTTTTCTCCACCATCTTTCTATTTCCACTGGCAAGCCTCAGAAACACACTGTCCTAGGATATCATTGCATGAATCACCCCTCAGGCTGCAGGTTTTACTGGACAGTGCTTTACGCGTGAAAGAATCAAAAGTGGTTACAGGCAGGCAAAGTGCTTCTCAGGATATGCAGAGTATTGCTCCAACAGAAAATGTCTTCCCTTTACCAATGAGGGCATTTTCCAGATTTATTATTTTATTTTTTATTAAATCAGTGAAACCACAGGCACAGTGTCTCTGAACAGTGTGTATTTCCCATACAGGGGATCCAAGTTAGTTTGTACAAATGTAATGAAACCAGAGGGCCATGGGCATACCCAGGATTTGGGGCGGGGGCAGACTTTTGTTGGGAGGGGCAGGGGATTTGTAATTATTTTTTATTATTTAGGGAGGCATCTGCCCCCGCTAGGCCCATGCAGAGGGCTTATGAGCATTATGTGAAGAGTTAACCTCTAAAGGTCACCTTTTATAACATGCAACCTAATAAAGGTTTACAAAAGATTACGAAAATATTTTTTTCGTAGAAATATATCCTTGAAAGGTTTTGTGTCCTGCAAGGTAGTGCCCAGATGAATGAAAGCCTGGCCAGCGGCCAATAGCAACCTTCTCACGCCGACCCCCGAAGAGACCAACGCAGCGCGCGCCTTAAACGCGGGGAAATGAGCCCCTTCCACAGACTTGCGACCACTTCAACAGATACGCATGCGTACTCCGCGAGCACCCGCTTGAATAAGAAATGACGAGGCCTCAAAGAGAAGGAAATGGGTGGAGCTGGGAGGGGAACGCGAGAAACTTCGGCGCCTGCGCATACGGCCCCGCGAGGGCAGACGGCCGGCGAAAGTTCTCCGGCGCCTGCGCGCTCGCACTCCCTCCGCTCCTATTGTGAGCGAGCGCCAGTCTTGCCGCCCCGCGCGGCTCGAGTCTCGCGAGAGGTCAGCACAAGGCGGTTGGCCTGAGGCGCTTTCTGCTTGTGTCTCTTTCGTCAGGAGGGTCGCTTCGCCGACCTCCCTTCGCGTTCTGCCTCGCTCTCCCTTCGAGCCAGCCGCCTCCGGACGAGCCATGTCTCGCTACCTGCGGCCTCCCAACACCTCGCTCTTCGTGCGGAACGTGGCCGACGACACCAGGTGTGTGTAAGTGAGGCGGGGGGTGGAGAGGGCATGGCAGCCGCCTGGCTGGGCCTGCTGGCCGAGGCGCGGAGAAAGAGAGAGCGAGAGAAAGAAAGAGAGGAGCCCCCTCCCCCCCGCCGCCATTAGCTCTTGATTCTTCCCGTCCCGCATAGGCATTATGCAGAATGCGCCAGGCCTCCGTTTAAGCCGGGGGGAAAGCTCGCCGCGGAGGTCTTCTTGAGCCGCCTTCCCGCCATTTGTCTTCTCTTCGCGCTTCTTGTGTACTCTTCGTCGGGCCTCTGCACACCATTCCCCTCGTTTCACGTCCCACTTCAGCGCGTTTGTTCCGTGGCGCTTAACCGCCAATGTCGTTCTGAGGTCTCAGCACGCGGCTTCCCTGGGAGTAAGCGCCGCTGAACTTCTGTGTGTTCTCAAGCTTTCCCGTTTGGAGCCAAACGTGACTTGGCAAAACACAATAAGAAAATAGGCATTTAGGCTCCGCTCTTCAGCCGGAACAGTCCCCCGAGTAGCTTACAAATTAATGTTAAAAACCCTATCGCAGCAGCGTTTATTTTCAAATACTTTTTTCTCCTCCCCCCCCCCCGCCGCGCGCACTTCTTGTCCTTTTTCTTCTCTTTTCGTCTCTTTCGTTTTCCCTCTTTATATTGTTTCATCCCCACCTCGTCTACCTTTTTTTTCTATTCATGGCACCATCTAATTTCTGTTTGGAATTTATCCTCATTAGATGGTTTTGCCTATATTTTCAACCAGCTGCGATGGCTATACTCTGTCTCTGAGGAAGTATCCTTCTGAATACCCATTTCTGGAAAATAAGGAAGGGAGAGTACTTTGTGGTTAAATCCAGCTTGAGGGTTTTCTACAGGCATCTGGTTGGTCCCTGAGAACTAATTGCCGGACTAGGCAGGCAATTGGCCTGATCTAGTGGGATGTTATGTTTTAATTACTTCTCTAATCCAAATCTACAATTTTTTAAGTTTTCAGTTTCCGTTTCCTTCAGTATCTAAAGTACATTGTTTCAATAGGCCTTAACACAACTCTAAAGTATTTTACAGTTAGCAGTTCATAGCTCCTGGCGATGGTGGATGTGCTCCTTTGCTTTTTTTATCCGCTATTATTCTGTAATAATTCCTAAAAGTCTTGACGGACACTTTAGCATAGATTTTTTTTATAAAAAAGCTTGAAAATATTTTCATCTAATTGATACACTTTAATAATAATTTGATATACTTGTATTTGGGAATGGACTGTTACCACAAAATGCTAAGGAAAAAGTCTTCAGTCCCACATTAAAGTAAGTTCTACTATGTTCAGTGGGTTATATTCCCTGATGAGTTGGCATGGAATTGTAGCCTTAGGGTTGTATCCAACATGAATCCCACTCAAAGTTAAGCCATTGATATTATTGGACAGTGGACATAAGCTAAAATAGGTCTATCAATTTCAGTGGCTCTAAGCCTAACTTAGTTGGATAGATCCCTTAGGGTTGTATCCAACATTACTGTTCCACTTGCACACAAAAACTCTCCAAAGCAGATTTTGGGGACACGTGCAAATAGTGGCTTGGCAATTGTCTCCTAAGTATGTGTTCATGTAGCCTGTTTCTTCTCAGCTTGCTTTGATTATATTAGTAAAGACATTCAAATGGTCAGTGTTCTGTTTCAGGTCTGAAGATTTACGTCGTGAATTTGGTCGTTACGGTCCGATAGTAGATGTGTATGTACCTCTGGATTTCTACACTCGCCGTCCAAGAGGATTCGCTTATGTTCAATATCCTTTCTTCAGATGCCTGATTAGTGAGGGGTGTTGAAGTTTGAAATTCACGTTTGTGTATGAGGTAACAACCCTAAATGAAAAAGCTGTTTTCTTTTGTGTTGTATATAATGTCATTGTAGTGTGCTCCATTTCCCTCACAGATGACTATTTTACAAAATTTCTATAAGTTAAAATTTAAATTGCATCAAGTAAAATATGCTTTGTTATTGCAAGCTTCATATACAGATTTGTGCTTTTAACATTGAAATGGCCTTTGCTGCTGCCTCCAAGTGTATCGTTGCAGTTTTATATCACTGGCATTGATAAACTTGTTCTTGTGCTTAGCAAAATGTGGCTGATATCTTATTGTTTAACTTCATGGAAACTGGAATAATTTGATCAAAAGCAGATTTGTATAAAAATGAGGTTAAAAGTTTTGCTCTGATTATTGTCCCCTAATTTACTGTCCTCTGTTGTTGCCTCAGAGTGTAAAGCTGTACAGTAATGGCGACCCCAAAGAGAAAGCATGAAAGAACCTTTAGAGTAGAGTTCAAGAATTAAGGCAAGTAGACAAGCCAAAGACCTCTTAAGGATCAGGCTTGAAGAGAAGGGAAAGTTTGGGAAAAGAAAAGATAAAGAAAAAGCTGGAAGAAGGACAAGCCATAATGGGAGACAAAGCTTCGCTTTATCTGCAAATGGGGGAAAAGGTTGTTTTTCAAAGTATAAAGATAAAGCCATCTGTCACTTTTGACCAAGCATCTCATGACAAGTCCTTCTGACAAGCACTTAAAGAGTTAAAGGTCAAGATGAAGTTGACTGGTGGCCAAGATAAAAGGAGCCAAACCTGATGTATCCTACAGAATAAGAGCTGTCCTCTGGCTGCTTGTGTAAGTGATTAACCAATCAATTTTTCTGGTTTAGTCTAGCTGCGGGCCCTGTAATAATTTGCTTTACTTTGGTAGTATCTTCTGAAATTACGGTTCTCAGTGAAATGCAATCACTCATTATTTGAGATGAGTATACCTGTAATAGGGTGAAATTTGGCTTCTGAGGATTTGGTATATGAACATATAGGGACAACCTGTTTAGGCTACTTAGAGGTATGCAGGATATGGGTTATTACATTATATAATAAAATTTGGTATAATTTCATGCTTTAAAACCTTAGTACAGTGGTACCTCAGGTTACAGACGCTTCAGGTTATGTGATTTTGGGTTGCGCACCGCGCTGAACCCGGAAGTACCAGGAACTGGTTACTTTTGGCGCAGAAGCGCCAAATTGCAACGTGCACAGACGCGGCGCTGCGGGTTGCAAATGTGCCCCCGCATAGATCACGTTTGCAACCCGGGGTTCCACTGTATAAGAATCTAGGAAACGTCTAGTACTAGTTTCATCAGCAAACAGCAACATTTTGATGTCTTCTAATGAGTCTCTGCTGAGGGAAGCAAAACAGATTTTCAGAGAAGCTATATTTGAAATACCCATATAGACAACTATAGAACGATTATTTTAAACTGAAATTTGTCTTTTGTCTCAAATAGATATTGTTAATGTCAGCTAATTTTTGTTATGCCATAGAACATGCCAAAAAATGAGGACAAGTTGGTAAACAAGGGTGTGTGATGACATTGTGGGAAAGCCAAAGCTTGCTAACTGTGTAGCTGTAAATACATCAAATTCCCAAGTACCTTAACATCTAGCACATTTGAAGATGTCCGTGATGCTGAAGATGCCCTTCATAATTTGGACCGGAAGTGGATTTGTGGCCGCCAAATAGAAATCCAGTTTGCTCAAGGAGATCGTAAAAGTATGTATGCTGTCTTAACAATTGTGTAGTGTAAAACATAAAGCCTAATACTCAGGGCTATGTATTAAATGTGTTGTCAGACTTGTCAGAAGAAGACAAAAACTGGTGCGGGTTTAGCACTGTGAAATAAATAAATTAGAATATTTAAAGCATTTCTGTCGCAATCTTCAGCCAACAGAATGGCTTGTGAATGGTACAGTAAATTAAAACAAGACCACTTTGAGGGGGTTTTCTACAAGCGGTATATAAATTTCATGAAATACATAAATAAGACCCACAAGCTTACACTAAATAAATAAAAATGACACAAAGGGAAAGGGACATGGAGGGAAGTAGAAGAGGCACTGTTTAAGCACCTATTCCTAAACAGTTGTTAATGACTAGATGGCACAGTTCAGGGTTCTGTTTAGGGAAGTTTTTAATGTTTGATGTTTTATTGTGTTTTAAATACTCAGTTGGGAGCCAGCCAGCATGGCTAGAGCAACTCAGTCAGATGGGCGGCATACAAATAATAAAATTATTATTAAATATTATGGAAAGCCTGATTGAGCTAGGCATTCAGCAAAGTGGATGGAATAAACCCTGCTTCCTATCCATCCCACTGAGACAGTCTGATGGAATGTCTGTTCCCAGGGAGAGGAGGCCAGATGGAGTTGGTCTATCACAACAGCTGATGGAGTGACTGCTACTTGCCATTTTTAAGGTTCTAACGTGTATGATTGGAGGCAAGGAGAAAATCCTGGAAGCAAAGCTAGTGGGTTGGATCCAATATCAGTAATACTCAAAAGTAGACCTATTGAAGTTAATAGAACTAACTTAGTATCTGCCCAAGTCTGATAGTCCAACTCTTCCTCATTTGTCAAGAAGAGTGCAGATCATAAACTAGAATGCTGGATGCCGAATAAATTTGAGTGTGCATACAACAACTTACTGTAATTGAGTACTATAGAAAGGCTTTGCTGTTTATTATGGATGGGAAACATTTGGCCCTCCATATATCTTAAAATAAACTGAAATGACAGGACAGTATGTTTTTTAAATTATTTCATTTCAGAGATGAAGATCCATTGGTGATGGGAAGTCATTTCAGGGGTCTGTTACTTGATGATTAACATGTATTGGATTTACAAACATCAACTGGGAATTTTTATTGTAACATTAAAAAATTGCTGTTCTGTTCTTCTGCAGCACCAAACCAAATGAAAGCCAAGGAAGGAAGAAATGTATACAGCTCTTCCCGTTACGATGACTATGACAGATACAGACGTTCTAGAAGCCGCAGTTACGAAAGGAGGAGGTCAAGAAGCCGCTCTTTTGACTACAGCTATCGCAGATCTTATAGTCCTAGAAAGTAAGTGTTGTACTTGGATTGACCTATGCTGCCATGTAATGGAGAAGAGAGATCATATTGACTGTTTGACACTTCTAGATATCAAGTCACCTTTGTAATAACATGCATGGAAGTTGTTGTACCTTGCATGGACCATCCAAAAGTCTGTGCATCACTGAAGAAAAATGAAAAACAAATGCAACTCTCAAGAAACTTAACGTAGTTGGGTGTGTGTGAATAATTTTAAAGGTATATGCCACTGTTTACTTTTTCTGATGTACCTTTTTAGCAGTAGACCTGCTGGAAGACGTCGACGTAGCAGAAGTCGTTCAGATAATGATAGGTAAACATTCTTTTATATAACAAATTCAAAATCAGACTAGTCTGTGCCTGCAAGAGTAAGCTATTTTGATGTGAGATACCCAACTCCTAGCAACTTGTCCATATTCAAATGTATTATCTTCCTCTTTCTGATAGGTTCAGACACCGTAACAGATCTTTTTCAAGGTCAAAGTCCAATTCAAGATCACGATCTAAATCACCCAAAAAAGAAATGAAGGCTAAATCACGTTCTAGATCTGCATCTCGCACTAAATCTAGAGGCACCTCTAAAACGGATTCTAAAACACAATATAAATCCAGCTCAAGATATGAAAAAGAATCAAGGAAAAAAGAACCAGCTAGATCCAAATCTCAGTCGAGATCGCATTCTAGATCTAGATCAAAATCCAGATCCAGGTCATGGGCTAGTCCCAAGTCCAGTGGCCACTAACAATGTACCTTGTTTTTTAGGCATGTATCATCCAGTTACACAGTTGAGTTATGATGTTGCAACATTGCATAAAATAACTTTCGTCAGTTATCCTGTTAGCAGACAATTAATACTATTAAAACACAATATTGAGAATCTTATACAAAAGAGTCCACTTTGTTAAATGTCATGGGCAGCTACTGAGGTTCTTGTGGTGTTTCTATGTATATTTTTGTAAAAGACTTGCATTTTTATGCTTCAAATATCAATGGCACATTGATTATGACAGTAGTTTACAGCTTGTCCTAATGAACTCACCCACAAACAATAACTGTTTCATGTATATTTAAATTGTCCAATAATCCCTGCAGTACAGTTGGAAAACTGTGCAGTTGTGATGCACTGGTAACTGCTGTGAAATCAGAAATCAGTACTTCGACATTTGAGAGGGAGGGGATTTGCATTTTTCTTCCCCACTTGTGCCAAGGTGGCTCGTTCCTAAGGCATTGTGAAAAATAGTATTAAGATTCTCATTGATAACATCTGAAGGGATGGTTCTTGTAGCATAGTGAAAAGGAGATAAAACAGCTATGAGACTGTTGTGGAATTTCTCAAGGTTCCAGGTACTTTTTGCCGGCTACTATATTGACACCTAAAATATTTAGTTACATAATTAGGTGAATGTGTATACATTTATATCCAGTGTATTGTATCTAGTGAACAGTTGACCTCAAAATTGCATAGGGTTACTTGCTGTAAAACTACAAAGAAAACATCTGATTAATGTGTACGATATGTAAGAATTAATATTTTTTGCCAATGACTTCATAGGTAGCCTGTGTATCCATAAGAACCAATTTCTAGTCTCCTATCTTTAAAAATTATAATTGACAGTTTTGAGTTTACACGTCAGAACCTACATCATAGTAGGTTAAACTAGTCAGTTTACCCAGAAGGTGATTATAAATTGTGCTCCACTTGCAATGTAGCATATCCAGTTCCAGTATAGTTTATCATAATGTGAGTTTCTTCATCCCTATGAAGAAGAGCCACATCCTACTTTTGGTTTGTTGTAATACAGTATCAGAACTGAATATGAAAAGTTGCCATGGCATAATCTCAAAGTATTCTCTACAGAGAGCTCTGTTGTATTACAAACCATAGCTTTTTAATTCAAATGTGAAAGCCAGTATCAAACACTTAAAGACCCTCCACTTATGCTTGGTAGGATAATTGAATGTTGATGAATTGTTTTGTTTCAATTTTAGTTCTAACCGGCCACTCTAAATAAAGCTGGCTTTTAAAATTCTGGCTGTGGAATGTGTTTAAGAGGTGATTCTAGAACCTTTGTATATTTGATAGTATTTCTAACTTTCATTTAATGTTAAAAGTTAACGTTCTGCTATGCAATCATTTATATCTGCGTTCCTTTAATTTTGTAGACTTTCCCCGATGTATAGTTTAAAACAAAGTGTAAAATGGTAGCGTTACTGTGCAGCTCTGGTCAGATGAAAGTTGTGGAAATAAACTTTGTATTTCCTTTCTTATAGAGGCTTCTAAAAGGGTATTTTTATATGTTCTTTTTAAAATATTGTGTACTACTTTAAAACATCAATGTTTTGATCAAGGAGGACCCAGCTTATTATCTGCTGTAAATTTAGCAAACATGCTGTAATAAAAGAGATCCAGTGATTCTGCATTGTAATCTTAACCTGTTCCAAACACTGTTTAAAATGTATCGGTTTGTGGCTGAGGGATAAAATTTTATATCAGTATTGCGTAAAAATGGGTACCAAGTTGTATTGCTCAAGACATACCAATGATGTATTTCCAACTATGATTGGAAGGTTGATCAACAAAATAATTCTTTGTTGGGATAGTTTGGTGTAGGTATTTGTATAGGATTGCATTTGAGCAGTTTAAAAAACAAAATACTAGTCAAATCAAGTAGCTAATATAAGCCTTCAGATTGTAGTGCTCACTGTAGAACTCCTGGTTCCTAAAAAGCTCCTGTTCTCCCTAGCACAGTGCTAGGTTATATGAAGTCATTCATCGTCCTGTTGCAATAACTGACCCTATGATAGTCACCATTGTGGCACATAAAGCTGCAGGATTCCTTTTCTAAGAAAAGAAAGTTTTCTTGACCCAAACTTTGTTCTCTGACTACATTTTCTGCAAAGTATCCTTGATGCAATGACAGACAGTCCTTTGAGACAATCATGCCAATGCATCCTGCACAAACCTCCATATTCATAGTCTTAAGGGCTCATTCTGCATTTATATTCAGTGTACATATGTATTACACTAGAGAGGCTATCTTTACATCCATGCCATACCTTAGTTCAGATGTGCACTGGGGCTACTATATGACAGAAGCTTCCTGGAAAATTAAAGAATGGTTGGCTACTACAACAGGGTTGTGTGCTTTTCCAGTGCCTGCATTTGTGGGTACAGGGAGCAGGGAATCCCTCAACCATGTAACTGCTACAAGATACCATGATGCAAGTAAGAGAGGTGGTTGGGTATAGGGATGATTTTGGAGGGTCAGGTATCCTAAAACAGATACAGTCCTATGAATTCCTATCATTTTCCACTGGCTACATACCACACAAGAAGTGAGTTACAGTTCTTTCATTATTCCTTTTCAAATGAAGTTAATACATTATAATTCTAAAAGCCAGTATTGCTCATTGCTCACCCTTCCAAATTCCCCATGTGTCTACACTGTAAGCTAAATAACCACTAGTTTTCTGGCAGACAAGTGTTTCAACTTCTTATTTGGCCGTAACAATCACTTTAGGTTTGGTTGATTTGTAAGTTTGTTGAGGTCCCTGGGATGCACATTTGATTTAGTGAGCAGCTATGAGTCCTTGTTGCATTTTATCATCCAAACGATGCAGACCTGACAAACCAGAGATGGGAAAGAGCACTCTGAAGTTGTGCAGTTGCTTTTAATTTTGTTCGCCCTGACCTAGTCACTGTGATCCACGTGACGGTCACCTCCAGACTGGATTATTATAACTCGCTCTACGTGGGGCTGCCCTTGAGACTGACCCAGAAACTCCAGCGGGTGCAGAATGCCGCGGCGAGACTGCTATACCGGCTGCACTGGCTCCCGGTGGAGTACAGGATCAGGTTTAAGGTGCTGGTTTTAACCTTTAAAGCCCTATACGGCTTAGGACCCTCGTATCTACGGGACCGTCTCTCCTGGTATGTCCCACAGAGGAACTTATGGTCTTCAAATAAAAACATCCTCAAGGTCCCAGGCCACAGAGAGGTTAGGCTGGCCTCAACTAGAGCCAGGGCTTTTTCGCTGCGGCTCCAATCTGGTGTAACACTCTGTCACAAGAGACTAGGGCCCTGCGGGATTTGACATCTTTCCGCAGGGCCTGCAAGACAGAGCTGTTCCACCAGGCCTTTGGTCAGGGCGCAGCCTGACTCCCTCTTTTGGCAATCTTTACAGAACTTAAGCTTTAATTTTTATAATGAAATGTTTTTAGAATGTTGCACTATTTTGTTGTTAGCCGCCCTGAGCCCGGCTTTGGCTCGGGAGGGTGGGATATAAATAAAATTCATTATTATTATTATTATTATTATTATTATTATTATTATTATTAAGCACACCAAATCCTGTCTAAATAGTTTCTTTGCTCCAGTTGCAGAGGAATAATGGGAGAAAAACAGAAAACTCAGGCTACCCTCCCATAGCCTGAGTTGTCTGTTGTCTTTCTCCCATTCATTCTTTCCAAGGCATCCTTTACCAACATATACATAAGGTCTAGTCTTTTACTCTTTAATAAACTCAGATTGAGAAGAGTAAGGCATATTCAATTTTCAAACCCAAATCCATAATTCTAAGATAAAGCAAATTAAGTAATAGTGTGACCAAGTGATTTAATCTTGCAGCTTACAGTACATTTAAAGTGTGTAGAACCCCCACACCCCATAAAAGGGAATGCTTGTGTAAAAGTAATAAGCCAACACATTATTAGGGGAGAGAAAACATTACGATTTTTTATTTAAATTTTGTTTCTAATTCAAATTCAAGCAGTACTTCAAACATGAAATTTAGATCAGAATTACATTTGGGCTATAACAATGATTTCAACATATTGATGACAATTTGGGGAAACAATACTTATGTTTTTTCAAGATGCCCAATACATTTCATTTGGGAATATGGAAAGTTTCTTCACGGTTGCAAACATTTTGAATGTACAAATAGATAAAACATGCACTTTTGTATTGTCAAGTGCTGCAGAGACTTTCTAAAGTAATTAAACATGTTTATTAGTAACTACTGGTAGAAATCCACCTTTGGTATCACCACCAGATATTCATCATGGAAGGAATTTAAGATTTCCATTGCTACCAAGTCACGCACCACATACAATTTAAGAAATTATATCCAATTCTGTAGATTCTTGGATGCTGGCAGAAATTGAAAATTGGTTTTCAAGTGTGTCATGAGATAGTTGAACTACAGGCCTGAGAGAGCTAAGTTCTACACAGCAGATCCACTGCAATTAATTGACCTGGTTTAGTCGTGCCCATTAATTCCAATGGATCTACTCAAGTGTGACTAACATGGTATACAACCCTTAATTGCATCATTCAACACTGCTAGGAAAGGTAATGAGTTCAAATGCATACTCTTAAACCAAATAAAATATCCCAACCTGAGTCACAACTAAGATTAGACTGTCACAAATAAAAGATGGGGTTTTGGCAGATCTTTATTTTACACTAAATACCATTGTGGGTATTTAAATTTCTGATAATGGTTTGTCTCTGCTATTTACTCAGTACATTCAAAATGAAAGCATTTACTGGCTACAATGCAGCCTTCCCTCAACAGCCCAATCCTAAACACACTTGAGTAGTTCAGATGTAATCAAGCTTGCTTTCAAGTTAAGTGTGCCTAGAATTGCTGCCAAAGGACACAATTCAGCTCCATTGCACCCAGAACTTTTTAAAAAAATGCTTGTTTTACCTTTAAAAAGCAGCTTCTCTTTGTACCAAGGTTACTTTAAAATTCAACTTAACAACCAAAGCCAAAAAATGGGGGCATATACCCTCACTGATACTTGAGTGCAATGGCACAGACATGTGCTTTTAAGGTTTTTTTAAACTTTTTTTTTATTTTAAAAAAATCATGCCATGTGTTTAGCATGGTCTTCTTACATTCAGCAGTTTTGTACTAAAAATATTTCATCTTGGCAGGAAAGCCCAGCATAAATTTACATATGCTACAAAGTTTTACATTTATTTACATGGCTCTTTTTTCCCTAGATAAAGGATGTTTTACACTTGCTAAGTTCATTTAAACAAGTTCATATCATCCAATTTCAGACTGGCCTCAACAGTTCTGTTTCAGCAAAAGATACAAAACATACAGAATGTGTTTCAAACACACAGCTCAGTGAAATTCTGTGAACAAAAAAAAAACACTTTGAAAGCTTTTGGCAGTCAACCGGCAATGCAAAAATGTTCTTGACCTGGCACACATAGACTGTTTGTGCTCAATGCAATACATTTCTATGGTTGTATAAAAAGCTAGAAATCAAGTGCATGCCAATGTTTTCATTCTTATTAAACAAGTTCTATACAGAATGAGATTTCCAAATTTAAGCGTTTACATTTTGGTCACAGGGTTCTGGATGGATGCCTACCCGCCCAAACCACCAGTTCAAATGATACAGGTCTCGTAAACTAATAAAATCCATCACAATCTAAATGGCTTTCTTAAAACAATTTTAGGTGTTTGTGTTTTTTTAATTAGAAACTCTAGGCAAAAAGTTACTAACATTTCACAGTATGTGGGGGAAATCAATATTTTGCAATTACTTTGCATTGCAGTGGTTGTAAATTTGGTCAGCTGCTGTTAAATTTTAATTCCCCCAAATACATGCTCCATCAAGCAGTTCCAAAAGGGAAGGCAACTGAAATATTTAAGAGTGTCTGGTAGTGTTTGTAATTCCAGGACCACACCAGGAGTTGGTTCAGACTACATATTGATTACAATGGTGCATCAGTAGCACAGAAGCTGATAAAAGTGCACAGAACCCCAAAATAGGTGAGTGTTAACCAGTGCACAAAACCCCAAAACGGGTGTTTCCAAGTGGGGATTCCCCGCATGACATAAAAAACTGACCCAACTTCTTATTACACAGCTCATTAATTTCATAAGATGTGCCTTGGTTTGCATTTGGGAACCCAATGCGGACCAAGCTTATGGAATTTGAAATGATAACATGTATCTTTTATCCCAATGTATTCATAGATTGTATCTCAAGCCTGGACTTTAAGCAAGGTCTTAAGTTGAAAAGTCATGATTTCTTTATCAGCAGGGTCAAGTGAAACAGTTACCCAGTGGCTCGGTGGTTTGGGAAGAACACTGGGCGATGGTGGCTCACTGAATTTTGCTCCAGCATAATTTTCATTGGTTTGAGGCATGAAGAGGGAATGGGATAAAGCTGGACTCCAAGTCTGGTTAGTTGGGAAGTGCATTGTATTCTTCCCCCCATTTTGCATGGCCTGCCATGCTACAGATGATGGGCTGCATCCATGTCCCCTCTCTTTTTTGTGGATTTTCTTTATCTGCGAATTCTGATCTTTGCTTTTTTTCCTGTTGTTCAGTTGTTGGTGGTTCTTCGAAGTATTTCTGGGCTGGGTAGATGGAATGTTGAACCTTTCTCCACCCCCCATCTTCAACTTAAGTGTCACCTAGGGCAAGGCAGAGAAGAAAGCAAATGCAATTGTCAATAGAAAACTAGATAAAGTTTCTTGAAGATACAAAGCACACTCTAAATGATATAGTCTTAAAGAGATTAAATTATTTGTGTTTTCAAACTGAAAAGACAAAAATCTAAATGACTTTACTGGCCTTTCATACCACTACTATTTTTAAAAAAATAAAACTACAGCATTAACCATAGGTTTAAGAGCCTCAAGGTACACCATGTAACAAGTCATAATGACTTAAAAGTTTAATTTGCAAACTTTTTTAAAGGTTGCATTATACTCGGAGGAACCCCTAGTCCCTCACAAAGACATAATTTGAAGGCTTCAAGAAGCTTGATAAGTAGGTTTCAAGTGGTTCAAAGACCAGGTGTTAACTATAGAGGGTTAGGAGTACTTGTGATATTCCAATGCTGTTTTGTCCTCTACCTTTCAGTTCTCTCTTCAGATTCCACAGTCTCCACCTCCTGTTCTATTTCCTGCTGCCAGACCTGAAGGAATAGATACTGACTCCTGCTGGACCCCTTCCTTTGGCTAGGAATGGTAGTTCTCATGGGCCGATTTGCTGTTTTCAGCCACGAAGCCGAGCCCAACATCGGATTCTCGGCACACGGGCTTCTAGGGTAGAAGTCCCAGCTCTGAAAAGATAAAGGTTTTTTTTAAAAAAAACAAATAAGATATAGCTCCTAGTCAGAAATACAGTTTGGAGAACAAATAGAATTTTGATTCTCTTAAAAATAATATCAACATTGTCTCTGTTCTAAACCTTCAGTTGCATCTGATTTTAAAAAACATCTAGTTAGTAATTATTTTTCTTTCAGTGTGGGTATCAAATTTCAGAGGAGCAAAAGCATATTAGCAAAAGCACAGACTAAAATAGACTGTGGCATAAGAATTTGTGGGCTAGATCTCACTTTTGTTTCTGTAGATTTTCAGCCTGGATCTGGAAGAGCCCAGTTCTATGCATGCTTACTCAGACGTTCCAGTGTACTCAAGGAAGCTTACTAATAAGTATGCACAGGACTACAGCCTTTGTCCATCTACAGTCATATCTCGGGTTACAGACGCTTCAGGTTGCGCATTTGCGGGTTGCGCACCGCACCGAGCCCGGAAGTACCAGAACAGGTTGCTTCCAGGTTTCGCCGCATGCGCAGAAGCACTAAAACGCGCTTTGTGCATAAGCGCTAAATCGCACATGCACAGACATGGTGCTGTGGGTTGTAAACGTGCCTCCCACATGGATCACATTTGCAACCCGAGCGTCCACTGTATTCATTTTTAACTCCAAAAGGTACTCTCTTAACTCCCCACTCATTACAATAGTAAATTAACCCGGACTTCTCAAATGTGCTGTGTCCCAATGTTTTTGAATACAATTCCCATCAAAACATCTAGAGGACATGAGGCTAAGGAAGGCTGCATTAACCAGAAACATGTCAATGAAAAAAAAACTTTAGCAACAAACCCTTATAAGTGCAAATGTTCAATGGTTTGTAGTTAAGATATTTAGCAACAAGTGCTGAAACTAATTAATTTAAATAGTTTCTATTTAAACAAGCTCAGTATCCGACAATTTAATCATTACGGTCGTTAACTGGAGTCAGTCAAATTTAAAACAGATAGTCCTTTTCCTGAGATTATGACTACCAGAATCCTCCTTTTTCAGGAAGAGTAAGATTCCGGAATTTATTTATTTATTTAAAAAGAAAGCACAGCTAGATCTTTGAACAGAAGTTTCTTCAAGAAGCCAGTACTCCCATTCAAGTCAATATGAAGGGGGGGGTAGATTCAAAAACTGTCTTATCCCAGTCCATTTAGTCCAGGACTGTCTACCAGGGGTGCCAACTTGAATAAAATATTGTGGGGGGCCCAAATAAGCCCCACCCCCTGCATAATCGATCACATGATGCAGTGCATACAAACAATTTGAATGGGAATGCCCATCAACTTTGTGGGGGCCCAGCCCCCCCAAATATTTTATTGTGGAGGCCAAAGCCCTCCGGAGTTGGCTCCTATGCTGTCTACTCTGACTGGCAGTGGCTCTCCAGAAGAGATGTCTCACCAACTACTGCTCTGCTCCCTAATTATTATTTTTCTAAGATGCCAGGGACAAACCTGGTATCCTTTGCATGCAAAACGTTTCTTCCCTCCTTCCAATAGAAACTACATGGCAGCACTTCTCTTCCTTCAAGCAAATCCTCTATCCACCGTTGCCAAGTATACTCTCACACAGATATGCAGTTGGTGGCATCTTAAACCCCTTTATTTCAATTATTTAGGGAGCACTACAACACCATCACAATGTTTCATATATATTTGTTTTCTGATTGGTTTTCAGATTTAAGCTGCATTTTATCTAGTTTCTTTCGTGTGCTACTTGGAGAGATCTTTAAATCAAGGATACATACTTGTTCCACTTTCTTTGCCCACTCACATGACCAAAGGAATAAAAACAAAATCCTCAGCAGGATCAAATATTTTCCTAACTGCGCACACTGCAAACTCTTCACCAAATTTTATTTCATATTGTTTTTGATAGCGACCTCCCCCCCAACCCTGCTTCCTTATCTAACCACCTTTACCACTGGGGGGGGGGAATCGGTCCTGGGTTCAAAACAAGGCAGGATATTTTAGCCACCTCCTATATACTTATCACTTTTGGAATTCGTTTCCCAAGTAAAGCCTTACCACCGCGACACACAAACACAAAGGGGAATTCGTAAAGCCTCGCTAATGAAAAAGAAACCACCAATCCTCCGGGGAAACCGATGCCTAAAGTCTTTCCCTTCCCGCCGCCAACAGGGGGGGGGGAGGCTTCGATTTCCTCCTTTCCCACAAGAAAACAGCCCTCCAACATTATTAGGAGTAGTGGGGGGGGGCTTGTACTGGTCAACGTCTTGAAACGGGCTTGTATCTTACGAAGTCATACTCCGGAGCAGATCCACCGAGAAATAAATGGGACACGGTCTATCACCCAAGTCCACCAATTTCAGCGAGTCTACTCTCAGTGTATGATTTGGTCAGGAACAACCCGATGCGGGTTTTTGTAGCTGCTGGTATTAAAGGGCCCTGTTGTTGCTGCCTTATTTATCTCACGCGAGTGAAGGAAACCGGAGTCTCTCCCCCGCCCAGAGAAAAGGGAAGGAAGAAACGAGCTGCTCCCAATCCTTTGCCTGTGTTTCTTTCGCGCACCCCACGCACAGTGGTACCTGGGAGTAAAGTCCCCACTGAACTCTATGGGGCGCAGCCCACTTGAGCTCTTACTCAAAGACCCATTGAAATCAATGGATGCGGCTAACGTAGGTCCATTTCAATAAGCCTACTCAAGAGTAGAGCTTAGGAGACAACCCTCTGAGGTTCAGTTCCGCATAAACACGGACAGAGAGTTAGGCGCCAACTACCCCGGATTCCTCTCCCCCCCCCTCTTAAAAACCTTATCATTTCTTAACACTTCCACCACCGATTAGGGAAGAAAGACCATCCTAAATGGGGGAGACACAACATGGCGGCGAACCCACCAGGAGGTTCCCTCCACCCGCCGCACCCAGAGCCTCCCCTCGGCCGCCCAACACATTCCCGACTGCCGCGGGAGCCGCAGTCCTTTTCGCCTCACCGCTAAAGCGCAGCCCGCTCCGCTCCTCTGTTCGCCTCCCGCCGCTGCCGCTCTCGCCTTCCGCTGAAGCAAACTCGCACACAAAATGGCGGCCACATTCTCTCCGCTTACGTACGAGCGAGGAGGAGGGGAGGGAGCCACGCACAACAGGGCCTCGTCCTCTCTCGCTCGGGCTAGCCAATGAGAGAGCGAAGTGTGAGAACAGATAGCCAATAGAAATTGCGTCCGCCTGTTGCTAGGCTTGGGAGGGAACTCGGAGTGGTTAAAAGGGAAAAGGAAAGGAGGAGGATGGCTCAGGCGGAGGAGTTGTTTTTGCTGCTGTTGTTTGATTTGAACCTCTCGAGAGAGGGGCATGTCGGGAAAATGAAGGGATGCGGGAGCAGCTGAGGATGTGATGTGGGGCGGAGGGACTGTAGCAGCTCCTGAGAGGGAGGTGTTCTGCTTCTCTTGCTCGGTCTTGCACGTATCTTGTTTTTACTCATCAACGGTTCAGAGGGTAGTTGAGCATTAGGTCACAATCACACAACATACATTTAGAGTACATTTGTTCCCCCTCCAAAAAAGCCTGGGAACTGTGCTTGGCCCGTCAGAGTTACAGTCCACAGCACTGGCCTCAACAAAATACGGTTCTCATGAATTCTGGGGGAGAATGCGTGTATGATGCTTTTGGGTGGTCTTTGGCGAAGGGGTTGGGCAGTTTTTAAAGTAAGAGTTGTTACACACTCTTGTTCTGGGTCCTCATCTTGCAGTGGGGAGGGGGAACTCTGTTGCAACAGAAAAAATAAAAGAACTGCCTTGCTTTTCTTAAACTCGTTCCTGCCTCCATCCATTCTTCTCTGACCGATCATGGACTCAAGTCCCTTGAGGAATTGGGCTGTAAAATTTCGTGTAACAAATATCAAAGTTGAAATAAGGAGAATATGTCCAAAAGATCAAGTTTCACCATGTTTCAAGTTAAAGAGTATTGTAAGAAAAACTGCTCCTCTTTCCTGATTTCCAGGAGCCCATATAGAGTCCTTCTAAGGTTCCCTATCCGTAGGAGAAAGTAACAGAGGCCAACCAGAGTATATTGAGAAGCAAAACAGCTAGTAAGCTTGATCTTTATTAAAGGAACTGTTGCAAAAGGGTCCCCACTCACCACACGCAGGAGGGAGGAGAACCCTGAACAATGGTGCGCAAGCAAGACTCTTGAAATTGCCCACCCTGTAGCCCAAGACCCATTCACCCCCAAAAAAACATCATACATACATCACATCACTGTCTGCCAGGATACCTGATAATGGTCACTGATTGCATTACCTGGGCAATCTGGCCATCCTTTTGTGATGGTTAATACTTTGGCTCCTGAATCCAGGTCACAGGCTCACCCTATTCATACACAAATACGCCCATAAGACGCCCTTAAGACAGGAGTTGCAAGCAAAAAGACAATGGGAAGGTTTTCCCAATGGCCTCCCTTACTGCAGAGGAATATTTGAGGTCACTGAAAGAGTCAAAATGGCATCAGGATTGCTCTCCTGCACTATTTCAGACACGTGGCTTGTATACTTATGTATGTGTTCACCTTGTACATTTATGTACATTTAATTTATATATATATAAGACCTTAGAATTCCTATAACACATGTTTTCATTTTTAATTGTATTGTTTTAACTTTTTTGGGTTTAGCACCCTAGGCACCTTTGGGAGGAAGGGTGGAATAGAACAGAATAGAATAGAAATGCAAGATAGTGAAGATCTTGGTGAAGGGATTAAGATATGCAAAGCTGCAGCAGTGGGGCTCATGGTTTGATTGGAAGGATTGCTATAGCTTACTTTCCAGATAATTTAGCCCCTATTCTATTCATTAAAAATGGAATGTTTCCCCCCTACAAACATTTTTAAGATTTATCTATTTACTTAAAAATAGAATTGCCCAATTCTGTGACCTCAGGGTGGCTCACAATAAATATAAGAAACTGTCAAACTCTTTGTTAAGAATTTAACTCTTTTAACTATTTAATTTATGTTAAGACAATGGCCCAGCCAAATAGGTTAAGTATGGTACCTGCATGTCTAAAGACCTGGTCAAGTACATATGTTTTGTCATTGAGACAAGCTAGTGATGCTTCAAGGAGCATCCAGCTCAGTATTGCAGACACTGACTGGCAGCCGCTCTCCAGGGTTTCAGGCAGTCCTACCGAAATATGTTGGGGGCTTCAAACTTGGGACCTTCCACATGTAAAGCAGATGCTCTACCATTAAGCTATGGCTCTACTTTTTGTTTATTTCTCTCCACAGGTTATATGGATGCCAAAAGCCCAACTCAAGTGTTCAAAAACATGTGGATATGTACCGTACTCATTAGTGGCTTTAAATGCAGAAAGGTTATTCCTGCCTCCTGTGCATTTCAAGTCACATTTGCATGTTGCTGTACACATCAGAGAAAGGGTGGGGATGTCTTAATCTGGCACACATTTATGTTTTCCCATGCCTGCAGCCCCACTCCTTGCCCGTCGAACTCCTATTCTATGAAGCTGTCATCTGCACATACACAACCGCTGTCTCGAACGTACACACCTCACCTTAACTGCAAAATGAATGCAGCTTGTGCTTTCAGATTGAATGGAATCTGGTTTGAGAGACAACACATCAAACAGTAGTATTACTCAAGAAACAACAGGTCAGATATGGACTGTGGCTAAAGTCATGCATACATGGCTTCAAAGACCAGTAGTGGGAGTGCACTGGAGCCATTAATGGTAATGTTTACATAGCCTTAGTCAAAGTTCATTTGATGACTGATTCATTCAATGTCTCATTGCCAATCTCGCCTTCTTCAGCTCTGAATTCCTGGTGTCTAGCCATCTGGCCTATCTATGTACTTCCATGGAGCATGAAGAAGGTTGTCTACATGCTCTTTTCCCTCCCAAGGCTGCATGTGCCAGACAGAGGTCCTCCTTTGGAAAGCCACACCCTACAGCAGCTAACCGATCTGCGCAATGCAGATTCATTACTTCGGGAAACATTCACATCCATCGTGAGCAAGAGACAGGCCTAAGCCACCTCAAAGCCGTACAGATTGGCCTCTGGATTATTGGTAGAATTCCATTTTTTAAATGGCACCGACTTGAGCCCCTTAGGGCTGTCAGAGATGTAATTACTTGCCATTCTAAATATCACTTTAAAAACTACAATAGCAAAAAAAGTTATCCAATTCCAAAACTACTGAAGGATGAAGCAGGAAAATAATGGGTCAGCGGCTCCGCAAAAAGGTTGATAGAAATGAAGCAACAACTCCTGTCTCATCATGTGGAAATTATAGGCTGCCTCACTTGCACTTCTCTTATTTTCTGCTGAGTGCAAACAATTCCCTTGCCATCAACAGCAACAGCAAAAGCGATGTGCCCTGTACTGTGGTCAGGGAGAACTCCATAAAGCACAATGTCTGCTGACGGCCAAGGAAACTTTCGCTGCTGTTAAGAAGAGTGAAGATAATACAGGTTACACTGCCAAAAAGCTCAGTGGTGGTTCCACCATCTTTCAAATACTAATTTAGCAAAAATGCTCTTGCTTATATTGGCTTCTAACTTGAAAGATGTTGGGTTGAAATCCCCACTCAGCCATGAAGCTCATTGGGTGACCTTGGGCCAGTCGCTGTCTCTTAACACCCCTGCGAGGTAGCTTGGCTATGAGGATAAAACTGAGAGGGAGAGAACCGGGTACATCCCCTTGAAAAAGACATATCATCAATAAATGCATATGTTTGGTGTTCAATAATTAGCTGGAGTCTAGCAAGCAGCTGTAAATGGTTAGGGCTGCTAAATTCAGAGGTTCTTCTGGGACAATTACGCTCCAGTCCTGTACCCACTTTTCTGGGTTTAAGATGGAATCAGACTATGTACATATTAGTGACTCAAAACACAGTGACATTCCCCCCACATGCCGCTTTTTCAAGTCACTTTTTAATGTTGCTGGTCATACCAGAGAGGGGGCAGGGGTGTCTTACCCTGATTTGTTTCCCTGCACCAAACTCCAGTTCACTGAACCTGTCGTCTGCAGCTATTGTTTGAAGTGCGCACCCCTCAGATTAATTGCTGCTTCTGTTTCCTAAGTGCTGGAGGCTGTTTGAAGGGAAAGCGAGCCAAACAGGAGTATCTCTCAAGAAGCTACAGACCACCTGTGGATTGTGGCTAACACTGTGCGTATTTTGTTCCAAGCACCAACCGTGGGACCACACTGGAGCCAGACTAACTAGTAATGTGTACACATCCACCAGTGGGATGTTCTCCTAAATAGGAAGAGACAGGACTGTGCTGTTAATTAATGGGGATTACCAGCAGGCAGCTGTGGCATTTCTAGGTGATTCACAACAGCAGGATTATGTGGGTTAGGTCACTTCTGATTGATGGGTTGAGAAGCACACCAGGAAGAACGAAGACTTGTGTGATGTCCAGTAGTGCTAACCACTGACCAGCTTTCTACATCTATCTCTGGGTTCCTTTAACAGGTAAATGCCTGTAAAATGTTGAGGGTCTATGAGCCTACCTCAGGTCATTGGAGGTCCTGCTCAGTGTGCCCCCTCTTGCTGGGATTTTGAGGGTGGCAAGGAGAGAGGAATTTCTCAGTGGTGGTGCCACACCTGTGGAATGCTCTCCCCAAGGAAACTTGCCTGATACCCACTTTACATGCCCAGGGCCCTAAGTGAAGACTTTTCCTTCTAGTATTAAAAGCTAGAACAGGTCAGGTCAAACCTTCTTTGCTTATTGCCAATGTTCTTTGCAAAAATTCAAAACAGACTCAATGGTCCACAGTAAATCACATTTACAAAAACAAATACTGAAAATACTGTATATAAGAACACATTAAGTAAAAGCCTGAATCAGGATTTGTATTTTTTTTAAAGCAATGCAACAGTTTTTTTTTTGTTATTTATACTTGTTTTTTCTCGGCCAGTGACTAAATATTGTTTACTGTGGCTGCTATATCATCTGCGCTTTAGACAGATATGTTTTATTTTTAAATGTTAAGTTAGCAATAACCTCCTGTGTAGTTGACACATAAATTCAACAATCATAATCATAATATAAACTTGTTATTCTTTATGAAGTCACTTATGCACACATATTCTCAGTCACCCATATCTATACATCTGTCAAATTCTGCTGTGCTTTGTTAAATCTCATTGATGCAATTTCTAGACTTTTGGACTTTGTAAAGGTTCTTGGTGACTCAGTAAAAACAAGTTTACTTCCTTTATTTGTTTCCTTGTGGTGATTTAAAAGGAACTCTTGTCATTGTTTACCATCTAATTGTAGGAAAGTTTCTCATGGGGGATGAAGATTAAAACAGTGTCAAGGCTGATAGTCTAGTAAAAAAAAACCTGAAATAACTGGAAATCTTGGTATTTCAATGGGCCTCTTTGGGCCTTGGGGAAGTGCTTGTGATGTTATTGATATGCAAAGCATGTCTGTCATCCCAGAAATGAAACCTGGGCAGAAGTGTAAAGCAGAGGAGGTAGTGGGTGGCAAGTAATAAAAGAAAAAGCAACTAAAACAACAGGGAACATGTAGAAGAAGCAGAAATACAAACTAGAAATGAAAGTGGCCCATATTATTATTATTTTGTTATAAAAAGCTTGGGTTGTATCCAGCTAAGCCCTACTCAGAGTAGAACATTGTTTTCAGTGAATACCAAATTTGTTGGGGGGGAGAGGTTTAGAATTCTAACAGGGCAGTTCTACACACGTCTACTTAAAAGTAAGTCCTAATGGAACTTCCTCACTCGTATGTGGGTATAACAGAAGCAGGGGCGCCAACTTGGATAAAATATTGGGGGGGGCAGGTAAGCCCCACCCTGAATAATCAATCACAAGATGCGGCACACCACACGCAAACCATTTGAATGACAACACCCAGGGCTTTTTCCCGCTCAGTTCCAGCACTTCTCAGGTGGCATAGCTGTCAACCTTCCCTTTTTTTGCGGGAAATTCCCTTATTTCAGCACTGTTTCCTGTTGCTATCCCGGATTGTTAGATATCCCGTAGACTGTCTCCGGGACAGGTGAAGCTGCTGATCCCGTATTTTCAAATCCGAAAGTTGACAGCTATGCTCAGGTGGGCGCCATTTGCCATGGAGATGGGTAGTGAGACCAAAGCCAGTGAGCATTTGCAGCTGAGTTCAGCTACATCAGTCGCTCACCTAAGGTCACTCGGATGTTCTCTTAGGCAACCTAGGAAAGGCCTTTTGCTGACGTGTGCCCACTTCAGCATTGCTACCTGCTTATGAGTCACATCCTGGTCCTTCTGATAAGTTCTGCAAACCTACACAAGTCAGGGAGAGTGCAAAGCTCAGTGACAGAACATGTATGTTACTTACAGAACTGTTCAGGCCACATTGACATTATGCATTTATAGTAACATATAACTTTAAACAGTCATGGCTGCCCCAAAGGAAATTGGGAACTGTAGTTTGTTAAGGGTACTGAGAGTTGTTAGGAGACACACCCACTCACCCACCCCGTTCCCCTCATATAACTACAGTTTCAGTGTGTTGAGAGAAAAAATTGGAGAGGGGAAGAATCATGTACACCACTTTGAGCTCCCAGTAGGGAAGAAATATAATAACAACAACAGCAACAACAACAACAACAATTACTATTAGTAGCAGCAGTACCATTATGGGCTTGGCTCCAACAAAGTTTTGCTCAGAGCACACCCACTGAAATTAATGGGTATGACTAACCTAGTTGCATTAATTTCAGTGAGTCTATTTTGAGTAGAACTTAGTTGGGTACAACTTCTTCTTCTCCTTCTTCTTCTTCTTCTTCTTCTTCTTCTTCTTCTTCGTTTTATATTTTTAATTGATCTTATATGTTTAAATGTTTTCATTTTTAATTGCATTGTTTTAACTTTTTGTGTTTGGCACCCTAGACTCCTTTGGGAGGAAGGGTGGAATAGAATAGAATAGAATAGAATAGAATAGAATAGAATAGAATAGAAATGCAAGATAGTGAAAATCTGGGTGAGGGCATTAAGATATGCAAAGCAGTGGCAGGGGGGCTCAGGATTTGATTGGAAGGAAAGGGTTGTTTAACCCTTTCCTCCTGTACCATTTCCCTGATTAAATCACCTCAATCAAAGCAATTGTTTGCCCAAGAGCAGAAACATCAGTTGCTCCACACCTTTTGTGAAGACTTATTGTTTTGCCCAGGCTTTCTCTGCCCGATAAGATGGAACTCTGTTTTACATGTTTGAATCCTCTGGATATCTGTTTTATTTCCTTTCATATTGCTGTTTTATTGGTTTTAGGCTGTTTTTTCATGTTAATGTTTTAATGATGCATTATTTGCTTTTATAGACTACAGATCACTTGGAGACTTTTGAACTATGAAGCAGTTGATAAATGCTATTAAATAAACAAACTAAAGACAGAAAATGAGACATGTATGGTATTTTGAAACAGGCCCTGGGTTCCGTCTTGGACAAGCCCAGCCCAGGGAGAATAGGGTGGATCTATCTTTCTCATGGAAGGCAGTGGCAAAGCAGAAGCTTTCCACACAGAAAATCTCCAGTGCAGTCGTTGCGATCTCAGGTAACTGGCTTGGCAAAATTCCCAGCAGGAAATGTGGCTAAATATATTACCCAAGCCTAGTGACTCAGAGCTGACAGCTGCTGCCCCTATCTAGTTTCAGGGGCGGAATACAGTCAGAGAGGCACTGGATGAATCATAAAACTGTCACAGAACAGGAATAGTGGAGGAGAACTGGGCAGGCCGGCCCTATCATAAGGCAGGGTGCAGCAGCCTGCCTCAGGGGACAGATTTTGTTGTACAATTAGAATTACCAGTCGCCTAGTTCTGTATGATATTATTACCAGTAGCACCTGCAACAAAATGTTGGAGTATTACATTCATCCTCTAACACAGGAGTGCTCCTAGTGATGTAGTGGAGGGGCAGTGCCATTCTGGGCCTCTTTTGAGGAGCTTATAGCCAGTTTGCCCTACCTGGTCCTTTTCTCTGTATCAATGGGGAGACAGACCGGTGTGCATCCACAGTTTACTCCGCTGTGGACATGCCCGCAAATGTCTCCATGCTAACGTACTTCCAATTTGTATTGAAATAAATAATATCAGCATTAACTGGAAATGCCTGCGTTTGCACGCATGGTGGTGGTGGAAAGGAAGGGCCACGGTTTATTGGCAGAGCATCCAATCTGCACGCAGAAGGTCCCAGAGTCAACCCCCAGAATCTCCAGGTAGAGCTGAGAAAGAATCCTGCCTGAAACCCAGGAGAACCTCAGTAAACAATACAGAGATAGAGGGACCAATGGTCCGACTTTGGGATCAGGCAGCTCCCTACAGTACGTTTCCAAGCACAATTTGAAGTGTTGGTGCTGACCTTTAAAGCCCTAAACGGCCTCGGTCCAGTATACCTGAAGGAGCATCTCCACCCCCATCATCCAGCCCGGACACTGAGGTGCAGTGCCAAGGGCCTTCTGGCAGTTCCCTCGCTGTGAGAAGCCAAGTTACAGGGAACCAGGCAGAGGGCCTTCTCGGTAGTGGCACCCACCCTGTGGAACGCCCTCCCACCAGATGTCAAAGAGAAAAACAACTACCAGACTTTTAGAAGACATCTGAAGGCAGCCCTGTTTAGGGAAGCTTTTAATGTTTAATAGATTATTGTATTTTAATATTCTATTGGAAGCCGCCCAGAGTGGCTGGGGAAACCCAGCCAGATGGGCAGGGTATAAATAATAAATATATTATTATTATTATTATTATTATTATTATTATTATTATTATTATTATTACATTGCCTTGGCATCTACCTTTTTGTTTGAAACCATGATGCACACCTTAAGGTCAAATCAGGGGTGTTTTTACCCGCAGATTAGTTGGCAGTGCAGGTTTTACTTCAGAATGAAAAGCCAGTGTTAAATGTGTTCTAGTTTCTTTTAATAAACAATACCTGTAAAGTTTTTGGGGTTTTAAAAAAACTTTTATTTAATTATATGTGTTTTATATGTGTTGGAACTTGGAAGCCGCCCAGAGTGGCTATAAGTGTGTTATAAGTATTTTCCACACATATCTCCCTCACCGCTGCAAAGCAGACTGGCACAAATCTTCTGGAACCTTTCTTCCCTAGTCAGTTGCTATCTTTCTCTCTGCTTTTATTTTTGTCTACTGTGGGTCTGTGTAGGATAATGGCCTCCATTACTTAATTCTATGGCTACTGAGTTATTAGTCTGAACAAGCAGCCAGAAGACTCAGCACTCGCTGCAAGCACCAAATATATTTCATTGGCTTTATAGCCTAAATTCTCTATCAGGGGCTTGATGCGTTAGTTATTTCTCCTTTTCTTTCTTTCTTTCTTTCTTTCTTTCTTTCTTTCTTTCTTTCTTTCTTTCTTTCATGCATCCCAGGCTTAAAAATATGTTTGTCCTAGCCTGCTTATTTGTCCTTGTGACAGGAATGGACTTCACTGAATTACTCTTTGTAAAGGCATAGAATTCTTTCCTCATTTGGAATGGCACTAAAGGCTGCAAATGTAAGTATATATCTCTATGGGAATAAGGCCCATTAAATGCTCTGAGTGTTACTAGAACTCGCATCCTACATATCTGGGGGAAAGGGAGAAATTATTATTTGAAACCCACTTATCATTTGGAAACCAAACCCGGGGTAAGCACAGTACCCTGCCCCCCGGAGTCTCTTGCTGCTAAAAGATTGGAGTGCAGACACATAATAATACTTTACTTAAGTGAAACAGCTACAGGAATACAGTAGAGCTTAGGAAGACCTTCTAGTTCAGACAAGGCTTGATGGGAACTGGAAGCCCTTTATACTCCTCCTTTTCCAGAGTGATCCAATGGTCTGCCTGGATGGGAGGAATCGTTCAGCACCCAAAGGTGTTGAGAAGTTGCTACCTGCACTTCACCAGATCACCACAAGAGGCAAGCTGTGCACAGATCCCCGCAGCTCCTGACATTGTGTTCCACTGGCTTGTGTTCCATCTTGGCCACCTGACTCCGTCTATCTCTCTCATTGGCTGTCTTAGGTTACAGACGGTTCTATCAGTAATTACAAGGATCCCAAAGATAATTCCCAGTTGTGGACCTTTCTGGGTCCAAGTCTTCTAGTCCAGGTTTGGCCAGTGGCTGGGAAGCAGAATAGTAGCATAGCAAAGCGAAGTGTAGGAGTGTGTAGCTACAGGGTTATATTATTTTTTCCAGAGCACAGGAGCAATGGCATTATCTGCTAGAGGGCTAGCGAAATTGATGGACCGCCTTTGCTCTGGCACGTGAATGAGGTGATAAGGAGGCTTTCAAGTTTGTTTGTGACAGCGTAGCATAGACCGAGTCAGAGAATGAGGACAATAACCAAGCAGAGGCTATATATGTTTTTTCTTTGATGTGGTTCCTGCTTTGTGGTAGCAGTTTAAATGGCAATACCCCTTTACAAGGTTGCTTGAATTTCTAATTAAAAACTAAACAGAGAATTTCAACTGCATAAAACTCTTTTGTTAAAGCTTAACGTGCTGTATACGTTGAACCTGCAGTCAGAAGTAAGCAACTCTGATTTCCTTGGAGCTTGCTTGCAGAAAACAGCATAGGATTGAAGTCATGCCACCTAATAAATTAGGTATCATGCTATGTCCTGCTTCTTTTGTGTGTGTGTTTAATAATGGATCAATACAGCTGCTTATATGCTCAGACTCTTCTTGGGGCCATAGCAATAGGCTGTATTGCCTCATAGGCTGAAGACACACTACACCTTTAAAGAACATTCCACTGCGCTTCCTGGACACTGCTGTTTACTCCTCACAGAGTTTCATGTCTCAGCAACTACAATGCCCAGAACTCTTTGAAGGAGGAAACATGGGCTTTAAAGATACTGTATAATAGGCAACTACAGTGGTACCTCGGGTTACATACGCTTCAGGTCACATACGCTTCAGGTCACATACGCTTCAGGTTACATATGCTTCAGGTTACAGACTCCGCTAACCCAGAAATATTACTTCGGGTTAAGAACTTTGCTTCAGGATGAGAACAGAAATCGTGCTCCGGTGGTACGGCAGCAGCAGGAGGCCCCATTAGCTAAAGTGGTGCTTCAGGTTGAGGTCCGTACTTAACCTGAAACTGTTCTTAACCTGAAGCACCACTTTAGCTAATGGGGCCTCCTGCTGCCGCTGCACCGCCTGAGCCCGATTTCTGTTCTCATCCTGAAGCAAAGTTCTTAACCTGAAGCACTATTTCTGGGTTAGTGGAGTCTGTAACCTGAAGCGTATGTAACCTGAAGTATATGTAACCTGAGGTAACACTGTACAGTATAATATACCAGGTAAACTATGGTCTGGTGATGGCACATCCCCGCCAACAGGTGGCAGTACAGCACACCAGTAAAGAGTTGGGCTAAATACGTTTTAAATAAGAGAGAAGCAACTGAATGAGAGAAGCAAAAAAATTAAAATACTGTACAAAGGGAAAAATTGGCACAGGCCAAATCAGATGTAGCATTTTGTATTGTTTTGCTCTTGCCTTTTAACCATAGGTGATTGAGCAGCAGCCAGTCATTGCTGTTCTGCTTTAAGCATACAGTGTTAGTGGTGTAGAATTTCAACACCCAGTACTGCCTCAGTACAGCTGCACGCTTCTGCCGCTGTGCTCTGTTAAAAATGGCTTCTCCATGTGAACCAGGAAGTGATCTCTTCAGACAATGGAATGACTCTTCTTTTCTTATCTCTGTGGCTGTGATCTCTTGGGTGATGCGGACGCCGTTAGACAGTTAAATGCTCATGCGTACGGAGTACGTTTCCCTCCCACCCCATCCCCTCCACATGGCCCCAGGCTTTGGCAACCTACGCTACACCACTGACCTAAGTACACTTCCTCAAAACATGGAGGCTCCATTTACCCATCATGGCTTACAGTAATGATTCTATTGGATCTTGTGCTTTTAAAAACTAGAATAGACTGGGCTTGTTCCAAAGCTCACAGATTCCTGCACATATACTCCATTTTTGTGCATGTGTACACAGAGTGGGGTTTCTCAGGTCCCCCTCCCACTGGGACAGACCTACTGACATTGCAGGACTGTGCCCCACACCCAACGTCATGTTTAACTTGCCTATGGATGAAGTAGGCAAAATAGGAAGCAACACACTAAATTAGCCATGTGTGTGTGTGTGTGTGTGTGTGTGTGTGTGTGTGTGTGTATGTGTATGAAAACACTAATTGAGGGAAGGTGGATAGAGAACACCATTACACACTCACTAGTTTGTAAACACGCCCACGTGTATACAGACAACACGGATAGTAGATGACGTTATCGTGCAAAGGTGTGTACAATTGCAAGCCACCATGTACAAAAGCAGACTCCGGGGGCAGGGGCAGTCCCTGTGCATTCATAGGCTATGTGTGTACACAGGCTTAAATGGGAACCTAAACAAATTTGAATACACATTAAACTTAGGTGCGGACAAGCTCTAGAATGCTCACAATGTTTTTGTGAGAAGGTTATATATACAGTGGTACCTCAGGTTAAGTACTTAATTCGTTCCGGAGGTCCATACTTAACCTGAAACTGTTCTTAACCTGAAGCACCACTTTAGCTAATGGGGCCTGCTGCTGCTGCTGCTGCCGCACCACTGGAGCACAATTTCTGTTCTTATCCTGAAGCAAAGTTCTTAATCTGAGGTACTATTTCTGGGTTAGCGGAGTCTGTGACCTGAAGCGTACATAACCTGAAGCGTATGTAACCTGAGGTACCACTGTGTGTGTGTGTATTGCTGCAGACAGGTGGGGAACTAGAAATGAGAATGGGAATGGGTAGTTTAATCAGTCCCTATACAATGGTTAGATAATGCTGATCAGGGGCTTATGAAGTCTTCCAAACGCTGCAATCTCCCTGCCTGCCTTCCTACCTACACAGAAACACCACAAGAGTTTAACCACACCAGTGAGCTCTTAGGAAAGGTGATGCATAGCAAAGCCACAGGAGACTGAGCACATTCTTTGGCTGACAGACTCCTGCAGAAGTCAAGAGATGGAGAAGTAATAAATACTTCCCTGCTCTGGCTTGCAACTTAAAACACTTCTTGTAGCTCGGAGGAAAATCTAACTCTGGAAGGTGATCTACAACTGAGGTTGACTGGAGTGCTGATTAAACAGAAAGGAGGGTGTCTTCCCCCATGCTTGTTCCAAGAAGGGATGCACAACAGAGCATTTCTACTTAGGAGAGGAGGGTGAACCTTGGCCAGTTACCACCCAGTCAGGAATGGATGCCCTGGCAGAGCCAATGAGTACAAGAGGCATAGGGTGTGCAGTGCCCAGTTGCTGAAGGAGGGCAACATAAGGAACCCAGGCGGTGGAATGGAGAGAACCTCATAAAGCATCCAGACTGGGGCATCCCATCTATAAAGCCACCTGGAGCTTTGATCTGATATCCAAAGGGTCCAGCTTTCTTGGGAGAAAAGGTACTTGTAAGATGAAAGTGTTTACTGACTCTAATTTATGTTTATTCATTTATAGAAGCCTAAGTACATGTAACGACATTTGTGGAGATGTGTCCCTGTTGCCTCATTTACTGCTTTGGTTCTCCCTCCCTCCCTCCCTCCGTTCCTTCTGCTGCCTTCCCTATCTGAAATGTAGATTGGAATCTCCTTGGGGCACGACCTTGTCTTTTTGGAAAGTGCCATGTGCATCAACAGCATTGCATAAATCATTTGCCTGTTTCTTTGAATTATTTGGCTTACACTTAAAATAAGTGCTGCATAGACAGATGATCAACAATTAGCTGAGCAGTGCTTAACATGTGAGTGTGATGATGATGATGGTAGGGAACTGTAGGCAGACAGACTGTATTTACTTTCTTAAAAAAAGAAACTGCAGTTGTAATTCTATATGCGCTTACCTGGGAGTAAGCCCATTGATCGATGAGGGTCGGTTGTGGGGGAGTGAGAAGTGTTCCTATTTTCATCTGAGGAATGTTGGAGAGTTTGAAACCAGGCTGAAAGCCCCCATGGTAGAGTGGGATATATAAATTATAATAAACATGAACTGGGACTACTGTTTTAGTGTGCTTGTGGCAAGCTTCCCTTAGTTATAACAAGCAGGGCTTTTTTGAAGATACTTTATTAATGATGCTAGCCAACGCTCCACGACTGAACAACACATGAGTCTTCCCACAGCCTAGACTTGCTAAAGCAAGTTGGACAGATCCTACAAAGAGAGACCTCTTGTCAAAAGCATCTTTCCAGGTAGTTATGCAGATCTGGTTTTCAGAAAATGGAAATCTTGCCTTTGTGGAATACAGCTGATCATAGTATCACAGGAAGATCTTGTGCTTGTCCAGCAAGCATCCAAAATCACTCTTGATCTTGTTGAGCAGCTTGTGGAAGTGCTTCACCTGAGACTCTCTGCCAGGGTACATCCACTGGATGAACTTGCACAGAGGTTTAACTGAGTACACCTCAGAGGTCTTCTTCAGCAGCTTTTATTGCGTGGTGGTTATGTTCCAGGGATGGCACGTATATCTAAGAATGCATATACTCAAACTGTGCCCGTGTGAGCATCACCCTTCCAGAGCCTTGCCTGCCTGGGGGTGCTTATGTGAGATCTCTCGAGAACTCAGACAGCCCTGCAAGATCTCATAAGAGCATCACTGAGCACACATGCTGAGTGCCTTGCCTGGTAAAGAAGGCAGAGAATTTAGAAGTTATTTTGTGCTGGGTTTTCCCAGTTTGTGGAAAGAGCTTTTAAGCTCTCTGCCTTCCTTACTGGACAAGGCCTGCTCAGGACCTGGAATGGCTGGCCTGGCTAACCCAGCAAGTTTTAACCCCCTAGGTCAGTAGATCCCAAACTTTACCAGGCTACTGATCCCTTGGTTCCATAAACTCATCTCAGTGCATACTATCCTACCCTATAAAAAGCATTATTCATAATAGTGTTTTCCACAACCCACTAAGGAAGATAACACAGTAAAAGTCAAAATAGTAGCAATTATTTACACATTGAACTTGATCCAATGATAGCACTTTTTCAAAGTCTGATAGTCATTTATACCTTCAGTGCCCCCCTGCCCCCCTCCTGCCGCCTGGCTGAGGTGAATTTGCTGCATTACTGAGGAGATGGATCACTCTCACTTCCTGAACTGAGAGTAAAGGCAAAAGAGTCGCAGTAGGGAAATGCAGGGGAGCTGCCTTGTTCTGTCAGACCACTGGTCCGCCTGGCCCAATATCAACTGCATCCTGAAGCTCTGCCGTTCTAGAGTGGGGGGGGGGGATGGACAGGACCAAGACTTATCAGATGTTTTGTTTTGCTTTGTTTTTAAGGAGAGTCAAGTAATGGCCACCCTCACCAGTGAGGCTTCCTGGCTGACAGGTGCCTAGACTGCCCAACAGATTTTGCAAAGCCCCAAGAAAACCTTAAGCACAGGCAGGCAGTTTTGCAAGAGGATGCTTAGGCGGATGACGTCATCACCACAAGATGGCGGAATAGCTTTTCTCTCCCCAACCCCAGGGCTCACAGATGTTTACATTAGATAACTCAAAATCTTAAAAAACGCTTATCAAAATAGCGAATTCTGTCTGGACATGTTACAGTGCTCATTATTAGAACAAAAACGGGTGGGGCTGATTTATTTTGTAAATAGATTTACTATGGTTAGAATGGGGTAAGTGAAGACTTCTAGATCTCTTCAGAGATTGCTTGTTACAGGAGAAAGCAAATGGCTTAAGCCACTTATAACGCAGTTGTAACATAAAGAAGAGGGCTGCCCTCTAAATGGGAAGGGTTTTGAAGAGATCAAGGGAAAGGGGAGCAGAGAAGGCAACTTGTAGAGCACAGACCCCTGTCTCAATTCAGTTGGCTTCACAGCAACAGTCTGCAATGGCAGTTACAGCCCTCCCCCTCAGCACTCGCCATTTGTGGCAGTTGGGCAAGCACTGGTCCTTCCAACTCTGAGATTTGTTCAAACACAGTGCAAAAGTTGAGAAAAGGTGGCAAAGATGCTGATTTTACGATGGAGATTCCTTTAAAACTTAGATCAGATATAATGAAAGACTGGGATGAAACCTTTGTTGCCCTTTAGAAATCAGCTCAGAGAACCCATAGCTCAATTGGAGGGGGGGGACATCAGTCACTCCAGAGGCTAAGGAAACAAGTTTTAAAAATAAAGCAGTCCTAAAATCACTTGCCTTGGAACAACAGAAAATCTGGTGCATGTTAGCTGACAACGAGGACAAAAATAGAAGGGAAACTATTTGGGTGAAGGGGCCCCCAGAAAATGTGGAAAATAATATTATTGAAACTTTTGTTGACTGTCTTAATATCCTTCTTCCTGATTTAAATCTGAAATCAGAGGGTATGAAAAGAGTGCACTGAGCTCTTTATCCCAAGCCCAAAGCAGGGCAGCATCCACACGATATAATTGCTAGGTTTGAAAAAGTTTCCACTAAATAACTTACTTTACAAAAGCTACGCAAAATTGAACAAATAACTTGGAAAGGTGCTTCCATCCTTGCTTTTCAAGATCTCAGCCAATTTACGCTTAACAAGAGATGTGAAATGAAATCTATTACAGAAGCTCTGTGGGAGAAACTAACCTACGGTACTCCTCTTTTCAGCTCCCTCCCCTAGACCTGGTGTCCCCACTGGGCATCTTCAGGCAGCTGGTACCTTTCCATCTTGACCCCCTCATGTCTAACAAGCATTCTGCAGCCAAACTCATCCACCTCTCTCATCTCTTTGATCACATGATGTGTCTCTTCCCAAATCCCTCAAAGGCTTTCTGTTCATTCCCAGATCCAGCACAAGCTCCATGACCTTCCTGTCAAAGTCCTCTGTAGCCTCCACAGTAGTTTTCTCTCTGCTCTTGTATCCTGATCAGCTTCTGTCAGTGACCTCCACTGCTTCAGCTACACCACTCTTAGCCATCTGAGGGCCCCTCCAGACATCCCATCTATTGTGCATTCATAATGATTTGTGCTCATGATGGTGTTGGGGCAGTTATACACAATCCTGTGTTCAGTACTTCTTTGAGCCTTCAAAGGATTCAGGAGGTTTGTTTCCTCCAGCAGGTACTGTTTGGTATGCAGGCACAGAAGGAAAAAAGGAGCACTGAATTCTCTTGCAATACAGTGGTACCTCTGGTTACGAACTTAATTCGTTCCGGAGGTCCATTCTTAACCTGAAACCGTTCTTAGCCTGAGGTACCACTTTAGCTAATGCGGCCTCCTGCTGCCACTGCACGATTTCTGTTCTCATCCTGAGGTAAAGTTCTTAACCCAAGGTACTAATTCCAGGTTAGCGGAGTCTATAACCCGAAGTGTTTGTAACCTGAGGTGTTTGTAACCCAAGGTACCACTGTACATTGCTGCTAATCTTTCTGGATTCTCTTGCAATATGTTGCTGTTATCTCTTTCTGCTCTGTGTGCAAACACAGCTGCACTTGCTGACTTTTCCTCTCTTTTCCACTCCAAAAAGGCACGAGATAAGAGCCATGTTCTCTTCAGCTAAGAAGCAATCCTTCTTCTTAATACAGCTGAGACTGTAAACCTGTCATTTTTATAACCAGTCTTGTTCTTTTCCCACGATGCTCCAGTTCCTGGATTCCTCTGTTCCTGTTTTTTTTCAGTGAAAAACATTGACAGGGTTTTAGATGTGCTTTTGCCTCATCACCTCAGGGCCCCTGTCAGCCTCTAGATTTTGCACCCAAAGTGGCACAGACCTACCACAAGCATGCCACCACGCTCAACTTCTAAGATTTGACTTAAGGAAAATGGGTGTGTGGCCCAATATAGAAGAAGAAGAAGAAGAAGAAGAAGAAGAAGAAGAAGAAGAAGAAGAAGAAGAAGAAGAAGAGGAAGAAGAATTTATTATTTATACCCCACCCATCTGGCTGGGTTTCCCCAGCCACTCTGGGCGGCTTCCAACAAAATATTAAAATACAATAGTCCGTCAAACATTAAAAGATATGTGGGAAACAGCCAATTTGTATGTGTGAACGCATTGCTTAATGACAGCATCATCAGGTGTGCATCTCACAGCCCAAACCATAGAGAGAATGCCCATCTCATCTCATCTGTACCTGCCAATCTTCTTACATCCAGTCCAGGGGACAGCATTGCCTACCAGCTTCCTCCTCCTCTCAGGCTGGGTATACACCATACACTTAAATCACCCCCAAAAGAAAGCTTCTTGGCAACTGTAGTTTGTTAACAGTTTGGCGAATTGTAGCTCTGTGAGGGGAACTACAGTTCCCAAGATTCCTTTGGGGGGGTTGTGCTTTAAATGTATGGTGTGCACATAGCCCAAGTGTTGCCTTTGTAGATGTCAGCAGAGGAGAGGATGGGGGCAAATTAGAATTAATTGGCTCCTCTCATTGGCACTGACTCCATCTGCTATTGGTCTTCTTGCCTTCTGCTGCACCATTCCCAATGGGCACCAGCCACCCCTGGAGGCAAGGGAGCGATAAGTTTCTCCTTGACACAGTGCAGCAGGAAAGTGGTGTATAGTACTCTGTTTCATTGGAGGTTTTAAGCAGTGGTTGGAAATGTATATTGATCCTGTAGTTTGACAAATACTGCAGTTTGATGCATTCCTGTCAGCCAGGAAGCTTTGCTGGTGATGGTAGTATTTGTAAAACTGCATGATCAATATAGATTGTGGCTAATGTTGTGTCAATGCTACATCTGGTAGCAAGCCCCCAATTGTGTCAGAAATTAGCAGTGGGAGTGCAGTGGATGCAGAGTAAGCAGTCATATGAACATACCCAAATAACTTTGTATGAACATGGATTAAAGACCAATCACTGGAAAGTCACTAAGTGCACAGTAAATAGGACTGTGAACATAGCCCAAATTTCCAGACAGCTATCTTCACGAGATTGGCATTTATAAGAAATATGCTCAAATGTCCCTTACTGGCAGAATCACTGTTATTGCCTCTAAAGTTCCTATCTGTTTGTTTGCTTTTCTGTCCTGCTCCTCATTAGGGAACAACAGGTTTTTGCAGGGTTTCAAAGAGGGCTAGTGTCAGGTGCCTGGTGATGCCCCAACACCCCAGCTGCCCCCCCCCGACCCTGCTCCTCCTCCTCTTCAGTCACCTGTCCTTTCTAAAGTGTGCAAGAAGATCAGGGAGAAAGAGTAACAGCCTCCATTTCCCTTGCGTTCTCTGTCTGGGCAGTGGTGCGTACTGGGTCCAGAGGAAGAGGGTAGCAAGGGGGACAACCCAGGAGGAGGATTCTCTGAGACCATCTTGCCCAAGGGCTCCCCAAATTCTGGAGCTGATGCAGGCTCCAAAACCTCCTTAAGAAGAGAGACAACAGTGGGACAAATGAAATTAGTGTGAGTGTCACAAACAATAGTGCTCTTTACATACAACTTTGACCTCTTTTTACAACATTGCTTACATTTTCTGGTGGTGGCAACTGTTAACACAGAGATCTCTGCCCCACAAGCCCTTTGTGGTGGCAGCCTTTGGAGAGCTGTTCCGCTCCTGCCACCTGCTCTCCTGTCAGAGCTGATGCCTGCCTGCTTTCCTTCCATTTCAAAGGTCGCACAGAGAAAGCCAGGCACAGACTCTTGGAAAGTCCCAGCACAGATCAAGCCAGCGCTGAATCTCACATGGTCTTCTTTTTTCCACCACATCCCTCTACTCTCCGGCATGCCATGATTCAACTTTTGCAGGTTTCTGTGGTTCTTCTCTTGCAAAGGCTGTTACTTTGTGGTTTTAGCTCTCCAGACATCTGTTCTTCCCACAGACTCTCGCGGAGATCAACATTCGGGCTGATATTGTGCAACTCTTTCGGATCAGGTGAGGAAATCGCAAGAAGTCAGCCAGGTAGGTCCTTCCCAAAATTTCATTTTACAGCAGTGATTATGACAATCCTGCATTTGAAATTTGTAGTTGGAAGCAAGGAGTAAAAGGCTCTTTTGATGATTTTTTTTTACATGAAAAGTGTTTGAATACTGTAAAACCAACATTAAAACCTTACGAAGAAAATTGCATTTGATAATTGCACATTTATCTGGGAAGCTGCAGAGTACAGTGTGCTGCTTTTGAGAGCCTTTCTAAATAACCCAAGTTCTCTAGTCAATAAATGTGCAGTAATTCATTGCAGGAGAGTGAGATGAAATTGAGAGAAAATTTCAGGGATCTCAATAAGTCTTTAAGGCCTTTTTTGAATGTTACACTAAGTTGTGGTTTAGCTTTATATGAACAAGCCTGCTCAAGCTTCAGGTGTGCTCCAAGGGAGAACACTGAGAATGTACTGGAGTAAGAGAACAAAAAATCCTGCTTTCGATTTTAAATTAATGACAGTTCTCTGTCAGAATCCATGGAATAGGGATTACCTTAAATCAGGAGTGGCTAAATTGACCCTCCAGATGTTGCTTTCCTTAACTACATCTCCTGTCATCCCTGACTATTGGCAATGTTGGCTGGGGCTGATGGAAGTTTGAATCCAACAACATTTGGAAAGCCACAGATTCTCCATCCCTGGTTCAAACTACAGATAGCTCAAACAAAGCAGGAGCAAGCCATGGTTTGTGATCCTGGTTTGTTCACTAACCAGAGTGCACGCAATCCAGAGTTTGGACATAATAGGGAACTCTGGTTAGTTTAAAATGCTTCTGATCTACTGAGCATGCAGGAGGATTGTGAGGTAAGGAGCTGAAATATACTCAGAGTCGCAAAGTGATTTCATGCTCTTTATTCAGCTCATAGTGGTGAGGAGGAATGAATGAATGTCCCCTCAAAGTATCTGCTTTATATACATTATTTACACAATGGGCTGCACATGATTGGCTAATTCCGGAATTCTACTGTAAGCCAATCAGCTTGTGGATTCACTTCAATCTGGAGCATGATTGGGTGGTTCCTTCCAACCAATCATACTGCTGCATTGTTCTAGGACCAATCAGACTGCTGCATTCTGAATCCTATTGTTCTAGGACTAATCAGACTGCTGCCTTTTGGATCCTATTGTTCTAGGACCAATCAGACTGCTGCAGTTTGGAGCCTATTCAACTCAGTACATAACACCCCTCCCCTCTAAGTTCCCGTCCTGCCCGGGAGGTCGCATTCATAGTCCTCGAGGTACGCTGGCGGCCTACGTGTGCGTTGCGGCCTGGGGTGTTCCCTGGTCCGGGGTTCAGGTTCTGGCTCGTGTTCCAAGGATGCTGGCTGTGATGGGGCTGTCTGGTCTGGCGCAACCGGCTCGCTCAGTCGTGGTTCTGGTTCCGGTGTCCTTTCGGCCTCGCAGGTCCTCTCTGTATTTACTGATTCTGCCTCTCCTGCTGGCCCCTCGTGCTCTATGGGCCTCACTGCCCCTCTGTTCCCTTGGGACTCCTCTGACCTTTCCTCCTCCTGGTTTTCTCCCGGGAATCGTCGCCGTATCTGGTCGCAGTGGCGGCGCCAGCATTGCCCCCCATCTGTTAGCACCTCGTACGACACGGGGCCAGTGACCCTGGTGACTGTGGCGGGTACCCATGCTGGGCCTGCCCCAAAATTCTTTGCATACACTGGGTCCTGGGCCTCGAAGGTCCGGGGGTTCCTGCCTTCCCCCACCACTACCTCATCCTGAGCTCTATCGGGGTGAAGGCGGTCCAATCTGATTGCAAGGCGCCGACCCATTAGTAGTTCAGCGGGGCTCCGGCCAGTTGTTGAGCTGGGGGTGCTGTGCTGTGCTAGAAGGAATGTGGCAAGGCGGTACTCCCAATCCCCTTGCGTCATGCGGCGAAGGGTGTCCTTGGTGGTCCGCACCATGCGTTCTGCTTGGCCATTGGTGGCAGGATGGAATGGCGCCGAACAGATGTGGCGGATGGCGTTTTGCGCTGTGAAGGTTTGGAATTCTCCTGACGTAAATGCAGTCCCGTTGTCTGAGACGAGAGTGTCAGGGAGCCCGTGGGTTGCAAACAGCCTGCGTAGTACCCGGATGGCTGCGGACGTAGAAGTGGACGGTACCAGTGCGACTTCCAGCCATTTGGTGTAGGAGTCCACCACTATGAAGAATGTTTTCCCCTGAAAGGGGCCAGCGAAGTCCACATGCAGGCGTGACCATGGTGCTCGGGCGGACTCCCAGGACTGGACTGGGGCCCTTGGGGGATCTGGGCGGGATTCTTGGCAGGCCTGGCAGTGTTTGACCCAGGCCTCTATCTCTCCGTCGATCCCCGGCCACCACACATAACTCCTGGCCAGGGCCTTCATTCTTACTACCCCTGGGTGTGTCTCGTGTAGGGCTGTGAGGACCCTTTTGCGGAGGGGCTGGGGAACAACGACCCTGCTTCCCCATAACAGGCACCCCTTGTGGGCCGACAGTTCATGTTTGCGGGTTGTGTAGCCGGCGAATTCTGGCCCGGGGCTGCTGCTGGGCCATCCCCTCCACACCCAGTCCAGGACCCGGGAGATGACCCTATCTTTCTTGGAATGGTGTGCAACTTCTTGTGCCTGAATGGGGCGGTCGGGAAGCAGCTCCAGGCTCATAACCTCTTGTGCAGGTGCTGGGTCGGGGCCTGTTTCCGGTAGTGGTAGCCTGCTGAGGGCATCCGCATGGCCCATCGCCTTCCCCGGACGGTGAATCAGTGCATACTGGTAGCTGGCAAGGAAAATTGACCACCTGAGGACGCGAGGAGACAGCACTTGGGGGGTCTGCTTTTCAGGGGCAAATAAGCCAAGCAACGGCTTGTGGTCAGTCACCACGGTGAAGGGCCGCCCGTACAAGAAATCATGGAATTTTTTTACTCCCTTCACGATTGCCAGACCCTCCTTGTCGATTTGCGAGTAGTTCCACTCGGTTGCGTTGAGTGTCTGGGAAAAGTATGCCACCGGTACCTCTCTTCCATCCGGGAGTTGGTGTCCCAGGACAGCGCCAATTCCATAGGGCGAGGCATCGCATGCTAGCACCACCGGCAGCCTCTCGTCGAAGTGTGCCAAGACCGAGTTTGAGACAAGCAAGTCCTTGACTGCCTGGAATGCGGCCTCCTGGCGCTGGCCCCACACCCAAGGGGCCCGCTTGTCCAGGAGTCTGTGTAGGGGCTCTGCTACCGCCGCCTTGTGGGGAAGGAAGGAATGGTAAAAGTTCAATAGTCCCAAGAAGGCCTGAAGTTCAGTCTTGTTCTTGGGCGCTGGGGCATCACAAATGGCCCGTACCTTGTCCCCAGTCGGGTGGACCCCTTCTGCGTCCACCATAAATCCCAGAAAGTCCACCTGAGGCACTCCTAGTAGACATTTTTCCCGCTTCACCTTGAGACCCGCCGTCTGGAAACGGTGCAGAACGGTGCGGAGGCGGTCCTCAAACTCCTCTGGTGTGGGCCCGGCAATCAACACATCATCGAAGAAGGGGGTGACGCCAGGAATCCCTTTAAGTAGAGAGTCCATTAGATTCTGGAATATGCCTGGTGCCACGCTGACACCGAATTGCAGCCGCTTTACCCTGAATGCTCCTCTGTGCGTCACAATCGTCTGTGCCTCTGCTGTGGCCTCATCTACTGGCAGCTGTTGATATGCTTGGGCCAAGTCCAGCTTGCCAAAAATTTTCGACCCAGCCAGGGTGGCAAGAACATGGCTGACCACTGGCACTGGGTATGCATGGGCCGTGAGGGCCTTGTTTATGGTACATTTGTAGTCTGCGCAGATGCGGACTGAACCATTAGGCTTGACGGGCGTGACGATTGGGGTTTCCCAGGGGGCATTAGGCACCGGCTCCAGCACTCCTTGCTCCACGAGCCGGTCCAATTCCTCGTCTATACGGGGTTTCAGGGCGAACGGGACCCGGCGGGCCTTGAGCCTGACCGGTCGTACTGCGGGGTCAAGCTGTAGAGCAATGGGGGGGCCCGTATACTGTCCCAATTTCCCATCGAAAACCCCCGGAAATTCCTTGCATATGGCGTCCACGTCCACTTGTAAGCTAGTGTGGTTCACCCCGGTGACGGCTAGCCCCAGTGGTCCAAACCATGCCAATCCCAGTAAGCTAATGTAGGGGCCCTTGACCACAAGCAAGTCCAGTTGCCGCGTCCGCCCTCGGTATTGCACCCTGAAGGTCCCCACCCCCATTGTGGGGACCTTACGTTTTTGGAAGTCCCGGAGGGTGAATGGGGCCGGCCTGAGTTTGGGACCCCCAGTAGGACACAGTTTCCTTAAGGTCCTTGCCGAGATTATGGATAGAGTTGAACCCGTGTCAAGCTCCATGCGGCATGGGGCCCCCTCTATCTGTACGTCAACATAAATTTTCTCTACGTTGGGGTGGGGCAACTGGTATACCTGGAAGTCCGTGAGCTCTGTCGAGTTGCCTTGGTGCGTTGGGCCCCGGGACCTGGGGCTCTTGGATTGGTCATCTGATGCCTGGCGTCGGGTGGGCCGAGCCCGACACACCCGGGTGATGTGTCCCAATTTTCTGCACTGCCTGCACTCTGCGTTGCGGAAACGGCAGGTCCTCCTCTCGTGACTTTCTCCACAGCTTGCGCAGCTCCCTCCTTCTCGTCGAGGCAGCTGTGGTATGTGGGCTGCTTGAGTGCGCTGCTGTACTCGGTGCACCTCCTCCCTGTCGGATCCTGAGTCGTCGGTGAGGTCTTCGTGGTGGACCCTCGGTTGGGACAGCTGGCTCGGCCGTGCCTCTTGCGTCGACCTCTCGGCAGCTTCCGTTGCCAGGGCCTCCTCCAGAGCGACCTGGAACGTTAGGTCCTTCTTAGCGTAGAGGCGTCGTTGCAGCTTCTCATCCTTCAGGCCACCGACGAGGCGGTCACGAAGCATGTTCTCCAGCTCTGAGAAGTTGCAGAACCGGGCGGCTTGGCGGAGAGAGGTCACAAACCCAGTTATGGTTTCCCCAGGGGCTTGCCGCTTTGCGTAGAAGGCATTTCGACGAGCCACCACTGAGGGCTGTGGCGAAAAGTGCCCCTTCAGCTGTTCCATTATTGTTTTGTATGGAACAGTAGCGACGTCTTCAGGCGCAAGGAGGGCCCGGGCGATTTCAAACGTCTCCTCTCCGCAGACGCTGAAGAATATCGCCCTCTTCTTGGCGTCTTCTTCGTCGGTGACCCCTTTGGCTTCTAGGAGGAAGGTGAAACGGGAGGCGTACGCTTCCCAGTCTCCCGATGCTGGGTTGAACGGCGAGAAGCTGTTGTCGGTTGCCATTCTGAGTTCCTTGTGTCCCGGAGCTGAAGCCTGGATACACGGTGCGAGGCAGCGGTGCGGCAGGTGGCGGTGCTGCGGTGCTGTGTGTGGCAGTCAGCTCAGCGGGATCCCACCTTCGTCGCCAGTGAAATATACTCAGAGTCGCAAAGTGATTTCATGCTCTTTATTCAGCTCATAGTGGTGAGGAGGAATGAATGAATGTCCCCTCAAAGTATCTGCTTTATATACATTATTTACACAATGGGCTGCACATGATTGGCTAATTCCGGAATTCTACTGTAAGCCAATCAGCTTGTGGATTCACTTCAATCTGGAGCATGATTGGGTGGTTCCTTCCAACCAATCATACTGCTGCATTGTTCTAGGACCAATCAGACTGCTGCATTCTGAATCCTATTGTTCTAGGACTAATCAGACTGCTGCCTTTTGGATCCTATTGTTCTAGGACCAATCAGACTGCTGCAGTTTGGAGCCTATTCAACTCAGTACATAACAGGAGCATACATGTTTTGAGGCTCAGGCAGGCTTGTTTATTTAATACTAAAACATAGCTGGGCGTTATTCCTGAAGCAGCCCACTGTTTTTTAAATGCTCGCTAATGCTATCTCTCATTGGGTGAGATTGTAAAGAGTGGAACAGCTCATTAGCAGAAATGCTGAAAATGGCTGGCCTTTATCAAATTCTTATCTTCTGTAATATAGAAGGCTGTGTACACATGGCACCTTTAAAGCACATTTGAAGTACATTAATTCCCTCAAAGAATTCTGGGCTTTGTAGCTTGTTATGTTAAGGGCTGCTGGGAATTGTAACTATATGAGGGGTGAATTACAGCGTCCAGAGTTCTTTGTGGTGGTGGGGATGTCCTTTAAATGTGCTTTAAATGTATATTGTGAATGCAGCCTTACTCCCCTTTCTTCTATCACTTTTGCATTTCACTTCAAATTATTGGAGGAAGGACAATGAACAACACAATGTCAGAACATGGGGTTTCAGCTGCAGCCACACAGTTTTTTTGCAAAGTGTGATTCTATCCTATGCAAGGTCCTCTCTCCTAATTAGAAAGAAGGTGAATGGATGTTGATGTGCTAAGATGGAGCTTTGGTCTCAATGTTTTCTCTTTAAAAGTGGCTAGCAAGAGACTCCCAAGAAGCTCAGAAGCAGGGGATAGCCATATCCTGTTGTTTGCCTCTAAGAGCCAGGAACTGTACCTATGCTTAGGGATGGAAGAGGAATTCAATTCAGTTCACATTTGAAGCTGAATCTATGAAATTCACACTTTCCAAAACAATATGAGAACCAAAATACAGCCATCATTTGAAATGCACACTTACCTGAATTTTGCGATGCACTTCTCCAACCAATGTTTTAAAAAGAGAGTATGTTAAGGGAAAGTGTGCATAGAAATGAATGTGTTAGTGAAAATAACTTACCAAAATACATTATATTAGGAGAAATTGCTCACCAAAAGGGTGTAAATTTGCCACAACTACATGGAAAAAGGTGTTATTAGGAGAGATTTACATTAAAATGCTGAATATTTTTCTTGAAGACTTTAAAAATAATAAATCACATATTGCTACAAGAATGTGGAGAACTGAATATAAGATTGCAGAAATGAGAAGCTGCGGAAACAAAAATAGACAGAGCCTTCCTTCCCTAGCTATGTTGCCTTTGAGTGTGGAGGTTTCCTTTAGCTGTCATGACTAGATGTTTCAAGCAGTTGTGTCAGGTAGCCCAGGTTTACAAAAATCCAAAGCACAGACAAGAATCTATCCAGAATGCTGTGTGCTTGGCAGAAGCAAACATTAGAAAACAGGAGCTAGCGAAAGCAGATGTGGTGCTGTAAAAAAGCTCTGGAGGCAAGAGGTTATAGGGAATGTCATGTACTTGCGGACCCTAACCCAGGGCTTGGAATAAGGCTTCAAAGCTCATTTAATTTAGCGCTATTAGTAGCATCAAAGGCTGCCTAACTTCTCTTTGCTAGATTTCCCCCCCCCCAAAGGGTTTCTAAGGGTATTCTAGTTAAAGAAGTATGCTTGTGAAAACAGGAAACATGATGGAAACAACTTCCTCTTCAGAAAGAAAACGCCTTTTAGCACTTCTGCTTCTATTATATCATTGTTTTGGTTTTCCCATTAGCTGCTTTATACACAGGAGCACAGAGCATGTCGCACGCTGCTAGCTTTAAATGCGCAAACAGTTCACTACATAATGTCATGTGCATGCACTCAGCCTCAATAAATAACTTGCTGTTTTGCATAACCATGCATGTACAGGCAAAGAAACATATAAATGAAATGTATGTCTTGTTTTTAATTTTTTAAAGACAGTGTAGATGCACCAGTATAGTGCATGAAAAGATGAAGAGGCTTTGCTTCCCCTCATGTTCTTAAAAGGCTACAGTGCTACACCTGTGCTGTTACTCCATTGTGGAGGAGTGGGACACTTCCAGACAACCTTGTTACTGAACATTCATTCTGCCTTTTTCTTTTAACAAAATGTATATACCACTTACTAGAGCAAAAGACCTCTAAGCAATTTACATGATGGTGTAGCAGGGGACAGCAAACTTTTTCAGCAGGAGGCCAGTCCACTGTCCCTCAGACCTCAGTCCCTCAGACCTTGTAGGCCAGACTATATTGGAGGGAATGAACGAATTCCTATGCCCCACAAATAACAAAAGCACACCTTCTACTCATGTAAAAACACCAGGCATGCCTCACAAATAACCCAGAGATGTATTTTAAATAAAAGAACACATTCTACTCATGTAAAAGTTTTAGATTTAGAAGGTGATTGGGCTGGATCTGGTCCCCGGGCCTTAGTTTGCCTACCCATGGTGTAGAATGTTTATTTACCGTAAAATACAACAAATCCATTAAAAACTAGTTACATAATTGTTCAAAAAAAATCATTAACATACAAATCCCAGGAAGCATCCAATGATGTAAAGAAAAGGGAGAAATGTACTGCAAAGGTGCTGGATAGGATTATTATTTTATCATTTAATTAGCTCTTTGCATTTTGGCTCAGGTACCTTTTGAAAGTGTTCCTAGTTTCTTTACAAACTGCTTAAAATTCTCCATTTCAAAGATCTTGCAGGACAAAAGTGCCTCAGGATGACATTTGAGCAGTTTGTAAAACATAAAGGCTGGCAGCATCAGCCCCGCCATGTGGGAATCCCTCTCAGATGACCACAGTGCCTGGAGACAGACCACAGTAGTGACCAGAGGAGAAATGACCACTGGGAGGACTGCAGAGAGAAGAAATGCCATGGTGCATCTGCAGCAGCACAACCGGACACCTTCATCTGCCCCAGCTGCAACAAAATATGTCTCTCCTGTATCAGTTTCAGCAGACACTATAACTCTCCAACAGTTTGACTTCACCCTCAAAGGCGCACTCCTCCATTGTCTCCCAAGACAGCCAGATGACAACTTGAAAGGAAACAAAGAAGCCTTTGAGCCAAAACATGCTGGGCTAATTGAATAATAAAATAGCCATCCTCTCCAGCATCTTTGAGATACATTTCTCCTTTTTTGCTGTGAGGCCTAACAGAAGACACAAATGTGACTGAGTACTTTTGTGCAATTCTTTAAAATGCAGTTTTGCGTTTAAAAAAAATGAAGAAAAAGAAATGAAATGCAGTATATAGTAAAACAAGGAAGGAATCAACCAAGGAAACTATGCAGCTAAAAAGGGCGGGGTGGGGGTGGGGGTTTGCAGATAGAACTTAGTAAATACAGGGTGGAGTTGAGCAGAACAGATTGATGGCATTTGTACACTATTATATATTTAAGTTCTCTCATTTCCAACTCTCTTGCAGTTGCACCATAAATACTGCAAAAGAAGACAACACCTTTCTGAAGAAAGCTTGCTCACTCTTGAGTTCACCAGCATGGAGAAGTGCAAGAACACCACGGCCGGCACCTCTCAATGCGGCTCCAGTGCAACGCCCATGGAATGCTATATGGTACTTGACAATTCAGCTCAGACTGTCATTGCCGTGCTCTGTTACAGCGTTGGGAGCCTTTGTATCTTGGAGAACTGTTTGGTGCTATACCTCATATTTTCTTCCCCCAAGATCCGGAACAAGCCTTCCTACCTCTTCCTTAGCAGCCTGGCCTTGGCAGACACGTTAGCCAGCATGATATTTGTCTGTAGCTTTGTCAACTTCCATGTTTTCAATAAGATTGATTCATCAAAGGACATCTTCTTGCTAAAACTTGGAGGGGTCAACACGTCTTTCACAGCCTCCCTCGGCAGCCTGCTGCTGATGGCCTTTGACCGCTACATCTGTATCCTCAGGCCGACAGAGTACAAAGTCCTTGTCACGAGCAGAAGAGCTGTGGTGGCCCTGGTGATGCTGTGGGTCATCATCATGCTAATTGCTTTCCTGCCGTTGCTGGGATGGAACTGCTGCCACCTCAGCTCCCCCTGCTCCGAGCTGTTTCCTTTTGTCGACAACAAATATCTCTCAAGTTGGATTGTCTTGGTGGCCATCCTTCTGATATTTATTGTCTATGCCTACATGAATGTTCTTTGGAAGGCCCGCAAGCATGTGGTGTACATGGAAAAGTACCACATTCAAACAGGCCAGCAGAACACAAAGGTGAGACTAGATGTCACACTTGCCAAGACCTTAGTGATTGTCCTGGTGGTTCTTGTGATGTGCTGGTCACCAGCCTTGGCTCTCATGACTTACAGCATCTTTGCCGAACTAGACGACTCTGTGAAGCAAGCGTTTGCCTTCTGCAGCACTCTCTGTCTGGTGAACTCTATGGTGAACCCCGCTATCTATGCCCTAAGGAGTAGGGAGTTGTGCTCCTCCCTGAAGAGAGTCTGCTCCTGTTTTGGAAGACTGCTGGGTGTATCTGAGAGCAACCCAGAAGTGGAGAGCACTCAGAAGTCCTGCCCAATCGAAACCATTTGCGATTAATTTGTCGCTGGAACAGGGGCAGAACTGATGAAGGTCTGCACTCCAAATGGCGTCAAAACTTATACATAGAGACTGATGTTTTATACTTTGTTTGAAGGGACTCTAGAGCTTATTTTCTACATGAGTTCGACTTGCCCTTTGAGTATGGTAGCAGTTTTTCGGTTGCAATGATTTCCCAGTTTATAGATCAACAGGAACAACTCCATACAAACCATCAAATCACCAGCAATGGATGTCAAGGACAGTATGAAACTAGGGCCATTAAAGTGGTCCACCTCTGGAACAGGCTATCAGGTCTGACCATTTGCAACAACAGGGTGGCATTTGGAGAGTTTATTTGTTATTTAATAAAAAGTAAAGTGGGAGCACTTCTCTACACTGTGCAAACACAAACTCCAATTATTGTGGGCCAGGATTGGACACAATCAGGGCTACTCAGATGTCATATTTATGTGGCAGAGCAGAAAAAAAGGCAGAATGTAACACTTTGGGAGCTGACCTTAGCTGAAGAGAGTTTGGGAGGCTAATACACAAATAAAGAAATACTGTGTGCAAAAATTGGCTTCCTAAGAATCTCTGCTTTCATTTTGTGTAGATTTATTTAATTAATAAAAGGTATCTAGTCCTTATGATTGAAAAAAATTATGCTTGGCAGTATGTGATAAATTTGTGCAGACATGTCTGAATCCAGAGAGAGGTCTACATGCAATTTCCAGTGGTTGTGGGCAGAGCCTCACCTTGAATAGTTTCCTGTCCCTCTTCATCCACAACAAGCAACAGCTGGAACGAACTACAATGGGCAAAACAAAAGAAAATTATGTTGTGCTGGCTGTAGACTTTTCTGTTATTTTTAGTACAGAATCTAAACCATCTTACTTCTTGATTCCTATACTTAAAAGAACACATATTAACTCCTGCTTCCAGATTTCCAGATGAAGGATAGAAAGAGATAACCCTTCTCATCAACAAACGACCAAGGTGGGCAGGGAGTGTGTGTGCAGAGTTGAGGCTTAATGGGTGTCAGGGGAAGACCTAATGGGCACCTTTGCTCCCTGGGGCATCATGTTGGTGCCGCATGGCTTAAGGTGAGACTTAAGGTGACGGAGAAAAGAAAGCTGCTGCTTTGCACATACAGCTTTAAAAAAACTGCTTTAGTTTTTAAAAGTTTTTTAAAAAACCCTTTTAAAGAAACTTTCTGAAAACAAGTCCAAAAGCAAAGTAAATGAACAGTCAGGTTTGTCCCCCCTGTTCAGTTGGCAATCATGTGTACATGGGCTGGTTGTGAATATTTGATATCCAGAAAGACACAAAAATGTGACCAACCTGCAGTAGTGCAGCCCATTTTGACCCCTACAATCTCTATCCTCTCATTCAGCTCCATGTGTCTCCATGTGTCTTATACAAGATGCCAGGCAAGTTAAAACTGATTACCTGTGAAGGTTGCACCCTTCCGTGGTTATCGAGGGATGAACTGGGACCTGGGAGACCAGAGTTCAAATCCTCACTCAGCTATGAAGGCTAACCTACCTCACAGGGTTCTTGTGAGGATAAAATGGGGCAGGGGAGAACCATATACAACAGCTCCTTGGAGAAAAGGTTGGTTATAAATGTAGTTATATTAAAATAAACACGAGTAGCATTTACACACTGCCCTATGACACTTGCCAGAACCAAGAATTCATAGTAATGTCACACTTGTCATGGTTGAAGGAGGAAGCAGTCATGGCAGAACCAGTCATGTGGAGCGTCAGCCCAGGGGTAAGCAAAGTTAAGCAGTAAATCAGTTCCCCCCCCCCCAAAAAAACCAGGCTTCATGCTAACTGTGTGAGAAGGAAGAAGAGCCTGCTGTCAAACCATTTGGATCCAGGTTGCCTCCAGCTCTACCAGTCTGACTTTTCTTTAAGATAAGCTGCAGAAGAGACCAACCAATACAACCAGTTCGGCTGGCAGATATGACCTGCCTTCTTAGTGATCATCCTACTATAGTGGTACCTCGAGTTACAGACACTTCAGGTTACAGACTCCGCTAACCCAGAAATAGCACCTCGGGTTAAGAACTTTGCTTCAGGAGAAATTGTGTGGCGGCGGCACAGCAGCAGCGGGAGGCCCCATTAGCTAAAGTGGTGCTTCAGGTTAAGAACAGTTTCAGGTTAAGAACGGACCTCCGGAACGAATTAAGTACGTAACCCGAGGTACCACTGTACAACTATGACATTCCCTGATCTGAACAACAAAAAAGAGACACTGCACATTCTTTTGTAATTCATGAAAATCTTTAATAAAAACTATTTCAAAAACAAAACAAACAAAACCCCGACTATGAAATTCCCTCCTGGGATACACACACACACACACACACACACACATAGGCACTGAGGACATTGTTTCAGATGGCATTGGCACAGAAGTTGTGTGTTATAATAGTTTTAAGGTTTATGTGCTCTGAAATGGTATTAGTAAGCCAGCTGGATTTTTTTTATTGCTACTTTTATTATTATACTTATGTATGAGGAAGCTGAGGCAGGATACATGATTCTCCCTATTTTTTAATCCTCGCAACAACCCTTCAAGCTAGGTCAGGCTATGAGTTCGTGATCGGCCCAAAGTCATCTAGTGCAGTGTTCCCCAACCTTGGGCCGCCAGCTGTTTTTGGACTACAACTCCCATCATCCCTCGCTAGCAAGACCAGTGGTCAAGGATGATGGGAATTGTAGTCCAAAAACAGCTGGAGGCCCAAGGTTGGGGAACACTGATTCTAGTGCATCTAGTGCTGAGGATTTGAACTCGGATCTGGTACTGCAGTCAGTGCATCCGGCTTGCCTTTGGAGCTACCATTCAGAGCTTATGCGACAGCTTTTCCCCCCTTTTGACTGTTGGTACGCCTTTCTATTTTAACCTCGTATGGAAACCGCCTTGGAAAAGACTTCCGTCTAGCGAGTCTTCTAAAAAAAATGAAATACTGTACAAGCCACTTCCTTTCTCGAGACCCAAATCCTTGGGAGACTGCTGGAGTTCCGCTTCTGTCGCTATATGCCGCTCACACTCCCTCGGGCTATCAGCTGCTCGCTCTCATCCCCCGGGCAGGTCGCGCGCTTATTATGCATGATTACATATGGGAGCGAGGCTGCGATTGGCCGAGGGAAGCTCTTACAGGCGCCAATTGGCGAGCACCGTTCTGAGCGGCGATTGCTGAGGAGAAAGACATGGAGACGGGCCGGGGGCTTTTCCTGCGGGCGGCGGCGGCGTGGCTCTGCTTGGTCGGGGCAGCCTCTGCCTCGGCGCCCCCTCAGCGCTACACCCCCGACTGGCCCAGCTTGGACGCCCGGCCGCTGCCGGGCTGGTTCGACGCCGCCAAGGTCGGCGTGTTCGTCCACTGGGGGGTCTTCTCGGTGCCGGCCTGGGGCTCCGAGTGGTTCTGGTGGCACTGGCGGGGCGAGAAGCAGCCCGACTTCGACCGCTTCGTCCAGGCGCGCTTCCCGCCTGGCACCAGCTACGCGGACTTCGCCCCCCGCTTCACCGCCCACGACTTCCAGCCCCGGCAGTGGGCGCGGCTCTTCCAGCAGGCCGGCGCCAGGTCAGCAGCAGACGGGCGGAGCGGGCAGCAGAGGCCGCTTCTGCATAGCGGCCGGCCTGGGGCTTAGCACGATTGAGCAGTAATAATAATAATAATGGTGTATAATAATCCATGTGACAAATAGCACCGCGCGGACTGTGTTAATCGCAGTTGTTGTTATGAATTTCCCGCCCTTCACCCAAAGGTCCCAGGGTGGGCTACAACATAAAAAAGAACATCAAAAGCAGTTTAAAACAACAGTCACAGAAACAATATCAGGAATATATATATATATATATAGCTGTTAAAATATGAAAACGCATTGAATGATATCTGATCTTATTAGGACTTCATAGCATTTTTGCAACTAAAGATGAACGAATAATTAGCATTGTTACAAGTGGAGGTGTACGTTATAAAGAATTGTGTGCCTTACCTTATCCTTTATATGCTTAGCTGTAATAAAGTAATGCTGTTTGTAATAATTTGGTATGAAATGCTACTGGTCTTACATATCACCTTGTAACTGGATAGTAGTGTTCTCTTTTTATTATGCGGTTATGCTGTGTATAATCTGTTATTGGCATAATGATGTAGCGCATAGCAAATTATTCCTACACAGCATCTTTGGAAAGGATAATGCTGCGCATAATTCATTTCATTTATGTTACAATATTTTTTATTGCGTGGGATTTTCATTGTTCTGCGATGGATAAAATACTCTTGCATAGAAAATTATTGCTACTACACACCACTGCTCTTTCATAATTTAAATCCTTGCAAAACTATTATAGCATTCATAATTATTAGTATATAGCTATATTTTCTAGGCTTGAGTCTAGCTTCAGTACAGTCTTAACCTGCAGAAGAATGAAGGTGTTACACTGAACTGTGTCACTTCCTCTCCCAGCTTTACCTGGAGATGCCAGGGAATGAACTTGGGATCTTCTGTCTGCAAAGCAAATGCTCTGCAAAGATATGGCCCTTTCCTAAATTCTGTCACAGCATCACCCAATAAAATTGACATGCAGTAGATTTTGGACTTACAAAAATGTAAATTACATACTAAAACACATAATTAAGTTTTGAAATTTCCTGCTGAAAGATGTGGTAATAAGAAAACTATTGCCTTCAGACAGGTGCTGCTTGGGGACTTCCCAGAGGCATCTGGTTGGTCATTGTGGGAAACAGGATGCTGAACTAGATAGGCAATTAGTCTTATCCAGTTGGGGTGCAAAAGGTTTTGCCGTAGTCCTCCCTCATTCAGTTCTTGACCAGCTAGCACACCCTATCTCTTGGTGAGGCTTCTTACGAGGCTGGACTAGCCATTTTCCAGACATTGCTGTTGGGATGGTTTAATTTAAAATTGAGGAAACACCTCAAAAGGTATGTGCCATACAATTGTACCCAACTAAGTCCTACTTCAAGTAGACCCATTGAAGTTAATGGACTTAAGTTATGTTCATTATCTTCATTGGGTCTGCTTTGTCGGAGTAGCATTGTATACAACCCTTGATTTAAAAGGACTTATCCATAGAATACAATACAGTAAAGGGAGGGGGAGGGATACAAAAGGAAGTGGAATGGGGAAGTCATTGCAGAAGTTACAAGAGGTCGAAGATTTTGGGGAAGAAGTTCAATCACTCGCAGAGAGGAAGAGATAGATAAGAAGGGGCCAGAGTATGAAAATAAAAAAAGAAAAGTAGTAACTCGACAAAATGCAGGGCAATGAAGAAACAGAAGCCAGCAAAACAAAAAATGGAAAAAAACCAGCTGTACAGGCACCAGAAATAAGAATGGAGGAGAAAGGGTGAATCTGAGCGTACAAAGGGAATTTCAGTCATCAAACTGGGAAAATAAAAGAAGAGACCTGTGTTTTTGCAGAAGATAACAGAATACACGAGCAATGGTTGTTTTTACAGTGTCTTGAAGAGTATTGTACACAGGGAGAAGGCAAAATAGAAGCATTACTTAAGTGTCTTTCAGGCTAACTTGTTTGTTAAGCATTTGTCCTAATTTGGTTGCAGGGAGATTAGATGCCATTGGCTATTTAATGAGCATTCATTCTGATTTGTTTGTGGGGTGGTTAAATGCCATTGCATCAAAGCAAATGTTACCCCACCTTTCCAGTTCATTTTCCTGTCGCTTAGCGCAAAAAGTCAGACCTTTGGGGGAAGTAGATTTGCTGCGAGACCTCCAAATCAGCTATAATTGTACAACCTGAATTAGCTGGTACATAATTGAATCTCACATGAAAATAGTGACAGTCTGGAAGTGCAGCCAGAGTGAGAGAAAATGAAGTGATTTAACAAAGTTGGGAAGGCCCATCTTGGTCTAGTCTCTCCAGCTCTCACCTACCCTCCCTGTTAGATTTGGGAATATTGTTGATTAATTTTCTTCCCTTCTAATCCTGTGCCTTTGGTTCCTACAGATATGTGGTGTTGACGACAAAGCATCATGAAGGCTTCACCAACTGGGGGTCCAACGTGTCATGGAACTGGAATTCGGTAGATACGGGGCCCCATCGAGACTTGGTGGGTGAACTGGGGGATGCTCTCAGAGAAAGGTATCTATGTGGGTTAACAAGTGGGGAGTGGAAGCTTATTGCTGTGCAGGGTCCTGGGCTTCACAGCCTTCTGCTGACATCCAGACCTATCTAATTCTATTACTGTGTTTCCCCCTTTGTTTAATATTTAGGAACATACACTATGGACTGTACCACTCCCTCTTTGAATGGTTTAACCCGCTCTATTTATTGGACAAAAAAAATGGCTTCAAGAGTCAGTTTTTTGTCTATGGCAAGATCCTGCCTGAGCTTTATGAGCTTGTCTTGAGGTAAGATTGAACAACCTCCACTTACATGCTTGCTCCCTACCAAGCCCCATTGAACAAAGTGAGACTTTCAAGTAAATTGGGTTGCTCAGAGGTTTCCCCTTGCTACTTGTTGCCGTGGTAAATTGTTATTGTTCTTGCAACACTTAACAGAGTGTATGGGGCAGTATAAAGTTACATAGGCCGCCTCTGCCATAGTCCCAACATTCTACCACCATGTTTCCTACATTGAAACCATGACTTAGCTATGAAATCTCAAATGGTTCACTATGTGTCCCCTTAAACTACCTTGGTGGGTTGTTATGAGGATGAAAAGGGTAAGTTCATAAGCAGTGTCCTGATCTCCTTGAGGAAGGGCAGGATATATATGCCAGGGCTATATATGCTTGTATTGTTTTGATAGTCTTAGAGGGGGAAATAGCTGGGCAAGCCGCTGAAGTTCTGCCTCTCAGGCCCTGTCATGGTTACTTATTTAGAAATGGTAGCCAAGCTTTGCCCCATGCCCTTCAGCTCTTTGTAGGCATGTTTACTCAGATGGAAATCGTACTGTGTTCAGTGGGGTTTGCTCACAGGTAAGGGTGCATAGGATTGCAGTCTTAGTGAGTGTAAAGGTCAACCCCTTTTGTTTTGCCCACAGTGGCTTCCAGAATTTCAGCAAACAATGCTGACAGACTTTCAAGCATATCTTTACAGACAAGAGAGCTAGGAACATTAAAAAAACAAAAAAACACCACTCAAGTTCTGTACCTGGTGTCCAATTTTATGCTTTATGGAACTGCAGTACATATGCAACCCTATAACTTTGTCATTTCTAAAACATGTTTGTAGTGCACAAAGAACTCCAGTTTTGTAATAAGAATGTAGGTTTCTTGCATGCAGACCACTGGCACAATAGGCTTCTGTCCACCCGGTCATTTGTAGACAAGTGCAATTAGCACACTTGATGTAGAAAGGTGGGGTATAAATTGTTGTAATACATTTACAAAATAATTGAATACCATGAGCAGCTATTAGTGGCTCATCTCTGCAGAAAGACCAACTCGGATTTATGACGCAATGGTACTTGCATCTTAGATACAAGCCAGATCTCATTTGGTCTGATGGAGACTGGGAGGCACCAGATACTTACTGGAACTCAACCTCTTTCCTCGCCTGGCTTTACAATGACAGTCCAGTCAAGGTATCTCAATTTCCTTCATGTTTACTGATCAGTTAAAAAGGTTAAGAACTGGGTAGTCTCCTTGTTTGCATTTGAGACGAATCTCTTAGAATGGTTTCTGGTATATGGGGTTGTCACATTTTTTTGTGCTCCTTTGTAAATTCTGCCCCTTTCCCTTTCCTCCGGGGTGAGATGTATGAATTGCTTCTGATGCGGGATCAGCTTATGGTTATGATTATATATGTGTTGCTTTATTCTACCCAAAGGTCTCATGGCAGTTTATAAACAAATATTTAAACCTACAACTACAATAACTAAAAAAGATCACACTATGTGTTCCTCCAAGAGTGCACTTCCTGCCATAAAATTAATCACACACAGTCACCGTAAAACCATAAGCAGCTAAAAACCTTCCATTGAGCTAGCGAGAGAATGATATCAGTATTCAAATATTGGGGTGTACAGTATTTTTTTAAAAAAACCAACCCGACAGAGAAAAGATGTTAGATTTGCAGCCAGGTGCACCTTTCTGGGGAAGGTAATCCAAAGGCAGAGGGCCTCTAAGAGAAAAGGCACTTTCTCACGTGGCAATTCTCTGCACTGCCATTGGAGATGACCAGGGGGTTCTGAGCAGGTTTATAAGGGAAGAGACACCGCATAAGCCTTAAGGCAATAGAGTGTTCATCCATATGACACTTTATAGGTTAAAATTAGCACTTTGAATTTGGCCTGGAAATCAGCTGAAAGCCCGTACAGATGGTGGCGCTGTTATTAGATTATTCATCATCCCAGTTCCACTTATAAATATGGCAGCCAGATTTTGCACCAGCTGAAGTTCATGAAGCCTCTTCAGAGGTAGCCCCACATGTAACATGTTATACTAGACTTAATGCAATGTTACCAGAGCATAGGCAGCCTATCCCCATCCAGCACCCTCATCCAGTCTGTCACTGCAACTAGGCAGCTGAATGGGTGTACAAACTCAGCTGAAAGGCATTTGCTTAAGGTGAGGTGATACAGAAGTTCCATCAGCAGTGGCTCATTCCCACATGCAGATTGCCACCCAATGCTGCAGTCATCTGGGAATGGGCAGACAACAAGCCAGGATTCTGTGACATTGAAACTAAACTGTAGCAAAGTCTTTTTCCTCACTGCACTGTCAGGGAGCTGGGTGCAAGCCCAAGCCTTTGTTAAGGCTCGTTCCAGCTCAGGCGCAAGTCATGGTTTTGTGTGAATGAGGCCACTTTCTTCAGAGTGCTAACAGGGATTCTACAGCCATCTATAGGGCCACGTGTTGCTGTCCCCCATCTTTGATCCAAAGCAAAGTGGACGAACAGAACACACTGGATACTTCCATTTTTATCCTGAAACATTAAGCTCTGTTTTATCTGGAGGATTTCACACGCACCTGTAATTATTGAGGATTGTAGCATAAGGCAAAACAGCTGCAGTTATTTCATAATGAATCTCTCCCTCTAGGATACTGTAGTGGTGAATGATCGATGGGGCATCAATTGCTCTTGCCACCATGGAGGTTTCTATAACTGTCAAGATAAATATGAGCCTGGCACTCTGCCAGACCACAAGTGGGAGATGTGCAGCTCTATTGACAGAAGATCTTGGGGGTATCGAAGCAACATGCAAATCAATGAACTCATGGATGAATCCAGCATCATTCAGGTGAGCGCTTTGAAGTGTAAACAAAGGCCAAGGATTGGCCATCCAGCAATGATGTTGCAAAAGCTTGCAGAGAGTTGCCTGGAGGTTGCAACAGCCGGAGCAGAGATTTGAATTGAGCCTCATCTCTAGTTAAAGTAGGCCACATTCTTTAGAAAAATGCTAGATTCTTTTGTACTTCAGCTTAAGCGCATGTAAATGGTGCTGGACAAGCTCAGTATCTTAAAAAAAAAAAGGCTTTTTCAATCTTCCCCAAACCAACTGCCTCCTACAACCACAGATGAATACCTGAAAAGAGAACAAGCCATGCAAAACCATAAGCAGTCATCCTGTTTGTTGACTTTTGAAGGGACTGCATAAGATAGAAGGTGAAGGAGAGGATAAGAACTGGCATGAAATGCCTCCACCACACCTGCTCAGACAGGCCCTTTTCCTTCTTCCCAACTTACACTTAAATCCCCCACAAAAGTTCGAGGCATCAAACATGAGCATGCAAGATATTTATGTTTGGTGAAAATTTTGCTTTGTATGTTTATCAGAGTCAGTTTGTTGAAATTACTGCAAGAGCAGCAGGATACATTCTGCAATGTGAATAGTTTACTATAATGCTGGATACTTGTGAGGTTATGGAATTTCCTAAGTCAGGAAAAAGGAGGCAGGTGTCTGTGGGTTATTCTACAGCAGGGGTGGCTGATGTGTTGTCCCCCCAGATGTTGGACTGCTGCTGCTACTACTACTACTATTATTATTAACATTTGTTAGTTGCTTTATCTTGCCCAATGAAACCCAAAACGACTTACGAACAGACAGTAAACCCAACATACATACATTAAAACCAAGAGGAAAGAGAAGGACATTAAAACATCCCATTCACTTCTAAAAGGTCACAGATAGTTAAAGGTTAAAGACCTGTTTTTGCCTGGCACTTAAAGATATGTAGTGAAGGTGCCAGGAGAGCCTCCATGGGGAGAGCATTCCACAAATGGGGAGCCCCTGCAGAAAAGGCCCCTTGTCATGTTGCCACTGTCCGGACTTCTAACAGAGAAGGCACATGAAGAAGGGCCTCAGAGGATGAGTGCAGGGTCCAGGTTGGTTCATATGGGCAGAAGCAGTCTTTGAGGTATTGTTGACCATGTTATCTCCCCTGTTCTAGAGTATCCTTTCTCAATGTAAAGGACTGGACTAGTTGACTCAAACAGGCACTTGCAATTTTATTGCTGCTTTGGGGGATGGCTTTCTTTCTCTCTTGACTTAAAAATGTTTATATGTTCTGTTTCTGTCTTTACCACAGGAACTTGTGCAAACTGTGAGCTATGGTGGAAACTATCTTCTCAATGTGGGACCCACAAAAGAAGGGGTGATTGCTCCAGTCTTCCAAGAGAGGCTCCTAGCCCTTGGGAAGTGGCTAGGCATTAATGGGGAGGCCATTTATGAATCAAAGCCATGGAGAATACAAAAGGAGAATTGCACTTGCAGCACATGGTATGGCAAAAACTAATACAAAAGCGGGCTTCTTCTTGAAGATTCAGGAAGGTATCCCCTAATGCTTCAGCTACCTATAGTAACCATTATTTGCATAGCAACAAGAGGAGATGTCACAGTTTCTTCATGGATATTTGGTTGCAGTGTTGGCCTTAACGTGATGAGTAAACTGTGTTAGAACCTCTTTAGGAACGAGCACACTTACACAAAATTCCTTTTGTAGTATCTTACACGAATTCAGGTATGAAAGAAGATCTAGTCTCTATAAGCCTTTATTACCTAGACACTATTTTACTGAGGTAGTAAGAAGGGCAAACCTTTTGCATGTGCTGCAGTAGTTCAAAGGAAACTGAAATGCAAGAGGCCTCACCTTAGAAAAAGACATAAAGTATTGTCAATCACAGGTGACTCAGGCTGTCAAAAGTACTTGATTGGACTGCACTTCTCTACTCTTTTAGCACCCAAAGCCCATGAAGGTTTGCTATTCAGATTAATGCTTTCTTTTCTTACTGTGCTTTGCTTTATTTTACTTAATGAGAAGGTTTGTGTTAGATTTAACATCTGAAACCTCAAATGGCTTTGTTTTGTTTAAATGCTGGTTACACTTTTAAATCTTCTTGGTTGACTTTTTGGTATTTGCTACATTGGGGGTAGTTATTTTATTTATCTAAAAGATACACATTGTCATTTCACCAGTTATCCCCAAGGCAGCTTTTCGTAGATCACAGAATTGAAGAGTTGGAAGGGATCTCGAGGGTCATCCCTCATTCAATGCAGGAATAATTTTTGCTATTAAGAGCTCCCCTGCATACATCAGCTATGACCTGGTGGTGCGCTAAATCCTAAGTAGAGGGAGAGATGAGAGAATGCCAATTCTGAAAGTCTTTCAGGAGCAGAGAACATTTAAAAGAGAATGGCCCAGCATAGAACTCTAATGGAAAGTTTCCACAGGCCCCTGCCAGACCCACCTCCATGTTGGTGACGGCAGCAGTTGAAAAGCAAGGACAGACTGTCATGCAATGTTTGCTTTTAGGGGGTGTGAGTGTAAAGGTGGACTTTGAGGCTTTCATCATTCTTGGCCACGCAGCCACCACATGAGAAGGTGGAACAAGCACTAGATCCCTGCAAACATTAGCAAGGGAAGGTATTTCCGAAACAGATGTTCTGCTCCTGCAAAAGATGGATGCTTTTTCTTTGCTTTGGAATTTTTGTGTTTCTTTCCACAACTTTGCTTTGCTATGTATTTTCTTAGGTACACTTCAAAGGGAGCAACAGTCTATGCCATCTTCTTGACCTGGCCAGAAAGCAGTGTGTTGATTCTTCCATCACCTGTCTCATCTGCAACTACCAAAGTAAGGAAAGAAGGGAAAGTAGGCCTGAAAATTGCGTCTACTGGCATCTCAGTAATTTTTAACATTTCTTAAGCCTTTGGTATGGCAAAGAATAGTTTGAATGGCTCTAGTAGGAACGTGAATACCCCGTATTCAATATGAATACGAAATTACCTTAGTCTGGCTATTGGTCTGCCTATTCCAGGCATGACCAAATAAACGCCCTCTCAGTTACCTTTGCCAACATACAGTAGAAGTTGTGCTGGATTTCGCTTGAAAGGAAATGCACCACGGAATCTCCATATCAGATTCATATGCATATTTGCTCTGGAAAGGCAAAGTACCTATTCCAAGTATCACTTCATATCATCCATGTTCATGTGCTCCATTCATGGGTACCCATTTCTGCTAAATGATGGCAACTTAAACCCTGACTGACCAAGAGGAGACTGGATTGTTCCTGATCCTGAACGTGGCTGCTGATGGTCTTGGGCAAAGCTCTCTCCTAGCTCTGCTTCTTGAGATCTTTTTAACTGGCAATACCAGGAGTTGAACCTGCATCTTCATGCTGTTAGGGCACTTCCCCAGTTATCTGATTAGCTGGGTTTAACCTCTGAGGGGCAGGGAAAACTGCCCAGCATGAAGGCAAGTAGCTCCTTCCATCTCCCCCACCCCATGCACTGCTCTTGTTGTTCTTGCCTACTTTAAGGCTGCAGATTTGCTGGTCTTCCAACTGGCTCCAGGTCATTATGATGCCCACACCAGAAAATGATAGGCGTGCATTGTTTGCATTTCCCTATCACGTGCCTTCCTAGATTCTCTTCTTTTCCTTTTGTGAGGAGGCCACAAATTAACACAGAAGCTGCAGCCTCTGCTCCCTATAAGTAATACAGTTGGGTGAGGTGGGCAGCAGGAGAAGTAGTAACTAGAGTGTAGGAAGGCAGCCTGTCAGTGGTCAATCTAGTTGCTGAGTACGGTATTTCCCAAGAGATTAATTTATTTGGGATATTTATAATTAGCCAGCCTTAGAAAGAGCTCAGGGTGATATACATCAAAACATATCAACAAAAATACAGCAAATATAACTAAAGCATATTCAAATGAGGGTGGAAATTGTAACAGCTAATTAAAACACATATATTGCTTCTCAGGGTAAATCTTCTATTATCAGACTGCATAAATAAATTGAACTGAAATTCACTTGTAGAGGAGATAATTCCAGAGATGTGGTCTTACCACATATAAGTTCCTTCTATACATCCCCTCACTCTGCATCCTGGCGGGGGCTGTGAACAGAGCTGCTCCCTCCACCTCCCCACTGGCTGATCTTAAGATCAAGCTGTCTGGCACTGGAGGAGATGCTCTGGCAGATATTTGGGCCCAAGGCTGGTTAGGGCTTTTAGGCCATCTCTAACGCCTTGAATCAAACCTGGTAGCACACATGCAGGCAGTGTAGAGCTTTCAGGGTTGGCACATGTTCCCATCTTGCTGCGCCATCTGGCAGCCGCAGGTTTTCACTCCTAAAATTGCCCTATGACTCTTCAGAAAATTAGATTGCTGCAAATAATCAGAGAAGCTCCTTCCTTCAATAGGCAATTGTAGCTAGATACTTGCCAGAATGTTCTGTAATAGACTTAAACAGCAAAATGCCATCTGAAAACAAAATTCACATCTTTAAATGCCATTTTATAAAAATGTTATTTGCTTCCTCTTGCATCCTGTGTATGTGGTCTACCCCGTGCTCTGCAATCACTTTTTACTTATTCATTTCTGACAAGAGATGAATCTATGCAGATGCATACTGTGTCCTCTTGTTGGGATGGAAGCAGTGGTAGTTTTGTACCTGTTCAGGCTACCCACAATTCCTAGACTCTTCAGGCCTTAAGCCAGTAAGCAAGTGCTTGGCAGATGTCTGTGCCTTAAAGTTATTTTTTTCTCATTCTTGGTATTTTCTTAACTGCAGTAAGCTTGATAAAGGCAGTCCCCTCCTTACAATCTTGGTACAGTTTGTTTTTACAGTGGTACAGTTTTCTCTTAAAGAGCACAGTGAAAACCTTATCCCTAATTGAAATTTGCCATTTCCATATTCTTCCTTTTTTGGAAACTCTTACAAAGCAGAGGATATTTCTGAAATCATTGTGCTTTATTCTGAACATTCCTTCCACCCTAATTCTGAATGGTTTGAAGACAGCGAGTTGTTTAGTGCAATGGAGATCCTTCTTGCAGTAGTTGTTTATTTATATTTCTCATGTTTATATCCCACCATTCCTCCAAGAAGCTTAAAGCAGTGTACATGGTGCTCCCCCACTCCATTTTCTTCTCACAGCAACCCTGTGAGGTAGGTTAGACTGAGAGGCTGTTACTGGTCCAGGATCGCCTAGTGAGCTTCATGGATAAGTGGGGATTTGGACCCTGGTCTCCCTGTCTAACACTAACCACTACTCCTCACTGGTTCTCCCCATGTGATTGACACACAGTACCTGCATTGGGCTCATGGCCCAGCTAGGATGCTGCGGCGGGGTGGCCATGTCACTGAGAAAAGATGTGCAGTCATAATATACATTACTAGTCAGGTTATGAGCCGTTTGGTGGTTCCACATGTTCCGCAAGACCAATATGGAGATTGCTAGCTATGTGAACCAGCCTAATTATCTTACAATGCTTTTGTATAAAGTAGCAAATTAACAACTTTTGTATCCTTGTTGTAGGTGACTATGTTGGGATTCTCTGAACCTTTGAAGTGGCAGGTAGCCCCAGACAAAGGACTGAAGATCATGCTGCCCTCGGCTGTTCCTTCACTTCTCCCTCTGCAGCATGGCTGGACTCTTAAGCTAGTTGGAGTGGCATGATGGTGAAGTTGGAAGGAAATTGAGGAACGTCTGTTTCTCTCTCAATGACGAACCATTCAAGCTGGTGTGATTAGTGGCATGAATGGGTTTGAAATTGTGGGTGGGTGGGGCTTAAAAGATGGGTCTGCAATGCAATGCAGTGTTTATGTGTTAGCAATCCTCAGGTGTTGCATTTCAGTAGGGAGAAACCGAAGAACGGGCACTCTCCCGGCAGGATTTAATTTGCCTGACACAAATGTCCAAAAGCACTCTGCTGTAATGCATTGAGCATCATTTGCACAGAATGAGAACTGTCTCCAGTAACTTCTCGGGGAAATCAACTTGGGCTGTGACGAGTTCCACTTCACTTACATGTTATGGGAAACTATACCTAGTGGCTAACTGAACACCAAAGTTATTGTGATCTTGGCCACTTAGCTTGAAATAAACTGTGATCCTTGACTTAGCATTACACCTGAAGCAGAAATTGTGGTTTGTTTCAGTCTCAGCATACCCTGATCTGTAGCCAAGGTTTGTCCTTGGCTTACTGATGATGCTTTGTTAGAGCAAAAGAAACCATGATTCCTGGCTTAGCGTTACCTCCAAATCTGGGGTCATGGTTTGTTTTGCTCTAATGCTACGCCAGGGATAATGGTTTGGGTCCACTTGCAGGAAAGGGACAAAAGCAGCTCTGAAAAGCACATTCCAGCAAACCATTGCCTGGTATACTGTGACATGCAAACTTAGGCCATTGATTAGAGGCAAAATGAGCAGAGCTCAGCAATTGATCTCAGTTGAATTAGAGCAGGTCTCCCATTTATGTATCGCTTTACACAGGAAGAGTCACAAAGCAGTTTCCAGAGACAACAGCATACAATCGACAATAAAAAAAATATCAAAATGAAACAGATATATGAAGTATAAAACAAAATAACTATATTAAGTGTTCATTCACAAAAATCACTCAAAAACATGAATAACTGCCCCATCCAGTAAGTATGAACACCAAAAATATATATCCAAAACATAGACCATTAGTATTATGAGGTACTAATTAGAACTTTGAAAGCTTCTGAAAAGTGTCTTGCTTGGAAGTGGAAAGGAGAGGCCTTGTATCTAAGTTCACAAACCAGCAAAGTCCAATGGGAGGGAACACAGAATTAACTAGAATCACTGGTAACAAGCCATCAATACATCACAGCTGTGGGGCAATAGATAATTAAATGCCAGATTTTGGTGCAGTGATTTGAGGGGAACAAAACAACGTCGTTCTTGGAAGGCAGTGATGATATGACCTTCATGTTTTCAGAATTGTGTAAGTTCATCTCTTGCAAAAAGTGGAACGTGAGCCCATGTAGTACAGGGAAAGGACTCTCTTAGAATGGGTTTCAAGGTCTAGACTTACAAATCAATTAAGAATTCACTTGTAAATAAGAAAAGTAGCTGGTCCCTCACTTGCCTTTCTCATGCATTCTATTGATGAAGAGTTAATGCTATCCTGAAACATCCAGTTAATTCATATTGCTGCATATGGCATTAAGTGCCTTTTCCACAGGCATGGCTGGCAAAATTTAGAAACTTTCACCATTGGCTGCTCATCTCACCCCGTTTTTCCTTAGCTAGTCCCTTCCCTTATGTCAAGGGTAGCAAATCTGGTGCCCTCCAGATGTTGGACTTGAACATTCTTGACAACCGGTCATGCTAGCTGTGACTGATGGAAGTTGTAGTCCAACATCAGGAGGATACCATGTTGGCTAACCCTTCCATAGCATATAAACTTACCTTCTAAATGAATAAACATACAAGATGGGGAATATGATTGCAGGACCTTTTACCCCGTTGCTTGAGGGATGTTCTTGTGCTCTGGAAGTACAAGCTAATCATGCAGTTGAGGGCAAATGTGGCTCTGAGTGAAGGGTATGAGTAATTGGGTTGAAATGTTGACCCACATCCCTGATGGATGTGGGATCTGTGGCACTACAGATGTTAGTCCTGCTCCCATCTGCACCAGCCAGTTGAGGATGATGGAACTTGTAGCTGGGCAACATCTGCAGGACTACAGGTTCTCCATCTCTGCTGCAAGGGGTATGTAGCAGTCAACTGCATTCTGCCACCCCCACTATGGCCTCTAGACTACGATCAAGCAATGCAGTAGATCCCAGCAGGTTTAAGGAGTGTGTTGCAGTTGCTTAGCAACTATAACAGGTGATTTCCTCACCTCCATCATATGGCCTATCATGACGAAATATGACAGACGGTATATTTCAAAGGGAAACTCGTACGGTGCAACTCTGTAAACGAATGACTTTAAATCAGATGTTTAAATCTTTTATATATATATAAAACCAAACAGCTAGATTGAACCACGTGATATGAGTGCTCCTGATGTGTTATTCTGCAATGTATCGATCACAGTGCCTTTTCTGTTTTTCATATCTGATTTCAAATGTTGGTTTTGCAAAAATAATAAAACATTGGAATTGAAGTAAAAGCATTGCATGATCTGAATATATGGCATTGCAACAGGTGAGGTTTGGAAGCAAAATGGGTAAGAACTTGGGAAGAGGTATGCAGCCATTAGAACTGGCTTGTGAGAATGCCCTTTGTGGTGTCCAGTTTTTCTGCACATAAAATGCAGCTTTTCAGTTATCCTGTGGAATAATAATAATAATACCACATTTAATCACCATCTTAGTATTATTATCTCCATAATAGATAAGCATAGGATGAGAGAATAGGGGATTTATCTAGGACTTAGCAGCTCACAGCATGGACACAGGTTCTTGAGAAAGCCAAGGAGACACCAGAGAGGTGCCATTGTTTTACTCCAATACTTTTCAGAGGTATCCATTACCTCTGAGGCAAAGGAAATCCTCTCCCAACCCTTTAGTTACCTTCAATTATTTCTAAAATGATTTTTAACACGTTCAAGGGGAAAGACCTATGCGTGTTCCAAAGAAAGGTGGTTTCCAATGAATATCCTGGTTCAATCATTAATTGCAGTGCTGTGAAGTAACAGTCAACCTCAAAAGCTCAAGCTCAGTGCCAGTTAGGGGGATCCAAAAAATGCAATTGATGTCATCTGTCTCCTGGCTTGGGGACATTGGCAAATAGCCTTTGGCATTGATCATCCCTTGCAACATACTGAGGAAAATGTCATGATGCTAAAATGCTGAGTATATACTGGGCATACAAACTCTCTTGGCACTGGGTTGCAACCATTGTGAACTTTGGTGGGAGGGAGGAGAATAGTAACACACCTTTTTGCTTCATTCCATAGATCCTTGGGTGAAGGGAATATCTCAAGTAAACAAAATTGGCAGTTTTAGAGCCAAAACAAATAGCTCTTATCTCAGAGCCACAGGCTTCTGTTACTTTAGTGGTATAAATGCGCATAGGGCAGTGCTGCAAGTCACCCGTGCAGGCCAAGCTAAGTCAAACCCCTGTGTGAGCAGGAGACACCAGAGTGCAAAATGGGACCTTTACGAAGAGGAAGCCTGATGGGACAGGTATACTTTTCAAAAATGGGTGCAAATAGTATGTGTAATGAGTTGTTTCAGCTATTAGAAAAAATCATGGTTATCTCGTGTATCTTCCATGCACACTTGAGAATTTGGGTTACCCTGAATAAGGATGCATAGTACCATGCAGTATAGGTTGGGGTTGTTTTTTTTTGAAGGCCACTATAAATATGTTAGGTTGATAAGTGTAGCAAGCAAAATGAGTTGTAATTGATTATGTGTCATTACATTGCTTTCTTCAGCCTCTTAGTAAGTTGTGAAGAACACAAAGCAGGGCAGAAAGGTGGCATCAAGTATTTGGAAAGGATTTTCAGGTACGAGCAGCAGCAGTTGAGAGTCCTCAAAAGCCATGTAGGGCTGCCATCCCTATTGTGCATAAGCTCAGATTGTTAGCAGGAAACTTCATAGTAGCCATGTGACTAATGCTAAGAGGTGGAAAAGTTATGGGACAGAGAGATAACAGGAAATCAGGCTTGATCAGGAAGAGCTTTGAAGGTGAGGAATTTGCTTCGGATGTTGAGGTTCAAGCATACCTCAAATATGCAAAAAGGTGAAACTGATGAGGAATTCTTTTATGGCGCAGTATCTTGTCCATGTTGCTTGTGTGTCATGCTTACCTTTGTCAAAAACAATCCTTGTTACACTTGTATGAGTCTGGTGACATTTTATACATACAGAGAGCTGGTTTTAGGTTTGATGAGGCCCTAAGCTACTGAAGGTAATGGGGCCCTTTATATGTCCAACTGTCCTTTGTCAACAACAAATTGTCACTGTTTTTTGTGTTGAATATATGCTATATGGTAATTTATGGACCTAATAGGTATCTAAAGCCATTTGCACATAATAGGAGCCTATACAAAACAAAACACTGTTGCTATAGGTTCTATTTTATTTGTTTTTTAACTTATACTTCGGAAATGTACATCGGTTTTTTTCCTTTTAGTTTTTTTGGGGCCCCCAAGAGAGTGGAGCCCTAAGCTATAGCTTGTTTAGCTTATAGGTAAATCCGGCACAGAGCTCTAACAGTTGTAGCCGGTCAGAAAATACAGGAAGCGCCTATTCCCTTCTTGAAAGCCTCCCAGGGCCAACGCCTGCTTGGAGGCAGCAGCTACTAATGCCAAGAGCAGGCATAGGCAAACTCCGGCCCTCCAGATGTTCGCAACTACAATTCCCATCATCCCTGACCACTGGTCCTTTTAGCTAGGGATCATGGGAATTGTAGTCCCAAACATCTGGAGGGCCGGAGTTTGCCTATGCCTGGCCAAGAGGATGTCTGCCACGATGGGCATTTCGCCTAATTCATCAAAGCACTTACGCTGTCCTCTCAAGCTCTGGTTCTGGATGCCGCACTCCCAGCTGCGCGGCGGCTGCACTCCCAGCTGCTACTGCTACTTAGCCAGGGGCGAGGGAGGCACTCTGCACATGCTCAGGCGCAAAGAGCATAAAACAAACTGCCCCACTCCCGTGGCGGGGTCTCCCATCCTCGGCCACTTTCCCCCCAAGCGGACAGGCAGAGATTCACCAGGTGAAGCCCTGCCCGCATTCCTAGCAAGGCGAACGCGCCAGCGCCGCCCACTCCGCCGCACGCGCATCGAGGGAAGAGGGTCACGTGGAGGAACAAAGCCCTCCCGCCGTCACGTGACCTGCTTCTAGTCGCGGACTCTCGCTGGAGAAGCGGCGACATGGTGGCGGCCAAGCGGGCGCTCCCGCGGCTGGTGGCTTCGCTGCGGCCGGTGAGCGGGAGAGCAGAGCTGGGGCGGGTCCAGGCTGGGAAGTGGGACGTTGCTGCTGCTGCTGCTGCTTCGGGCGCTGCTGTTGTGGCGGCTCTCCGTGGGGAGAGGTGTCCCTAAGCTGCCCTGGCACCTGCTATGGGGTGGCCTGCGAACGGCAGGGGCCACCTCCAGATGTTTTCTAAATAGGCTCCCGACAGGGGGCTTGCAGGGCCTGTGGGGAGGGCACGTTTCAGGTTAGTTGTTGCGCTGCAACTTCCCGAGCTCCACCAGCTGCAGCCCTGTGTGCAAGGTAAACACTTGCAAAGGCGCGCAGATTGAGACTGGCGAGAGCAACAGTTGCACCTTTGCCGGAGAATGGTAGAGGTTTACAAATTCTCCAGAAGAACAAAGACCAGTTCCAAAGGTTTTTACTAACTTGTGAATCAGTGAATAAGAACATGTTTTACGGATGTATGTATGTACAGGAATATAGGGTTTTTTTAAATGATGCACTTACCCAGGGGTCTCTGGGGAAATACATGAATAAAGTGCTGTGAGGCATGAAGAATCATTTGGAGGTGGGCTTATAGGCCTTCCACGCACAAATCCATTCCAGTTTAAGCTTTCTTCATTTCAGGATATTAGGATTCCTGCCCCTCTCCAGGATGTAAGGGGTGACATTTTGTTGTTGCTGTTCTGAAACAATTGGGAGTCCTTGCTGATCTACTGTAAATCTGTCAGAGATCTACCAGTACTGTAGATCATTGTCTACATTCTGCCCACCCTTCCAAAAATGCTAGAAGGGCAGATGTCAAGCTTAGTTGAATCTACTCTATATTTTGGTTTTTGCCCTCCGTGAATTGGTTTTAACCTCTATGAATTTGTCCTGAACCCCATTTAAAGCCATCCAAATCGGGGACCATCGCTACATCCTTTAGTTTAGCTATGTACTGTACCAAGATGGACTTCATATCTCTTTTCATTAATTATTCATTAGGCATGTTGACCGATAAGAACATTGTGAAAATGTATTGTTCATCCCAGTTGTAAATAAATAAATTTATCATTTTTTCCCCTCTACAGCTCAGCTCAACAGCAGCTGGTACGCTTCCCAAATATGTGAAAATAGTTGAGGTCGGTCCAAGAGATGGCTTGCAAAATGAAAAGGTAAATGACTCCTGATAAGCTATTTGTCTTGTTCCTGAAATCTACAATAATTTGTTCTCATGAACCTGCTCTTTCAACATCTGCGCTATTTTTATTTTGCTGCCAACTAGAACATGGGTCACAGCTCAAAAATTCCATCCTCACCCTTTCATCCTACTTTGTCTGTTTCTGGCAATTCCTGTATATTGATCACTAGAAATGCATCAGTCCAGGCTGGTGGGTCACATTAGACTCACCTCAGAGACTTAGGCCTGGGCAAACTGCAGTCTCTGCTGCTCAATTTCTCATTTGTTCATTTCAATACAGCAGCTTATATAAATTAAATCAGTCTGTGAAATGGGTACATCCTACTGCACAGATGATGCAAAGATGCCATGGACCATCATAAGGAGCACCTGGAGAGATAACATTTCATAACATGCTCTAATTTAACATTTTCTGATCTTTGTTGCATTTCATCAGATTCATATGAGCATGCACAGTAGTATGTATAATGTTTGCACGCTCTGGGTTGAAAAGCACTCCGCATTACACAGACCTTGATAGTTTCAGTTTTTAAGGATTTAAGGCGGCATTGTGATCAGGAGATTGGCACCCTAATGAGTGATGCTGATAATAACATTTAGTATTTATGTCCCTCTTTCTTTGCTCAAAATGCTTTTGCATACCTTATCTTTGTTCAAACAGCAAACATGTAAGGTAGGTCAGTGGTGTTGTACCCATATTGCAAATGGGAGATTGAGGCTCAGAGAATAGTTTGCCAAAGGCTACTTCCATAGCAGAGGCAAGATTTGAATTGGGCACTTCCTGGGTCATAGCAAGCTTAGCTCCTTAGCCACTACATTTTACCAGCTCTTGCCTTGAAATGGCACAATTCAGAAATATCGAAGGATTTCTGTACTAGGAGGAGAAGCTGCAAGAGCCCGGCCTGGAGTCAGAATTGTCCTGTCTGCCTCTGGCTTCAGTGGGAGCCTTTGCAGCTTGTAGGATGTGTATGGTTTTGTTTATGCCTGTGAACCATATCTTGGAAGTTCCATTGGGGGATTTTAGCAGTCTTACCTGCACCCCATGAAGATACTGACTTCATAAAGGCATAATGAAAAATCCTGTTGGAATACCAAGAATACGTCCCCATCAGGCCAGTGGTCTGTCTAGCCCCACACCCAGATTCCCAAGTGGCCAACACAGTGCCCCTGAGAAGCCCACGGGAGAGTAATGGGCCTCTCCTGCTGCTTTTGCTTCACTGCAACTGGTATTCAGAGGCATAATGCTTCTAAACTGGAAGGTTGCTTATTGGCATCTTGACTAGCAGCCATTGATAGACCACTTCTCCTCTCTGAATTTCTCCGATCCTCTTCTAAAGCTATTTAATCATTGCAGGTAGCCAACTAGGTAAAACAGTACAAGTTCTGACCTACGGTAACTGTGGAGAGAGAGGGAAAAATATCTCCCAATACACAAAGTCAGAGCCAGGGAGTTTGTTTAAGGCTTGACGTGAATGTTTACCCATTGCAAAGTCTGTCCAGGGTTACCACGTTGCAAAACGGGAAATCTTTGTCCCTCTGGCTGGCTATGTGGTGCGCAATACTCACAGTGATGCAAAATTGACTAACAATGTCAGCTCCACTGAGTTCAGTGTAGCCGGTTCTTACGTATTTATTGTTTATTATAATAGGAGATTTTTAGTCTTCTCCATTCTCAAAAGCTCAAGGTCAGATGCAGTTTAAAAATTAAAGAAATGCAGAAAGGTTCTGGTAATTCATCTATCTGTAAAAAATAAGAAGATCATTGTATCAGGATCCCAGCCATTTCCACTCCCCTGTCTCCAATAAGAGGAATCCTTCTTGCCTTCCAGTTTGTGATCCTCCACCTCAGTGGCCTTCCCCAACACTTCAAAGCCACTTTTGTTCTACTTCAGGGAAGGTTTTGGTTAGACTTTCTGGAAGGGATTGTGCAATTGCTATAAGTGGGAAATGTGTTTCTCTCTTTTTGTAGAACATCGTCCCCACCCATGTGAAAATTGACTTAATCAACATGTTGTCAGAAACGGGTCTTTCGGTCATAGAAGCTACCAGTTTTGTGTCTCCCAAATGGATTCCTCAGGTCAGTATGGGTGATCCTGCTTCTCCCGTAACCTTGCTGGGTGGCTTAGATAAATTACTGTCTCAACTTGGTTTCTTTCATAGGCTGCATTTGCATATAGGTAATTCCAAACTATAGTTTAGTGCAGATCTGGGAAGCCGGGAGCCACTCTCTGACTCTCAGGACTTCCCCCCCAGGGCTGCTAAGCATAATGTGGCTATGCAGCAATTTAACACAGCAGCATGCAGAGGGGGTTGTTTCTATTATAAAAAGTTTCTGATCTTCATAGATTACTGAGCATTGTTCTCAAAGCTGCCTGTTATTGTAAAACGTTGTTCAGAAAGCTAGAGTCCCTCTTTAAAAACCAGATAATAATGGAAGCGGAGCTTGCAAGAGGAGTCTGCTTTTCATTGAGGAAAGTCTTGTCAACAGTTTAAAAATACTTTTCATTTGCCGCCTAACAATCCTATTTCTTTTTCTCATTTTGATCTGCGAGGGTTTGGAAGCTTTAAGGTGCTCCCCTCTTTTGCAGTGGAGAATTAAAATCCTGTCTTTTACGTTCTTTGTTTTGCAACTTAGATGGCTGATCATACTGAAGTCATGCAAGGGATTCGGAAGGTTCCTGGGATCAGCTACCCTGTTTTGACTCCCAACCTCAAAGGCTTCCAAGCAGCGGTAAGGAAGATGGCAGTGCAGAAGCTCTGAGGTCATGGCTTTAGTAGAGATCTTTAAAGTGAGAAATACACAACTATGACTCTCATTTCATATCCTGTTCCAGGTATGGTGCACCTAGACAGGCAGCTCATTTATTTAAATAGAGGAGGCACATCTCCCCCCCCCCGAATTGAACTCAATGAAGGTGCTTGTATATGTAAAAACCTGTAGGCCATGCTGGGAAAAGTCTCTCCAGCATCACAGGAATCTCAATTAGCTCAATGTAGCCATAAATCTGGTCAACTAGACCCATTTTGGTACGATTTTTGTACATTATTTATTTGTTGATTGTATTGATTAGTCAGTTTTTTCCAGAAAGGTGAACTCAGGGTGACTTACAAATAGGAACTTTAAAAACGAGTGAAAAGAAGAATAAACACAACCTAAAATGCTTGTGCCTATAATACGTATAATAGATCAGATCCACCCCACTAAAACAGAGGTCCCCTACCCTGCACCTTGCAAAGGCTTTCACTGCTGCTCCAGGCAGGTGTCCCAGACCCTAAGCTTTTTTAAAACAACAACCCAGTCTCTATTCCTCATGGGAAGAAAGTTTGGGGACAAAATGTTCAGGTACCTTCTAATCAGTTTCTGTGAAATGAGAGCGAGTTTGATGTTGCCACCTGGTGCTGCGAAATGCCCTCTGTTATTAAAGAGCAACATCATTTATACGTGTAGAATCAATATTATGTGATCTCCACAACCAGGAGCAGCCGGACATAGCTGACTTCCCATGGTTAGCATAAAGTTGTTGGGGAGGTACCATACTTTTCCGTCTGTAAGATGCCCCCGTGTATAAAACTACCCCTCAAATTTTAGAAAAAGGGAGTAGATTGCTCAGAGTTGTTGAGCTTTTTTTGCCAAAATTCGCTCACCCACACGCGATGCAAAGTCAGCCTCCCGTCTGTCCCATCGCCAGCAGAAGCTGCCAATCGCCCACCCAACTGCCGGGGTGTCAGCCAATCAACACCGCCCATTGACGCAGCAACCAATAACATGCACAATAGTGATTGACAGCTGCGGCAGCAACCAATCAAACATCCACACTTATGCACTACCCATGTATAAGACAACCCCCACTTTTTAGTATGATTTTTAAAGAAATAAACACAGTCTTATACACGGAAAAGTACAGTAACTAATTTTGTGTTATGCCATGCCGCCCCTAGCCATTTTGTGACTGGCCCCCCACAGCGCTTCTCAACATTCGAAAAGTGCCCCTGAACCAAAAAGGTTGGCGACCCCTGTGTGAGAAATAAGCAGAAAATCAAGATAGCTTGCAGTCACCACCTGAGTTTGAAAATTAAATTGTTGTCAGTCACCAGCCCCTGAGTTCACTTATCAGAGGGAGTGATATATAGGGCATATTCCCTGTATTGGCAGGTGGCAGCAGGAGCTAAGGAGGTGTCAATCTTCGGGGCAGCATCAGAACTTTTCACAAAGAAGAACATCAACTGTTCCATTGAGGAGAGTCTGGACAGATTCAGTGAGGTCCTGAGTGCAGCTAAAGAAACCAGTATCCCGGTCCGAGGGTAAGCTTTAGGGCTATGTGCTAACTGAGGTGTTGAGCGTTCCTCTCTACCTGCTAATCTACCGTGATTTATTTATTATTGTTACATTTACAAATGGGCTGGTGAAGCTTGGGAGAGGGGAGGGGATTCAGAACCAAAATACTGGATCGTCTCTGAGATGGCCTGAAGGAGCTTTCCATAATGCGGTCCTGATAAGCCATAATTGGGGGTGTGGCCATCGGTTGCTGTCTTCCATTTACGTGAGGAAACAGCTGCCGCTCCCCAGTAGGTGAGCAAGGGAGCTCTTCACATTTTATGTGATGGAGTGAAGATTCTGGTGTACATAACAGGCTGTGGTGAGGTTTTCATTCCACAGGCTTGGCCGTAAATCCCTAGGAGCTATTCTTATTCTGCAAATGATTTATAGGTCACGTGTGAGGCCGGTGGTCTGAGGCTGCTGTTCTGGTTGTGTAAAAGGCATTTGAAACTCCTGCATGTATTGGGTATAATAATGCCTGTTCTTTCCCCTCTGCATGCAGGTATGTCTCCTGTGTCCTTGGCTGCCCATATGAAGGCAAGATTTCTCCTGCTAAAGTAGCAGAAGTGAGTATATGTTGCAGTTGGATGTTGTGGCATCCATTGTGCACCCAGCATCAATACTGAAAGGCATTTGTGGGCGGTGGTGGCCTTCTATCTTTGATATTCTTGGTAACCTCAGTCACACATCAGCACTGCGTGTTGCAGCTGCCGTCGTTTCAGTTCTCAGTGCAAGGTGAAAAAAGCAAAAGGCGCCTTTTTCGAGAAGGAATTGCACTTTGCAAAGAGCATAGGGCTGCCATCCCAAATGGCAGCCCTGTATTAAGTTGGTGTGTGTATATATGTGATATAGGCACACACCCCATTCACCTTGCACTGTGTTCTGACAGCAGTGCAGGGATGGGAAGAGCCCAGTACTGGGCCAGGTGAAAGAATGGGTTGACTTAGTAAAAGGCAGCTGCATGTATTTTATCCTCACCACCTGCAGCCAACAATGTGAAGAGCAGGAAAACGCACACTGTAATAGGACATGGGGTGAATGGAAGTATATGTTATGCAAAGGGAAGATGGAACTCAGGCAGGGGCTCCCGCTTTTTGCTTTGTCCCTGTGCTCTTTACATTGTGTAGCTCAAACTTTAAATGGTAGGTCTGCATGGGAAGCGCAGTAGTAGAGCACATGCTTTGCTGTGCAGAAAGTCACAGATTCGGTCCCTACCCTCTCCAAGTAGGTCTGGGGACAACCCTGTATGAGATCCCGTAGAGCCACTGCCACTCACTCTAAACCAGGGTTTCCCAAACGTGGGTCTCCAGCTGTTTTGGACTACAACTCCCATCATCGCTACCTAGTAGGACCCGTGGTCAGGGATGATGGGAGTTGTAGTCCAAAAACAGTTGGAGACCTAAAGTCTGGGAAACTGCTCTAAACAACAGTGAGCTAGACGGGCCGGTGGTCTGAGTTGGTGTCAGGCAGCTTCATGTGTTGGAAATTCTGTAAATGTTCTGTTCTCTGCTGCAGGTTTCAAAGAAAATGTATGCCATGGGGTGCTACGAGATTTCCCTTGGTGATACCATTGGCGTTGGGACCCCCGGCAACATGAAGGACATGCTCTCTGCTGTCATGAAGGAGGTGCCTCTTGGAGCCCTGGCTGTTCACTGCCATGACACTTACGGGCAGGCACTCGCCAACACGCTGGTAGCGCTTCAGGTGACTTCCTCGCTGGTTTCATAGCTCAAGACATAATTCACTAAAATGGGTGGCGCCCAATCCACATGCTAGCCACGAACAAGCCCTGGTCATTGGCCAATCTTGCCTGGGATAGAGATTTTATTTTTATTTTGACAGTTTATGTATCACTTAATTGGAATTGCCTGTAAGCCATGTACAAGAAACTCAGTACAGTGCAGATAAAAATCAATTGAAACAAACAAAAGATTAGAATTCTGTTAAAATGCCTGCTGGAATACAAAACAGTCTTCAGTAGTAAGTAGTAACAAAGAGGGGACCTGTCTGACCTCAGCTGGAAGGAAGTTCTATAAAATTGGGTCCTCTGAATGCACAGCTCCTGGCACATATAAGCCGTGCATCTGAGCCATGGGGGACCACTAACACTCTCCAAAGAGCTCAGTGACCTGGAATGGATAAAAGGGTCCCTGGGGCATGTTTTGGCCCCACAAAAGGCATTCGGGCTACATATAAAACAGGATCCACGCAGAAGGAATGCTCTTAGGAGCCTTTCCAGCATACATCCACCTTCCCCTAATCATACAAGAATTTCTGATACCCTGGAAGAAAGGGAGGCGGCCTATTTTTATTTTATTTTGTTTTTGCAAAAGAAAAGGGAGGCAGAACCCCTTACCTGGATTTCTAATTCAGCGATGGGAAACCTGTGGCTTTCCCGGTTGTTGACTCACAGCTCGCCTCATCCCTGGCCATTGGCCATGCTGGCTGGGGCTGAGGAGAGCTAGGAACCACCCACATCAAAAGGGCCACCGGTTCCACATCCCTGGTCTAGTTAATCAGCCCATAAGTTGCTATTTCACTGGACGGACCAGGCAGGACTTTTCCTTAGAACAGCTCTGCTTCTGTTCACAGATGGGCGTGAATGTGGTCGATTCCTCAGTCGCTGGCCTTGGTGGCTGTCCCTATGCCCAAGGAGCATCTGGGAATGTGGCCACAGAAGACATGGTGTACATGCTCAACGGCCTTGGCATCCACACTGTAAGTACTTGGTCATAGGAGGGGGACACACTTGTCTTGGGTTTGGGAGTTAGTACAAGGCACGTTTGTCTTTATTTTGCTTTGATAGAGATGGGTGTCTGTGGCCCTCGTTGGCTGATTAGCTGCTATTGTATTTGATGTCTCTCCCAACTAGAGCATCCAGCCGAGCTTTATCTGCCACTGTGTGTCAAGTTGTATATGTGTTGGAAACAGGTTGTCTGAAGTTTTCCACTGCATGAGGTCACTGCATGACTTGCCTCAAAATTATATTCTTCTGAGTAAGAGATGTATCTTTGGTCACCTTCATACCATCCATTTAAAGCACTCGTATGCCACTTTTAAGTCTATCCCCACCTCCAACAAATCCTGGGAACTGAATTTTGTTAGGGGTGTGCATAGTTGTCAGGTGTAGCTTTGTGGGGGAAATTTCTTGTTTAGTCGTTTAGTCATTTCCGACTCTTTGTGACCCCCTGGACCAGAGCACGCCAGGCACTCCTGTCTTCCACTGCCTCCCGCAGTTTGGTCAAACTCATGCTGGTAGCTTCGAGAACACTATCCAGCCATCTCATCCTCTGTCGTCCCCTTCTCCTTGTGCCCTCCATCTTTCCCAACATCGGGGTCTTTTCCAGGGAGTCTTCTCTTCTCATGGTGGGGGAAATAGGGGTCTCCTCATGAGCTCTGCTAACAAACTACATTTCCCTGGATACTTTGACGGAAGCCATGGTTGTTAACATGGTATAGGAGTACTTTAAATTCATGGTGTGGTTGTGACCTCTGAGGAAGAGCACATGTTTTTGGGTGTAGATGGTCTTAGGTTCAATTCTCTGCATCTCCCCTTTTTTAAAAAAAAAAAAAGAAAGAAAGTGGGAGGACCTCAGTTTACTGGGCTGGAAAGACCAGTGTCTGAATCTTTGGATAGCAGCTGACAGTCCAAAGAGCAGGCAGTACTAGACTAGATGGACAAATGATCTGACGTCATTTAATGCAGCTTTGTATGTACAAGTAAGCAGCTGTGTCTCTTCTTCCCTATGAAGGGTGTGGACCTCACGAAACTTCTGGACGCAGGAACCTTTATTTGCAAGGCGTTGAACAGGAGGACCAATTCGAAAGTGGCACAGGCCTCCTGCAAACTGTGAAGCAGAGCAGCGCCTTTACGGGACTTGTTGGAAGCAAAACTACAAGCGACACTCTGGAATCTGCCATGTTTGCACTTGGTCTCCTCTCCTAACTTTATTTAAGCACTCTCCGGACTCGACGGCAGGAAGATGAGTCAGCCAAATTTTACCCTGAAAAGAGACATTAAAAAAAGTAGCCTAAAGCACTGTATTTGCACTTGGTTGGATATCTTGGGCTTCGCAAAGAACCTGAGTCCTTTCCACTGGTCACAACTTGCCTCCAAGGAACAGATTTGTTGCAAGGGGTCATAAAAAGAGCCCTGCTGGGTTGGGCCAAAGGCCTATCATAGTCCAGCATTTTGTTCTCACAGTGGCTAACCAAGAGTCCTATGGGAAGCTCACAAGCAGGACCAGAGTGCAGTGGGGCCCTCCTCACCTGAGGGTCACTCCAAATGATATTCGGAGGAATCCTGCTTCTGACAGGGGAGGGAGAACCTAGCCATAGTGGTTCATAGCCTTATCTACCATGAATTTGCCTTTTAAAGCCATCCAAGTTGGTGGTCGTCACTACATATTTTGGGAGCAAATGCCCTAGTTTAAACTCTGCAGTTTGTGAAGAAGAACTTCCTTTTTCCTGTCTTGAATCTTCCAGCATCAATTGGAGCTTTTTAAAACATTCATCTTCATGGGAGCATCCTGAGTTCCTATATACCTCTATCCCTATTTGTATTTTTGGAACCCTCATTTGCTTGGGCCATAATTTATCTTTTCCTCTTCTCTCATTTGGAGTCTCCTATGTGGCGTTGTGGTTGCGTCAACAGTGCGCTGTGGAGTACCCTCCCCCCCAACCAGGATGCCTTTCTCAATCAACTCGTGGGGATATAAGTGGGCAACCCAAAACAGGCAATCGTTTTTGCCTTCTTTTCACCACACCTATCCCAAGGTTGCCCAGCTTGCAAAAAAGAATTAACCAATTAAATATGCTACTTTCTATATCTAAAATCAAGTAGCCTCTCTGAAACCTTTGCTGAAATCTTGTTGGGCCTCAGAGGGTGGGATCCTGGTCTGACCCCCAGCTCCTGTCCCCCGAAGACTCCCTCTTGTAGAACAAGCCCATCACAAGCTCCTCCTGCTGCCAGTATCCATGCCAGTTCAGCCTCCCCACATGATCTTCCTTAGGAAATGTGGGGCATGCTCAGTTTCCTACTCGCTCTTGGAGAATGGTGTGCAGGCCTTCATTCCTTCTTGTGCCAGTATGGGATGGTGGCTTCCAGTATTGGGGGAAGAGGTGTAGCATGGATTGTGTGCCACTGAGTGATGGTGTGCCTGCCCCTAGATTTGGGCCTCTGCAGCTGATTGATCCTTGTGCTGTTCCAGCCCCTGACCCATGGATGACACAGCTGATAATGCCAAGGTTGCAGGTTTGAGCCCCATATGGGACAGCTGCACATTCCTGCATTGCAGGGGTTGGACTAGATGATCCTCAGGATCCCAACTCTACAATTCTATGATTCTGTGTCATCCTAATGTCCATATGGCGCTCACCCTTTTGCTTCCCGGTTCCTTCACTGCTTATAGTTCACTTTCCCTTTCTTTGTTAGGCTCTTAAGTCTTTCTGAAGATGAGGAACAGCAAAGGCTCCAGGGCTTGATAGCTTTCTGGCAATTCTAACAGACCTGTGCTGGAGGAATTGGTGCCAAATGATTGTTAACTTCTTGTTGCTGGGGAAATCCTTCAGAACTGGTTAGAGCAGAGGTAGCAAACCTGTGGCCCTTCAGTTCTGAGACTCCCCAAACAGCCCATGCCTTAGAGCAGGCATGGCCAAACTTGGCCCTCCAGCTGTTTTGGGAATACAGCTCCCATCATCCCTAGCTAGCAGGACCAGTGGTCAGGGATGATGGGAATTGTAGTCCCAAAGCAGCTCAAGGGCCAAGTTTGACCATGCTTGAGTTAGAGGTACATGTGGTGTTCAATATGCCAGGCACATGTGTTGATACCCATGCTGGCTAGGGCTGATGGGAGTTGAAGTCCAGCACATCTGGAGGGCACTCGGTTGGCCCCAGGGGGGAGGGCTGAAATAGAATATATGGAAAGGGGTTGTTCTGGTTTTCTATATAGAAGGTAAAGGGAAGGGAATTATTAGGTAAATAAGCAAGTTGTGCCTGGTCCTGGACAGGATTGGCTTGGCCACTGTGACCCCTATATTGGTAACCTCAAGACTGCACTGTTATAACACACACTATGTGGAGCTGTTCTGGAAGCTGCAGCTGGTATGAAATGCAGCTGCTAGGCTGCAGTCTGGGGCAACATGTGCATGTTACACTAATCCAAGGAGTTGCACTGACTGCAAACAGGCTGCTGGGCCAGGCTTTTAAGGATTTTGGTAATGACTTCTATTGCCCTAAGCAACTTGGTACCAGGATACCTGAGGCTCTTCCTGTTGGGCTGCAGCCTATGGAGCTACAGTTTGCAGCCACTGGAGGGAGAGTCTTTTCAGTGGTGGCACCCATACTATTAAAACCACCTGCCTTCTGAGAGTGGAAAATACAGTATGCCTAAACCTCATTACTTTGCACATCTTAAAACCACATTGTGCCGTCAGGATTCTGGTGCCGTTTGGTCTCAGAATAAAGCTACCGTAGATTTTCTGTTGTGTTTCCTTCCCACATTTTAATGTTTTGATAAATGTATTTTAATATTGTTGTACACCACTGTGAGACTTGATGTGGGAGGTGGTATAGAAATGTTTTAAATAAAGTATTAGTTATAAAATATGTTGTTCTTTTTTGGAATTGCTGTGGATGGGCAAGGGGAGTGGAATGGAGGCCGTATCAGGATCTTAATGAGGAGCACAAGCTTAACATGAGCCAACAGTGTGATGCAGCAGCAAAAAAAAACTAATGTAATTCAAGGCTGCATCAACAGAAGTTGTCCAGATCAAGGAACGTAATAGTGCCACTCTATTCTGCCTTGGTCAGACCCCACCTGGAATACTGTGTCCAGTTCTAGGCGCCACAATTTAAGGAGGATATTGACAAGCTGGAACATGCAGAGATTATCAAGAGTCTGGAAACCAAGCCTTATGAGGAACAGTTTTAAAAAATGTTTTCAAGGTTGGCTACCCTGCGCCTTTAACAACAACCTGAAAAGCACAAATGTAACACAGCTTTCCCCATCTCTGTGTATATCCTTCTGTCTGGAAAAGCTACACCTAGGTTTTTTTGCAGGAGGAGGGCAGTAAAAATGTTGGCGGCTCAATTCCTACATTGCTGCTTTTGCAGGGAACAAGAGAATTAAGCTCCGTGCCCGTTCAATTTACTTTCTGGTCCCCATCGCAGGTATGTTGAAACACAGTCACACTCTGGGTGTGCAGAGTGTTACGATATAGAAGCAATGCAGCTGCGAGCTGGTAGCTTGAAAACAAAACATGATGGAATGTTGGGACTGTTCTGTGGGAAACAGAGGGACAGTCAATTCACAGGGCAATGCACCGGAATTAGCTCAGAGTGTAATATGAGCTCTTCCTCTTGCTCTTGTAGAGGAAGTACAGGAGGTGTTTGTCCCTCGACTGCTGGAGCTTGAAGAGAGCAGTCATGTTTTCTGTAATGCTGCAAAGACAGGAATAAAAGCATGTAAATACGTTTCTGTCCATCTCCTTTTCCCTGCTGGGGGGGAGCAGGAGGGAGGGAGTGTGCTCTTCCCACGCTGGGAAGGGTCGCTTATCGTGACCTAGCCTGGATCTTGCTGGGAATGCAGCCAGGGAGGTCAACAGGAGACGAAGCCGGGTGCCTGGGAGTGTTGCCAGTTACTCCCGATATAGGCTTGATTTCCGACACAGAGTCAGTTACATGGGTGGGAGCCAACCTGCTTCAGAAAACAGGATATGGAGACACCAAAGTCACACAGTTCCTGGTCAGAGATAAAAAGGGGAGTGGCATGATGGACTGGAACTCACCTGGGCAGGCCAGATACCTGCAAGTGGAAATAAAGCCTTAGGAGGAACAGCTGAGGGAGTTGGGTAAGTTTAGCCTGGAGAAGAGAAGGCCGAGAAGTGATATGATAGCCATCTTCAAATATCTAAAGGGCTGTCACATGGAAGATGGAGCTGTGCTTGTTTTCTGCTGCTCCAGGGGATAGGAGCTGAACCAACAGATTCAAATTACAAGTAAGAAGATTCCAAGTAAACATCAGGAAGAACTTTCTGACAGAGCTGTTTGACAGTGGAACAGACTCCCTCGGAAGTGACGGACTCTCCTTCACTGAAGGCATTTTAAACATTGATTGAATGGCTATCGCTGCTGCTGCACGCAATGGCCACGCTGTAGCGCTCCTCCGTGCAAGGAGGAACATTGGCACAATCTGTGGGAGATTAGCAGCCAAACCCAACAAGTGCATGTTCTGGCTAGTTAGCATGAGAAGGGGCTAAGTCCACAGAGTTGTATTGCCAATAGCCAGATACTCAGCCCATAGAAATGCAATTCATAGAGAGGGCTCTGTGTGATGTCATTTCCCCTCCTCTCCTGGGGAGGAAGCAGCATATAGTACTTCCTGTTCTTCTCTTTCCTCCTTGGACCAGTGTTGGACGCAGGCATGCCTCTGCTTGCCCCATCTTTAGGCACAGGCCTGAAGCTGGTTATATTGTAAATATAAGTATTTTGCCTGCATAGTTGTTACTGCTATGTTGCTGTGAACCAATCCATGATTATAAAGTAAGTAAATATATTTTTAAACTTACTTCCTAAATTATTCCCTGATTCTTTATTAAACAGGGTAAGAAGGGGAAAGCAAGCTTACTTCACAGTTGGACTTGCTCCAAATAAGGTTTTATAGCTCAATTCCCTATGCTTTTAGTTTTGATGCCAAGTATGGGATTTGGAAACTCTGCTCAACCCACATGCATGGGTGTTTGGAGGGATACATTGTAATCAATATATCCTCTCCAGCCCATTGAAACCCATTCCACAAAATCAAAGTCCACCCCCTGCAGAGAGGGGTGCCCGCTGTGCTTGGCTGAGGCATGGGGTGGGTTTGTTGTTGTTGTTGTTTAGTCGTTTAGTTGTGTCCGACTCTTCGTGACCCCATGGACCAGAGCACGCCAGGCACTCCTGTCCTCCACTGCCTCCCGCAGTTTGGTCAAACTCATGCTGGTAGCTTCGAGAACACTATCCAACCATCTCATCCTCTGTCGTCCCCTTCTCCTTGTGCCCTCCATCTTTCCCAACATCAGGGTCTTTTCCAGGGAGTCTTCTCTTCTCATGAGGTGGCCAAAGTATTGGAGCCTCAGCTTCATGATCTGTCCTTCCACTGAGAACTCAGGGCTGATTTCCTTCAGAATGGATACGTTTGATCTTCTTGCAGTCCATGGGACTCTCAAGAGTCTCCTCCAACACCATAACTCAAAAGCATCAATTCTTCGGCAATCAGACCGGCAGAATCCAAGACCTGGGAGAAGAGTTGGTGGAAGAAGATTGGAAGAAATTTAAAGACCATCTTCAGAAACACTGTAAAATTAATGAATATTAAAAATGATGTTGGATTGAAAATAAGAGGCACTAGCAACAAAGTTAGTGAGAATATGCAAAAATGAGTTGATAATGGATGAAAATATAGAGCTATAATATGTTAAGATATGGAGTTAAGATAAACGAAAGAGGGTAAGGATTTGCTGATTTTATTATTTAAATGGGAATACAAAAAGGGGAGGTGTGAGGAAGTCAAGGAAACAAGCTAATGAGTTTAAAGTTACAAAAAATGGGTTTGTTTTTAACTCTTTTGTATCTATTCTTTTTTTGTATTTTGTATGTTCATCTTTCTTTTTTATTTTTTATGTATTTTGTATGTTTTTTTCTTTTTCTTTTTTTTGTATTTTGTAAATCTCTGTTTTTGTAAAATTTCAATAAATATTTTATTTTTTTTAAAAAACAATTCTTCGGCAATCAGCCTTCTTTATGGTCCAGCTCTCACTTCCATACATCACTACTGGGAAAACTATAGCTTTAACTATACGGACCTTTGTTGGCAAGGTAATGTCTCTGCTTTTTAAGATGCTGTCTAGGTTTGTCATTGCTTTTCTCCCAAGAAGCAGGCGTCTTTTAATTTCGTGGCTGTTGTCACCAACTGCAGTGATCATGGAGCCCAAAAAAGTGAAATCTCTCACTGCCTCCATTTCTTCCCCTTCTATTTGCCAGGAAGTGATGGGACCAGTGGCCATGATCTTCGGGGTTTTTTTGATGTTGAGCTTCAGACCATATTTTGCACTCTCCTCTTTCACCCTCATTAAAAGGTTCTTTAATTCCTCCTCACTTTCTGCCATCAAGGTTGTGTCATCTGCATATCTGAGGTTGTTGATATTTCTTCCGGCAATCTTAATTCCGGCTAGGGATTCATCCAGCCCAGCCTTTCGCATGATGAATTCTGCATATGAGTTAAATAAGCAGGGAGACAATATACAGCCTTGTTGTACGCCTTTCCCAATTTTGAACCAATCAGTTGTTTCATATCCAGTTCTAACTGTAGCTTCTTGTCCCACATAGAGATTTCTCAGGAGACAGATGAGGTGATCAGGCACTCCCATTTCTTCAAGAACTTACCATAGTTTGCTGTGCTTGACACAGTCAAAGGCTTTTGCATAGTCAATGAAGCAGAAGTAGATGTCTTTCTGGAACTCTCTAGCTTTCTCCATAATCCAGCGCATGTTTGCAATTTGGTCTCTGGTTCCTCTGCCTCTTCTAAATCCAGCTTGCGCTTCTGGGAGTTCTTGGTCCACATACTGCTTGAGCCTTCCTTGTAGAATTTTAAGCATAACCTTACTAGCATGTGAAATGAGTGCAATTGTGCGGTAGTTGGAGCATTCTTTGGCACTGCCCTTCTTTGGGATTGGGATGTAGACTGATCTTCTCCAATCCTCTGGCCACTGCTGAGTTTTCCAAACTTGCTGGTATATTGAGTGTAGCATCTTAACAGCATCATATTTTAAAATTTTGAATAGTTCAGCTGGAATACCATCACTTCCACTGGCCTTGTTATTAGCAGTGCTTTCTAAGGCCCATTTGATTTCACTCTCCAGGATGTCTGGCTCAAGGTCAGCAACCCCACTACCTGGGGTGCACGAGACATCCATATCTTTCTGGTATAATTCCTCTGTGTATTCTTGCCACCTCTTCTTGATGTCTTCTGTTTCTGTTAGGTCATTACCACTTTTGTCCTTTATTATAGTAATCTTTGTATGAAATGTTCCTTTCATATCTCCAATTTTCTTGAACAGATCTCTGGTTCTTCCCATTCTGTTGTTTTCCTCTATTTCTTTGCATTGCTCGTTTAAGAAGGCCTTCTTGTCTCTCCTTGCTATTTTTTGGAAATCTGCATTCAATTTCCTGTATCTTTCACTATCTCCCTCGCATTTTGCTTGCCTTCTCTCCCCCTCTGTTTGTAAGGCCTCGTTGGACAGCCACTTTGCTTTCTTGCATTTCCTTTTCATTGGGATGGTTTTCGTTGCTGCCTCCTGTATAATGTTGCGAGCCTCCATCCATAGTTCTTCAGGCACTCTGTCCACCAAATCTTAATCCTTAAACCTGTTCCTCACTTCCACTGTGTATTCATAAGGGATTTGATTTAGATTGTATCTTACCGGCCCAGTGGTTTTCCCCACTTTCTTCAGTTTAAGCTTGAATTTTGCTATAAGAAGCTGATGATCTGAGCCACAGTCAGCTCCAGGTCTTGTTTTTGCTGACTGTATAGAGCTTCTCCATCTTTGGCTGCAGAGAATATAATCAATCTGATTTCAATGCTGCCCATCTGGTGATGTCCATGTGTAGAGTCGCCTCTTGTGGTGTTGGAAAAGCGTGTTTGTGATGACCAGCTTGTTCTCTTGACAGAACTCTATTAGCCTTTGCCCTGCTTCGTTTTGATCTCCAAGGCCAAACTTGCCAGTTGTTCCTTTTATCTCTTGATTCCCTACTTTAGCATTCCAATCCCCTATAATGAGAAGAACATCCTTCTTTGGTGTCATTTCTAGAAGGTGTTGTAAGTCTTCATAGAATTGGTCAATTTCAGTTTCAGAAGGAGAAAAAGTGGATTCATTGCACTAGGGCAGGGATGTAAAACTCCCAAGAGACTGCAATCTACTTACAGAATAAAAAACTGGCAGTGATCTACCCCTTTTGGAGGGGTTCAGGTCAAAGTTGTTGAGCTTTGTTTTAGGGAGGAAAGCCAAACTTGTTGACTTTAAGGGGGAAAGGTAAAAGTTGCTTACCAACAGAACACTCAGGATAATGACAAAAACTGTCTTCCATACTAGCGATTGTGCACAAATGGAGGACGGGGCAAGGGGGCGGGACCGGATGCTCTTTTGCCCCCACAAAGGAAAAAGCGCCCAATTTGACATCCCTGCACGAGGGGAAGTGTTGTTTAATCCACTTAAATACATAGATCTTACGCTCCACTTTGTGCTGGAATCACACATAAAATACTGACCATCTCGAAGAACCCTAGCTCTCCTGTTTGTCAGTCCCAGTGGTGTTCCAATTCTGTCTGGTGTTTCCATTTACAGTGGTGCCTCGCAAGACAAAAAGAATCCGTTCCGCGAGTCTCTTTGTCTTGCAGTTTTTTCGTCTTCCGAAGCAAGCCCATTAGCGGCTTAGCGGATTAGCGCTATTAGCGGCTTAGCGGGTTTAGCGGATCAGCTGATAAGCGGCTTAGCGGATCAGCTGTTAAGCGGCTTAGCGGATCAGCTGATAAGCGGCTTAGCGGCTTGGGGAAAAGGGGGGGAAAAGGAAAAAAACCCTGCAGGAACTCGCAAGACATTTTCGTCTTGCGAAGCAAGCCCATAGGAAATTCGTTTTGCGAAGCACCTCCAAAACGGAAAACCCTTTCATCTAGCGGGTTTTCCGTCTTGCAAGGCATTCGTCTTGCGGGGCACCACTGTAACACTCTTGCTTTTAAGTAGAACATACCCAAGCTCAAAAGTTCTCCAAATACAGTGGTACCTCGGGTTACATACACTTCAGGTTACATATGCTTCAGGTTACAGACTCTGCTAACCCAGAAATAGTACCTCAGGTTATGAACTTTGCTTCAGGATGAGAACAGAAATTGTCCAGTGGTGGTGCAGCAGCAGCGGGAGGCCCCATTAGCTAAAGTGGTGCTTCAGGTTAAAAACATTTTCAGGTTAAGAACGGACCTCCAGAATGAATTAAGTTCTTAACCTGAGGTACCACTGTAGTTTGTGGTGCGTGCTGAAGGACCACCCTTGAATGCTGGCAATATAAGTTTTGTGAAGTTTAACAGGCAGGCCTGTCCCATGCTTGTTTCCGCTCTATTCTGCCCAATGGTCCAAATAACTATTGTGATTAATAGTAATCAATGGCGCTTGGGGGTCATAGAAGCATAGAGTTGGAAGGGACCCTGAGGATCATCTAGTCCAACCCCTGCAATGCAGGAATGTGCAACTGTCCCATATCTGCCATCCATCAATTGGCCTAATCCTCAGTTATTATTTTTTAATGTCCCCTCAAAGCTATTGACTACCACAACTTTGCAAAGGAGTGTTTTCCTCTATTGGTTCTGAATTTCTGCCAGTTAATTGCACTAGGTGAATCCGAGCTCTATTACTGGGGGCCTCAGTACATGTCTGGACTCCAGTCAGAATGGGATTCTCAACTAAGAAGCTCATAACTGTGCAAAGAGGGGAAATGGAGTTTCCCCCAGTGCAGCACAAAACACTGAAGTCAAAAGCCTGCTAAGGAAAACATGGATCTTTTCCTCATGGGACAGCAAGTATTTTACATGTGCGTTGCGTGATGCCACCAATCAGCTTTCTTGCTAACACACTTGTTGTTGTTTAATTCTCAAAGCTTTATTTGTTTTTGTGTATCTTGGCCAGTAGGAATAACGTAGCATTGATTAAAATCACATTTTGCTTAAGGTAATTTATGCCATTGACGGCAAAGCATAATCTTCCAAGTACTGCTTTTCCACGTAGATATGGCCTCTGCGTATGTGTGTCTTCTTCTTAAGGGAAGATGGCAGCCAGCAGTGCTCCACCAGCTGTCACTGCAGCTGTGGTAGCAGTGGACAGCCCAGCAGCACCTAGAAGATGATCAAGACACACAATTATTGTGATGAAGATCTCAAGGTGCGGAGACTGGCTCTGCCAATCATGTGGTTCTTGTCCTGAGAGCAGCAGACATACCGACTGACTGAAGTGCGGCAACAACGCTCCCAGCTGCTACTCCTCCACCATTGGCGATGGCCGCTGCCGACATCATTTTTGCAGCCAGAGAGCCAGCTGCAATTCCAGCTCCAGTGAAGCCTGCTGCTCCCAGTGCTACTGGGACAGCAACTGTGGCCACTGCTGCAAGAACACAGAATTAGGAATATGTTACATGACAGAAGCCTTAAATCTAAATTGGCTAGACCACAGTGCTTAACCGTCTTGGCTGTGGGTCCTAGGAGACCTTGCAGGCCTTTTCCCACCTGGCCTGGGATGGTGGGGCCCTGACTGACAGACTCTAATTTCAAAAGCTAAGGCTCTTGGGCTGGGGTATTTAGGGCAGTGGTTTCCAGTTGGGGGTGTGTGTGGTCTGTTGCACCCGCCTGAGAGAACTTGCTTATCTTGCTAATTGGGGAGTGAAAGCCATCTGTGGATCATTGAGCCTCCACGCACTATCAGGGAAAGTTGCTGGATGGCAAGAGAGTAGGGATTGGGGGAAAACCTCTGACATCATTTTATGGCACTTGCAATTGGTACAAGGAGAGAGTGAGAATGCAAATTGCTTGCTCCATGGGGCAAATTCATGGAGCCCTGCTAGGACAAAAGGGGAAGCAGCTCCTGGTTGCTTATCATCTAAAATAGGCTTCCTCAAACTTGGCCCTCCAGATGTTTTGAGACTATAATTCCCATCATCCCTGACAACTGGTCCTGCTAGCTGGGATCATGGGAACTGTAGGCTAAAAACATATGGAGGGCTGAGTTTGAGGAAGCCTGATCTAAAATAATTAAACTAGGAGCGCCTAATTCAGACGACTTGGCGTGTAAAGCTCTCCACCTATCGTTGTCGTCATCATCAATCCATCTTTTACCCCAAGGTCCCAAAGCAGCTTACAACAATTAAAACACAATATTTAAAGGCAATAGAAAACAACTTAATGCCATATGAATAAGGTGGATTCTAAAAATATGCCCAATCAAGCAAATGCATAATTTTGCGTCCAGACCTCATTGATTTTGGGAGGGGGGGGCGGGCAACCAGGTGCCTAGAAACTTGGGCTTGGGGAGAATTTGGTTCAAGTCCCTTTTTCGCTTTAAAAAATCAGAGTAGCCCTAGACCAGTCACTGTTTCTGAGACCAGTGGAGTGATGGGGGAACAAACCTTTTCACCAGCACTAGGTGCCTCCGTTGCTAGCACCTGCTCACAACAACTTGCCATAACTTCAGCTGCATTTCTGACAGTCAAGGCAGTTTGCTTCTCTCCTCCATCCACCCACCCACCCCTGCCATCCTTCCTGCTTTGGCCATCCCGGCTACCAGTGCTTTTTTTCTTGAAAAAAAGGTGGGGGAACTGACTACGATATATAGATACGGTGGAACCTTGGGTTACATACGCTTCAGGTTACAGACACCGCTAATCCAGAAATAGTACCTCGGGTTAAGAACTTTGCTTCAGGTTGAGAACAGAAATCGTGCTCCGGCGGCGCAGCAGCAGCAGGAGGCTCCATTAGCTAAAGTGGTGCTTCAGGTTAAGAACAGTTTCAGGTTAAGAACGGACCTCCGGAACGAATTAAGTACTTAACCCGAGTTACCACTGTATTTGCTTAATGCAGAACGGGCATCCAACTTTTGTTAAATTTAGTGGTATTGGCTATCCCTTCAGTTATTCTGTTTTGATATGCAAGGTGTTCTGTCAAAGCCATTTCACAGCTCTCATCAAGCCAGACTTTCATTGTGAACTCCACCATTTCCAATGACTTGCAAGCTTCATTCATGCTGCTGCAAGCAAAATAATCACCCGAACTTGCCCAACTGGAAATCCATATTGCTAAAAACTTACCCAAGCCGGCTGCACCTCCCAAAACTGCAGTTACTGAAAGAGAGATTTGTTTTAATAAGATATAATGGATCTCAAGTACATATACAGTCATACCTCGGGTTACGAATGCTGCGGGTTGCACGTTTCGGGTTGCAGACCGCGCAGAACCGGGAAGTACCAGAACGGGTTACTTCCAGGTTTCAGCGCTTGCTTATGTGCAGAAGCCCAAAATGATGTCACACGCGTGCGCAGAAGCACCGAATTGCTACGAACACCGCGGGTTGCAAACGTGCCTCCTGCATGGATCACGTTTGCAACCAGAGGTATGACTGTAAAATGCAAAAAAGCATAGGTGAGCTACAACTATGATGGGCATATTTGTCAGTTTCAGTTCCTTTCTGTTCCTCATGTTTTTCAATCTCAGGTTCAGTTCACATTTCCATATCACCTTGATTTAAAAGCAAATGCAAACAAATTCTCATGAAAATTTACCAACATTTCAATGCTGATTTCTCCTAATATATACATTTTTATGCAATATTCCCTAGTGCACACATTTTTTTGCAAAGCAATTTCTCTAAAACAATACATTTTAAAAAATGTTATTTTTACTAATCTACACATTTTTAAGGACAGTGTGTGCCTTTTTGTACACATTGCTTGGCTGAAGAACTGCACTGCAAAATTCAGAGAAGTGCACATCTCAAAGGGTTGTTGTTTTGGTTCTTGTACTGCATCTGAAAGTGCAAATTAGGGAGGTTCACCTTTCAATTTGAAAGGAAATGAGTTTCTCGCCCATCCCTACCTGTGGCAGAGGGAAGTGGAAGCTATCAATTGGCACTGTGCCCAGAAATTAACTGCTATCTATGACTAGGAGGTGGATAACATATGGGAGTTTGATCAAGAAAGAAGGAAGTAAGTGGAAAATGAAACCATATGAAGAAGTGAAAGAACATGTAAATGATTGGCTGCATTACTTTCAGATTAATGAAATGTTTAGAAAAGAGATTGCAGAAAGAGGCTATTTTGAAAAAGAATCTAGGTTTCAACGAGAAGTATTGAATAATGAAGTTAAAAATTTATCTATGATGTATAAATTATTATTAGAATGGCATTTGAAGGATGAAGAGGTTAAATCTGTTATGATTCAATGGGCCAAAGATTTTGGACATAACATTCAATTTGATGATTGGATAAAATTATGGAAGGAAGGGATGAGATTTACAGCATGCACCACAATTAAAGAAAATGTTATGAAAATGATATATCGATGGTATATAACACCAGTCAAATTAAGTAAGATGTATAAGGTGAGTAATAAATGTTGGAAATGTAAGGAGAAAGAAGGGACATTTTATCATATGTGGTGGGAATGTAAAAAAATGAAGTGTTTCTGGGAAATGATACATAATGAGATAAAGAAAACATTGAAATATACATTTGTTAAAAAACCAGAAGCATTCCTATTAGGAATTTTAGGTGGTGAGATAAAAAGGAAGGATCAGTAAATATTTTTGTATGCAGTAACAGCAGCTAGAACTCTTGTGGCCCAGAAATGGAAACAAGAAGAAATGCCCACGATTGAAGAATGGAGAATGAAATTAACGGATTATGCAGAACTGGACAGATTAACAGGGAGGATTCGCAACCGACGGGGCCAAAGATTCACTGAGGACTGGAATAAATTTACAGAATATATTAAAAATATTTGTGATAATGATATAACATTTGTAAGTTTCCAAGAAGCTCTGTAAGAAGGTTTGGTAGAAATATTGTTTAAATAACATGGTAAGATAAGATATACATAGTGCAATATAAATGAAGAAATGTGAAGATATGTAATAACTACGGAAAAATATCAGACATGTTGGTGGAAGTCTAAAGAAAAAAAGACGTGTGATGAATTCCAAATGTTTAATTGTGTTATAAATTTGTTTTTATTGGAAAATTAATAAAAATGATATATATATATAAAAAGAAATGAACTGCTATCCAGTGCAAATCTTTTCATACTGGGCAAGATATATTTCAAACTGGCATTTTCCAACATAATGGCACAGTTGCATTTCTTAACCAGCTTCAGTTTCCGTGCTGTCTTCAAAAGCTGCCCAAGATGTGGCCTGTTACATTAATCTAAGATGTTACAAGAGCATGTAACTGCCCATGCAGAACTAGAAGAAATGTATTTCAGATTTGTTCAATTCTTTCATCTAGTCTTGGTCACTATGTATACAGTTGTACAAGATTTTGAAATACAGTGGTACCTCGGGTTACATACGCTTCAGGTTACAGACTTCGCTAACCCAGAAATAGTACCTCAGGTTAAGAACATTGCTTCAGGATGAGAACAGAAATCGTGCTCCGGCGGCATGGCAGCAGCAGGAGGCCCCATTAGCTAAAGTGGTGCTTCAGGTTAAGAACAGTTTCAGGTTAAGAACGGACCTCCGGAACGAATTAAGTACTTAACCCGAGGTACCACTGTACTTGCAAGAGTACCACTTGTACCCACAAGAGACCTCCAGTTTCAGGAACAGGGAAGTTCTCATTGAAGCGTGGGGCAACACACACATTTAACCAAGTATTGCCTACTACTGTACATGAATGTTAAGATAGATTTTGGAAACATAAAATTAAAAGCACTCCTATGCGGATGAAGGCACACGAATACATTCACAGAAACAGTGTCTGTGTACTGGGATGCAGGTGGCGCTGTGTTCTAAACCACTGAGACTCTTGGGCTTGCCGGCGGTTCAAATCCCCATGATGGGGTGAACTCCCATTGCTCTGTCCCAGCTTCTGCCAATCTAGCAGTTTGAAAGCATGCCAGTGCAAGTAGATAAATAGATACCACTGTGGTGGGAAGGTAAATGGCGTTTCCGTGCACTCTCGTTTCCATCAGAGTGTTTCGTTGCACCAGAAGTGGTTTAGTCATGCTGGCCACATGATCCAGAAAGCTATCTGTGGAGAAATGTCAGCTACCTCGGCCTGAAAGTGAGATGAGCGCTGCAACCCCATAGTCACCTTTGACTGGTAAAGGTCCAGGGGTCCTTTACCTTTTCCCCTTACCTGTGTACACATTAATGCCATAGTGTCAACAGATCCTAACGGTGAAGCATGCTTCCAATTTTAATCTCCGCTGAGTGGGGGTGGATGTGAGGAGAATTTGTGACACTGACTGAGAATTTGAGACAACTGCTTTGGACTATACGGTTACAGTTACCCAATCCCCAAGAAAGTAAACAGGCTCTCTTACCTGGCTCAACCATGCTGGCTTCCTAAAGACCTGTATAGAGGCGCAAGAAACTCTTGTTAGGATAATGCAGTGTACAATTGTGTGTGAAACTATGGAACTCAATCCCACAGAAGGCAGTGATGGCTTTAAAAGAGGACTGGACAAATTCATGGAGGATAAGGCTATCAGTGATTACAAGCCATAATGGCTGTGCTCTGCCTCCAGTTCAGAGGCTGCAGTGCTTCTGAATACCAGTTGCTGGAAACCACTGGAGTTGCGATTGAGAGTTTTCCAGATGCATCTGAATGGCCATTGTGAAAACAGGATTCTAGACTAGATGGACCATTGGCTTGATCCAGCAAGATCTTATGTTCTTAACTAACAACCACTCAGACTCCCACTGCGTCCAGAACCCACTCGCACATTACGCCACTGCACTGTTAAAATGATTTGCTTAAAACAATTCCCAAGGTGGGAAACTGCCGTGTTAATTCTGTTTCACAGCAAAAGCAACCAAGAGTCTCATGGTAACATAAAGACTAGCAAATTATATTCAGCATAAGCTTCCATGAGTTAAAAAAGGACTCTGGTTCATGGGTGTAGCGGGGGGAGCAGCTCCCCCCCGATGAAGTAAAACAATATACTGTAAATTCTTAACTAACTGACCAATCACATCGGTTCTGCCCCCCTAACAAAAGTCCTGACCCCCCAACCAAATCCTGTCCCCCCCCAACAAAGATCCTGGCTACGCCCATGAGCTGGATGACAGTATTATACCACTTTAAATGGTCCTCATGGCTTCCCTCAAAGAATCCTGGGAACTATAGTTTGTTGAGGGTGCTGAGAGTTGTTAGGAGACCCCTGTTCCTGTTTGAGAGCAACAAGCATCAAAGTGGTTTAACAATCACTCCCTAAATAGTTACAGTGACAATTATCATCCTCTGCTGGTCTCTGTTTCGGGAAGTTTTTACTGTGTGACACTTTATTGTTTTTATATTTTGCTGGGAGCAGCCCAGAGTAGCTGGGTATTTATACCCAGAAGGGCGGGGTATTATTATTATTTCCCTTTACACAATTACCAACTGCCTGGGGGTTTTTTGCATTTTGTTTCCCTCTTGACCTCTCCATACCCTCTGCCTCCCAAGCATTTGTGTGTACATCACTTGGCCAATTTAGGATAATTCTGCGCATCTGATAAAGTGGTTTAGCAACCAATCCCTCTTCCCAGGGAACTCAGAAAATGGTGCCCCCTCATGGAATCCTGGGAATTGTAGTTTGTCAGTTTGTAGTTTGGCATGCAGATAAACAAAGTGCTGGGAAGAGGGTTCCTCACTCTGTCATCCGCCTGGCAGGAAAATATTCAGAGGCATTTCTGCAGGCCAGGCTGCTGCTAAAAGGCATAGAAGAGCCAGTAAGAAGGGCACTGGTGGAAAAAGTTAGTTGGATAAAAAGTTAGTTGAGGGTGGGGGTGGGTAGCCACGTTTTTTGCTGCGGGTGAAGCCTCCAGAGGGGTGTCATTTTTATTTTATTTTTATAATATTTTTTATTAATTTTCAATCATAATCCAATAATACCCTCATTATAACAATACCAATTTATAACACAATAATATCAATCATTAAGATACCAAATTATATAATTTAGATAAGGTGGCCCCCAGGTGCTGGAATTGATGACTTGATGATTTTCTTTATTTTTGTGTTCCAAAATCTTACTGATTTCAATTACTTTCCGGTCATAATAATCCCTATCCAGAGGGGCGTCATTGAGGCTCCCAGCCTGCTGGGCTTCAGGGATTAGCTTGCATGCCCAGCCTTCCTGTTCGTAAGTGAGCAATCCTGATTCACGTTTCCATGCATGTATATTGTTCTTTTGCACTCTTATTCCCCACCCATCCCCATCCTCAGTCAGTTTGGCTCTGGCCTTTAATATATAAGAACTATTTATTTATCTCACAGCTAACCTGCAGCAAAAACATTATAATGCTCTAAATAGATATAAATTATATCTCCTAAAACTGTAAAAAAATTCATAATTTTTATTACTTGTTGATAAAAGTTATTTTGGATATTCTGTTGTGTAAATTATGCTGGGGGGATTTTTTTTAAAAGCAAAACTTTGTATTCAAATAATATTTTGTCTACTTGTTATGAACAAATGTGTTGAGATGTGTTTGTGTACGCAAATGCCTATGGCGTGTTTGTGTGTGTGTGCCAAACTGTGTCTTTGACCTCAGTGAAATAAAGCATAGTTTCACCCCTGAATACTGTACTGTGCTTTTAATATAACCAAATGTAAATTTAATATGTGCAAACTTATATGATTAAAAATTCATAGTATCAGGAAAACAACCAACAGCCACCAGGTTATACTCAGGTGAAGTAAAGAACGTCCTCACAGCCAAAGAGTTAATCTTTAGAATTTCCTACCTAACATTTCCATATGACTTTAATCCAGAAATTTAACAAGCAGCTGCCAATTATATGAGGAGTCGGCTTGTTTCAATCTATCCTATATATGTTGCATTAAGTTAACAAATTGCTAACAATATGAGCAATTGTATTAAGTTACCTCTCACCAGATTTTCTTTTCTTAAATGAAGGTATTGTTGCTTTTAAAAAGGCATTCGGTATTTGTGTTGAAAGCAACCTATTAACAATACTTTAACAGTTAGAGCTTTCATTTTAAAAACATCCTTAATGTTGTCTAACAGCAAAACCAAGGGGGCAAGGGAAGCTCACACCCTGCTTTTTCTTTGATTCCTTTTATGATACTTTGCCAAAAACACTACGTATCTTTACCTCCCCACCAAATAAGCTTAAAAGCTACTCAATTCTTGGAAAGTATACATTCTGAGAAGTGATACTTGGTCTTGCGTATTAAGAAATATTTCTCTGAAATAGAAACATCTCAATATTCAGCTGCTGGGGAAGGAACTGATGGAGTCACCAACTTCCCTTGCTTACCCTTTGGGTAATCCTGTGAGAAGTTCCTACTCACCCACTCCGCTTCTTGTGTATCTGCAGCCACTGCCCCCTCTTGTTTATATCCTTCTCTGTAGTGGGGAGAGGCTAGTGACTGACAGCATGCTCCACCAATGTAAACAGAATCTGGACTCTAGTTCCATGCTGCAGCCCTGCTCCAGTTATTAAGTAACGTCCAGGGACCATTCCACAAACCTTTAGGTTTCTATTTCCCAGCCCTCTGAGGAGAAGGAGGGAAACGAAAGTGATACATTCAGCCCCTGGGGCGAGGCATTCCCAACTCTTGTACTTCGAGAAATAAGTACAAGAAGGTAGATATCAGTTCACACATTCGGCCACTAGGGAGCAGTATGGTCTAAGAAGCAGCCGCTGATACAACGCATCCAATCAGTGAAATTAATTTTTAAATCAGGTAATGCTTGTGATGTGATTTTCCGAAGAGGTAACGGTGTCTCTCCCACTTTTTGAATATAAACTTATTTTCATGAACAACAGCAAAAAGAATTATGTTGGGCGGGGAGGAGTCGTGCGGGAGTCAATAGTTATTTGTTCTATTGTTACTTGATGTATTGCATTCATCAACCTTTGCAATAATTGATTCTAAAATGACACATATCTGTATTACGGAAGACATGTTTATTATTCTGCACCTCGATATTCTTCTTGAAAGGAGAGGAAAAACAACAGCAACTATGCACTTTGTTGTTGTTGTCTAGTCTTTTAGTTGTGTCAGACTCTTCGTGACCCCATGGACCAGAGCACGCCAGGCACTCCTGTCTTCCACTGCCTCCCGCAGTTTGGTCAAACTCATGCTGGTAGCTTCGAGAACAGTATCCAACCATCTCGTCCTCTGTCGTCCCCTTCTCCTTGTGCCCTCCATCTTTCCCAATATCAGGGTCTTTTCCAGGGAGTCTTCTCTTCTCATGAGGTGGCCAAAGTACTGGAGCCTCAGCTTCACAATCTGTCCTTCCAGTGAGCACTCAGGGCTGATTTCCTTCAGAATGGATAGGTTTGATCTTCTTGCAGTCCATGGGACTCTCAAGAGTCTCCTCCAGCACCATAATTCAAAAGCATCAATTCTTCGGCAATCAGCCTTCTTTATGGTCCAGCTCTCACTTCCATACATCACTACTGGGAAAACCATAGCTTTAACTATACGGACCTTTGTTGGCAAGGTGCACTTAGGGCATCCTTTCTCAGCCTTGGGTCTCCAGATGTTGGACTACAACTCCCAGCATCCCTCACCGCTGGCCCTGCTGGTTAGGGATGATGGGGTAGCCCAGCTGCATCTGGGGATCCCTTGTTGGAGAAGGCTGCCTCCGAAGCCAAGCAGAGAAGGTGCTTAAGGCCAGTCACAATGCAGCTTGGAGCTGAGCAGGTCTCTGACTAGCCAGTGCCTGGCTGGGAGAAGGACAGCGCCGACTTGTCTATATCCAATGGCTGATGGCTTGGCTGTTTTTGGCTCTTGCTTCTTCCCGTAGCGGGGGGCGGGGACGGGGCGGGAGAAGAGTGACACGTTTCCATGGGGAAGCTGCTGCGTGTCGCCGCGCTACGGGCCGGGGCGGGGCCAGGAGGGATGAGCGGAGGAGGGGGACCCAGGAGCTCTTAAAGGAGACGCGCCGAAGAATGCGCCCCTGTTGAATTGGAGGCGCTTTCAGAGCTGCTGGTGAGTGTGGGAGGCGGTACCGGGCAGTGTGTGCGCATTTTTATATATTTATGAATGAAATGGAGGGCCCTGGCAATTTGAAACCTCATAGGGAGGAAGATGCTACTGACTGAGGTTTTGATTTAATACATGCGATGCTGTTCGAGGGATGCTGCTCACCCTAAAAGAGGGGTGGGGGAGAGTTTTTAGGGGGGGTTAATAGGATCTCTTGGTGTTCAGCGAGGGAGGTCGGCAGCCCGGGTAGCCTCTGTGCAATCAGGTTGCCACCTTTTCCTGGTGGCCCTGCTCGTGTGCTTTTAACAGCAGGCTGTAGCATTAGCAAATGAGCAGCCTTTCCTGGCCTGCTGTACCTCCATGCAAAGGAAAGCCTTCACCTGATCGTTTCCATCATGTGTCCTGCCGTGAAACAATACAGCTGTCTCCATTTACTTCCCGATACCTGTCTTAAAGGGACACGGGTGGCGCTGTGGGTTAAACCACAGAGCCTACAATCGGAAGGTCAGTGGTTCGAATCCCCGCGACGAGGTGAGCTCCCGTTGCTCGGTCCCTGCTCCTGCCAACCTAGCAGTTCAAAAGCACGTCAAAGTGCAAGTAGATAAATAGGTACCACTCTGGCGGGAAGGTAAATGGCGTTTCCAGGCGCTGCTCTGGTTTGCCAGAAGTTGCTTAGTCATGCTGGCCACATGACCCAGAAGCTGAACGCTGGCTCCCTCGGCCAATAAAGCGAGATGAGCGCCACAACCCCAGAATCGGTCATGACTGGACCCTAATGGTCAGGGGTACCTTTACCTGTCTTAAACCACTTTAAGGGCAATAACTCAGTGGTGGAGCATCTGCTTTGCATCCAGAAGGTGTCAGGATCAATCCCTGGCATTTTCAGATAGGTCTGGGGGCTGGCCTGTGCCTGAAACCCTGGAGAGCCACTGTTAGTCAAGGTACACAAGATGCATGAATGATTTGACTCAGTATAGGCAGTTCTCCTTATTCCTACATTTCCTGTTTGCTTTTGGGGTAATTATGTTGCAAGAGCTAGTGGAGGGTGAGTGGGGAGGTTAGTCTGCATTCCCATTCTTGCTTTCTCCTGAATCTCCAGAAATTAAATATCCGGAGGCAGCGCTGGCATCTTGCTTCTAGTACTATGCAAGTAAACACCTGTGTGTTAAAATCAAAGCAAGGCATGATAATCTGCTGTTTCCACATGCTGGTCAGGATCACTTCAAACTGTGGGCAATCCATTATATTTATAACTGACTGTCGTGGCACCTAATAAAAGACTAACAAATTACTCAGTGGAAGCTTATGCCATAATAAGGGCAGGGTTCAGTGCCTGGGGCACATGCTGTGCATGCAAAAGGTCCAAAGTTCAATGCTCAGCATTTCCAGGTAGACCTGGGAAGCATACCTGTTTGAAACACTGCAAGGCATTTACTGTGGTACCTTGGGTTAAGAACTTAATTCGTTCTGGAGGTCCGTTCTTAACCTGAAACTGTTCTTTACCTGAGGTACCACTTTAGCTAATGGGGCCTCCTGCTGCCGCCGCCACACAATTTCTGTTCTCATCCTGAAGCAAAGTTCTTAACCCGAGGTACTATTTCTGGGTTAGCGGAATCTGTAACCTGAAGCGTCTGTAACCTGAAGTGTCTGTAACCAGAGGTACCACTGTAGTTGCCTGTCAGTGTAAAAGACAATACTAAACTAGATAGACCAATAGTCTGACTCTGCAGAAGGCAACTTCCTATGTTTTAGAATAGGTAGTAGTAGGAAAAACCAGTGTGTTGCAGGGAGCCAGGTGTGTTCAGTGTACCCCTATGTTTTCTTTACACAGAGATGCACTTTCCCCATTGCATAATCTCTGTCTGTAGGTTTCAGATCGCCTAGCATCACATATAGAGGGAAGATTTTGCTTCTCTGCAGTGGTGAACTTTTCTGTAAAGGAAAAATTTCTTTCTAGTAGCAGCCAGCATGGAAATATCAGGAGTGTGTGTCTGTACAAGCTGTTACTCTTGAGTTTGGCATATTAATACATTGTAACAGATTACTAAAGGGTTTGTTAGACTAGAGGATGCTGTTGTTGTTGAAGCAATGTGGTTTTCATTTTTTTTCTTTCATTAAAATTGTTGTGGTTGGGATTAGGCCCCTCGCTGCACATGACTTGTGCTGGGAGTATATTGTGGTTTGATGGCTGTTTGGGGTGATATTAAGGTGTGTGGCAAAACTTTCCCTTTCCTCCTGAGGCTACACCTGTGTGCTTTGTTTGGAATGCAAGTTCTTTTTTTAAAATTGTTTTCATTAAAGAATTTCTTGGGTCACAAAGATGTTTTCAGATCATAAAGTCTTTTTTTTTACAGATCGTTTTTATTCAATGTGAAATTTGAATGCTGTATACAGTATATGGTGGGGGGGGAAAGAGAGATGAGGAGAGAAGGGGGTAGTAAACATTCATTCTTTTACATAGTGTATGTGTGAGGTTTTTGGAACGTAAGTTCTATGCAGGATATGTTTCATGTTATACTCACTCTTCCCTTGTATTTGAAATTGGACCATAAAATCAAAAATCAAATATATCATATTGAAGTCATACTTGGCATTGTAACCTGTGGCCCTCCAGATGTGGTGGACTCCAACTCCCATCAGCCTCAGCCCACATGTCCAAAGGTGAAGGATGATGGGAGCTGGAGTCTAACAGTTTCCCCACCCCTGCCCTTTGTTGTCAGGAAGGTTTGGTGCACTTTCAACTTTATTCCAAACTGAGCTTTCACGTACAGAACTGGGTGAGTGAGTGCCACTGAGAAATGAGCAAGTTGGATCTGCATAGCTCCATATTCTGCATAGCTTCATATTCTTGCATCATGTTGGTGTGGTGCTATGGCCAACAAAGACTTTGCACATCATGCTGAGCCAAGCCATGGTTTAGCGCAAATGCATGGGCTGTGGGAGAGGAAATTGAGGTCACTTTGCTCCCTGCCAGTCAATCTGTAGATGTGCCGGGACAAGCTACTGTTTGCCTTACTTAGCATGTTATCTGAAACAGGGCTAGTGGTTTGAACCTATGGTTTACAGCTCATGGTTAGTCCAGGGGAGCTAAAGCATGAGCCTGGGTTCAGACAACATCTCAAGTCAAACCATGGCTTGTCTTTTTGGTTAACTAATTACCAACACTGCATAGCTGCCTTGAAGATAAGGGAAGTGGTTGAAATTTCCCTCTGGTGCTATATCCTTGATCTATATCTTTGCCCCTGCCCCCTCCAGCATACAGGTTTCAGAATGAATAGTGGTTGGAAGGGGGAGATTTCAGATTAAGGAAAAGGCATGAGTGACGAAGGTCAAACTTCCCTCTCTGTAGCACCCCTTCAGCGGTGCAGATGCTGTGAGCTGCGAGCAGCTTGTAACTCACAGTCCTAGGATAAATTTTGGCTCTTGCCAGTTAATAAACGGAAGCTGTACAGGGTTCATTTATGATATGACAGAAGATTTTTCTGGTCATTACAAGAATAAATAATTTTTCTAGACATGTCTCCACAATCTGGTTTAAAGCAATTTATACCTGTCTAAATTCACAGACATGCCAATAAAGACCTGTCTGTATTATACAGATGTTTGCATCTTGCCCATCACAGTGTCTCTTTCTGTTGTTTGTACAAGGTCTGACTCAAATCAGGTTTCTTCCTACTTCTCCTACAGTTGTTGACAGCTTGTGGTTCTTCTCACATAACTGAGTCACCTTAACTTGTCTTCATTCATTGGGCTGTTAGAGTTACGCTCAAATTGTGGAAGAGAGGGCTGTGTGTACTCAAGGTGCGCCTGCAGAGCCAGGTGGTCTTGATGTGGCACTGCTGGTGTAGCTACAGTGCAGCTTGTATACCTACTACCTTCTAAAGTCCCCTCTGAACCAACCTGGACCCAGTGAGTGTCATATGAAGCCCTTAATCGTGTGTTCCTTCCTCAGGATGTTCAAGGGTGGCAACACAAGTCCAGGTCTTTTCTGTGGTGGCTCCCAGCTTGTGAAATGCTCTGTCCAGGGATGCTTGCCTGGCACCATCATTACATAGCTTAGAAAAACATTTGGCTGTTAATTATCTGTGGTCTCCTTGATAGGATCATCCTTTTGATTTTGCTTCAAATATTTTTCTTTTATGCTGGTTTTACTGTATGTGTTCCTTGTTTATATACTGTAAGTTGCTTTGAGTTACCTTGGTAAAAAAAGTGACCAATATATCTAATTAATAATAATATGAAAAGTCCATGCCTGAATCCATCTACTATTCTAATGATTACTGTTTAAGAGAGTCTAATTATCATAGAATTATAGAGTTGGAGGAGACTCCAAGTTCAGCCTCCTGCCATACAGGAATTACAGATAAAGAATCCCTGAAAGATGGCTAGTCAACCTCTGTTTAAAAACCCCCAGTGAAGGAGAGTCCTTCAGATATTTGAAGATGGCTATCATCACTTCTCGGCCTTTTCTTCTCCAGTCTAAACTTACCCAACTCCCTCAGCCGTTCCTCCTAAGGCTTTATTTCCACTTGCAGGTATCTGGCCTGCCCAGGTGAGTTCCAGTCCATCATGCCACTCCCCCTTTTATCTCTGACCAGGAACTGAGTGACTTTGGTGTCTCCATGTCCTGTTCTCTGAAGCAGGTTGGCTCCCAGCCATGTAACTGACTCTGCACACCCACAGGGTGTGACTGTGTTTCAACATACCTGCGATGGGGGCCAGAAAGTAGATTGAACTGGCACGGAGCTTAATTCTCTTGTTCCCTGCAAAAGCAGCAATGCAGGAATTGAGCCGCCAACATTTTTACTGCCCTGCTCCTGCAAACAACAACAACAACCACCAGCAAGTGTAGCTTTTCCAGACATAAAGATACACAGAAATGGGAAAAGCTTTCTCTGTTACATTTGTGCTTTTCAGGCTGTTGTTAAAGGCGCAGGAGCAGAACCTATCAACATATTTTTAAAAGTTGGCTAAGTTGGAGGGTGCTGGGAACTGCACGGTTGTCGGAAGCACGGTATATCCTTTGCCTGTCCTGGCAATCAAAGCTTAAATGTTAATCACCCTGAGCAAAGGTTGCAGATTATAAAGCAGAAACGGATTGAAAACATGGTTTTGGGCGGAGGCTCAAGTGAGGTTACGCCAGGGCAGTCCCAGAAGGGGCTAAGCAGATGGTCTCTTCAGCCAGGAGAAATGGCAGGGGGAAAGCATCATAGCTGCTGGCTATCACCAGGGCTTCTGTTTTGGCTAATCACGATTTAAAATAGTAAAAATAATAATCCAAATACTATATTGGATCAAATATGCTTGCAGGAGCGCCAAAGTCCACACAACTGCTTTATTATAGTGTGAAAGTGGGCCTGAGGCCCTGGAAGAGGCTCATATGCTGAGATTGTCATAGGAGCATCTGAATGCAGGAAGCTGGTTCTTCTTGCAACTAGCAGTGGCTCTGCAGGATTTGGTATGGGGGTCTGTCCCACATGGAGATGCTGGGGATTGAACCTGGGATTGTTGGCATGCAAAGAAGGCGCTCGACCGCTGAACTGCAGTTCTTTTTGCCAGCCATAGTCACGCCATAGTCATTTGCCAGCCATTTCCTCACGCCTGCTCCTATTTCTCTTTTAGGAAGTGGTGGGGATTTTGTGGCGGATGCCATTGTAAGAGTTATGTTAATGGGCATTAAATGTACACTTGGGTCCTTCCTATTTCCTCTGCTGGGTGTCTAAACCAGCCTTTCTCAACCAGGTGCTCTCCTCCAGATGTTCTGGGTTCCATCAGCCTAGCCTAAAACATCTGAAGAGAACGAGGTTAAGGGAGGCTGGCCTGGACATTAGGCATGTTTCTGGTTTCAGATTGTCATGCTCTGCATCTCTTCCATGACTTTGTTCCCACCTTGTTTTTAGTTTAGTTTTTAATCGTTCATTTCCATAGTGGTATCAGCACTTTGCAATGTATAAGTCATTGCCCCCATGGCATTTCCAATCTGTAATTGCACTCAGTGGGCAGTGGATGCAACAGAGGAAGGGAGGAAATGGGGATAAAATATGTATTTCTTTCAATTGCATGTGGCTTCAGTAGGATATTGGGGTGGGGTTGTGCCAAATATTTCACAGAAAAGATGGGGGTGGGTTTTGAAGGGGGAGAGGTGGTATCAGGCTGGCGTTGTGGGAGGCAGTTTCTAGCAGAGAGAGAGAAAGGATGGAGTACTTTGAGAAAACGTTTGGTTGGTTGAGGGTGGTGGAACTGAAGGAGAGAAGATCACGGACAAGGGTTTATTGAATACTATGAGCCGTGGGATGAGGAGGGGGCAAGGCCAAGAAGGGCTTTGAAGCTAATGACAGGATCCAGAACTAGACAGGGACCCAATGTGTTCCCATTTTGCAGATGAAGACAACTGAGGCTGTGGGGTAATCTGGCCAAGGCTGCTCAGGAGCATGCCTGAGGCTCAATTTGAACCTTAGTCCAAGCCTAACAGCCCAGCCACATCTCTGCGATAATTTCCCCCCAACATGAATGCTTTTCTCTGTGTATGTGTATTTGGATATTCTTTCCATTGGCCTTTGGAGTGAGCCCAGTTTGTCTAGTTGGCTTAGTCTTCTCAGCTGCTCCTCTGAGGGCTTCTATTCCAAGCATGACACTGAACCTTGCCAGCTCAAGAAGACTAAAAGCTTGTCTGTTCTCTGGGAAAAAATTGTCCATTTGGGAGGATGAAACACCCCTCCACCCCTTCCTGCTCCAGCCCCTCCTTTCTCTCCAGGGAGCAGGACAGAAACCTCTTTCAGTGGGCAGAAAGGTGGGGCTGACCCATGTGTCTGCCAACTGCGAAGAGGCTCACATGCCCAGAGGTGTGCTTTTGGGCAGCTGCCCTGTGGTGTTGGCAACCCACTCTTTGGTTCTTGGGCAAAACAGGGTGGATCTCAACAAAGTGACTCATTGCCCCGGTCAGAGTCCAACTCCCGCCCCCCCAGTGGTTGATCCTGTCCTCTCCCAGATGACTATATTTTCACCACTCGCACGAACTGCAAGTTTCTTTGGTCCCTGGCTAAGGACAGTGTTGGTTCTGTATGGCATCTACCACAAAGAGGACTCCAAAGGAGTGGGAAATAGATGATGAAGTAAATGTTGCAATTTACTGCAAATTGTATTGAGGTGGAGGGAAGTTGTGGGAAGGAAGGAGGCAGGCTTGGAGGTGGTTTCATCCTGTGACGTTAATGTCACATCTTCAGAGAAGATAACACTCCCCTATTTCTGTTTAGCATGCAAAGGGAGCCAAAAGGCATCATGGTTCTCTTCACAACAACCCTGCACTGTCTTAGCGCAGTTTTAGTGTCCTGAGTACCTCAACGCCTCTGGAAGCCCATCTTCTGAAACATCACCAGGCACTGTCTGATTTCCAAGTCTGCTGTTGCAGCCTTAAAGACTAGAAACCTGCTATGTTCCCTTATTAAATATGAGCCAAAACACTCAGGATGCTGACTTCTGGGCCTGAAAAGAATGTCACTACTTCCCCAGTGCAGTCGTGATATATGAAAGCTGTGTGCATTCATTCTGTGCAACACCTGCCTTGACTCAGGCTGGATTTTCGCCTCTTGTGCCATCCAGGCAGTTATCAGTTGGGGGCACCTACATCCTTCCTAGGTCCTCTGTGAAAGCTTTTGCAGCCCTGAGGTTCCCATGAAGGCCCCCATCCCTCCTCTCTCAAGCAGCTTCCATGTCCCCTTTCAGGTGAGAATGTCGGAAAAGATCCTTGTGACGGGCGGAGCCGGCTACATCGGGAGCCACTGCGTTCTGGAACTGGCTGAGGCCGGCTACACCCCTGTGGTCCTTGACAATTTCCACAATGCGATCCGAGGTAAGGAGGCAGCCAAGGCTAGGGCTGGCAGCAACTGGTTTGACAGGGATTTAGAAAAGGGCCATAGCTCAGTGGTAGGGCACCTGCTTTGGATGTAGAAGGTCCCACGTTCAATCCCTGGCAAAAGAGGCCTGCTAGATCACACCTGATGCGTATCCAGAAGAATGGAGAAGTCCCATCTCCTGAAACCATGGAGAGCCGCTACCATTTCATGCAGACCAGCCTTCTTCAACTGTGGGTCCTTTGATTCTGTTGGGACTGCACCTCCCATTATCCCTGGCCATTGGCAAAGGTGGCTGGGGATGATGGGAGTTGTAGTTCAGTAACATCTGGGGACCTGAGGTTGAGCTCTAAAGAACTAGATGGACCTTTAGGAATGCAGGAAGCTGCCTTCAGCTGAGCCAGGCCATTGGTTTATCTAGCTCAGGGTTGTCTACAGTGACTGGCAGTAGCTCTCTAGGAATCCTACCTGGAGATGCTGGGGATTGAACCTGGGACCTTCTGCAAGGAAGGCTCGACCACTGAGCTATGGCCCTTCCAGTGGTCCGACTCAGCAAAGGGAGATTCATAACTGAGCAAAGCCCCATAGGCCAGAAACATTAGCTCCACCCACTGATTTGCAGAGGCAAAGGGCTCTTTAACCCTCTCTTTCCCAGCGTGGCAACACAGGCTTTGGCCTTCCTCTTCCTAGGCCTCCCCATTCACTCACTTGAGATACAGACAAAAGGCCTCCTTTTTTCATCCAACCTCCCCACATGAACAGCAGCTGGGTCAGTGGCAGGATTCTGCTTTTTGTGCACCTCAACCAGTCATTTGACCAGGCTACTGTTGCTCCACCTGTGGAAGGGATCAAGAGCCCTTTGGCCTCCAAGTCAGAGGCACAGCAGAGTGATGGAGGAATGTCCATTGCCGTTTGGAGAAGAAGGGGCTGGCTTGGCTCAAGTAGGAGGAAGGAACTGAGGGGTCAGGGTGGGGCAGCAACATTGGCTGCACCCACCCTTTCACAGAACCAGAGGTTTATTTAACTCTTTAGGACAAGGAGGGGAAACCTCCAGATGTTTGTTGGACGACAGCAACCATCATTCCTTAACCATTGACTATCCTGTCTGGGACTGAGGAGTTGAAGCCCAACATTTGGGGGGCCACACGTCCCTGCTCTAGGCTGGAACGTGGATGGAAAGTCCCTGAGGGCCAGACCAAGCTCCTGGACCACCAGGTGCCTATCCCAATCCTAAGAAGGGGCTTGTAGATCTGGATGTGTGAGTCCTTTCAGTAGTGCTGTTAGGATAATTTAAGTCCTTAGATGGAAACATGTATTTACCTCACAATGTGATCATTAGCCCAGCCGTTCTGTATTTGAGGGTCCCCCACCCGTTCACTCTGCTGAGTGGGGGCCCCTGGGCTTTTGCCCCCCGAAAGGCACCACTAAGTCTTCCTCATTGAAGAGGACAGCAATGATTTGGGAATCGGGTCCCCTCTGGCGTGGTGTCAAAAACAGTCTTTCTCCCCAGGGGGCAGCACGGTCCCCGAGAGTATTCAGCGGGTGGAGGAGATTGTGGGCAAGAAGATCCCATTCCAGGAACTGGATGTCCTCGATGAGGCAGGTCTCCACAACCTCTTCAAGAAGGTGAGGGCCTGATCCTACTGTTTAATGTTTCCTTCCCCATTACACCTATTGAGATGGGTTGGAGCATCGCCCCCTTCCCCCCCCACCAATGGGGGCACTATTCTGGCTTACTTTTTGCTCTCTGGGTGGCATCAGGGCCTCCTCAGTGGTGGTCCCCTAGATCTCCTGTCTTCACTGTCTTGGACATACTTTGGGCTGGCAGGAGAGGGGTTCTGTCTCTCCTGCCTCTGCTGTCTGCTCACCCCCCGTTGCTCCCCTCCCTCCCCACAGCACTCCTTTCAGCCTCTGGGGAGATTTTGTTGTTCCCAATGTGCATGCACCACAGCATCTTTGTGTCGCTGCCATGCTGCTCCCCCAACGCTCCTGCTGTGTTTATTTCTGGCCCATTTATTTATTTATTTATTTTGTATACCGCCTTTCACCTGAAGGATCACAGGGTGGTTCGAAACATGATAATTTTGTATTTTGTAAATACATAATAAAAACAAGAACAAAAAGAAACCAATAGCCCCCTTTCCCAAAAACACATGGGATGTTAATTAGCCAAAGGCCTGTTTCTAGAAAAACATTTTCGCCTAAAGATATGTGGCAAAAGTGCCAGATGTGCCTCCTTGGACTTTGCTGGGGAGCCACGAGTGACGCCTGTCAATCCCAGAACTCAGAAGTGGCATCTGCACCACTCGGGAGCCACGCAGCCCTGTTGTGGGTTGTGTCAGGCTGGCAGAGATGCAGGACATCTGGCTCTGGTGTGTGTGTTTGCAAGCTTGGGCCAAAAGCCCTTTGAAATCAGTACACAAAATGGCGTTTCTCAAAAAAAAAGCACCACAGGCGCTTTTTACCCTCTTCCGGCTTTTCATTAGGGGAACATTTTTTTTTTAATTAAAATGGGCACGTATAAATAGAAAACGTACTGTAGCCTCCGCTGAAGTATTCCTAACGCAGCTCCCCCTTCTGTTTCCCCTCAGCACAATTTCTCTGCCGTGATGCATTTTGCAGGCCTCAAGGCTGTGGGAGAGTCTGTCCAGATGCCGCTGGAATATTACAAAGTGAACCTGACTGGGACCATCCGATTGCTGGAGGTGAGCAGGAACATGGCTTATTGCACCAGGGTTTGTAAGGTTTCTGTTATAAGTCTGGGATTGCGGGAGGATGTCAACTGTAGCAGGCGCATCTCGCGTGTGGCACAGACGGCTGTCAGAGCAGCCCAAAGGTGCTTCCGGCATCACGTGCGACAGGCTTTCCATAGTGTCACTCTAGGCGCCATGTTGGTCTGGAGGAAGGCTGGGCAGGGGTTGGATGTGGCCCATCCGTTGGCCCGCCCTGGCCTGGGGAAGTGCTGTTCACCCATCATCAGGGCTTCCTCCTGCTCTTGAGGAATCACTTTCAAACAGAACCCCTGCTAAATGGAGCCTGGCTAGCTCAGTGCCCTTCGACCTTCGCTCCCCAACTCTTGTTAGACTCAGACTCCCATAATCCTCAGCCATCTCAGTGGTCGGGGATGATGGAAGTTGCAGTCCAACAACATCCAGAGACGTCTGGAGGAAGAGCACTGAGCTTAGGTTGTCTGCATTCCTCCACAGGCCATGAAAGAGCACGGGGTCAAGAACATTGTGTTCAGCAGCTCAGCCACAGTATACGGCGACCCGGCCTACCTCCCCCTTGATGAAAAGCACCCTGTGGGAGGCTGCACAAACCCTTATGGGAAATCCAAGTATTTCATCGAGGAGATGATCCGAGACTTGTGCAAAGCAGAGCCGGTGAGTGAGCAACGTACCACACCACCAACCCCCTTATAACACAGGGGTACAATTGTCCTCAGCAGTATTTTCTGGGTTTTCTTCTTCTTTTTTTCTTCTAAAATAATATTTATTGTCATTTTTGCAAAAACTCATATAGCATTAATTTCAATACGTATTACTTATTTCATTACTTCTGGAACTAATGGAAAGCAAGGCATATATTAAGAATCCACAAGTACATGGCCTTATAATACCAGCATAAGCCTATACGTTTAGCTTAGTTTATCTGCCCCAGTATATAAAAACATATATTTAAAATATAATTGACACAAGCCAGAGATTGGTTACAAGTAATTCCATATAAATGAATTGTGTCTGGGCATATAATATTTATGTGGATCATTGATCCATGGCCACCAAACAGTGGCCAGATCCTCAGAACTGGCTTTACCTCTTTGTACCTTTGAGTGATGTGCTAGTTTTTCTGATACCACTATAAATAAAAGCTTTTTATCTCATGCCTCTAAAGTCAGACTTGTGCAAAGCAGAACTGGAAAGCAAGTCCCAGAGTCCTCCATACAGCTCTCCTGGGCGGTATTTTCTGATCTGATCTTGTGCTGCTTCTCTCAGGACTGGAATGCAGTTCTCCTACGATACTTCAACCCCATTGGAGCCCACGAGTCGGGGAGGATTGGTGAGGACCCCCAGGGCACCCCAAACAACCTGATGCCCTACGTTGCTCAGGTACCCAAGACCCCCCTGGGAGAGTTCGCAAGCTCCACCTCTTGCACAGCGAGTTTCTCCTGCTAACTCCTGTGCCTTCCTGTCGTTTCTTCCTTCTGTTCACTCCAGGTAGCTGTGGGTCGCCGAGAGTACCTGAGTGTATTTGGGGATGACTATGATACAGTGGATGGGACTGGTGAGTTGCTTGGAATCACCCTAGCTTGAAAGGAAAGATACCTCCACCCCCAAATCTACTTGCAGTACGGCACTGGGAAGTTTGGAGATGTGGAAGCCATAGAGGTTATGGGCCTCTAACCCAAGTGGTTTATAGACACACATAGGCACGGGGGCGTTTTCTCTTTTTGTATGTGTTCTAGGGCAGAGATGGGGAAACTTTAAGGGGAACCTTTTGAGGGTCACAGGCCAGTGAAGGGCAGGGCCAGGAACAGCAAATGTGGGTGGAGCAATGAACATGAATTGTCCCCTTAAAAAGGGACGCGGGTGGCGCTGTGGGTTAAACCACAGAGTCTAGGACTTGCCGATCAGAAGGTCAGCAGTTTGAATCCCCGCAACGGGGTGAGCTCCCGTTGCTCGGTCCCTGCTCCTGCCAATCTAGCAGTTCAAAAGCACGTCAAGGTGCAAGTAGATAGATAGGTACCGCTCTGGCGGGAAGGTAAACGGCGTTTCCGTGTGCTGCTCTGGTTCACCAGAAGCGGCTTAGTCATGCTGGCCACATGACCCGGAAGCTGTACGCCGGCTCTTTCAGCCAATAAAGCGGGATGAGCGCCGGTCACGACTGGACCTAATGGTCAGGGGGCCCTTTACCTTTACCTTTATGATAGGCTAGTTTTGAAACACCTGTCTCTGTCTTCCATCCAGGCAACCAAGAAGCAGAGCTCATTCCAGCCAGACGAAAGCAGTCTGGTTGCAAACCATAGCCTGTGAGGGGTGTAGCCTGGGGAGAGTCTCATTCCCAGAGTGGTGTAACAATCAATCCCTCTTCCCAGTGAACTCTGGGAATTGAAGTACTGGGAGGGGAATAGGGGGTCTCCTAACAGCTCCCAGCACCCTTGGTAAACCACAATCCCCATAATTCTTTTTTGGAAGCCCTGTTTAAAATCAAACTTGGCAAATCCACGATCTGCTTGGAAAATCTTCCCTGGGTTGTTTGTTTCACTTCATAGCAGGATAGTGTTAGTATTTATCATCCCTCCTTCTGATGATAAACCAGTTCAGCCTTCGCCATCCTGGTGGCAACCCAGCTAGCTGGGGCTGATGGGACTTGTAGTCCAGATCACCTGGAGGCTACCAGGTTGGCAAAGGTTGAACTAAGTAAGATGTAGGCTTACTCAGAGGGGGTGGACAGTGCGCTGGCTGATGGGTTTCCTCCTTCTTCTGCAGGCGTCCGGGATTACATCCATGTGGTGGACCTGGCCAAAGGCCACATTGCGGCTTTGAAAAAGCTCAAGGAGAACTGTGGCTGCAAGGTAGGGAAGTTCATAGACTTGGTCAGAAGCACTGCTTCCATCCCTGTTGTGTTCTGCTGGAGCTCTCGTCAACTGAGCCTCCGTCACCTGGATTTTGGGAGCATCCTTGCTTGCAGACTCCAGCCACTTCTCCTAATTTGTTCAGGAGACGGGCTCAGTTTAGGCAGGGGTGTGTTCAAAATTTTGTGCCAAGAAAGTTCCGCTACCCTATATTATTATGCACACTTCCCGTTTCACAGAATGCTTTTTCCATGAAGACTTTGGCATGGCCCCTTAGTTACTTCCCACAACCTACAGAAACTAAGCTCTAGGGATGTGTACCTAAAAACTGAATGCATTTCCTTCCTATAGACCCTTCCCTTGTGGTGCAGTTTTTCTTATATTTGTAAGTTCCTCGGGACAGGCACCTGGAAAGTGCCGCACAGGGCAATAAGGTTGACAAAGCCTTTGTCACAAGAGTTGCATCTTTGCAGATATACAACCTTGGAACCGGAACCGGCTGCTCAGTCCTGCAAATGGTGAAGGCGATGGAGAAGGCGTCGGGAAGAGAGGTAGAGTATCAGAACAACTTGGGTTCCAGGAGGGGGGATTGAACTCCTGTTGGGGTCGAGGTAAAGGGGTCCAGAGAGAGGAAGGCATTGCCAATTGGCCAACCATCGCTGGGCCCACCACCAAGCAGGAGTCTGGTTCAGGCTTCCCCAACCTGGTGCCCTCCAGATGTTCAAGGACACATTCCAGCAAAGCAAAAGCACTTGAGAGTGGAGCAAGGCCAGGAAGGGGAGTGGCCTGGAGAAGTCCTGCATTTTGCCCCTGGACTGGAGGCTCCCCACCCATTTTAGCACTTACCAGACCATTGCCAGGCTGTTCTGTTCGCAGTGCTAGTTATGACAGCAAAATCAGGTTGGCTTTTGAGCCAGGTCTCCATATATGGCTGGTGGGCTGCATCCACTTTTCTGCAGGGCTGGGGAGAACCTGTGGCCTTCTAGATGATGTTGGGGATGCTGGGGATTGGAATCAAATGACTTGCCACAGGTTCCCACCCCCGCTTTAGGGGCCCATAGGCTATTTAGCCTGTGCTAAAATAATAAATGCCTGCCATATCTGGAGTAGCTTTCAGTATTTTGGGATCCAAAATCTGCCTCCTTTGATATGAGGCAAACATGGCCTCTTTGACCTGCGACCCTGTTTAAAAAGTGTTGACATAAAACTGTGGATGGAATGTGTACCTTTAAATTTTAATACTGGGACTATAGAGAGGCTCATTGCCCCACTCTGCCAGTGGCAGGACCAGCCCACCTACTATGCAGAATGCAGGGTGCTTTTGAGGGGACCAGCCAACATTTTGGTCTAGGAGCCTCACACTAGAGAACTTCAACCAGCGCTTTAGTCTTCTGGAAGGAATGCTGTTGTGGTTAGGTTGCAGATTATTGAATATTAAGCAGCTTACCAATGATTGCCTTTAAATAAATGAAAAAATGCTCTCCCCAGTGAGGGCCACCTGGCACCATCATTAACATCCTTCCAACTCTCTTCTCCCATGCATTTGATGGCTTATGATAAATGTTTTGTTTATTGCTGCTGACGATTTGCTTCACTGTAATGCGTAATTTTTTCATTTTCATTCTTTGCCTGTGGCACTTAATTTGTTCTTATGTCCGAGAGGGTTTTATTTTGTAGTGAGAGACTAATAAATCAAAATTATAGTACTACTAATAGTAATGTGTCTTATCATCTTGGCTGCTGCCCCGGTTGGTTTCCCTTTGCTTAATGACAGGCTGCCGTCTTTGTTCTAGATAAACTACAAGATTGTTGCACGTCGGGAAGGAGACATCGCCTCCTGTTACGCCAACCCTGCCCTAGCTGAACGGGAGCTGGGCTGGAAAGCTGTTTTTGGCCTGGACAAAATGTGTAAGTTGAACCTTCCCACAGAGGGCCATCTGCCTGCTCCTTTTCTGCCAGCCTTTGCCTCCCCCTTCTTTATTCTTAGGAGCGGAAGCTGGAGAAATAAATGGGTTTCCATTCCCTCCTCCTTATTTCAACCAAGTTGCTTCACTCGCCACTGTTCACCTGGAGTCTCATGGGGTGGGGTGTTGCATTGACATCTGCATGCAAAGAATCCTGCAGGATCAGGCCTTCAGCCCAGCTAGCCTAGCATCCTGCTCTCACAGCAGCCCACCAGGTGCCTCAATGGGAAGCCCACAAGCAGGACCTGAGTGCAGCAACATCTCTCCCCCTTTGCAATTCCCAACGACTGGTATTCAGAGCTATATGCAGCCTCTGGCACTGGAGGTAGACCACAGCTATCACAACCAGTAGCCATTTTTAGTTTTATCCTCCACGGATTTGTCTAATCTCTCTGCAAATCAAGGAAAGGACCTTCTCCGTAATGGCACCCACCCCCACAGCGTGGTAGCAAATTCCAGTTTAACTCATTGCCGTTATTCTCTTGCCCTTTTCCAGGTGAGGACTTGTGGAGGTGGCAGTCACAGAACCCCACTGGCTACAGCAAGAACTAGCGCCTGGAAGATGTTGCCTGTCCTCCCCAGTGCGTGGCTGCCATGACCCAAGGACAGTTCCAAGGGCTGTTTTGCTTTTCACTCAGGGAAGATGGTGGTTCCTGCTCGTTCCTTCCCCTGCCCTTCTCCCTTTTCGTAAGAGACCAAATAGACTCAGGAAGGGGAAGATTATCTTGGCCTTTTGCTGTACCCATTTCTTTAACTCTCTTGTGCCTTCTCCCTGAACCTTCACTGCCTGCCAGGTTGGTACCAAACAGGGAGCAAGGAGCTCTGACCCTCCCATTGAGTGGGAATACTGACAAATAAAAAGTGTCAATGGGAGCCCATGGAGGATGTGAAGCTCCCCTCATTGGGAACAAACTTGGTTTCTTTGGTTTTAAAGAGTCCACCCTCTGCTGCCAGGTTCTTGAGATGTCCTGATGGATGCAGGCTGCTCCATGAGGTTCTGAGCTGTGGGAAGAAGCTGCACGGAGGTACGAGTGTTAAAATGTAGTTGGAAAACGACAGCTAGGTCCATGGAGCCTTGTTGTTTGCTCTCTGGCTTCCTGTTTCTAAATTATAATGCCTTCTGTAAATCAGAGGTGGGGAACCTGTGGCCCTCTAGATGTGGCTGCACTACAGCTCATCATCATCCTGGACCACAGGCTGTGCTGGGAGTTAGCAGTCCGGCAGGTTCCCCAATACCGATGTGACAAAGCAGTAGTAGGAGAGAAGTACACCAGCTCTTTGGCAGGTGATTCAGTGAACTTTCAGGCTTATAGTTTGGCGCAGCTTTGAGCCCATGCTAAGTCAAGTGACCCTTAGCAGGGTGGGCCACAGACTGCAAGGGGTCACTGAGGCCGTGAGGCTGGGATGAAAATCAAGAGAGGAAAAAGAGGGGTGTCAGTTCCAAGGGCATGTTTACCACCTGTGGGAAAACGCACTTTTCAGATTGGATCAAGTGGCGTCTCCCCAGAAAGCTGTGGACTGCAATTCCTATCATTCCCGAGTATCGGCTGTGATACCTGGAGCTGAATGGAGTTGTAGTCCACAACTGTTGGATGCTACCAGTATAGGGAAATCTGGTTTGCATTGCTACTCTTCAACAGGGCAGGAGGCTGCTCCTAAGCAAACTTGGAGGGGACAAATACTGCAGCTGAATAGGAATGTAGTAACCTTTTGAAGTATCTTCTAGCAGGCAGAGGCTAAGCAAACAGGGTCGCTGTAAAGGTCAAGCCCAAACTATAATTAATGCTGGTTTTAGGGCTGTAGCTGCAGTGGATGCGGAAGGAGGTAGAATCCCAGTGTGAACTGCACTAGATAATGAGGCAAATAGCTGACCTCTCATTAAGCATAATTGTGCTTGTGTAGCCCCATAAAAACCAGAATCCAGAGAGTCCTGTAAAATTCAGAGCTGGCCACAATATTGCTATTCCTCTTCCACTAGGGTGAAGATGAGTGCCAAGGACTCACGGAATGGCCCCTTCTTGCAGAGTTTTGGTGAGAACCGGGCCGTTCCAATGGCAGTGGAAGTGATGGGCAGGCAATGTATGGCTGTGGAGCAGGGCAGGGGACAGCACATTCTCATTTAACTTCAGGTGCGCCACAGAATGGGCCACTCCAGTAAAACTAGTTCATTGAGCTTAGGCTGTGTGGCATAGGGGCCAGATCCCTAACCGGAGGGGGGCGGGGAAGCACTTCCTAAGCTCCTCTTTGGTGTTCATTGTAACTGTGACAGTTGGTGCAAAAATCCGTTCATTTATTTGGTCAAGTAGAGACACAGGCTGTGGTCAGCCTGGAAACTCAAAAGCCTAGTCTTGCACCAGCTAGCTCAGCTCACTATCACACTTGGATTTCTTTGCAATTGCCCTCCTGCAATGCCTGATGATCAGTGTACCATCCCTACTACCAGAGACCAGCCTTCCTCTTCCTATATTTTAATGTATTCTGAGGCAGGACATGTTTTCCTAAACCAGCCACATTTCTTGCCCCCATTGGAACCAATTATTTTGGCCTCTCTAGTGATCATCCACCACAAGTTTATAAGTAGCAATCTCTGAAGCATTATGAAATTTTTTGGTGGTGTACGGATTAAAGAAGAAAAGAAACCAGTTGCAAAAATGGAGCATCAGCTAGGGTTTGTTCGGTGGAATACGTTCCCCTTTCTGGTCTGCCTTTATCTGTTACAACTAACTCGAATTCACACAGCAGTTTCTGTTGCAGCCAAATCAAAATCCTGCTGCAGTCATCTTGCAGCAGATAAATTACTCCAGTAGCAAAGTTGTGTGTAGCTCCTACAGTGGAAAGCCAGATTGTGCACTTAGAAGAAATTGTGTATATAGCAGCTTTCACGAGTACAGAATGTTTTATTAGTGTAGAACTTGAGGGCAGAAAGCTTTGAGGGAAAAAGCTCTACCTGATTGACTGGAGCAATGTCCTTCAACCATGGCTCCCTATCTCTTGTTGGATCACAGCTCACATAATCCACAGCAAGCATAGTTAATAGTCAGGGATAATGGGAGATGCAGCCCCAGATGTTGGATTACAAGATCAAAGAACTAGAGATTACTCTTTCTACCCTTCTGATCTATTTGTGTGTCTCTGTTGTGGTGCTACTGTTGCCATTGTGTTCCCTCCATCTTAAAAAGGACTAAATACTTGATTTTTTGAAGTTAAAAAAAGAAGTCCAAGGCCAGATTTTGCACCTCTGTATTGCTAATAATCTATGATCCGCCCTGCTTGCTGGGAAGCAGTTCACAGGTGAAGCTTTAACTCCCATGCCAGTTGCTAGAAGTTTTTTATCCCCACTGTAAGCACCACCCTGTGCCTGCCTACTCAGAAGCAATTCTTAATGTGTTCTGTGGGGCTTAGAAGCTGCATAGCCTTGCCTATTGGAGTGAACAAGAGGAGAATCCAGTTGAGGCTACCATCTTCCAATGTTTGAGAACTTCATTGCTCCCACTGTAAGCTACATGTAGAATTGCAGCTGATTTTTCCCAATTTTGGTGAGAGGTGGGTAGTGTCATGCTATATTCCAACTACATTGGGAAACATAACCTAGTCCAAGGGTTGCCAACCTTTTGGGGCCTGTGGGGTATAGTTGGAATTTTGAGGAAGTGCCAAAATGGCTGCTGGGGGTAGCCTAATTTCCCTGTTAGAGCAGCAGAGATGGTAGGTGCCCACTCTTGGGCAGCCAAAAAAAGTAGGCATAATTAAAGGGGCATATTCAACGTAGGAGAAGCCAAGCCAAGTGCAAACACAAATTGAACAGGAAGCTCAAACAGTCTCTTATGTTATGTATATTTACCAAGACCTTTTGCAGGCACCGTAGGTGATACTGGCTGGCACATTAGTACCTGTGTGTGGCGTGTTGGCAACCTCTGCCCTAGTGAGTTACAGTGCCCTGAAGAATGGCCATTTAGCAGCCTAGCTTTTTAAAGAACTCTTAAATCTGTAGTGAAACACTTCTTTATTTGAGCACCATCATCTGAATGTGCATATAATTTTTAATGTAGGCAGAGGTATTTTAGGGCAAATTAGAAGTTCAATAAAAATAGGCACATTATTAAAATTGTGCCGAGTAAGTGAAGCATAATGATAGCCGCCGCCACCAGAAACATGGCCAAGTAGCAGCAGAGGTGGCACTGATCCTTCTAAAAGGAGCCAGATTTTTCTGAGGTCGAAAAAAACATATAGAAGGGCATTGGGGAAAATGCAATTGAATGATTATAGATAACTATGTTATTCTTAGGGTCATCTGCCTGGAACACATCTCAGAAGGTGCCAGCAAAATGTAAATCTTGCAAGTGTAAATTTGGTGGCTTGAGACTAAGGGGGATGAGGTTTTTAAAAGGTGTGTTTTGATATATTTTTAGATATTGGAAAATATACACGAAATGATTAACACATAGTAATAATGACTAGGCTCACTTCCAGCTTTTATTATAGCACCAGCAGTAACATGCAAGCACACCCTGGTGGTGAAACAGCACCCACCGACGTCAATGGGACTGTTTGCGAACAAGTGGATTAAGGCTTCCTGCCCCAAAGCCAGGTATTTACAAGGCCTTGCCTAACATACTCTGAGATAGCAGAGTAAGATTAGACTGCCACCTCAAGACGCACAAGGCATCTCTCTTTGTTGAGACAAAATGTAGGCAACAGGAACTTCCTTGTCCTCACTTAAGACAGATGCCTACCACACACACCCTGGCGATAGCAAGATCTATTGCAATGAGAATGTTGCCTTGGTTGGGTTACAAGTTTCCTGTGTGATTGAGGTGGGAGTTCCTGCTCTGCATGTAATGTTCCAACTTCAGTCCCTAAACATCTCCAGCTGAAACAATTCTCAAGGAACAGAGATCTTGAAGAGCCAGTGTTAAGCAGAGTAAACAATACTGTCCCCAGGGCCAGCCTAAGAGATCTAGCTGCCAGTGCCAGAAAGACAAAATAATACATGCACACAGACACACACCCCGAGTGGCATTTCAGCCTTACTTCAGTGCTGGTGATGGAACAGCATTCTCCACTGCAACTGGTGAAACAGGCGGCCAGCTGAAGGGGTGCAAGGCGGATGACAAGGCACAAGCACACAGCGCTAGCCAACACTTCATTGCTGCTCCCTACGTCTTTAGCACCTGCCTAACAGTTGAGCTGGCCCTGACTCAATGAGAAGGGGAAGTTAAGAAAACCCCTTTCAAACCGAAGATGTTACATGGGAATAGTCTCTCCTACCCAAACCACCCACTCTGCTTCTCTATTACATAAAGCCCTTTTGTACATACAGTATTTGGATTCAGAGCCATTCAGCAGTTAGCCTCAGGAGGCTTTTTTGTGCCACAATAAGGGCTAGAACCTTAAAAAAATTAGTAGGCAAAAACAATATTTTCTAGGGAGTTCGTCTTGTGGGTCACATGTTGCACTCTAGAAATCAAAGATGGTAACTTGCAGTTTGTAGAATTCCAGTGTTGCAATAGGTATTTGGGTCTGGACTGGGAATATCTGTGATCAAATGCTAGTTCACAAATGAAGCCCACAGGTGGCCTTAGGTGAGTTTCTCTTTCCCCTGCTGCTCATCGTGTAGGAAAGTCACCTATAAGCATGGGTAGCTAATCTGCAACCCTCCAGATGTTACTGAACTGCAACTTCCATCAGCCCCAGCCAGCATGGCCAATGGTTGGGGGTGATGGGATATGTAGTTCAGCAACATCTGGAGGGTCACATACCAGCCGCCCCTGGCCTATGAGCTACTGCACAGGCTTGTTATTCATCTAAACCAAGAGGCGTACACAGTGCTTTAAACACTTAACGACTGTAGGAGAAACTGACACATCTTGACTACACTGAAGAAACAACAAGGTGAGGCACAGATGGTTGTGTTTGTTTAATCTCAGTGGAACACAAAAATAAAAATGATGTATGGGGAAGACAAAAGGGAAAGGGGGGTTGGGGAAGAGAATTAATTCATGTGCAGGAACATACAGAAGCCACTGTTTTGCTTTGGCTTCCATATTCTTAACACATTCCCTCTAGAGACACCCAAGACTTGCAGGCCACTTTGACAATTTGCTTTGAGAAGGATCTAGTCAAAATTGGCAGTGGCAACAGCAGCAGAGTCCAGGGCGCTTCTCTGTGTAACTACTATACAGAACAATCCAATTAATGGTCAGAGAAGAGGAGAGAGAGCAGCAGCAGCCAGGCAGCCACAAGCACTCATGTCTGCTTGCCCACGCTCACTATAGAGAAGGAAGCCAAGGCCTGGTCTGCAGATGGAGCAAAATGCAGAAGGAAAAGGACTGTCACCACAACACTTCCTTGTGAAGGCTGAAGTGGTGGTGGGATAACATGCCTAAATACTCCCTATGTAAAAAAGCAGCATACACACACGCACAAAGGTCCCCGCAGGTAGAAATCCAGCAGATGAGATGGCTAGATAAGAACCTCTGTTTGATGTGTTGCTACTTACAGGGATTTGAGTTTTACGTCGGGGAGCATTCAAGAACAGTGCACACAAAACCCACCTTGCAACTGTGAAGTTGTACAGTCCCCCTCCTCTACTACCTTGGGATTCTACCACTTCATTCTGCTGCATGTCCAAGACCAGCCACAGTCCTCCCAACCACTAGAACGTCCAAACCCAAAGCAGAATAGCGGAGGATTCAAACCCTCCACAGAGCAAGCAAGAGGCAGCTTTGCCATTTAAGCAGTCACTCAAAATGAGTCTAATGCAAATCAGTTTATGAAAGGATTAGTGCTTTCTGCTTCTCTGGTGATAAAAAGAGGCCATACAGAATATTGCGGCCCATTACAAACAAATCTCTCCAACCATTCCTGCTGTTTCTGTGAATGTGAGCTGTTCCAGCACCAAGCCATGTAATCTGGCCCTATTTCCAGTGAGATCTGGGAAGCCCCTGCGACCTGGAGGATGACCCAGCAAGTTGCCAGCTGCTAAAAAGGAAAGACCTCCAAGTGGGAGGCGTTCCGCTTGGCAGTGAAGGCACTTTGCCTTCTAGAGAAGCCAAGTTTGGCCTCGGCCAAATGATCCCCAAGGCTGGCAAAAAGCAGATTTTTGGGGAAGCAGCGGATGTTCAGGGCAGGGGAGGCAGCCTTGCACTGAAAGCAGGAAGGGGAGCAACATTTCCTTTGGGGCTGCCATTGTGATGCAAGCTCTAGAAGGGCAGGCCACGTATTCCTACATGGATATGCTGAGCTCCCCCTTGGCTGCACATAGCTGTATAAAGCACTGGAAAGTGTAGCAGAGGGAGGGCTGTGGGGGACCCCAAGCACCTCCCCTGCTGTTGCTGCTACCAACCACCGAGGACCATACAGAGCCAGGAGAAGGAAGTGAGCAGAGAGATCTCTCACAAAGAGCAACACAGTAGGACAATGTGGGAGGCAACATTTAGCCCTTCACACAAAAAGAGGAGGAAAGCTCCTTGAATAGACATCTTGTCCCTAGCTGTCAGTGCTGGTGTCAGCCCACGCCAGTGGATAATTTGGGTGTGGATGCTGAAGGGGTGATGGTAAGAGAACCTTGGCTGCTCAACAGCACAGCCCCCTGCCAGAAATGAGGATGAGAGCCTTCTGCTTCAGCTGAATGGGGACAGTTACTGAAATAAAACAGACTAGAGACTTAGGGTAGAGCCACAAAAAATACACCAGCCACCAGGGCTAGAAGGGAGAGAGGGGGACCGTGCTTGCCCATTCCACTAACAAGACCAGCGGGGTGGGGAGTGATAAGAGGGAGACTGCACCCCATAGACAAAAAGGCCGCTTGCAGCTACTCGATACAGACTGGATAGGAAGTGGAGGAGTGGTGCTTCTGAGAGCTGCGGTGCCCAAAAGGCTGCAGAGAGCTTGCTGCGTGTCTACCTTCTGGACAAACGCTACCCTATCTGTGTAGGTACAAAACAAGACAGACCCAATGGAGGGGACCACAGCAGAGATGATTTTGAAAGAAACAAACAAAGGAATTTTTAAAAGAACATACATTAGAAGCAATTCCTGGTGAGGTGGGGGCCCCTCCACCACATTCACGCCCCAACCGACGGCATCTCCAGCCCAAGCTGGGAGTTGTTAGCACGCTGAATGGTGCATGTGGCTGGCTGGGGAAGAGCAGCCCCAGGATATGCTTGGAGGATGTACAGCAACCCGTCAGCCAGCCAGACCTTCCTCCTTTCGCCTGGCAGAGTGGATGGGATGGCAGAACAGGGATGGAATGATTGCCTGGGTGGGGCAGTTTACCTGCCTCCCCTGCCCCAAAAAAGCCAAGCGCTGGCAACTCGAGAGGGGGGCCCTGACCCTACCTGCACCTCTAAGGTGGTTCCACCAGGACAGGCTCAGGCTCTGCATCACAGAAAAGGGGGGGCACAGGGACTGCGGGTGGGATTGTTGCAAACCCATCAGGGAGCTCAGATACCTTTGCAGATGCTCCCTGCAAATACTGTAACAGCGCAGAACACAGCCTCGTAATACCTTTGTTTTAAGCCTTTGGCTACCACCCAGTTCATTGCCACAGCAAGCATTTGTGTGGGGCTGGGGAAGGGGGGAGAGATAGCAAAGAAAGGCGGAAATCAGGTGACCAAAAATACTAAATTTGCAAGGAGGCAGCCACATGGTTCTCAGCTGTACCTTAAAACCGCTCCGTACCTTCACTCCATGTACTGGAGAGAGAGGGGCAACCCTCCCTATGCACAGGAGGGGGGCGGTGCAGGAGGAAGGGAAAGGCCAGAGAAAGGAAACCAGCTGAAGTGGAGGTGGATTGCTGTGGCTCCCCATTTGCAGCTGGGCAGGTCAAGGTTAAAGATCACAGGTGGTGACCTCTGTCTCCTCTCCCTGCAACAGTCTCGAGTAGCTTTGTTTAAATCCTGGGCAGCAGCTTCTCAATGAATTCTTTCACAGCCATCATCTCCTGCACAGAGTAAAAGGAGAAGTAGTGGTTTTTGTTTGTGCGTGTGCTCATTCTCCTCCCCTTCAAAGACATAACAGCCTCAAACAGTTCATGTGCTCCCTTCGGGGAGTGACAAGATTCTCTGCATTGAACTGAGGGTCATAAAACAGAAAAAAATTCGAGAACTGAGCTTATCAAGAGTCTGGGGGATGGGGTGGAACTGGCCACTTTCCTTGTTATGCTACATGAGTTGCTGCCCACACATGTACGCTGATTTTCAAGTTTCAAGCAGTCTTTTGGCTGTCACAAGAGGCGGCTGCCAAGCCAGCTCACAGCAATTTATTTCGCTGCTCATATAAAATCAAAAGGCAATTGAAGCAAGTCGAGATTAAACAAAAGCCACAATTAAAGTGTCATGCTGGCACTTGGCTTTATCAGGAGTTTGGGGGTCTGGCCCATGAAAGCTGATGCCACAATATGTCTACCTTTAAGCTTCCACAGGGCACCTGCTATTTTTAGTACTCCAGACTAACACTGTTATCTCCTTTGAATTAATCGGTTAAAAAAAATACATATCCTCTTAAAGACAGCTGATTGCAGCAGTACGATATAATTAAGTGGGGATCAAAAAGAGGCTGCCTGAGACCACCAGGTCTGCAAAGCTGCCTTAGGAAACTGGAGCATACAAGCCATAATAAGGGCTCATGGCAGAAGGCACTTCAAGGAGTACCTCAAAGGATGCTTTGCTTTTGGATGCCATCCACTGAACCTCTGAAGGTCGAAGCACCAGGCATAGGACCTTCTCAGATACTTCCAGAGTAAGGTAGAGAGAGGGCATCTCAACCCTAATATCCCAGCATGCACCCTGGCTGCAACCAAGATATGGCCCTCAACTAAGACTAGTTAGTCATCCTAGGAAATGGGTTTACCGGCTGCCAACTAACCTGAGGGCAGGAGCTGTGCATCATTCCTGGGTAGGTTCTGAACTGGACCCTGCTTGGAGTCACAATGCCCTTCAGTTTCTCGGCAGTGAGGGCTCCAAAGCGGACTGGGATCATGGGGTCCATCTCCCCATGGCACTGTAGGATGGGGATGTCTTTGTTCATGCTGTTATTTGCTGCCTGCAGGAGGGGGGGGGGACAGCAGCAGGGGAAGGAGACCAAGCTGTGAACAACCCATTGCACTCTGGGAAATGCAGTACCTGGGCAAGCTAGTTGTGAAGGAACTGCTCTACCAGACAGGCATTTCCCAGTTGAGCAGCCACCCCGGCATGCACCAAGCCCAACCCACAGGGCCAACAGCAACACATTCAAGGGGGAGAGGGGGCTGCAGTACCTGAGGAAAGGTCTTGTGCAGGGGGAGCCAGCAGCTGAGGGCCACAATGCCAGCCAGTTGGTGTGGGCACGTGAGCGCCGTGTAGAGGGACAGCGCGCCACCCTGAAGCGCAACCAAGATTAGAAAGCAGGTCAGAGCTTGCTCCAGAAAAGACCCTCTACCAATGCAAAGGTGCACACAACTCTCATCTACTGCCACCCTTGTGAACAGCCCTCCCCACCCCTTTGTAGAAGATTTCCTGGTTCTTTTGGCATGAATGGTATGGGGGGGGGGGACACATACAGGCCAGTGGAGGCCACACTCCTCATGCACAGCGTCAGAGAAGAGCCCTCACCGCTTCCTGCCCCACTTAACTGCTTGAGGAAAAACACCGACCTGGTGCAACCTAAACCTTTCAAAAATATAGAACCAAATTCTGCAACTTGATTATATTCTACCTACACAAATTTCAAGGGCTTCCCTCTCTTTTTTTGCATGCAATGTTCAGCTTGCCAGAAGGAAACAGGGAAGTACAGTGGTACCTCGGGTTATGAACTTAATTCGTTCCGGAGGTCCATTCTTAACCCGAAACCGTTCTTAATCTGAGGAGCGCTTTCACTAATGGGGCCTCCCGCTGCCGCCACGCGATTTCCATTCTCAACCTGGGGCAAAGTTCTCAACCCGAGGTACTACTTCTGGGTTAGCTGAGTTTGTAACCCGAGGTACCACTGTAGTAGTTAGGAGGGCAGAAGTTCCACTCCAGAAGTCTAACTCTGTCCCCACACCCATCCTTGGGTTGTAAGGTTTTACCAGACATTGCCCCAAAGCATGTGTGTTTCCCATGGCAATAAGGGTTTTGAATGGAAAAGGTGAAAGCAGTATGACTCAGGATACCACTTAACCTCAGTACTGTTGGAACAACTGCACACATCCAAGTTGCTGCTCCAGAGGAAGCTATACCTCATCTCCCATGCTCCCCCGCCACATTAGCAAGGTGGCAGCTGCTAGTTCTCCATCTTCCCCCAGCACCAGTGCTCATGCCCTGTTCCTCATTTCCAGCCCCGCCGTCCACACACCGGCTTGCCATCCTGGGGATGTAGCCTGCCACACACACACCAGTCACCTGTGAAAAGCCTCCCAGGATGATACGGTTGGCTGGGATCCCATTCTTTATCTCATGTTCGATCACCGCTTTTACTGGAATGCAAAGGGAGAGAGTTCAAGGTGGCATAATATCATAGGCCTTGCATCTCAGGTGCCAAATATGCTGGGTGCACAATAATTACAAAGACAAAGTCTGTTGGCACAGATCTATTTCACAAAGTTTCCTCTGCTTCAAAATGTCATGTTTTTAAAAGGAGTGTGATGTTCTTTCTGGCAAGGCCTCCGGTGGCAGAGATCAAGGGAAAAGGAGTAGAGTTTGAAAAGTGGGGGGGGGGGGCATAAGACAATCAACGTTTGCATTGGGCTCAGCTCTCCCTCATGAAAAGTGATGCCACAAAATACATGCTAGTCTTTTAAGATGCCAGAGGACTCTTGGTTTTGCTGCAGTGGACCAACATGGCTATTCTCTGGAATATGAAGCTTGCCCAAGACCTCTTCAGTGAATTCACAATTCACAGCCTTCACCACTATGTCACACCAGCTTTGGGGAGAGTTGGTGTGAGATTGCTAAAACCCAGAAACCACTCTTCTTTGGTGTTGAAATGTTTTAAAAAGCAGACAGTGCTAAGATGCCACACATTTGCAAATCAGGAATCCGCCTTGAGAGCACACATTCCCACTCTCTGGGTCTTTCCTGCTGGAGTGATTCATCTCCTCTTCTTCTTCTGCCAACATTAACAATTTGGGAATGGCTGCAAATCAGTGGTGGAGCATTTGCTTTGCATGCAGAAGATCCTAGATTCAATCCCCAGAATCTGGGTAGGGCTGGACAGACCCTTGTCAAAAAGCTGCCCATCAGCATTAGCAGCACCCAGCCAAGGGTCTGACTAGGTAAGGTAATTTCCCATGTTGCTAGCCAAGGACTTGTTATACAGACCAATGCAAACCATGGTTACTACAACCAGCTTTCCTCATAACCATGGTTTCCATAAGTTTTGGATAGGAACTATGGCTTGCAACCACTGCACCTGCAACACAAAACTACTTAAAATTGGAAAGGGCAGGCAGGGGTAAAATCTTCTTGGAGAAGGGATAAATATGGTGTGGGATGGCTTAAGATATACAAAACATTGTCTACAGGATGCCTCTGTTACATTTGCACTAGGAGGAAGTGTTTTAAAACGAGCCTTCCATGCATTCAGAATGTAAACATCCCAAACTGCTTCACTCGCTTTACTTTTTGCAAGAATTAGGAAGTGGGCCTTTTTGAACTGGGAATGTAAAAAAGGGCAGAGGCTCTTTATGACTCAAGGAACAGAACCCGTCTCTCTCTCTCCGGCTTTCAAATGCTGTCAGTTAGAATTTGGAGAAATGTAGACCAGCTCTAACACTACCCCTGGGCAAGCTTTTCTTACGGTTCTCAGCGGCTTTTTTAATTCCAGTTTCATCCTCAGGTGCATCAGGACTCAGGCCCATCAAATCAAACCTGGAAGAAAAAAATGCAAGTTAGCCCCTGTTCTCTGGTCCACCAGCAGCCTACATGAGGCTGGCTAAGCAAGCGCATTATATGACTATATAGTGTCCTGGCAGCTTGGCTGTGCCATTCCAAACTCTTCCGTATGAAAGAATTAAAGTGATCAAGGGAGAACTCTGCTGGGAAGCTGGAGAGGTTTCTACCTGGCAGACTATCTGCTGGCTGCAGACATGCATCAATTCAGATGCCTTCTTTGCACCAGGTCTTAAAAGGCAGCAAGCCTGCCTACGCTCCCCTGCTGTGTTGTGAATATAGATTAATGCCCATTGCCCAGAAAAGTAACCAGAGACACAGGAAAAGTTTGTAGAAAAATCTAGAAGTGAAACCTGTGGATGTTGAAACAATATACATTTCTTAAAAGACTGTTTAAGGGCTGTGGATCAGAACCCTAGGCAAGGCAAGCTACCTGGTAGGCAGTACCCCTCGACCTCATGGCCCAAAAGTCTTATTTAAAGACTCACTCTTCGTCCTCTACAGTGTTTGCACCCCAGCCTTATAGGAGTAGCCATGGTGTGCCCCCTACAAATCATGCACCAACCTGCCCTAGCCAAAAAACACCGGCCAGCTTCCTCAGGTCCACTAAACCTTTGCACACAGCGGCTGCCTTTAATTCCCCCCCTCCCATCAGCCTCTCATCTGTATCATTCCCCATCACTCCTGGTGACTGCCACAAGCCCAGTTCTGGCTGCCATATTTCCTTATGATGTCATGCAGGCCAGAAAAAGAAGGGCCTGGGAGGCAGCAGGTCGGGGCACGTCACTTATCTGTCAGCAATTAAATTAACATTGTTTTATACTAACCAGGATGGCATGACCATCTTCATGTTGAGGGTGACAGGGATCCTAGGCCTGCAAGCATATGAGAGGGTGGGGGGAGGGAGAGAGAAAAAGAGAGAGAGAGAAGCAGGCAATTATGCTCCAGTAGGAAGAGACAACAGGTCATGAGGCTCCTCACAAACCTAAGAAACCTCAACTCATCCAGACATAGCGGAGTTTGCAAAAACCTGCAAAGGCTGCACATTCTCTCAAATCCTGAACTTGTACACTTGTACAAGTTGAACTTGTATGTGACTCCAAAAGGTATGGGATAAACATGACTGAGTTCCAGCTATAGAACTGCTAGCTGTTTCCCCCCAAGTACCCAACCTCAGGGTCTGCCCAGGTAGAGTTAGCTTTGCAAAGAAGCAGGTGACAAAGATCTTTACATATGCGCGCGCACACACAGCCTGCTCTGCTTGCCCTTACTTCCTTTCTAAGAAATACACACAGTCCCTCCTGGATCAGGCAGCGTTTGGTGTGGTTGCCAAGCAGCCCACCCTGGGACCTGGACATTTGGGGACTGACTTGAGCATGAGCTAGGTGCTTTGGCTAGAGTTGCTGAGGAAGCAGCAGCCATCTCCTTTGCGCTGAAAGGCTCACGAGCCTGCACTCACCACAGTGGGCACTGGGCTTCACGTGTCTGCCTGTTGCTACCAACAAAAGAGCCGGACTCAAGTAGGAGCAGTCTGCGAGTCGCTCCATTTTGTCTTAAATCTAACCCAGGTGGCGTCGCAAAAACAGACACGGCTGCTTTGCAAGGTAAGTGGGGGGTGGGGGGAGATACTGCAGGCTCAAGGCAGAACTGCATGGCTCCTCCCAGTGTTTTGACAAAAAGAATGTAGGTGAAGGCAGAAATCAGCTCTTTTGGAGCCTATTTTACTCATCCTGCCATTACCACTGCAAGTCCAGGTTCAAAGAGGCGCCTAGGAAGGGAAACTGATGCCTGTTTATCATCTTGTATGGCACCCAGACCCACCACTTTAGCCACACCCCAGCTGATGCATCCCCACCTTGCTTGTCAACATGCTCTTCGTGGCAAACCTAAAGATTCCCCAGTGTAAGGGGGGGCACGATGGTCCAGTTGTGGGGTATGATTATCTGTCCAAGTTCCACCTGGGAGCTGCTGGGGGTGGGGACTTGGTGAAGGGAAAACCAGGTCAAACAGACTCTCAAGTTTTGTAACAAGGGCAAAATTATTTGTGAGCCCCTCTTAGTATGTGCTTGGCAGATACTATGTTTGTCCAAAGCAAGCAAACTCGTGCTAAGGGCTGAGGTGGAGAGGCAGTGTGCTTTGTGCCTCAAAGATCTTGGGCTAATTTACTGAAGGTTTTTTGAAATAAGCACCTCTGCTGGGTGGTGTACAACACCCTGAATGGCTGACACTGGATAATCCATGCATGTTATAGGGAGCTGGAGCTTAGGGAGTTCAGGAAGAGTGTTGGGTTGGCTAGCAAGATCTACTGAGCTCCTTCCAGCCACTGTCATAGAGGCAGTAATGCTTTTGAGTACCACTTGCTGGAAAGTGCAGGAGGGGAGAGTGCTTCTGTGTTCGGGTCCTGCTTGCAGGCTCCCCAGAGACAACAGGTTGGCCATTGTGAGACCAGGATGCTGGATCAGATGCATCAGTGGCTTGATCCAGCAGGATCATCTTATGTTCCTCAGATTAGAATATCAGCTGATTAAGGCTGACATCCTCGTGGAGAAATGATGGCTTCTGTTAATGTTGGTCAGTCAAGAAGTTTGCACTAACTGACCTCTAGGTGTTCAACTCCCAACCTGGTTTGGTCAAAAGTCAACATCGTGTCTGATGTCTATTTTTCAGATTGGGTCACCACTATGATATTAATGTACTAACCTCAATCTGTAATATTTAATATAGCTGTTTTACCATTAACACCAAATTATTGTTTTTTGTTGTGATGTTCGTGCGATTGTAGTATCTTACAGTTTAAAATCTTCAAAAAAATTGATTGAAAAAGATTAGAATATCAGGGATAATACAATGATTGGTTAATTAATGATTGGTGGGGATGGGTTTTTTTTTGCAAGGGCAGAATCTTAAGCGGGCAGCAAAAACTTAAGCCATAGCCCCTAAAAAGCTATAGGTTAAGTGCTATTCTCACTTTGAGACAGCCAGAGCTGGCTTGATCCAACAAGAAAGAGAACTGGAATGCAGCTGAGATTCTGCCTTAGCACATACATATATTTCTATTTTAAAAAGGAAAAAGTGGACGCAGGCAGGGAAAACATCACAGCCCAATTCCACTAATGGAATATATTTTGTATTGTGCTTAAGGAAGCGAAGTCTCTGGCACTGGTGCAATGATGCGCCTAAGAGGAGCTCTGCTGGATCAGATCAAAGGGCTACCTACTCTAGCATGCTGCTCCCTACAGTAACCAACCAGAAGCCCAGAGAAGCTCACAAAAATGACATAAGGCAACAACCTTATCCTGCCTCTCAACCTATAAGGTTCCAAATTACATGAGAGCAAAGCTGTCAGAATGCCTGCAAACTAGTTTCCATGGGTGAAGAGAATGTTTCCAGTTTGGCTAGGATTAAAACCACACACAGGCCTTAAGGGAACCTGTGTTCCGCACCTCCTCCCCGTTGTTGGGCTTTGGTTCCCATTAGCCCAGAGTTACCACGGCCATTGGTGAGGGATGATGAGATTGTGCTGGCTGGGGCTAATGGGAGAATGACTGAAGGGCACTAGGCTGGGGATGGCGAGTGTATTTGCTGAGTTTGTAAGGGAAGCTTATTTCTGGCTGGAGGAAACTAGACTGATAAGGGGAACACACACCCCAAGCAGAGGCCTGTTTCCTGAAACATATGCAAGCCTTAATTGTAACCCAGGGCAGAGGCAACACTTACGCATGAGGGCAGATGTATTTCACATAAGGAAGCCGGATGGAGGACAGGGCCTCAGCCCAGCTGTGCCTAAAGTAAGGGAAGGCAGAAAGAACATAGATCAGAACTTGCACTGCACAGCAGACAAACTAAAATAGAGAAGCAAGCATTTTCCACTGCCTGTCTCCCCCACCAAAAGCCATTCTACTGGAAAGCCACGGTGGGACATTTTCATAGCTGCCAACTGTGGTAAGAAGCATTTATGCAAAGCTATGCACAAAGACTCAAGCAAATTTATATACCCTGTATGAGTAACTGCAATCCAGTAAAGTCGGTAAGTCCTCCTCCACCTGGTGCAGCATCCCAACAGGAGACCTCAGCAGTCAGTCCACGCAGACCAGCATTCCCCAGCCTGGTGCCTTTCAGATGTCTTGGACTATAATGTCCATCATCCCTGACCAATGGCCATGCTGGAATGGGCTGATGGGAGCAGTAGTCCAAGGTTTTTGGAAGGCACCAGGTTGGAGAAGGCTTGTGTACTGAGCGAGATAGACCAATAATCTGATTTGGTATAAGGCATTTTCCTATGTGAAAATGTGTTCTGGATTGGTAAACTATTGCTTTTGTCTCAACATCTCCTCATTCCAATCCTGCCGCTGCTCATGCTGGCTAGAATATTAACATTCAACACTTCCCAACTAGAAACAGGAGCTCTTTTGGGTCCAGGCTGCTGGAACAAAGAAGGTTTCCCCCTTCCCTTCTTGCCTCAGTTACTAACACAACCCAAACAACTCACCCTGTGTCTCCAAGCCCATGTAAAAAAATGACCTGTGAAATCAAGCAGAAAACAACACATTAGGCAGCACAACAAGTGCAAAAGTGCTACCAAAGCACATCAGGAGCATCCTGTGAGACCAATTAGTTGCCAAAAAAAAAAGCGCAGCAGTGAATTATGCTAAAGGGGAAAAGCAGGAAGGACCCAACCTAAAGTGAGGAGGAGAGGCTGGGAACGAAGAGCCTACACATCAGCATGTGTGTGCCCCAGCTGTAGTAAGAGAAGGTGCCTCAACCACACCCCAGGTCACTGAAAAGGGACTGCTAACACATCATGTACACATCTGCACCTGGAAGACAGAGGCAAACACAAGGTGTAAGCTGAGCCATGCAGAGAGGCCCATCATCTAGGATTCCTAAACCTAGGCAATAAGCTCACCCCATACATGCCCACTTGACTGCTTAGATCTCCAGAACCAGCACTCCACAAATGCCACAAAACATGCATTCCACAATCCATCCTTTAGTGTGGCAGAACTTTGGAACTCCCTGCCCACTTACAGTAGGAGGAACCTACTGTAATACTTTCAGTGCCTGATAAAAATTTGTTCATTTCAGCAAGCCTACTCAGGCACGTAGTTGCAATTTGTGTTTTTAAATTTACTTATCTTCTTTTGTATTTTAAACTTTTTGATGTAACTTTTTAAATGTTTGCTTTTGCTGGTATTTTTAAAGGAATATTATAGATTGTTTGTAAACCACTTAGAAGTCTTTTGTTTGAGTAACCATTATATAAATGTTATTTTAAAAATATGCCCCACCCCCAATAACTTCTGAGTCAAGGTTATTGCTTTCTGTGAATTAATCCAACAGGCTGCTACCACCTCCTCTCCTAAACCTTGCCTATTGCAAGAATTTAATATTTCACCTCATATTTAAGAAAATGGGGGTGGGGAGAGATGTATCTGTATATAAGACGCCCCCTAATTTTTGGCATTATTTTAGGGGGGAAACCTAGTCTTATACACGGAAAAATACGGTATATTTATTTGCTGAGAATGGAAACAGTAGAAGTTGTGCAGTAAATTATGCATAATAAAGAGATATTGCACAAATTTGCAAAAAAATTATACTGGTTTAAGAATTCAGCATTTCTTGCTGAAGAACAGGGCAATTTATCTTAGCACTGAGAACCACAGTGATATAAAGGTCCTATTTAAAAGGCAGGCTCTCCATGCAACGGAATCTGGCCTTTCAAAAATTCACACAGAAGTGCTGGTGCACAGCTTCTTGCACCCCTCTGTTATCAATGTTATTCTTGACCAGCAGCCCAGATAGAGGAAACCAAACACCCCCTAGCAGAGCTGGATGTGCTTTGCTTCCCCATTTCTGTTGGCAACCTCAAGTTCCAGCCTTCTTGAAGAAAAACAGAGTTGTTCATTAGAAAGGTCAGGGAAGTTAGCAATTCCAGTCCAGGTGAGAGGGTTAAAAAGCTTCCATCAACCAGCTACATGGCTACATCTCTGCAGCAGGTTACCACACTGCTAAACCCAGCAGTATTTTGGCAGTGACAGATCCACCTGCAGGCAGACAGGCCTGTTCGCACCATCAGTTACCTCAGAGTCATGTCTCCTGAGCAGCTTCAATCTCTGTTCACAAGCCAAGTTAACTGAGGAGGCACACTCCAAATATTTATACCTGAGTATTCACATCCACTCCCCGTGTATCAGACCACCAGAGACTCTCTTCTGACTCTTGCAGAGAGGTTAGTGCAAACTAACTTTTCGTGAATGTCTTCACAGGATTTACCCAATGGAAAGCTAGAGACTTGTAAAGCTTTGCTTCTGTTGCAGATCTTGATATATGGTTTGGCTGCTTATGAGCTCTGAAAAACATGGCTTTCATTTCTAGTGGAAGAACAAGTTCCTAGCCATTATCACTGTGGTCTTTGGGAGAGGAAATTGTACAGTTTCCTTTCCCTTCCTGTAGTTCCAAATGGTTATGCCAGAAAACCTATTACTGTCCTAGTTCCATCTTTCATTTAAAACATCCATTCTTCTCTCATATGTCTAACCCTCACCAAAACGGCTACAAATTCTACAAACACCTCTGCCTACCCCATCTCAATCAGCACACATTATAGCAAAACTCTCAATCCCACAGAGTTCTTGACAATCCAAGGGTTGTTTCACAGATTTCCCGCCCCCCCCATGGAACTTGGGTGCAAAGGGGAGTTGGCTCCTTGAGAATTTGATCTCACTCCTTCCCACAGTTCTGAAACATTTAACACTCTACTCCAAATCTTCATATCCCATCAGCCTTTGTCTCTGTCCTTTAAAAAGGAAACAGAGCCACAATAACACCTGCAAATTAATCAAGAGTCATTTGCATAATAGAACAAGGAGACAGGCTTTACAAAGCAATATTTGCTGAATTCCAGAATGCAATAATTTCTGTTGGCCAGAATGTGGCAAAATTTAGCATCTTTTGCCTGTTGGGCACATATGTTCGGAAAAGCTCAGTTACTAGTCCTCAGGAATGCAGAAAACAAACTTTTTTTTAAAAAAAAAGTGTTCTGGGGGTTGGCAGAACTAGCCAGTGGTCAGAAGGGAGCACTTCCGGTGTCCCCTTGCCTCCTGATCACTCACAGCCAAGCCCCTGGAGACCACTCATCTCTCTACTCTCACAGCACTGAGGAGACCAAATACTGAAAAAGAATTATATACAAATAAGCCCATCTAGGCAAAATGTGTTTGATTTATGTAATGTGTTCTCCTTGCAGAATTTAGATCTTTGTGAAGGGGAGGGCATGGTTCACACAGATAGGCAGGAAATAAAACTGCAAGGTACATCTGATGGTGCAAATGCAGGCAGAGCCAGCAACAAGGGCGAGGATTATAGGAGTTTGGGAGCCTGGTGGGTGTCAGTGTCATTTCTGCTGAAGCGCCTGGCCATGATGGTTGACCACAGCAGCCCCACATTTGAATTAAGGGGGTGGTAGAAAGCAAGCCTTGGCTATTATTTCCTTGTTAGTGCAAGAGTAGTAGCATCAAGGCCAACACAATTTGATACAGCTGGGCTAATTACCTGCCAGAGGCAGCGGTGGTGTTTTGCGCAGGTCCTACACAAACAACATTGTGCTGTTTACTGGAAAGGAACGAAACCATGTTGATCTCTTCCCGCAGCCCTCCCCTCACCAAAGTTTCTCTCTGCACAATTCCTCTGCCACCACCCCCACCACCCCTTTCTCTCAAACAGCTTCTGAGTTAAAGGGAGGGCAGCCCCTTGACATTAGCAGCAACCGAGGGGGGTGGAGGAAAGAAATCCAGTTAATTCCCCTAATCTTTCTGGATCCCGACAGATGGCAAGCCAAGGAGAGAGACAGAGAAAGCCCTTACCGCTGCAGTCTCCCGCTCTGCCCCTGAAATGGTCACGGCATCGGCGAGGAGGGGGACAGACATGTTGTTACCGCACATACACCAATAGAGGTTTCACAGCTCACGCTGAAAGACACAGAGATAGAGAAACACACACACATTTATTATATGCAAAGCACTTTTAATTTAAGAGCCGCTCTGCAATGCTTAATCTTGTTGGACCTTACAACTATGCGAAGAGCTAGGTCACTTTTATAACCAGGCAGGGTACAGAATCAAAAGGGGTGTAAAAGCCTCTCTTCAAATGTGTGCATGATGTACAAGTTCCCATTCTGAAGCCCATCAGGTTTCATCTCTTTCCCTGTCCTACATAAGGGCTAGAAGCTTGCTCCTGGATTGAAAATGAAAACCAAGATTTTCAGAGCAAAGGTTGCAACCCAGAAACCTTGGGCTTCAGACCAGCACCCAAGACCAAAAGCCACAAACAACTAGCTCTCAAGGTGGAATATCCACCTGGAAAACCTGGACCAGCTAGTTCCAGCAGTTGACAGTGGCAAAGAGAATATTCCATCTCTAGGCCCTCAAAGCAGAAACTCCAGTCTGGTCTCCAAGACTTTACATTTGCTTAAAAAGTTCATCTGAGAAAGTTTCCCGTAGATATGAACTAACAAAAAGAAGGCTGCATACAGGCCAGGTGCAATAAGACTAACATATCCAACGTTTAAAAGTCTTGAATATTTTAAACTCCAACCTATCTCAGGCCATGGATCTCTTCTTTAGAGCATTATTTAATATAAAACATGAAACACAAAGAGCTGCCTGAAATGTGACCTACAAACATTCCTCTGAAGGACACATGCGAGGATTCAGATTATTAATACCTCTGAAAACATTTCTGTACCCTTTTATAGTTGTCCTTTAGTAGACACACGTCAGTGAATTATAGAGTTGAGGTCTGTAACAGATTATCTAGTCAACAAAATCCTATCCTATACTGAAACAACCATGAGGGTTTGTCCCCTAGTATTTAATCACAAGGTACTTTCCCACAAATTAAGTATGAACCTGTTTAATGTAGAAATATAAGAATAATAAGTGCTACATTCATAAAAGGCAAAATTCAAAACCAGGATGCAACTAGAGGAATATACCGTAGGCACAAAATAATATGTATATGTGTGTGTGAACACATTTCGAACAGGCTAAGAATTGGCTACCACATGGTAGCTGAGCTCCCACTCTGTATTTCCCAACTCTGAGGGTTTTCAAAGCAACCGTGACTTGTTTTTCAAATGCTGCTTATCTGTTATATTCAGTGATATGGTTTGATAAGGGTTCCCTGTAACACCCTGCCAAAGGCCTTGGGAGGCACAGCTTAAGGACAGAGTGGGAGTCAGTGGCTTTTACAAAACTGCAGCATAAAGACCCTGATATTAAGCCTGGGATTTCTCATCCCAGCAAACCCCTCCTGCAACCAAAAAGCTGAAGGTTTAAAAGTAGTTTTTGTTACTTCTATGCCACCAGTAAAGGACAAGGCTATTTATATAACCACTGATAACAGTGCAGGGGCATAAAGATTCAAGAGTCTGTGCTGCCTCGGCTGCTACTGGAGATGTACTGATTCAGCCAATACATGAAAAACAAGAGCTATGCCCGATGGCTGCCCACTTGGGTGTAACTATGACCACAAAGGCCAGGACGGTATCAAGCCATTGCCACACTGCCAGTACATCTGGAAGCCTATTATTAACCTAATCACGCAGTGCAAATCATCATACTACAGTGGTACCCCGGGTTACATACGCTTCAGGTTACATACACTTCAGGTTACAGACTCCGCTAACCCAGAAATAGTGCTTCAAGTTAACAACTTTGCTTCAGGATGAGAAAAGAAATAGTGCTCCGGCGGCGTGGCGGCAGCAGGAGGCCCCATTAGCTAAAGTGGTGCTTCAGGTTAAGAACAGTTTCAGGTTAAGAATGGACCTCCGGAACGAATTAAGTACTTAACCCGAGGTACCACTGTATAACTGTGTAACACCCACATCAGTGTTTAGGCCAAAAGCAATGGCAAGTTGAATGCTATGGTTACCCACAAAAGCTTAGAGCAGAGGCTAAGAATACAATCCAGAATCTGATATTCTAAAATAAACACCAAGTTTCTAGCCTCCTGTGACTGTAGCTATGCAAAGAAACTTGCCCAAAAAGAGATTAGGAAGGAAGCTGGAATGAGAATTCCAAAAGGTCAGTTATTATTCACTAATTACTGCACTTATCAGCCACACTCCAGTTTCTTAGCCCATGCTCCCTTGTCTTTGTTGTGGGCCCATCCCTTGCTTCCCTGAAATGAACACAAACAACAGAGATGTTCGCCATCAACAACACCAAACACCCACACCCACCCACCCAATGGCAGCTCAGCAGACACTGGCCCATGGCAGGACATATCTATGATATTTAGTGGTGGTCCCCAGTTTGTGGAATGCTCTCCCTAGTGAGGTACATCTGTCTCCATCATTATTAATTTTCAGGAGGAATACTAAAACACTCCTTGTTTACCCAGGCATTTGGTGGCATGAACACTGCTCTTGGCATCCCTGAGATCACTGGAATGAATGAATGGTTTTAACTGTAACTTTTAGAATGCTTAAACTGTAACTGCTCTTAGAAGGTTTTAACTGTTTTAGAAGGGTTTTGTTTTTTAAACTGTAGATCTGTTTGCCACCCTGGGAGGGATATAAATTCAAATAATAATAATAATAATCGTAACAATAAATGTATCCCACTTGAAGGATTTTGGCTATTAAAGCACAGAATCTTTAGAGGTCCAGCTCAAGCGCTCTTCCATCTCTATTGCAATAGGGTACCAGTTGCTTGAATAACATGAAGCAGCTAGCTCTGCTTGTTTCCCCCCTTCATCAAACAACTGTTATTTGATTATGTCACAGTGTGGTGTGGACTGGACAGGGCGGTATGGAGAGGGGTCCACAGTTATCTTTGTGAAGGGAGGATGAGAGAGAAAGGTGGACCAGATGACCCTCAAATCATTCACACCCTGATTCAAGTGCTGAGCAACCTCACCAAGCTAGCTATCAACAATACATAGGAACCAAGTCTCCTTCACATTGCTATATTTCCTGCACCTTATTTCTTATCTGGATGAAGCTGATCTTTCATAGGTCCATCAGTTTTTTACCTCCCCACTGAAAATGCCATCTTGAGCTATTGGTGCAATCAAGTTGAATGGTTCAGATAAGGCCATTTGCCAAGAGTCCAGACACAGACTGATCCACTGCATTCCACACATGAATGCTTGAACAGTAACCTGCCCACAATTTTTTCCTTGAATGAAATTAATTATTATTATTATTATTATTATTATTATTATTATTATTATTATTATTACAAAATACAATAAAATAGCTTCTACAAAAAATACAAATCAAGTAATTAGACTACAGAGTTCTCTCTTCTTAGCCCTTACCACCCACAGAGGACAAATAAGCACCCTGGGAGACCGACATTTCCCTATCTCTCAGCCAGGGTTCTCCATCCACCATCTACCACTCCCATAAGTATACAATCTCTGGACCTTAACAAAGGCCCCAGACATAAGACTCCAAAGAAAGAAGAAAAACAAAGAGAGAAACAAAAAGAGAAAGGAACAATAAGAAGAGAGAAGGGCGGGGGGGGGGGGGAGACAAAAGAAGAAACATTAGAGAAAGATACAAAAAGAAAACTTCTGATTTTTCACCCGCAGATTACATAAAAAAGGAAAAGGATTATTTCAAACATTCAGTCCACGCTAACATCCATCTTCTCCACTTTCTGTTAAACAATATTTCTTTTATGTCAAGGTGCCTCAGAATCATTCATTTCTTTTTCCCATGAAGTCCAAGATTGGTTCTCTAATTGTTATTGCTATTGATAAATGTCAACCATATTTTTTCTTTTGCCATTACCTCCATTAATTCCCACCACCATTACTCCATATTGAGTGATAGTAAATTCTTCTGCCCATGTCCATTTTCATTCTTTCCAGTCTTTTCCCACAGAGAATACCATAACTTTAGCAGCATCATTCTCTTAATTCACTTCAGATTGTATGCAGAATACTTACTCTCTACTAGAACTGAAGCAATGCTAGGACTGAAGTTTTCTCAAAGTTTTTTTCGCCCCTCAACTTCATCAATACCATATCCAGATAATTTTCAATAATAATAATAATTATTATTATTATTTATACCTCGCCCATCTGGCTGGGTTTCCCCAGCCACTCTGGGTGGCTTCCAATTGAGTGTTAAAAACAATACAGCATCAAATATTAAAAACTTCCCTAAACAGGGCTGCCTTCATATGTCTTTTAAAGATAAGATAGCCGCTTATTTCCTTCACATCTGAAGGGAGGGCGTTCCACAAGGCGGGCGCCACTACCAAGAAGGCCCTCTGTCAGGTTTCCTGTAACCTCACTTTTATTTTCTCCTTCTCATCCAAATCAAGGCATGGAAGTCATTTCCACTTCAGCATCTGCTTAACCATCTGCTTAACTATTTCATGATCCAGTCCTCTCAACTTTTCATCAATTTAGTCTGAAGCCTCTGAGTATTCCCCTTCTCCATTTTCTCCATTAATCTCTGATCCGATCATTTAAAATTATTCAGTCATCAACTGTTGAACTACACCAACAGTCACTGGAAGATCCAAAAGTGCCTTTACCATAATGAACGCTTTTGATGTTCTGGATATTATTAGCAACTCACTCTAGCTTAATATTTCCACCTTAAAATCACAGCTGCAACGTGTCTTATCTCATATTAACTTCTATCCCACAGCTGGCAATGGCTACTTTACTTTCAGTTTTTTCAGTTGTTCAGTGGCAGGAAAAGAGAAAAAGGGTTAAAGATTTTTCACACAGAGGTTCCCCTTGTCCATTTAATCATTATTGTCAACCATAAATCTGGAATTTTGCTCTGCCTTAGACACTTTAACAATCCGTTTTCCTTTCTGTTTTCCTTAATGACGGAAGGTGTTACTTACAGATTTTCAGATTGTAGATTTTCACCAGCTGATGGAGGGAATTATTGTTACAGTTTTCCTTGTCCCAGAAGTGTTTTAAAAAGAGAGGGTGTAGGTCTTTCTTACCTGTGAAAATTGATTACGTGGAGTTTGGGCACGATGGCAACTCGTCAGTTTCCCAGCTTGTTATAACTCCTGTCCAAGCCACCAGGCATATAAAAACAGCATTTGAGGTCAACTCCCAGATCACCCTTATCTGCATAATGATTAATAGTCAGACTATCTGTCTATTATCAATCACTACATACCGTAATTATCTTCTGTAAGCAGGAGCTAACAGAGAGGCAGCCAAACCGCCATTCCTCTCCCCGGAAGTCCTCTAACCTGCCCACAAATTGAGTGAGATGAGGACATACCAAGCTTGTTTATTTCATACCATCATTTTAAAACCTACGAAAAAAAGTGACTAGACAGTACAGTATTCAAGGTTAGAATTCCATAAAGGCAAAGATCAGGGCCACAAACCTGTGCAAGGGCCATGTGTATATAAATCCACCAAAAAGCAAAGAACTTAAAGGTACCTAATTCTATGTTGGGCGATGACTAAAATATTTAAATTGCTATGCACATAGCATAGGTTGTTTAACTCCAACTTACATCAACTCCAACCAGTGTGCCAAAGATCAGGTATGTTGGGATTTGAAGTCCAGTAACACCTAGAGCGTCACAGATTTCCTATCCCTAGTTTATATGATCTCTGAGCACAAGATGTTGAAAAGGTTGGTTGCCTCATTCAAGGCGCCTTGGCTCATGTGAAAAAAGCCATGAGAAATACAATCCCTAACTGTTAAGAAATCATAATCCCTTCCTCCCCCAAATGCATGCCATGGCCTTATTTATATGAAGGAGTGTAAAAGAAATGTGTCAGAAAATCTGGACATCTGTGCATTAAAAAATTAAAATCAGACACTGGCATCTTAGTACCTTGCATACATTTTCACCTCTATACAAGGTACTCATCTTGAAATTAACACTGGTACTGTAATCTAATTACCCCTCCCCCCATTTTACACAATACAGTACTTAGGCTTGCCTCCTTTTTTTTAAAAAAAAGGAAAGCATACCTGCACGCAGGGCCCATTCATTCCTAGTTGAGGAACAGATGTGAAAGTCTGTCAAATGTAAGGATTGAGGAGAGGGGAAAACATTTTACAGAACCTCATGCTAAACCATGCTAAATCTGAATGAGCTAGGTAGTTTTCAAGAACAAAGACAATTTTGCTTGAATTTAAGAGAACTCACCACTTGGCACACACTTACAGCATCATGGAAATCAGCTTCCTTATTGGAACACAGCCAGCGTAACACCATTTTTTAAAGGGATCCAGTAAACTACAGATTAATTAGGCTAACTGCTGTCTCTGCTACTGACAGAAAACCTTATTAGGGGCTAGAATTGTTAAACATATAGAGAGGAAGATTCAGCACAGCTTTTTCAAGGATAGTTCTAGCCATTTTTTGAAAATTCCTTGAGCATTAAACATGAGACCTGCCAGACATATAATTTTGTCAAAAGATTTCAGAAAATTCAAGAATACAACAACATCTCAAAAGCTTTTGACAAAACTTTTTATCAAGGGCTGCTAAGAAAAAAAACCTTAGCATTCTGGTTAAAAAACAGGAAACAGACATTAGAAATAAATCGTCAGTTTTCACAGTGGTGGGAAGCAAACTAAACCCCCTCAGTTCTGAATTGAGAATGGTGTTATTTCACCTATTCATAAATTATATGGAGCTGTGGGAAACAATGAGGTAGCAGTAGAAGATATAGCAATTTTCAGACAGGATAGAAGAATCCCAAGGAAAGAGACTGAAAATAAAACACAGCCATTACATATATAGAAAACTGTGGTGCACCTACTATTAGAATACCAGGTTACCAGTTGCTCTGTCTCAAAAGGGATATTCTCAGGAGGATAAAGCTACTGGCCAATAACCCTGGAACAGTTGGAATATCCATGTTCAGAGGTAGCATACTACAGAATATCAGCTGCTGTGGACAAACAACAGGGGATGGCTCTCATCATACCCTGCTCATGATTTTCATTTAGCGGCATCTGGCTAGCCACAGCTGGAAAAGAAAGCCGGACTAAAGAGACTTTCTGCAAGGCAATTCTATGCTCTTATGACCAGCACTTCTTTAGGAGAATAGATTGGGGGAAATGAACATTCCTTGTCCATATCTGAGTGATGGGGCAAGAGAAACAAGCTATTCAAATGGCAAATGGAAATTCATTTGTGTTCTCTGCTCATTCTCTAGTAACAAAGAGAAGTCATGCAATATTAATAATAATGCTTGTTCAGTAATAACAGCACTCTCAGAGCTAAGTACATTACTAACAAAATCAGTCCCAACATGCTCCCAAAATACATGACATGAGTGAGTCCAAAAGCAACAGTAGCATAAAACTTTTATTAGGACCAACTAAAACACTACCAAAGAGTGAGTTTCAAACAATTTGAAAGGTTGCTCACTACTTGGTAGTGTTTGAGGTGGCCCTAATAAAGGTGTTATGACACTGCTTTTGGATTTTTTTCTAGAAGACCTAACAACTACTTGCAATTGTTGTTTACTGGTTCAAAAAAGTCTCTCCCTAGTGCCTCCTGAACAGGATGTCATAAGTAGATAGTTGCTTGGAAAGAGAAGCCAACTCTTTAAGCACTATTTCACACAAATATGTTGTTCTTTCCCTGATATCAATTCCTATGCTATAGTAAAAAAGATACTTCATTTCTTATAGGACACATAGCCCAACAAGCTGGAAATGGTTTATCAAACCTCCATGCTACAATGTGGAGCCTTTTACATGCCTGAGATGTATGGGGAAAGGGACTATACGTACTAAGAATAAATCTTCTTCCCTTCAAACCTTTCCCACACATTCTATTTATTGCTGTGGTGCTTTCAACCTTTGCAAATGGACCTGAGTACTTAACATAACATGAAATAAACTGATAGGATTTGCTACTGCCAGAAGTAGTGATTGATGGCCAACTGAGATGGTATTTAAAAAGGATCAGACAAACGCATGGAAGGACAAGATTAACAGAAACTTTTAGTCACAAAAGTTCAGCAAAGCCTCCATGTTTAAAGAGAGTATAACTGAGCATCAGATAATTGGAAAGGCAAAAGGCTAAGGCTCTTGCTTTCATGTTCTATCTTGAAGCATTTAGTTGGCTGAAGACAGCATGATTAGTGGGCTCCTTGTCAGATCTAGCAATGTGACTTGTGTGTACTGTAATGAAGAACACTGTGCTGTGCATCTTCAGCCAAAACCACAACTCATCAGCTTGATTCCATTATAACTTGCTCAGGAAACTCTGGCCTTGCTGAATCAATTAACTTACAAATCACTCCGATGTGTTTTTCACAAACTGAGTTTTTGTGTAAGTCAAATTATAACTTCTGGCATGCTGACTGCAATCTTAGGCAATCTTGGAATGCCAAGGAAAGATAGTTAGATCAGTCTGTAGGTTAACTAAGGTTTAAGACATTCAAACTTGTGGTCAACTTACAACTAACAAAGTTATTATTCCTTCCTAACGAATGTATGTGTTTCTCTCTCCCGCTTTAAATATTAAAGAACCCAGTCCATGAGAGACACCCATTTTCTATTGATGTGTGATGGCAAAAGTTCCAATGTAATCTACAGTTATTACACAATACAACATTGTAGTAAAGGCTATTTTGTTTCAACAAGCCTTTGAGTTCAGGTGAATCATATTCTTTTAGTTATCAAAGTTATGTTTTTATGCTGCTTAGTTTATTATTATTTCATACTGTTTTATTATGATACTTGCAATTCACTTTGGACATTATTATGCAATGGAAAAAAGACAATATATGCTTTTAATAATGAATGTGTTGTCCACCTTTGTTCTCGGAATAAGGTAGAAGATAGAAACTGAGTGAATATCATCTATTATTTGCAAGGGTACCTACAATATATGCAAAGGTTGTAAGCAGTTAAAGGTACTCAGGTCACTGCTCACAATAAAAATACAGTTTGCATGAGATACTGCAGCATGAAATTAACTTCTCTCCTATGATTTGGCACAGCTTTGGTTCTTATCCTTTCAGAAAGCGTCCCACCCAAATTCCCCCCCCCATTCATCTGCACACACACATTCTACCCACGACCGCTTGCATCTTCCTGCCCACACTCATTCCCCCTCCTCATCCCCTGTCCTCTTAGGATGAGCCCATGCCAAGGAAGAGAAGGGTGGGCAGCTCCTGTACATCAAAGGAAAATGTAAATGTAAACTGGGAAGAGATGAGAAAAAATATACACCTTTAAAAACACACACACACAACTCTCAGAATGACAGGGAGTCCTGGCAGGTGCATATTTTTCTCTCATCTCTTCCATTGTATCTGGTCCATGCTAGCACCTCCTCCTAACCCTCCATCACTGACCTCTTCCCACCTGCAACCCCTGGACACCCCCCCCCCCAAAATCCAGCACCTCAAACCCTCTTCCACTTTCTCAGCTTCCTTTCCCTCCTCGCGAGTGTCACCTCCTGGCCACACCCTCCCTGCAGCCCGCCTCACCTTCTGCCTCCCTCCAGCCCACGCCCCCTCCGCTCCCACCCGCGCCCTCCCCCAACCCTTTACCTCACAGACCTGGGCCCCTTCGCATGCCCCCCCCCCCATGTCTAGCAACAGCCCGCCGCTCACGCAGAGACCGGCCCACCCTCCTCCTCTCCCCATACAGAAGCCCCCTCGGCGAAGAGACCGTCCCCTCGAGGACGGCCCCGATTCTAATTTCTCCCCCCCCCCTCCCGCTCACCTCCTTCCTCTTGTCTCTTTCTACCCGGCTTCCAACTGAAGAGGATTCAGTCAGTTCTCGAGCTCACCAGACGGCTCCGGAACTTCCGCCGCCGCCGCCAGCGCGCGCGAGGTGGGCGGGTCCGCCCAAGCTTCGGCCCCGCCGGAAGTGTCGCGCGCCGCTCTATCCCGCTGGAAAGAACGGAGTCCGGAAGAGGAGCCTCGAGGGGCGCGGCCATCTTGGTTGGCTGAATTAACGACCCGCGGGGTTCTTCGTGCCGGTGTCATAAATTAAATGGCTCAGGATTTTCATACGGCTTTTTGCTGTTATTACAGTGGTACCTCGGGTTACATACGCTTCAGGTTACAGACTATGCTAACCCAGAAATAGTACCTCGGGTTAAGAACTTTGCTTCAGGACGAGAACAGAAATCGGGCTCCGGCGGCGCGGCAGCGGCAGGAGGCCCCATTAGCCAAAGTGGTGCTTCAGGTTAAGAACAGTTTCAGGTTAAGAACGGACCTCCGGAATGAATTAAGTACTTAACCCGAGACACCACTGTATTTGAAATAGCAGCTCTTTTTTTTGGTGGGTCTTGGTAATGGGGATTATAGCATTTGATGCCATGGCCAATTCATAATTATTATGGTGAACAGCAGCGTTGGCGTTGCTAATTATTTTTGCGCTCTTGGTATCAGCCGTTAGTCATAATAACGTCACACATACTGTACTTAATGGTAGCACGTGCCTGCTAACTGTATCGAGTTAGCAGGATAAATTTTGCCTGACTTGATTTTGAAAGTCTGACCAGGTGACCATACTGAGCATACCAGGTTAGAGGGTGATCCCTTCCTGTGAATTTAACATCCCACACCTATTAGCAATGGGTATGCCCGCAAAAGATTAAGATCTGCTGGTACAACCGTAGATCAGCAATGACTTCTTTTAATTGGGTTTTGTAAACAAGAATAATGTTATACAAACAAGTATACCAAGTTTTCTCATGTCATTTGTAGATCACAAAAATAGCATAATAAATGTGGAAAAATATCTACAACATGTTTCATTATTAGTGGTCAGTGTATATGTTCTTGGTTTATTAATTGGTTTAAACAATTAGGAAGAAGAGGAGAGGGGATGGGGAATCAGCAAGGACTTCTGACACAATTGTTCAACAGTAACAAGATTACCGTACTTATTTTCATCTATGTGCTGAGATGAAAAAAGCTAATTGGTAGTGGGTGGTGGGTGTTAATCAGTATGGGATTTTAGGGAGGGGTAGTGCCTCAGGTGGGGGACATGTGTTCTCTCTGGGGTAGTTTGTCCACCTTTGGTCCTCACCCTGCACTTAGCTCTCATAGCTGCTAGAAGCTGTCAGCATGCGACAGTGGCCACGCCCTGGGAACAGCTTCCACTGGCTGGCTAAACCAGGTGAGGGTAGCCCATGGGTCTCAAACCCTTGTTGAGTTAGGGACTTCATCTGCATGTGAAGACAGGCTCCAGTGGATTGAGTGGATGAGGCCAAAAGTGGGTCCAATGGACAATAAGGCAGTTTCTACATGCGCAGTAGAGGGAAGTGAGGGGTAGATGGGGTTCATTAACCTGGGAAGGTAGCCCATCTAGAAGGAAAACACTGATCCTAAACCTCCGCTACCTTGCGGTATATCTTCGGGAGAAGAAAAGGCTAAGGAGTAAACCCTACACAAATCCAGAGTGAAGTCCCTAAGGAGGCTGGATAGTGCCTTGTACACTTCCTTCCCTTCCAGCATCTCCTGCAGCCAAGCTGGTGCCAAACGTACTGCTCTGCTTTCCATTGGACCACATCAGTGAGACCAAAAGGGAGTTCTTGTTGTCTTGGCATCCCGGGACCTTCATACACACTGCATCCCATGGTCTGACTTTACTCCCAGAGACACATTCCATTGTCTTGAGACGGATGCCAACAAATGGACTTGCTCACAACCACCACTACTAATGAAACAAATATTCCTTTTCCCTCCCTTCATCAAATGTTAAGGTGTAATAGGAAAGGGGCTGACATCTTTAGCCTATAAAGTGGACACTGAATGCACACATATTTTGAAAATGTACAGGAAGCTGGATTGGCTGTTGTTTATACCCAGCGGCAACAAAGGGTTTATTACTTTGGCACATGTAAAGTGACATTTGCCAGGAAACATGCACAGGATCGTGCTCTTTAGTCCTGCTGTTCAATGGGGAATAATCTGCTATAAGGGTTTAAGGCTGAGCCTTAGTTAAGAACTGGCTACTAGCATGTTGGACTAGGACTAAGGAGATCAGGGTTCAAATTCCCAATCATCCATGAAGATCACTGATCTTGAACTAAACATTTTCTCTTGGCCTAGCCTACTGCAGAGGGGGAAAACCACATACACTACCTCGAGCTCCTTGAAAGAAAGGTGGAATATAAATGTTGTGATGATAGGGAGGTTTTTAAGCAGAGGTTGGATGGCCATCTGTCATGGATGCTTTAGCTGAGATTCCTGCATTGCAGGGTGGAAAGATTTTTTAAAAATCTACAGTTGTCAACAAAACTCTAATGCTGACAGCAGTCCATAAATCTCGACCCTTCCGTACTATTTTATTTCCCCATTGCCCTGCTTGTGGACTTCCGAGAGGCATCTGGTTGGCCACTGTGAGAACCAAAAACTGGACTAGCTAGGCCTTTAATCTGATCCAGCAGGGCTCTTCTTGTGCTCTTTGTACTCCTCCACATTTATTTTGTACCAGTCAATTGTGTCAGGCACTAAGGGCAGATCTCCTGCTTGGAGGGTAAAAAAAAAAAATGATATAAGCAAGGGACATACACATTCTTTGCCATGTTTATTAGAAAAAATTAAGCCACATTGGTTAGAAAGTTAAGCCCAGGAGAGAGAGATCCCTCTTCAGGTTTTAGATGCACAGTTGAAACTGTTGCATTTTGGCAAGCAGCTTACTGGATGATATTCATGGAGAAGCATGCAGTACTTTGGTGCACTCTCTGGAGCACAACCAAATGAATACTGCCATGTACAAGTCACATTAACTTTTGAAATTAGCCAAGAGCTCATCTAGAACACCAATAACTTATCCCCCTGTATAAAGTACATTCAAGAGGCAGAACAGAATCTCAGATGGTACAGCACTCCCAGACCAAGTCTTCCACCAGCCTCACACCTTTATGTATTGCCAGCAGAAGCAGCAATTGAACAGGAAGATCACTGACTGAAAAAAACAACTTCTGCCCTGACAGATACAACATAGTTGAGACAACCATGTTACAGGCAGGCAAAGGCCAATATTTCCAAAACCAACTCCTTCAATATTTGTAAGATCTCAAGCCATGATTGTCCTTAGCAATGGTATAATTATTGGTACCTAATTGCCAGTATTTGGTGCCCTGCTTTACCAAAGCAGCCGCAGCCACACCCAAAAAAGAATGAATGCTACAATGCTCCTTATAGCCTCAAGTGTTTGACAGTCTTCCAAGCCTACACAGCAGTCTGGTGGTGCACAAACCACTTAGGAAATGAAGTACGTCTCCGGTGTGAACTGATCAATTTTGTGGTCAGCTGGGTTCGCTGCTGCTTCGTAGTTACAGATGGTCACTTCATGTCGATGAGGCTGTACAGGAAAGACAAAAGACTTCCTAAGATGTAACACAGTAAAGCTGAGAACTGGTGAAAGCCAGAGCAGTCCTTTGATACCATTTCCATTTAGCAGGACCTTCTCTTCCACCATGTTTTCCCTAGAATACTCACTACGCAAAGATTCATTGAGTAACCTGTGCATGCTTTGATGAGTTTTAAGATGATGCTAACCTACCCCTTTGGGGATGCAGTGATGTCTCTTTTCATGTCTTGTCCCCTCAAAGTCTAGCATGCCTTATCACTCAGGTATGCTGTGTGCAGTGAAAAATGGCAGGATTGTCAAGACAAGTCAGCGGTTGCTTTAACCTGGCAGAGCTCTGCACTAGGGAAAACCAGCAAAACAGCTATAACTGCTTTGTTTACAATCATACCCCAATTTGGAGCAGCAGGTGGGATTGAAGACAGACTGCCCATCTAAGGAATCTCTTTTAGATCCTAGGACAGATCTTCCACATAACTGAAACACGTCCTGCACAGAGAGCCTGGGGCCAGATTTGTAGCAATCAAGTGGCAGGTATATAAAAGTGGCATGTCTGCAAACAGCCACTCATTGAGTCATCTGTGAGACATAAGATGCATCAAGATGTGACAAGGAAGGAAAGCTTCTTTTTTTTTACAGAAGGGTGACTCCCTTATACAACGTGCTAAAAGTAACAAGTAACCTTCAGGAAGTCAAGCAAGCTCAACAGGATAGCAGCTTTTGTGGACTCATCTGCATGGCTTCGGTATACGTCATACTCCTCATCATTACCACAGCAAATAGCACTAAGAACCATAAGGGGTGGGCACCTGCTAGAATGCAATAATTGCATTTAAAATTTGTTAAAGTTTTACTATGGATGTACCTTAAACACAGACTTTCATATGCTCTTTTCCACTAACAACAGCAGACAACAGCTAGGAGTCATTTAAATATACAACATCCAAGGTTGTCACACTGATTTTGCACCAACCCTGGAGCCTCTGCTCAGACAGAATTACATACAGAATTGTATGTAATTTGACTTGTCTCCTGCTATTATAAACTCCCCTGTGATGAAGGACAGTATAGAAATTTTATAAATAAGTAGCGGTATCCTTGGTGGCCATTCCTGCTGGCACAAGATCTATCTTTGTTTGCTTCCCTTCCCTTCCCTGCCCCCCACCCCTTTTTCATTTTTTATTGTGTCTACTGATCTAGAAGCACATGGGCAGGGGCTGTCTTGTTTTTCTATCTCTACTGATAATTTACACAAATTTAAGCAGCTCTGCATGGCCCTCTTTCATCATAACTGCACACTTTTTCCATTTGTCATCTTGGCCCCTTACTTCTGTCCATTCTCCCCTCAGGCCTATGTAAAAGATCTTCGTCGTCTCAGCACCAAAGTTCTTGGAGATGTGGATGGACAGATGATAAACATTTGAGAAGCGAGCAATTCTGAAACAAAAAAGAAATTTGGTGTTCTGAATATACAATTCTCATTACAGACATGAAAGAGATTGCATTCTGGTCTCTGGGGTAATAATAATCACATAGGGATAGAAAAATAGTTTTGGGGGGTCACTGTCTCTACCAACTTCAGACCGAGACACAAGCTAAGGAACTGGCAAAGCCTGAAGGGAGAAAGGGATCACCTTAACTTCCTGGATTGCAGCAGCAGTTAGAGCATTTTTGGCTGTTTCAGCAAACCAATCAAGGCACACTTGTCACTGGTGCTATCTTTCTTTTCTGGGAGAGACCTACCAATGCCTGATCCCTTACTGAAATACTCCTCTATCAGATGCTGCCCCTTAAAGCCACTCAATTCACTTCTTGATTTTTGGGATTTTTCAGTGACTATACAACCGATCACATTTAGAGACCGTTGTGCCTATTTATGCCTCATAGTAACCCCCCCCCCATTTAGAGGGCTTCCAACTCTCTGAAATTCCAGTTTTGTCTGTTCAGCAACACAACCAACCTACTACATTCTTCTTCCTACCTTTCCTCTTCTAGGGCACATGGGGGATCATGTCACCTTGGGAACTTAATTCAGAAATTGAATTACTTCAAAACGAGGGCTGCAACTTTCCACACCCTTAAATTTCCTATGGTTTTTTGTTCCAGAAAATGGTACATATCACCTTTTTCTGTTGTAATGACAAAACATCACATCAATAATAACTAATTATAATATCACAAAAGGAAATGGGAGCAAATGATGACAATTAATGGATGTCACACACACAGGAGGCCAAAACCCCATGATGGATAGCTTTTGCTACATTTCAAGCCTTCTCCAGCCACAAAAGACTCTCTAATCCTCAATTGCAGAAGAAAGCTCAAGAAGAAGCTGAGTAAGGAAAAAGCTTCTCTACAGTCTAGGTAACAAGTTAACTTCCCTTCTTTGACTTCTTTATTAATTTGCATGTATCCAGCTGTGGTGCTTAGTTCCCACCCAACACATACGCTTCAGGAGCAGCAATTAAGCACCATACCACATAAAACAGCAGTGGCAAAAATGCTGTTTGTGAGCTATACCAGAAAATAAAATATAATTAAGCATCAGTCTGGAAATAAAACAGTTGCCCTTCTCTTTATGTTCCGTTTCTTACACCAAGCATGTCTGCACAGTAGAAAAATTAACCAATTTAACTGCCATGGCTCCTTATGCTCAAGAACACGACAAATTATAGTTCAAAAGAGAAGGTCCTGACATCTGGTACATGGAGAACTGTAAGAGAGATGGTGTTGAGGCACAGGTTGAATATTTGTTTCCAGTTTCAAAACAAGGGAGTTCTACACATCCCCTGTGACAGCTGAGCAATGACTCACTTTGTAGGATATTCCAGTTCTCCAGTAACGTCACGATTCAGGCTGAACATCTGATCTGGTTCTCTGGCAGTATCACCAAAAGACATGTGAGGAATGTTCTTAAAGCTGAAATAAATACAAGACAACAGCAAAGGTCAGCCTGCACAAATTCAAAGCTTGCTTATATATCCCAACCACTGTAGTAATTTGGCTTTGTACTGCGAAACATAGCCCAACTGCTAGGAGCACCACACAAATGGAGAAATCAGAAGACAAAAACAAGTTATTTTTCACATCCGGGTGCCCTCCAACTGTTTGGGACTGCTATGGCCATCATTCCCATGCAGCACGGCCAAAGGTCAGGGGTGGCAAGAGCTGTAATCCACCACCACCAGGAAGGAACCAGGTTGGAGAAGGCTGGCTTAAGACATGCTCTAAGTCTATCTACTGCAAAGGCAGCCCAATATTGTGTTTTGGAGCTGCATATGTTTTGGAGCTACAACTCCCATTAGCCACAACCAGCATGGCCAAAAATCAGGCATGATGGAAACTGTAGTTTGTCAACATCTGGAGGGCACTACAATGGTTACCCCTGCTCCATTCCACTGGTCCTCCACTGGTGGGTTGGGATCCACTGCTGGGTCACAGATTGATCTAAGGTGGGTCACAACAGCCGAAATACTACCCTGAAAGTACAGGTAACTTTATGTCAGGGCTAGGTTCCAGGGGTCCATGCATATACACAAAAATAAATAAAGTCATGAACCCCCAGAGTCAGCCCCCCTGCAAGGTCCAGCGCTACTTGCCCACCTTTGGGAAGGAGGTGGGAAGACTCTAGAACCCTGCCAGAGCCCTCATGCATCATTCCCAAAGCCCAGTGCCTCACTTATCTGGCTCTGGGAAGGAGGTGAAAGGGCTCTGGGATGTTTCCAAGGCCCTTGCACTGCTTACCTAAAGCATGGTAAGCCTGCAATTGCAGCTTTGCACAGGTGGGGGGAATAAATAAATGGAGGGTGGGTTTCCTCCGCTCTCTATTTACTTAATCATTTCCCTTACCCACACACACAAAGCTATGATAGTGTAATTAAAATAAGCATAGATGTGAGTTACCTGTATGTAGTAAAAAAAAATTAAGAGATGCGTCCCCAAATGCATACTTGAGTTGAAGGTGAGTCCCAGGTCTGAAATAGTTGAAGACTACAGTACTGCCTTAATGTATTACCGTATTTTTCGCCCTATAGGACGCACTTTTTCCCCTCCAAAAATGAAGGGGAAATGTGTGTGCGTCCTATGGGGCGAATGCAGGCTTTCGCTGAAGCCTGGAGAGCGAGAGGGGTCGGTGCGCACCAACCCCTCTTGCTCTCCAGGCTTCAGGAGAGCCCCAGCGCCAGCCCCACAAGGTCGGGGGACAGAGGGAGGTGGTACACCCCCATCCCGCTGTCTCCTGAAGTGGTTTGGAGGCTGACAGCGGGGAGACCCCGCTGCCTGCCCTGCAAGCTCCGGGGACAGCTGGGAGGCGCAGCGCGTCTTCCCGCTGTCCTGGACCTGGTCTGAAGGCGGGCGGCGGGGAGAAGAGTGCTTCTCCCTGCTGCCTGCCCCGCAAGCTCCGGGGACAGTGGGGAGGCGCAGCGCGTCTTCCCGCTGTCCCCGGACCTGATCTGAAGGCGGGTGGCGGGGAGAAGAGCGCTTCTCCCCACTGCCTGCCCCACAAGCTCCGGGGACAGCTGGGAGGCGCAGCGCGTCTTCCCGCTGTCCCCGGACCTGGTCTGAAGGCGGGCTGTGGGGAGAAGAGTGCTTCTCCCCACTGCCGTCCCCACAAGCGCCTGGGGGGGGGAAATAATTTTTTTTCTTTATTTCCCCCCCAAAAAACTTGGTGCGTCCTATGGGCCAGTGCGTCCTATGGGGCGAAAAATACGGTACTTAGAAAAGGAAACTGCTCCTCCTATTGAAAAAGAAAGGAACTACAACTCATGAATCTCTGAGTAACTGGGCTGGTAGATCAGTAGTACCAACATTGCTACCTAGGGGAAATATTGATTTAATAAATGTTAGCAATTTAAGAATTTTCAGCCACACCCCCAATTCACCAACTTCCTGTTCCTTTGCAACCTCAAACCACCACAGATGACAGAATGGCAAGCTACTTGTGAAGCTCCTGCACCCAACTGCTAAGGGCACCAACCTGCAAATGCTACAACAGCAAAGCCAAATGCTAATTTGCCTAGAGCACCCAGCCAAAGCAACAATATCCACTGGCTCTCATGATTCTACAGTTTCAGTCTTCACAGTTGTACACAGGAGTGTAAAAACGTGCACTCTTCCTGATGAATGTGAGGGATCTATGTATGATTTCTAGGGGTCCCCCAGGTCATTTCATAAGCTTTTATTTGTATGGCCCTATTTTTATGGGCTCCACCTAAGAACTAGCATCCTGTATTTTGTTCAGAGGTGACAAAGATGCTAAGAGGGAAACCTTAAGTACACTATGTGCTACCAAGGTGAGGTGGGAGTGGAAGGCTAGCCAAGTGGCAAGATGGTTAGAAGGAAATGGGACAAAGCAGACACCTAAGGAAAGGAGCTGAAGAATGGGAGGCACTCTCCTACTTTCTCCTACGTAGGACGGGGGCAAAGGGACCATTCAGCAGTGGCAGGAAAGCAAGGGAGGAGCACGTGTTAGTTCAATTCAAAATCCTTTATTAGGCATAGCACACCACACAATATCAAACAAACATCATATACAGACTGTATAAAATACGGGCTCAGCGAACACAATTTATCCCAGTCCTATTCTTAACTCCAAAAATAAATCGATGTACATAGATAATATAATACAACACAGCAACATCACCTACCATTAAGAACCACTAAGTCTCTTTATCATGGCCCATTCTTTCTTCATGGACAGCACTTAAAAATTCAGCCACTATAATAGTAATTTGATCATCGCTATCCGCCAGCAGGTCCTGAACAGTTGGTTGTGTAAAAATCTGTCTATTAAATTTTAGGGCCTCAAATAATTGTCTTCTGGCATAACTGCCAAAATCACAGGAAAAGAATATATGCTCTAGAGTATCAGGTTCCTGTTTTCTGCATTTGCAGAGACGCTCTGATTCTGGGATAGCTAAGTATCTTCCTCTCACTACCACCGAGGGAAACACGTTAAATCTGGCCAACATAAACAGCCTACAGCACGTGTTAGTATAGTAGCCAGATCTGGACAAATTCTGCCAACTGTAGCTTCTGCTGTCACTGCTACATGATGACCTGGAAGTTATGAGAGTAAAGAAAGACAGTTCTTCGGGCACAGAATTTGGGCATGGGCAATTTCAAATTTACTGAACTTAACCGTTTACTGCAAGCTACACAGTGGTCAGTACTGACTAGAATAATAGAAGAGCTAAAGCAAAAAAAATAATAACCACTCAGTTATTGTCTTGGTAGGATTAGGCATTTGCACAGCACAACAGTTCCCCCACAAAATATTTCCCCTTCAGCCCCACTTACAGTCTCATTTCTGATGGGTGTGTGTCATCATTGTCTCCCATCACAATTATCCCTTTTAGTTTCACATTGCCGGTAAAACTGCAACAAGAGACAGATTGCTGGTTTTCCAAGTACAGTAGATTTAAAGCATTTTTTAACAATCCAGAAGAGGTGGTGTTGTACTAAAGTGTAACATAATCTGTACTCATATGATTAAAATCTTGCAGTAAGAATGTCACACCTTCAACATTGTCCGATGACTCTTTAGAACAGTGTTTCCCAAACTTTGGTCTCCAGCTGTTTTTGGACTACAACTCCCATCATCCCTAGCTAGCAAGACCAGTGGTCAGGGATGATGGGAATTGTAGTCCAAAAACAGCTGGAGACCAAAGGTTGGGAAACACTGCTTTAGAACATTGGAAAGACTGCTGCTGTGGGTTGCCATCTTTACCACCAGTCATACTGCCGCCCAGTCTACCCACAGCTCCTTCTGCAGCCCCCTCTGAAATGTCTATTATGGCATCAGCTGCTGGAGAGTGCCATAAACACTTCACATATCCCTAACATATCACTCTTTTTGTGGATTTTTAATTGCAACCTGCTTTGAGAGTCAGTCTTTCCTGAAAATCAGGTAGAAACAAAAATAAAATTATAGTAGCTATCTTCCAAAATTACCTCTTACAGCTTGACTGCCACCCAAATGCTCTGCATTTCAAGCTACATTTCAAGAGTGAGGAAAACAGCACTGAACATGGAGAGACGTGAATGTCAATAAATCATGCACTCATGCAAAATAGGTACTTACGGAATATTAAACAAAAGCTCTTCATCATCATCGCTTTCTACAAACTAGAAGAAACATAAAACTCCATTTAATATAAGGAAATTTATATCCAGTGAATAAAAATGTTGTCCTGCATGGCACCTTGAGAACACCAGAGGCCACTTTTGGGTTGTAATTTTTAAAGAACAAGTTCCTAGCCATCACAGCTAAGAAGAAAAGTCTGAATGCATGCAAGCCGGGCAGTAGCAACATAAACTGAAAGAAAGCCTTGCAAATAAATGTACATATGTTACCTCAGCCCACATATTTCAGCAAATAAGTTATGCTACTTATTCATTTTCTCCTTGAAAAATTGAGGAGGAATCTGCTTCCACTCTGCAAGACCACCCTCTTGGATTGCCTGGAAGCAATAATGATCCACCCTAGGCAGGTGGCTATTTCCAAGCCTGGGGGAGAGGCCATCTCTTATGCCTCCCAGAACTAATGTGCTGTGACTCACAGACCACACCTGCTGTCAGTCTAACCCTGCTCTCTATGCCAATACCATTCTTGCCCAGATAATTCTATGTAACTTCAAAACCTGAATTTTAAGTGCACAGACAGAAAATATATAATTTGCCTTAATTCATCTCAGTTGCAGAATTCTGGACATCTAGGCAAACACATACAGATCCAAGTCTGTCTTCTTTAAAACCTCTTTGCACTTTAAATCCAATACAGGCAAGTATAACTTTAACTCAACTACCTACAAAACAGTCCTATAACATAGTGTGCACTGGGAATCTATCAGGAGACATAAGCAATAGTGCCAGATGGCACAGCCACCTCTCTGACCCTTTCCAGTCAACACACAAATTGACTGGACCAGGTGGTGTAACAAGACCTGTCCCTTCACAGTCTATGTATTACGTACATTGACAGACAGTACTGGAAACCAGTAAGTTTTTGCTTCTAAAAGTAGGGATGTCTTATCTCTCTCTAACCTGAAAAGTACACTGGACATCCTCAACCCTTTGTCTCATATGTTCAAGTTCTAATGGGAAAATAGCATCATGCTTCACATTACTGTTCCCATCCTAAGTATACTGTATGCCTTCTGAAGTAATTTATATTTATATTGATGGAGTTAACTTTCATAGTAAGCATGCAGACTCCGGTCAATCTTATTTGCCATATTAAATTTCTGAGCCCTCATAAGAAGAGCTGCTGGATCAGGCCAATAACCCATGTAGTCCAGCATCCTGTTCTCACAGTAGAGAACCAGATGCCTGTAGGAAACCCACAAGTAGGACCCGAGAACAAAAGCACTCTCCCTTCCTACAGTTTCCAGAAACTGGTATACAGAAGCATCACCATGGAGGCAGAGCATAGCCATCATGGCTAGTAGCCACGGATAGCCTTAACTCCATAAATCTGTCCCATCCTCTTTTAAAGCCATCCAAGTTGGTGGCCATCACCACCTCCTGTGGGAGCGAGTTCCGGAGATTAACTATGTGCTGCATGAAAAAGTACTTTATTTGTCCTGAATCTTCCAACATTCAACTTCACTCGGTGTCCATCAGTTCTAGTGCTTTGAGAGAAGAAAATGGTTTTTTTCCTATCCACTTCCTGAATGACATGCATAATTTTATAAATTTCTATCATGTCACCTCACACCCGCCTGTTCTCTAAACTACAAAGTCCTGAATGCTGCAACTTTCCCCCATACGTTTTCCGGGTAAAACTCTAGTTTTTGTTTTCTAAGCATGCCGGTTTTCAATTTATACTGTTAAGAAGCCACCTTCAGATAGCTTACCTAAGAGTCAGCTTACAAATATCTTAAATAGATAAGCCTTGTTTCTACGGCAACAGAATAAACACCGTTACGTCTCTGGAAAATGCTTAGGATTTTTAAAAGTTTCCACTTCATAACTGAGTTATAATTTGTACGTGGAAAAATACCTTTCTGCGCAGTTACCACATGCATCCAATAACAATGAATGGGCGGGCGAGTGCCTGGGCGTTTGACACACACGCTTGACCTTCCCTCTGCCCCTCCCCATAACCAGCACCTTCGCTGGGTCGAGATCTACGCCAGGAATGGGGAGCCCTGTGGCCCTCCAGATGTTGCTGGACTCCAACTCTCATCAGGCTCAGCCTGATGGCCAATGATAGGGATGCATGGGTGCAGCCAGGGGGAGCAGCAGGTGCCCCCCATCAAGTAAATAAATAAAAAATTCTTAACTAACTGAACAATTGCGTCGAAGACAACTCGATTCTGACCCCCTAACCTAAAACCTGCCCCTCCCGCAAAAATAAATCCTGGATGCACCCATGCAGGGATGTCAGGAGTTCGGATCCTTCAGCAACATGGGATCTAGTGTAGCAACCTGTGCTGGTGCATTGCACCAACGTCCTCCAGGTGTTGTCGAGCTACAACTCCCTGGCACAGACCACGGCGAGGCCTGGTAGGAGCTGCAGTTCAGCAGCACCGAAACGGCCACAAGCTCCTCCTCCCCCCAACCCCTCCGGGAGGCGAGAGAGAGAGGGCAGACCTTCTGGCGGTCCCCGCGGTCTTCCCAGGCGCGGAAGACAAGAGCCCCGCTGCCTTCCCTCCGCTCGTTCAGGCACTCCAGGCGCTCGCGGTCGATGCGCAGGTAAAGGCCCCAGGCCTGGCCGCGCCGCTCGGGAGGCTCTTCGTGGTCGTCGCTATGGCAACAGCTGCCCCCGCCGTGACTGTGCCCGTGAGACATGGCCGAGCGCGAGGCGACGCCCCCCGCACGCCCGTTCCCCGCAACGACAGCAGCAAACACGCAGCCACACGCACTGAGCAGAGGGAAAGAACCCGGATGTCAACAATGGCCGAGCATGCGCTGTGCGGCCTTCAAAGGCATCTCCCGGCCCTGTGAGAGATGAGGCCGGCCTCCCTTGGCTCCTCCCGCGTCTCTTGAAACACGGTGCGTTTGTCACAGAGCTAGAAAAAGTACAGAGTGTCCCCGCACAGCCTGAACTAATCTAGTCCAACCCCTTGCAATGAAGAAATATGCTGGTAGCCCATGTGGGGATCGAACCTGCGAACTTGGCATGATCAGCACCACGCCCTAACCACCTGAGCATTTATCATTAATGTTACTGTTATTAGTTACGCACTCTTCATCCCAAGGTCCCAGGGCAAGTTATAACATTAAAACACAATATAAAAAAACAGTTCAAAACATCTTACAACCCCAACAGCAATATGAGTCTTAAATGTACAAATATCAAGTGTCAGTAAGCAACTGAGGTATAAGTGACATTCATGTGCCATTACTTGGTCATAGACAGTGTCTCCTGAAACCAAGTCACACTCTTTATACCAGAGCTTTCCAAACTTTTAATGTTGGTGACACTTTTTAGACATCCATCATTTCACAACACAGCAATTCAGTTTTACTAGCAAACCAGAGGTTAAATTAACCCCTTTCCAGCTCCGGGAGGAATGCAGAGAGTGTTCGTATGACACACTAATGTGTCACGACACCGTTTGGAAAGCTCTGCTTTACATGTAGACACGATAGAATTGCCACATGCCACTACCAAGACACATATGCAGGTTGTGATCTTGAACTCAGAGAATCCTTGAATTATTTCATTTATTCTTAGTAGTCCACCTGCCATACTTTCATGGCATTTACAATGGCCCTGTGGACACATTTGGAAATTATTGCCTTGTGGCAAGTATGGGTGATCTGTGGCCTTCCACATGTTGTTGAACTCCCAAGTCGCAGCAAGCAAAGCACACACCTCAACAAACAATGCAGAACAGACAGACACAAATGTCCAGTGTTTGGCTTTTATTGAGACACAATTTTCTTCCTTTCATATAACTTATCTAGTTAAAATATTCATCTCCATATAGTTACCACAAAAAAGTAAAATAGAAAACTGTTATTTACAGCTGTGGGAAACAAAAGACAAATGCAATTCAGCATTACCTTTTCCTTGTAGTATGCAAAAAAAAAAAAGGAAGAAAGGGGAGGAAGGGCACTTTCATTCAATTCCTTTGCATGTAGAATAGCTCTGAAAATTGTACCCATTTTAAAATGTGTGGGAAGTCCAAAGAAGAATCAGAATTGGAGTCATTTTACTCTGCACGAGATTGTTTGTGTATCACCCAGGCACTGAAAAGCTTAAAAAAATGCTTTTTAAGCCAACTGATCTAGCATCTGGCTGGAGAAAAAGCCCACCTGTAAAATAGAGGGGTATGACAATGTGCTAGTTCATTCTCCATTGGGTCCGCTTTTCCTATTTGAGAAAATTTGTTCCAGTATCACTGAGCTAGATGTCACAGTATTTGCACTGCAACTTTCATCGGACAATGCCACCTAACTAGTCCGTAATACTGATAAGACAGCTGAAGTCTCAGATTAGACACAAAGGGTGGAATATACTCGATGGCTCAGTTTCAGTGGTGGAATACACCCGATGGCACAGCTGACAGCAGCAGCAAGTATCATCCAGACACTCATCTCTACCAACAAGATGGCAATAGCAACAACTAGAAATTAAGGGGCAAACCCTGATCTCAGAGAACTAGCCCACCCAACTGCCCATTTTTAGTCAAGCAAGCCTGATATCACATCATTCCGGTCCAGTGGCTGCCACAGTCACCGCCCCCCTGCCATAACATTGTGTGCTGTACACTCTGGAGCTTTCTCCTACACCAGGGCTGTTGCAGACTAATGATATCACACACTGCAAGGTGGGAGGGGCTACAGCCAGCTGACCATTTCAAATACACAATTCCTCAGATGCTTCCTTGGTTAGTAAAAACAGGGAAACCACCCACGTTTCCTTTACTCTTTGTGGCTAACAGAAGGGATATTTTCCAGGGTCAAATGCTCTTTCCTCAGTGATTGATAATTCTTCAATCCCCCCCCCCCATCCACACCACCGATCCCAATTATTACAAGGAGAAAATACATTAAGTACAACAGTTGGCAGAAGATTTATCTATATAATAAACTAAATTAATACAGCAAAATGAAGTACAGCAAAAAGCAAAAAGGAGCATGATTTTCTTTTCTTTTTTTCAACATCACAACACACCTTGAAATGCTACACGATGTCATTAAAGCTTCCGGGGAACTTTAATCAGCTCCAAACAGCATGAGAGAGACCAAGAGTCCCGTTTTCAAACACCATCATCATTAAAATTTTCATGTGTGTGTGTATGTGTGCATGTGTATAAAACTGGAACTTCGAGGGACATTGGGGTGCTTTTTTCAGCTTGAACAGAGAGAACATCAAGAGGGTTTTCAAACCCTGCATGGCACACACTTCATAGGTCCCATCGAGCCCCAAGCATTGAGGAATTAGCAGCACGGTTTTTTAAAGGTAAGCAGGGCTTCTTCAGCTGCTGCAGTTCGGTTAACACCACCGAGTGTCAGTCAAACTGTGGAACATCCTTGCAAGGCCTGAGTTTACAAGAGCGAGGCTGAAAAACCACTGAAGAAAGAGATTCCCATCTTCCACTTTCACGTGATCAGGAAAGGGCTAGGCTCCTTCATAAACCCCCTAGCCGAACTTCATGCAGCCTCGGCAACCAGAAAAACACACCGTCAAGTCTCCCAAAACTGATTCAGACCTGCCCAACCAACAACCCCCATCACCATCAGCATAAATAATAGTTAAAGCCTGTGCTCCCTCCAGCTGCTGAAAAAGCAGGCCCCCAAAAGTACAGCTGCCTCAAACTCCTCAGACAGACAAGAAAGATGTAACTCCCAGTGGATTTTCTCCCTTGGCCTCTTGCAGGTCCAGATTCTACTCAGTTGCACAAGCTGCCGCTTCAAGGTAGACAAAACACCTGCATCTTTTGCCTGGAGCTCCTTCTAAGATTAGGTGCCGTCCAAGATTCTTGGGCGAAAGAAGTTTCATCATCTTCCCATCTAGAAGCTCAATGTGAAAACGAAGACAGGCTGTAAAGCTACTCCATGCATCTCTCCCAAAGTTCCTTGCAGGGAACTGATTAAAGTGCCAGTTGTTGTCATCATTTTTTAAAAAAAGTCAGAAAACAGTCTGACCAAAAACTGGAAGCGGGTATTAGAAGAACAACAACACCCCCAAACCCACCAAGAGAGGGGTTAGGAGCAATGACACAAAACCTTAAACATCACTATTCATTTTTTAAAATAAATTTGGCTTTCAAAAGCAGAGATCAGTCTCCAATTCATCAGACTGCTTTAAATTTAGATTTCTGCAACCTGCCATTTTCTCTCCCCTCCTGAGGCTCCTCCTCTCAGATCCTGTGCTGTTTTTCCTATGAGTTTAAAAGGAAGAGGAAGAAGTGGAAGAGCTTTATCATGTGTTTTTTGCCAAATGAAGAGAAGGGAGAAATGGCAGGGGGCAGGGACTGTTTTGTGTCCATATGTAGAAAGGCCTAATCAACACATATCTGGCATGAGAGTTTTAGGGATAAGAGGGAAAATGGGGATTTAAGAATTGAGGGGATAAGAACGTGCTGCACCAGGGATGATTTGATAGAGGGCTGGCAAAACCATGGGGTGGATCTAGGGCTCTGGGATTCTAAATGGGGTTTGAGAAGCAGCAGTGGCTGCTACAGTCACAAGTAAAGGCCTTTGTTCGTAACAGTACCAGCAAAAAAGAACTCTCCAAACTGGATGCTAGGAGAGATCAAGATCCATACATATTGGGACTGAGAAAAGAACACTGTAGGTAGAGGAAGAAGGTATTCCTTTCCATTCTGGAGTTCAGAGAAAGAGACTGAAGGAAGAGCAACAGTTTGTGGACCTTCTTATCTCAGCAAGTGCCAAGACTTCACATTTTAAAAAACGCTGGGTGAAGAGACCAGGTTGTAGGAGCAGAGGAAGGAACTGGAGGGCTGCTTTGAACAATACTGTGCTGTTGGTCTTAAAATTGGGCTTGGGGGGATTCTTAGCCACCCCAACCCCTCCCTGTTTTCCCATTAAGCACTGCTTCCATCAAAAGAGGAGGAGAATAATTCCCTTCTCGCTCAGGCATGGGTGTCTTTATCTCCGAGAAAATCGGTTTTTGAACTCTTTAATCGTCTTCGCCATCATAGGTGCAATCTCTGAAACAACACAATAAAGACAGAGAGAAAAGGAAAGTTGAGACCATCTCGTGCAAGAATGTGCTTGATCGGATTCCAGTTAGTGCCTCTGGAATACAGAACCCCCAAATTGATGTTTAAAATAAGATTCTAGCCCTTTAAATCAAGATGTCCTACAGCTCCAGCATTGTTCCCGGGCTGTATTACAATGTATACCAACAGCTACGAGTTCAAGCAGAGCATAACCCCTAGAGAAAGCTGCATTCCCACATTTGCCTTACTTACTCTTCACAGGAGGCTTCCTGGAGTCATAGCCAGCAGAGGAGGCACTGCCCAGGGACGGCCCCGAGTGGCCGCTGCTAGTGCTGGGTCCATCGTAGGACTGTTCCTCTTCTGTGTGAACAGTGCTGGTTTTAGCTGGCGTGAAGTACACTGGTTTGATCCTAGACAGAGAGAAAAGACACAAGATTGCTCTGTGTGCACCCAAGAAATCACACTGCCGCCGGAATAAGTGAGGCAATTTCAATCTCTCTGAGTTTAAGCTGAGCTTAAGTTGGCAGAATGTAGACGAGAGGGTGTCAGTTTAGAACCAGGGAGAGTGGAAGCTCCCTTTTTCTCAGCCTAACATCCCTCACAGGGAGGTTGCAAGGATTAAAAAAACAACACCAGACTAACAATGAATGGAAGAGAAGATATTATAGCACCACTGCTAGATCTGAACCGTCTTAAGCAATCTTCTCCAACCTACTACCCTCCAGATGTTTTGTAATACAACTCCAATCAGCCCCAGCCATCATACTTGCTATGTGAAAGCAACTGCTAGACCAAAAAACAATCAAAACTGTACACTTCAGCCTCACGGACGCTTGCTCCCTCTCCCTACAAATTGTCTCTTGTTAGTCTGGGCCCTGCTAGGCTCAAGGAATCATCAGCTTCTGCAAACACCAGAACAGCCACAATGGGCCAAAATGGAGGAGAGGAATGAAAAGTACACATCTTGTAAGCTGCTTGGAACTTTTCCTGAATCATAGTGACAATGGCACCTTAAGAACAAGGAAGAGCCCTGCTGGATCCGGGAATAGCAGTCATCTTGCCCAGCATTCTGTTTGCACAGTGGCCAAGCCAAAGCCCTAAAACAGGACCTGAGGGCAACAGCAACACTTCTCACTTGTGATTCTTTGGCAATCAGAACCCAATACGGTTAAAAGACAACGCCATACCCAGTAAGAAGCTAAGGAGAACCACAACGGCATCTTAGCGAATGTGGAATTGTAACTTTATTGGACTGTATAGGGAAAATGCTGGAATGTGTCAAAGTGAGCTGCCAGAAACCCACTGGTTGATAAAGTGCAAATCGGGAATTAGATTAAATCACCAAATTAACACCCCCAAGTCCTCTCCTCCTCAACATTACAAAAAAAAAGTGACTATGTGGTTTCAGACTCACTTGATTTTCTCTGGGACTGCAGCTCCTCCAGTCCCAAATTTTGCTTGCCGTCTCAGCACATCCCGGGGCGGCTTGGCCACTGAATTGACAAAAGCCATCTTGGCTACTCTGCCTAAAAGGGTGAGCAAATGGAGAAGGATCAGGTTAAACAAAAAGCGCTTTGCAAGGAAAACCCATATATCCCTCCCCCCCCGCTCATGGCCTCAAGCCGCTCATGGAGCAGGGGGAGGCTTTCTCCCAACATCAAGCAGATGGCTTGCATTCTCTCTGATGAAAGCTTCCTTCTGCTGCACCTTTTCCTGCATGAAATACCCGAATGATGCCAGTGATAGCATCTTCCCTCTGACAACACGCAATACACATACAAGCCATTTCACTGCTAACTACCAAGAGCAACTCAAGCATGCATGATTAGATTCACAGTCTTTTAGGACAGGGGGCACCTGATATGTAGGACATGGCTACGGCCCCTTTAAAAGAACCAACTCTGGGAAATATTCAGCAGTCAAAGTTTCCTCCCCCCCCCCCACCATCACTGCAACACTGGAGATAGGAAAAAGTTATTTCATTAGAAATATGCCTTCCAAAGAAGGCAGATTAAAGCAGGGGTTGGCAAGGTTTGCCTTGCCTGGGCCGGTTCACGCCAGCAGAAATCCTTCTGTGGGCTGGATCGTGTGAGTGCGTGCACTCGCAATTTCCGGCATCTGCGTCTGCGCAGATGCGATTTCCAGCACTGCGGAAGCAAGTCCCTGCGCCGTGCTGTGCTGGTTTAGTGCAGCATGTGGAGACTCGCCGAGCAAGCAGCTCGGTTCGGGGGCGGCTCGTGGGCTGGTTAAACGACCCCCCATGGGCCATTTGTGGCCCATGGGCCTTAGGTTGCAGACCCCTGAATTAAAGGAACAGGGGCCCCAATCCCAGATGGAGTGCATCAACCCTACTCTGTAGAACAAGGTAGTGCTGCCAACATTTCTGCTGGCTATTGTACAGTGGTGCCCCGCAAGACGAATGCCTCGTAAGACGAAAAACTCGCTAGACGAAAGAGTTTTTCGTTTTTCGATGTGCTTCGCAAGACGAATTTCCCTATGGACTTGCTTCGCAAGACGAAAACGTCTTGCAAGTTTGTTTCCTTTTGCGTAAAACCGTTAATACCCAGGGTGCATTGCTTGAAGAGGTGCAGTTGCGACTTGACTTCGAGGAGCGGTGTGGTAGCCTTTTTTGAGGTTTTTGAAGACTTTGCTGATTTTTGAAGATTTTCCAAAACTTCTTTTGCAGCCATTTGGTAAGTTAAACTTTTAAAACTTTTTGGGGGGGTTTTGGATTTTGGGTTGGGGTGTTTGGAATTCAAGGACTTGGTGTTGGGAAGGGGTTTGCAAGAATCTGGAAACTTGTGTGGTTTTTTTCTGCATTTTTATGATTTTTTTGTGACCATTGGGCCACTCTGCTGTTTTTTTTAAAAAAAAAATATGGGTTTGAATTTCTGTGTGGTGGCTGGCTGGGGGAACAGTTGAGGAGGGATTTGCAAGAATCTGGGAGCTTGTGTGGGTTTTTTTTTTAATTTTTATGATTTTTTGTGACCATTGGGCCATGTTGTTTTTTTAAAAAAAAATTCTGGATTTGGATTTCTGTGTGGTGGCTGGCTGGGGGAACAGTTGAGGAGGGGTTTGCAAGAATCTGGGAGCTTGTGTGGTTTTTTTTGAATTTTTATGGTTTTCTGTGACCATTGGGCCACTCTGCTGTTTAAAAAAATTTCTGGATTTGAATTTCTGTGCGGTGGCTGGCTGCGGGAACAGTTGGGGAGGGCTTTGCAACAGTTGGGGAGGGGTTTGCAATTTCTGTGTGGTGGGTGGGTGCTGGGGGAACAGTTGAGGTTTTTGAAGACTTTGGTGATTTTTGAAGCTTTTCCAAAACTTCTTTTGCAGCCATTTGAGGTTTTAGAAGACTTTGCTGATTTTTGAAGATTTTCCAAAACTTCTTTTGCAGCCATTTGGTAAGTTAAACTTTTAAAACTTTTTGGGGGGTTTTTGGATTTTGGGTTGGGGTGTTTGGAATTCAAGGACTTGGTTCTGGGTTTGAATTTCTGTGTGGTGGGTGGCTGGGTGCTTTTGAATTTTTTGGATGTGAAGCACTGATTCTTTTTTCCCCCTGAGTTTGCGAAGGTAGGAGCTGTGCTGCCATGGGACCCAAGAAGACTGCTGCTGCAGAGGCCGGCGAGAGGAAGAAGGAGAAGGTGACGCTGGAAATGAAGAAGGAGATCATCCGGAAGCACGACGGTGGAATGCGTGTGACAGACCTCGCCAGGGAGTACGGGAGGAATCCATCGACCATCGGGACCATCCTGAAGATGAGGGAGAAGATCCTTGCGACTGATGCAGCCAAGGGAGTCACCAGGATCGTGAAGAACCGCCCAGCTGTTCTGGAGGAGGTCGAGAAGTTGCTGCTCATCTGGTTAGAAGAGAAGCAGCGTGCAGGGGACACAGTGACTGAGGCCGTCATTTGTGAGAAGGCCAAGGCCTTGCACGCAGACCTCATCCAGGAACAGCCAGGAACCTCAGGCGAGCCAGAAGTCTTCAAGGCAAGCAGAGGTTGGTTTGACCAGTTCAAGGCAAGATCTGGAATCCACAGCGTGGTCAGGCATGGAGAGGCTGCCAGTTCTGATGTTCCTGTGGCTGAAGACTTTGCAGCAGAGTTCCTGGAGGCTGTGAAGATGGAGGGCTATGTTCCACAGCAGGTCTTCAATTGCGACGAGACCGGGCTGTTTTGGAAGAGGATGCCCAAAAGGACTTTCATCACACAGGAGGAGGCCAAGTTGCCTGGCCACAAGCCCATGAAGGACCGTCTGACCCTGCTCTTCTGTGCCAATGCAAGCGGCGACCTGAAGATCAAGCCCCTGCTGGTGTACCACTCGGAGAACCCACGGGCCTTCAAGAAACACAAGGTCGACAAGGAGCAGCTGAGTGTCATGTGGCGATCCAACAGCAAGGCTTGGGTCACACATGTGCTGTTTGTGGACTGGGTCAATCTTGCTTTTGGCCCTGCTGTCAAACAGTACCTGCTGGACAACGACCTGCCGCTGAAGGCTTTGCTTCTGATGGACAATGCTCCTGCTCATCCTAAAGCCCTTGAGGAGGACTTGTTGGAGGAGTTCAGCTTCATCAGCATCATGTTCCTGCCGCCTAACACCACGCCACTGCTCCAGCCGATGGATCAGCAGGTCATCGCCAATTTCAAAAAACTCTACACCAAGGAGCTTTTCAGGCGATGCTTCGAGGTGACTGATTGCACCACCATCACCCTGCGGGAATTCTGGAAGGACCACTTTGACATCGTCACCTGCTTGAAGATGATCACCACGGCCTGGAACGGGATCAGCCAGAGAAATTTGAATTGCGCTTGGCGCAGCCTGTGGCCGGACTGTGTGGCACCAAATGACTCTGATGCACCAGAGTCAACAGTGGTGCAGGACATTGTTGCCTTGGGGAGGACCATGGGCCTGGAGGTCACAGAGGAGGACGTCAGCGAGCTGGTGGAGGAGCACGACCACGAGCTGACCACCCAGGAGCTGGTCGAACTGCAGGCAGAGGCTGCGCAGGAGCAGGCCTCGCTGGAAGAGGAGGAAGCAACTGAGGAACGGCTGTCCTCCAAAGAACTGAGGAACATTTGCATGAAGTGGAAGGATGTGCAGGCTTTTGCACAGCGGCACCACCCTGACAAGCACGTGGTACATGACCTTGCAAACACTTTTGATACGAGGGTCATGTCGCCTTTCAGGGAGGTGCTGAAAAGGCGGATGAAGCAGCAGACCATGGACAGGTTCTTCAGCAAGAAGCAAAGAGTGGAAGAGGAACCTTCTTCAAGTGGTCCCCCAGAGTCTTAGAAAATGTACTGTTCACTTTGTTGATTTTTAAATGTTTTTCTGTCATGTTTAGAAACTTAATTTATTGTTCCTTCAATTTTTGAAATGCTCTTTACAGTATGTGTGACTTTAAAGAGCACTTAATAAACTCTTGTTGTACCAAATTTGGCTTTGTTTGGACTTTTTTTAACCATAGGAACGCATTAATTGAATTTCAATGCATTCCTATGGGATTTCGTGCTTCGCAAGACGAAAAATTCGCTAGACGAAAAAACTCACAGAACGAATTAATTTCGTCTTGCGAGGCACCACTGTAGTCATTCCTTGATTTGTAGATGTAAGCAGGCAATAATATTTCACTCCATGCCGTTAGAAGCTTCTTGCTTTAAAAAGATACAAGAGAGAGCCAGAGCACTTCGCTATTAGTTAATAACCTTGGAGAGTCAGCTGTGAAAGGGCTACAGGACAGATTCTCATTTCCTAGAATGGAGCCAAGTCTTCAGATAACTCATGTTATCATGGATAGCCATGCCTCTGAAGGAGCTTTGACTCAAGACCCAAAAATACTTCTAAAATGGTCATATCTTGTTTGTCCTTTTTCTTCTGCCTTTAACAAAGGCACAAGGAAGCTAAATGAGTGAAGATCCCATTAGGGCTGCCATATGTCTGGAATTTCCTCGTAAACAGCGCCTAGGCAGAAATCGCTTAAATGTCCTGGAAAATGTGGACATACGACAACCCATGTCGGAAGTGTAGGTTTTGGCAAAGTTCCTTAAAAATAGCTCAAAACTTCATTATTTTTTGAGATTTTGTAAAAAAATCTGTGTCTGGATTTTCACTTTTTGAAATATAGCAACCCTACATTACACATCAGACTGGTGCTGACTCTCTTTTTAGCACCTGCTGAATACTTTCCTTTTTAAACAAACCTTTTATGTGAAGATATTTACCCCAGTGTGTACCTGTACTGGATTAAAAACTGTGTTTATATATGAAATTGTTTAAATCATTTTTTTTAAATGTATGAAATGATTTTATATAGGTTTTACTAGTTGACTTTTTAAAATTGCTAAATCATTTAAATATGTTTCACAGGAAACCATTCACAAATGAAAGTAAATAAGCCAGATTTTCCTTCTCATTGTTTCCAGACTTGATGCTAAATTTCTGTCCACCTAAGCTACTACTGCTGAAGTCAAAAGGGCAGGACTATTTTTTATTATTTTTTTAAAGTTGGCCGTTCTCATCCACACTTCCTTTCAGTTTCATAAGCAAATGTTTCATAAGCATTTCCCCCTCAAATCCCAGGCCTTCACATTCTACCTTTGGGTTTATTGGCATGAGCCGACTGGATGTTTTTGGTCAACATCAGCAGCCGCTGCTCTCGGGCATCATGCAGGCGCAAGTACATCTCCCGCCACGACTCAAACTCCTCTGGCTTCTCCTTCTTGAAGTCGCGAAGGCAGTGATTGTGCCACAACTGATCTGTGTCCTCGATTAAAACCTGCAAGCCATGAGCAGAGAAAAGGCTTGAGCCCAGCAAATGGGAAAGACAGAAGGCAAAACATTGGACAAACACCGCAGGGGATTAAATTAATTCTCTACACATCCACTTGGAACTGCTTTTCTAAAGGCAGGCTTCTTAAAGACAGAGCTCTCTGCACTGCTCTTGAGAGACCACTTGTACCACCTGCCTCCTGGTTGTCTGGGGAGGCTGCATTTCATTCCCCCTCAGAGCACAAATTAAAGGGCTCTTGAGTGTGTTTTTTCACTCTCCAAAAACATGTGACACTTTTCTCTTTTTTCACCTCTGTTTATACCCCCGAGGCTCATTTAGAGCAGCAACAGCTGCTGACCAACCTGCGCTGCTCTAACCAAGATCTAATTCCCTCTACTGAGCACAACTCAGAATGAAAAACGCAGCATCCGCTCCATCGCAGTCTAGGGAACCCTAATCCAGCTGTGCTCTAAGAGATTCTGCCTTGTGGGAAGGTAGTAAAAATCCACATGTACTATGAAAGCACCCCACCCCAAACCAATGCCTTCCTGATGCTTTGGGTTACAATTTCTACCAGCCCCATCCAGCACTGCAAGCAGTCAGGGATGATGGCAGTGGCACTCCAAAATGTCTGGATGGCACCAGATTGGGGCAAGTTGTATTAAGGTTTCTCATCAAAACACAACTGGTATGATGTTGAACAAAGTGCTTGCTGCCTTAAGGAGGAAACACACATGCACCCTGATATATCTGTGCTGCCTTTTTTTTTAAGCCATCAACAAAGAAAAAAAAACCAAGAGGCTGATCGATTTTGTAATTCAAAATCTGAATTAGGAAGCCTAAACAGCTAGAACTTCAAGTTTCACATAAGAATTTGATCTCGGTGCCAGAAATGCTGGCCAGCACCCCCCAACTTTAAAGCTATGAGGTTCTGAACTAAAATGTTACTATTCAACACAGATGTAGTTCAACTGACCCTTTTCCTGAAAAGCAGTCAGGCTCATTGTATTCAATACTGTACATAAACATTAAGTAGTTAATGATTTACACCCTTAGTAAGGTTGGTAAAGCAAGGGAAGGTGTGTCTTTGGAGTAAGTCAGATAATTTTCATACGGGTGAAATCAGTTGCATCCTGTCCAACTAGGACACCACTTTGGCCAGTGTTGAGCAAACACAACATAATGATTATGAGCAGCCTTCTGGCTCCAGTTGAGGACAGGAGCGGCAGCTAGATTTATAGCTCAGTAGTTTTTTAGGCCTTTAAATTTAGTTTTAAACTTAGTTTTGCCTTTTTAAACACTTTTAAACCAAACTATTTTTGCATGTTGGAAAAGCAGCAGACAAGACTGTGGCTAACTGCAATTAACAGTTTATGTTTTGTCAGCTTTCCTGTGGGAGCTTCAGATGAGTAAGCATTTTATAGATAAGACACAACAGCTGCCCTATCATCTTGACCATGGAGCATGTCGATACTAAAGGAGGGAGACCCAATTTGCTCTCCCTTCTCAGCTCCAAGGCTGCCTTTCCTGAGAGGGTGTCTGGGAACCCATGCAAAGAACACTGTGAGCAGCCTTCTTCAACCTGGGACAACCCACATGTTACCAGACTAAAACGCCAAAAACCCCTGACCATTAGCTGTGCTGGCTGGAACTAATGGAGTTGGAAGTCCAAGTCTTCTGGAGTACAGCAAGTTGGGGAAGGCTGGGGAATGTCCGAGGGGGACAGGGAAGACCTGGGTTCAAATCCCTCACTGAGTGATCATCAGTCTAAGCTACCTCACCGGATTGTTGTGAGGTCAAAATGGGAGGGGGGAGAGAAGTGAGTCACTTACATTGGCCTGAACTCACTGGAAGAAAGACACAGATAAATGGAAGAACTCATCATACTAATATTAGTATATACTAATATTGGTGGGGAGGGATGGAACCCCCTCATAAAAACGACCAGTGAGCAATGAACATGCTCTGTGGCATGGAATGCCGACTCTGCAAGTATGGCTGAAGGAGAAAGGAATATCCTACAGATGGACATGACTTACTGGCCGGCACCTGAACAGGAACATTCTGTGCTGCAAAAATTTGTTGCAGATCCCAGGAAACAGAATCCAGGATGCAAAACTACATAGAGAGGAAGGAGCAGTCTTGTTTCCTAATGCATGGGATAACCAGGGGCAGGTTCAAGTCACTCTTTTGAGCCCCCAATGTAAGTAAATGGGGCTGCCTTTCATTACTGCAGGAGGCAGTAAAGCACTGGCAGCTGGGGGCACAGCTGAATAAGGAAGTGGCAGCTAGTGCCTATTGGGACCAATAGGGCAGAAGGCAGGGAGAACAACAGTAGGTGAACCCAGAGCCAAGTGATTCTTGTTTTGTCTCCATCTTCCTCCCTGCTGAGCTCTATAAGGGCAACACTGAGGCTAAGGAGAAGGAAGCCGACAGCTAGTGCTACCCTAGACTGGTTGCAAGTAAGAAGATAAGCAAGCGGGGGCTGGATGAGGGCAGGCAGAGGCTGATGGGGCAGCCTGACACTTCCCCTAATGGACCAGCCTCCACTAACACACACTAATCACAGCCGGTAATGGAACAGCAGCAGCAACAGATGCAAACACTTCTTGGCCCCGACTCTCCCACACCATCTCATAACACTCACGTGATTGCAGTCCTCAATGCGGTACAGTTGCTCCGGGGTGCATCTCTCCAAGACAGGCTCCAGCACAGAGAAAGGGACACCGCCTACTTCATAAATTGCTGTAAGAGAGAAGGCGACCCATCAGATCCACGAAAATGGCCCCAAGAGCAGTCAACGACCCAACTGTAGCACCTTCTGAAACTCAGGGAGGTGTCAGACTGCCACAGCTATTGTGCTGGCTGGGAGCTGTATTCCAAAACATCAGAAGGGCTGGCAAAGGCAGAAATAGATCATAACAAATGTTCCCCGCAGGCCATTACCCAGCTGGGGAGGGGGCAGTAAGCAGAAGGAAGACCTAGACTGCTTTGAACTTAACCAGTCACGGAGCCCATTGGTGGCAACAGACAAATATGCAGAAAGGGGAGCTTGAAACTGGCGTAGAGGGGCACACACATCAGGAGTGCTTACCAGGAGAGTGGGGTGTGAATATTCTCCCAGTGGGGCTTTGAGAGACCATATAAGGAAGGGTTTGAGGAAGGCAAAGCAGGAGGATAACAAAGAAAGTGAACAAAAAAAGGTCATGGAGAGATGTCCTACTTCTATTTCAAACCACTATTTAGCACAGGGATGGGGAACCAATAGTCCTCCAGGTGTTGTTATCGACTCCAATTCCCAACTAGCATCAAGGATGATGGGAATTGTAGTCCATCAACATCTGAAGGACCACAAGTTCCCCATCGCTGAATGAGCAGGAGGATCTTGACACAGAAGCGGGGGGGGGGGGGGCAGCCAGAGCAACAGGAAGACAGAACTTCCAGTAAATAAAGTGAAAGTTGCTGTTGGTCATGACTCTGTGAATACAAATAAGTACGTTCCTGTAGCCTTGCATGTCTCTAGTGAAAGACACATAGGCCTGGCATTGACAATTTAGAGTGGCTGCTACCGCAAGCCAATAGGAGCACAGGAAACTGCTTTAGATTGAGTCAGAACAGATCTGGGAGAACAGGGTTCATATCCCCACTTGTCCATGAAGCTCACTGGGTGACCTCAGGCCAGTCACTTACTAAACTACCTCACAAGGTTGTTGTGAGGATAAAGGGGGGGAGTTGCTATGCACATTACACTGAGCTCCTTGCAGGAAAGCTGGGATAAATAAATGAAATATATATGCTGTATATATTGCCTACCCTGACAGAGGGTCTCCAGCATTTGAGCCAGGAAATAAACATGGTTGCGTTAAGGTGGGGCAGAAGGAAGTCAAGGGGAGGAGCTGTGGAGAAGGCCTAAGCAGCCCTCCCCTCCCCCACTAGAAATACTCAGTCAACACGGGGAACCAGAAATGGCAGTTTTCCTCAGCCAGCCAGAGGCCCCAACCTCCTCCCTGCAAAACCCACCCCTTTATGTTAAAGGAGCCCAGCTGGCAAATACTCACAGTCAATATTATTGCTGAGTACCCTGATGCATTGCTCATACAGAGACATCATCTTTGGGAGGTAGGCAGTCTTTGAGCCTGAGTACACCTGCATCTTGGAATTCAGCCTGCGTCCTGTGAAGCCAGCCTCGTCTTCCTCTGTGGGTGAGGACAGTACTGAAGGACAGGAGGAAAGTGAGATAAAAGCAGAGAAACAAGTCACTGTCAGTTCTCAGGATCCAGTACAGAGTTTAGGTAAATACAACACAAAGCTCAGACGGCTTGCTGAGTCCTTCTCAAGAAGACCTGCTGTCTCATTGCAGAAGGTCAACGATCTGCCTTAGATACCACTCCATCTCCAGCCCTGGTCCAAAAGCTGCCACTGGGAAGCTGACAGCTCCTGAATCAGGAACTCAGGTATGCTGATGAACCTGGAAGATTCCACATAGCAATCACCATGATTTATTACAGGGATGGGAAACCAGTGGTGTTCTAGATGTCAGTAGACTGCATTTCCCATCAGCCTCTGCTGGCATGGTCAGCGGTCTGGAATTATGGGAGCTGCAGTGCAGCAACATCTGGAGGGCCACTGGTTTTCTAGGAGTCGACAGACCTATCATCCATTAATTTGTCTAGTTCTTTTTTAATAGACATGGCTCCCATAACATGACAATGAACTGTTTTTAATAGTAATTCACTTTAAATTGATGGAACACATGCCATTCTGATCCCAAGATGTGGTTTATAAGTTCTCTTAATTACTATTATTATTACTACATAACTGTGAATTATTATTATCCTATGATTTCAGAGTCTTGGTGTGAAGAACATACAAAGCTGCCTCATACTCAGTGCTAGATTGGCAGTGGCTCTCCGGCATTTCAGAAAAGAGTCTTTTCCAAGCCCTACCTGAAGATGCCACAGATTGAATCTAGAACCTTCTGCATTTAAAGCAGATTCTCTACCACCGAGCTCCAGCCCTTCTTCCACTAATATCATAATGACTAAAATGACTGAGAAGCAAAGAGCTTTTGAATGATGCTTCTCTATACCAGGCAACCAAAAGCAACACAGAAAACAAGGAGCATGCTGCATGGCAAAATACTGACAGAAGTGGAAATAAATCTCGCCTGAACTGAATCACGGATCAATGAAGTGAAATCCATGCCTGCATTTCAAAGCCAAACAGAGGTCAAGAATTGATCTCCAAGCATGTTCAGAGGGGCATACCTTTTCCACAAGATCCTAATGATTTAAACTTTGAGTCCATCTATTTCTCAATCCAGCAGGCATATCGGAGGGCTAAGGTCCAAGGTACCTGAGTGCACCTTTCACTAATGCATCACGGGTAGTGAACATGTGGCCTTCCAGATGCTGTGAGACTTCAACCTTCATCACCCCCAGCCAGTTTATGGGAGCTGGGAATCCAATATCTGGAGTGCCACACATTCTCCACCCCTGCTGTACATTAAGATCTTCACATGACACCATTCTCTACACCCTTTGAGAGCAAGTCAGGGCAGTGCCTTTCCAGCAGTGGCACCCAGGTGTGAAACCTCCTTCCCCAGGAGGACTGCATGCTGAGGTCTTTAGAAGCCTTGTGGGAAGAGCTATGGTGCATTTCTATTCCAAAGCCTTTGGAAGGTAAGATTCCTCCAATAATCTCTATATTGGGTATTTTCAGCACCTGCTTTTTACATTCTAATAGGGGTTTCGTTGTTGATGGTTTTAAAAGAATGGAGCTGTCCCACTAGTCTTAGAAAGGATTTTCTCAAGCAGATTCCATCCTGTTCTTAGCTCAGAAGTTACCTTTCCTTTTTGGCTGGGGAAGGGGCATCGATTCAATTGTAGGAAGAGGGCGGTAGTTGGCCTGGATTGGGGGCAAGGGGATGTCAGGAAGCGTTGGCACCACATCAATGATCATCTGGAATAGAGGAGAAAATAAAGTGTTTAAGTTAAGGCAGCTCTGCAAAATAAAGTTCATGAAATTGTTGCTAATCCGCTATAATATTTACTAGGCTTTCTTCTCACACCTAGTCATTTGTGGCCCATGGATGTCCTGAGGGAAGACGGCTGGTGGGCAGGAGTGGCGAGAGAGCAAACACTTGTCTGCCTGGTTGCCTAATGGCAGTTCTCTCTGCCCTCCAAATAGAAGCAACCATACTGAATCAGACCACTGGTCCATTTAGCTCAGTACTGTCTACACTGACTGGCAACAGCCTGTAAAGGGTGTGGCCTGGGGCCTGAGGGAAGGTTCCAAGGCCAGATAGAAAGCCCTAGAGGGCCACATTTGGCCCTGAGGCTCCCCACCCTTGGTCTATACTAACTTATCAGCAGCTCTTCAGAGTCTCAGACATAAGGGGTATTTTTCTTTACATCACCTACTACTCGATCCATTTAATTGGAGATGCCAGGAACTGAACTAGGGATTCCCAGCATGCAAAGCACATTCACTACCAGTGACCTATGATCACTTCCCTTCCACTGCTAAAAATGAGAGCAAATACAATCACATGCACTTAGTCTTCTTTTCAGTTCAAGTTGAGGCCAAAGTTGAGGCTTGTTTATTTCCAATATTTATATACCAGCTAATGACTACAGTCCTCTGGGTGGTTTACAAGTAAAAATTATAAACATAAAATACAGTATGAAAAGAAAATCTAACACGTAATAAAACCAGCAACAGAGATTGGAATCAGTGCAGCATGTATTTTAACATAAAAGTGCAGTAAAATGTTGTTTGAAATTTTTTCAAAGGAAAGGTACAGCAAGTCCTACCCAGACATGGATTTCCCTGCCCGTGCTGCCACTCAAGGGGATCTCGCGGGAGGCATTTTTATTCGGCAGTGCTCTGCCCAGCCCCCATGACCTTATGCCATGCCACTTCATGCACTCCATACACCTGAAGCCATCGCTGTTAGGCAGTGTCAATTTTATTTCATTGCCCAACAGGTTGGCTTGCTCTGGTCTCTGTGGATTAGTGCCTGGAGAATATAGCAGCCCCAAGAATACAGAAGTTAAGCAAGCTTTACACAATGTTGATGAGCCATTTTCAGGGCGAGGGAGGTGGCACTGTGCAGGCAGGGCCGGGGAATCTGTGGCCTTCCAGATGTTGTTCGACCACAACTCTCATCATTCTTGCCGTTGGCTATGTTTGCTGGGGCTGCTGAGAATTGTAATTCAGCAACATCTGGAGGGCCAAAGGTTCCCCATACATGCAATTATCCACTAACCATGGATCACCATTACATGTGAATAAGTCTGGGATGAAGACAAGGCAGATCCCATTTCCATGGATAGTCTTCCTTATTCTCATAGTACTGTTCCACGAAGAAGTTCTATCCTCCTTCTGATTTACTAAAGCTAGCTTGCCCCTCAGTGTGCTGAAGCTAGATCAGGTACCAAACTGTATTTCCTAAGCAGAGAGCAGTTCTTTCTCATTAATTCAGAATTTGGGGAGTTCAGAATCCACAGGAGCAAAACAGAGAGCAAGATGCCCTGAGGCATTGAGGAGCAGAGGTGTCACAAGCCCTGCACCACTTGCAATTATGCTGCAAAGGAGAAATCAAATCTCCAACAGTGGCTTTTTAGTAAGTTTATCAGAGGCTGGAGTCACCAAGAAGACATAGGGAACTTAGGGAGCTGCTTTATACTGAGTCAGACCAATGACCATGGGCCCATCTAGCTTGGCATTGTCTACACTGACTGGCAGCGACTATCCAGAGTCCCAGGCAAGAGTCCTTCTTCGCCCTACTTAGAGGTGCTGAGGATTGAGGCCGCTCCCACAGCTAAACAGAAATAAAAAGAGGCGAGCTACACCTTTTAATAAAACATCAAGAATAAAGTAAAATACAGCCTCTGATAAGTGTGAAAATGTTCAAGATGTAATTGCACTGCACTGCTTCCTCCCACATTGTTTTTGCTGCATTTGCAGCACCGGTGACCTCTCTGGGGTGCAAGCCTGGGCAGTATGTATGGAGGTCCTGGGCTGCCCAGAAGGTGCTAGACCACAAAGATAAGAGAGACCATATTTCACATGCAGAACCACCCCAAGATAAATGGTCTCCCCTCTCCTCCTCATTAATAAGGTGAGGGTGTATGTAATCCCTTGGGAGACTGTCTCTCCACAAGTCTCGTTGAAATGAACAGCAGCACCCTAGAATGCTACTCCAGTTCCCTTGCATCCCAGAGAACTTCCTCCAGAGCTGCCATGCCATGAGGCAGGTCCACCTCTTTGCTGCCTTTGTGGATGCTCTCTACCTGCCATCTCCCCTTTCCTTATTGTAAAAGGCACTTAGGAGCAAGTGAACCCTCAAGGGGAGAAGGTGCAATGTATCCCCAAAACATCACGCTCACCTTTTTCGCTTTGGAAGCCCCCGACTGCTTCTTCTCGCTGGCCTGCTTGTGTGTCTTCCTGCTCGTGTCAGAGCTCTTGGTGCTGGACTTGGAACCGTTCTGCTTGCCGTGCCCTTTGTCTTTGTCTGGGATGGGAGCCGTGGGCTTCACCACGTTCTTCTTCTTCTTCTTCTGCGGCTGGTCATAACTCAGGTAGGACTCAAAGGACATCTTCGGCTTCTCGTACACATCCTCTGCGTCTCCCTCCCCATCGTTTGGAGGAGAGAAGTTGGCTGGTCTCTTGTTTGACTCGGAGGCCCTGGCTTTGCCCTCCAAGTTCTTGGAGCTGCCCGAAGCCTTCTTCTCCTTGCTCTTGGAGGGATCGCCCTCTGGCTTGCGCTTCTCCCGATCTCCAGGCAAGGCCTCCAGGCTGCCCAGCTTCACCTTCTCTGGCTTGACTCTCTCAGAGTCCTGGTGCTTTTGCTTCCTCAGGTGGTTGTCCAGCGTTTCCTCCAAGTCCACGTGTGGCTTCTCCTTCTTGCTACTGCTGCCGCCTTCTCTCTTCTTCTCTCGCTTGGTGCTGTCCAAGGCCTTCAGCCTCTCCTTGCTGCCCCCCACCATAGAAGAGTCTCGCAGGGGCTCTTTGGAGGAAGCCTTTAGCAGCCTCTCCGGGCTAAAAGCAGGCCCTTTCTCCTCCCCCTTGGCCTCCAGCCGCAGCTTCTCCTTGTGAGAAGACTTGTGCTCTTTGCTGCGGCCCAAGCTGGCTTTCTCCTGGGAGTCACTGAAGCTCCTATTCTGGCTTCCCTCTTGCCTGTCCTGAAAGCCATGGCCCTTATTGGACTTCCGATTAAGGGACTTCTGCTCCCTTTCCTGGTCCTCAGCTCTACAGAGGTCCATGTACAGGTCCTGAGGGCTATCACTAGGCTCGGGCGAGGCCGCATGTCCATAGTCAGAGCATTCCTGGTCAGAGGAGAGAGCAGGGGACTCTCTGCCCCACGTCCTGTCCTCTGGAACACCATAGCTCAACGTCTCATGGGCTTTTTCGGGCTCATAATATCTCTTGGGCTTTTTTGCCCCATTGTCTGGCTCGTACGACTGGCTGCAGGAAGGCTGGTACGCCTCTGTGTAGTCCTGGTCCACCTCTTCATCCTCTTTGGGGGAAGGTTCCCTTTGCCGTTTCCTAGAGATGCTTCGGTGATAGCTGCGCTCTACAGGTTCAAGGTTAGGTCTTTGCAAAATAGAAAAGGAAAGAAGTAGTAGATCAGAAAAACCTGACATCAAAGCATTAAGTTACTTCTGAGGTTGGCCTCCCTCCCTTTACTGAGGTAGAAAAAGAATGCAGCCAAGACTATTGACTTCAGTGCCTCTGCAACAAGAGTGGGGAACCTCCAGCCCTCCAAGCACTGCTCGAGTATGACTCCCATCAGCCCCAGCCAACATAGCCAAGGGTCATGGGAGTTGCAGTCCAACAGCATTGGGAATGCCAGAGGCTCCCCATTCCAGTTCTAAAATAGACAGAATGCTGGAGATTTTTTGAGGCCAAGTTTCTAGTTCTTATGGCTGAAGATGGAGTTTGCACATTTCCACGTGTGTCTATAAAATATCCCTGCACTCAAGAAGTACAACGTATCTCTTCCTTCACCTTGACAGTCCCTTATTTACTTTCTCACATGCCAACAGTCCAAGTACAGACTACGTCATTTGAGATAATGCAGAAGAAGACAAAATGCAAGTGAACATGTTTGCTTAAACTGGTGTTCTACAGTCATCATTCAAAAGAGCCAAAAAAATTGGCACCCAGGTTCCATGATCACATACAATGCACAGGAAAAGGCAACACAGATGGTGCAACTCTCTGGGGTTTGAGTTACAGTTACAGTCTCACTCTCACAAAATTAGTCACTGCCCTCCTTGAGCATAAGGGAGGGGAGGTCAGTCAACTTTGCCTTTGTTTCCAGCAGTTCTCAGTGCCTGTTTTTTGTCCAGCAGCAGCAGCTAGGCCAGTAATTCTTACTGCTAGGAGAAAGCGGTCAACGAGCCACGATAAAAATAAAAATAGTAATTAAAGACTCCAAGGAGCCCAAAGGGGCCATCACATGGAAGAAGTTTCCTGCTGCTATCTCTACATGAAAATGCCCGTGCCAACTCTCAGCCAGTCTCTCCTGGAGGTGGGCTATTCCTGCTGGGACCCAATTCTGGACTGGGAACAACAGATTATTTGACTGCACACAATGCAGATTCAACAGATTACATGGCCTCTGAGGAAGATGCCTACTATCACTCTGGGTAAGTCTCATATAGCTAGCCTCACTTCCTGCTATGCAGCATCACTTAGAGGTGAACAATTCTGCTGCAATTGGTGCAATTGCAAATGGGTGCAATTGGACCATTCAAGCATTCCTGGTGGGGAGATACAACCCACTGTGTCCTTCTAATCAGGAGACATGCCCAGATCACCAATTCCTGCAGAAATACTAGTAATGGGAGGGTTGCTTTTCTGAGGGAAGGTATCCATTAAAAAAAATATCATAGCCTGCCTTCCAACATTTCTCTCTCCCAGTCTCCCAGTTCTAGAACCCAGGGCCATGCAGAGGAGCCAAATGTTGGAAGAGTCAGGACAGGCAAAAGGAACTACTTCTTCACACAGCACAAAGTTAGAAGTATGGAATTCACTACCATAAGATGTAGTGGGGGCCAACTTGAATGGTTTTAAAAAGCATTCAGACAAATTCATTGAGGATAAAGCTGTCGGTCGCTATGAACAACCCTCCAGTATTGAAGGCAGTATGCTTCTGACATTTCTGGAAAGTCGAAGGGTGGATTGCACTTGGGTTCTTCTTGCAGTCTTCCCATAGGCATCTGATTGGCCACCGCAAAAACAGGATGCTGTGCTAGAGTGGCCTAATCCAACAGGCCCCTTCTAACCTTCCTAATGCTTACAAGGCAGATCAGAGATGAACCAGAATCCCCTGTGCTATGGAACAAAGGAAGCTGCCTTGTACCAAGTTCATATTGTCACTACACAGAATGGGTGATAATCAAGCAGTAGACCCATGGAAATTAATAAACCTAAGTTAGTCATGCCTATTAATTTCTATGAGTCTACTTTGAGTAGGACTAACATTGGCTATAACCCAAAGTTAGCACCTCTCCAGGGTTTCCAATAGAGAAGCTCCTTTCCCGGAGATGTTAGAGATTGAGCCAGGAAACTCTACACCCCAAGAATGTGCTGTACCACCAAGTACCCCAAAACAGCAGGGATTCCTGGACTCTATCCCACACTGCTATGGGCTTGCTTACTTGGTCCCTACCTGGTCAGCCACAATCAATGCAAGAAACGTGGGAATCTTTCAAATTATTCTGAGGTATGAAATGACTTCAGCTGATGAATTACAAGTCCCCAGATGTCATCTGGTATAAAAGGTAATCAAAGAACAGAATTAGGGGATGTCTGGCTTACCGTTCCACTTCCTGTGGGACTGGCACTAGCTTTTTCCACCTTGCCACCAAATTCTTGGCAAACTCCCCAACCTGTTCGTGTTTCCGTAAACCGTTCACAGTTTTCCCCACTCCAGTCTCCTGCAGAAGGGATACAGAAAACCTCAAGTTTTAACCATCATTGATTGCCAATGTGTATTTATTTTAGGTTTGTGTATATCCAGTCTCATCCTGGCAGGTAACATGTCCAATCCCCCCAAGTACATAAAATAAAGCTCGTTTATTTTTACCCCACCTTTTACTCTCAAAAGGGAGCCCAAAACAGTTAAATTAAAAACATCAGAACACAACCAAATAAAAAACCCACTAAAAATAAAATATGAAAGAATCCTTTGCTTGGTTCTCAATTTGGGAGAAATTACTGGGTTTTTGTGAGAATCCTTGAGATTAGGAATGATGCTAAGGGTCAGACAAAAAGCCACCGGAGCTCATTTTGGCTTCCACCTGTTTAATCCTAAAGGTGCTTCATACCCTCAGTAAGCACTGCATATCTGGGAATAAGAAGTGCTGTTATCAAAAGAGGTCTTACCAGAAGGATATCAACCGTAATAGGCAACTCTGAAAGCCGCTTCAAACTCTTCATCAGCTGCAGAGACAAAAATGAAAAGGGAGTAAGGCGTCCGCCAATCAAAGGGAGTTCTGTTTTGCAGCAGCAAAGCAGGAAGGGCACAAGAACACAAATCCATCCAGCTTCTATGATGACACAGAGGGAAATTAAGTCCTGCTGAACAAGAATACTCACACCTTTTGTGGGCAAACAAGGAATCCTGAAGATGCAGCAAAAGGCAGCCCCATTGCAGCCCTCCTCTCATTTGAATTACTGGAGCACAGGAAGCTTCCTAGCATCTCATAAGGCAGGTGGCACTCTGACTTTAACTCTCCTCTGCTGTGGCTTGTCTGCAAAGGCAGCATGGCCAGCACCAGAAGCTGGCAGAGTCAAGGAGTTACCAACACCAGACCTGCATAGGTGGTCCGGATGCTGCAGCTAGTGCAAAATACAGTTGTTAAGCTGGTAGGAAGGACTCGTCCCAAATGCACTGCACGGCTGCCCAGGAGCTACCTAGCCCAATTCAAGATGTCTGTACTAGCATACAAAGCCCTAACTGGCTGAGGACCCAGGTACCTAAAAGAGCACCTTCCCACAATATGAACCATCTCGGAGCCAATGATTGGCAGTTGTGACCTTGGTGGCAGTATCACCATTAGATGCTGCCCGGTTGCCACTGACTCGTGACAGGGCCTTTTCGGTGGTGGTTCTCCAATTTGTGGAATGCCCTCCCTGGTGAGGCATGCCCATCTCCCCACATTATTAAGTTTCAGGAAAAGTTTGAGCGCATTCCTGTTTAAGCAGGCATCTGGTGGCTGAAAAATACTGTTCTTGGCAACCTTGAAATTGTTAGCCATGAGGACATGCAACTTCTTAAAAAAAAATGTTTTTCTATGCTCTTATTTATTTATTAAATCCATCTTCTACCACAAGGTCCCAGGAAAGGTACCAACAATAAATTAATACAATTAAAAATCAAATAAAAGAGTTACAGCTGTAAAACAAGAAAAGTGTGTGGGGGGGGAACCAGTTCCATATGTATAGAACATTAAAAAAAAAATCCACATATAAAAACAGTTCCAATGTGGTCATAGGCTGGGATAAAGATCTCCACTTAAAAGAGTTGCTGAAAGAAGAATGTCTTCAGTAGGCGCCAAAAAGTCAACATAGTCGGTGCCTGTCTTAGTATGTATTGGAAGGAATTCTATCATGCTCAATGGACCTCCTAATAAGACAGTATCCACAGGAGGCCCTCTCCTGCAGAACCCAGTAGTTGGTTGGGTGTAGAAGAGGCGAGACTATCTTTTAGGCACCCTGGTCCCAAGCTGTACAGGGCTTTGCACACTAGTACCTTGAACTTAAGCTTGCTGGCAAACTGGCAGCCAGAGCAATTCTTTCAGCAGCAGTGAAACACGGTGGTGATAGTCAACTTGCCAATTTCTGCACCAGCTGCAGCTTCTGGGCCAACCTCAAGGACAGTATGCATTGCTGATGGAGTTTCTGACGGGTTGTTTCTTTTTTTACTTATCTTTAAGTGTGTTGTTTTGCAGCTTTGTTGTTTGCCACCATGGGCTCCTTTCGGAGTAAGGGTGAGATGGAAATTAATTAATTAATTAAAAGACCTACTGAGGGCTGCACCATCTCGAATCTAGCACTATCTATCATGGATGCTTTTGCTGTGGCTCCTGCATTGCAGCAGGTTAGGCTAGATGACCCTTGGTGTCCCTCCTCACTCTACACTTCTATGATTCTATGACTCAAACTGTGTGATGCCTAGTAAGGTCAGTAACCTCAATGGGCTACTCTGAGGAAGACTAACACTGTATACAATGCCACGAATATATTCTATTTATGCCCCACCAACCACTAATAATTTCCATACAATCTTTGAAGGCAATCCCATACAGGAGTTTACCATAGAGTGGATAACTGAAGCCAGGCTATTTTTGCTCAGCTAAGGCTGCTGGGGGGCAGGGATTGAACCTGGGGTGTCCTGCAGGCAAGGCAGATGTTCTGCTCCTAAGCTACAGCTCTTCCCCAAAGGCAAGGCTCCTGTATTTATAAAAATTGTGGAGCAGAGGGAATTCTTCCAAGGGGAGAGTGCCTTTTCGTGGGTGAAAAAGCAGCATCTATCCAAATCTCTTGTTTTACACAACTGTTTTGAGAAAAATTCCGCCCACCTCCTTCCCATCTGCCAAGTCTAAAAACAAAAGGGAGACGTGGCCTCAAAGGTGCAGAGTCTCATTTGGGCCAATGTGGCACTGCTCTTTCTTCAGCAAGGGGGTTGTAAGTTATGTTCACAGTAGACCCATGGAAATTAATGTGTTAGCCATGTCCATTATTTGCAATGGATCTACTCCGAGTCGGACCAACACTGGTTACAATCCGAAGATATTTTAACAGGATAATTGTACAAACTGAATGGATCTAAACTACAAAGGGAGCCCATCCAATTGTCTTGTCATTTGTTCTTTTATTGCAGTTTTGTTTATAGATGGTCTAAAGAAGAGCTGCACGAGTTAAAATGTGCCGTGCCAAATTATTTACTCTGGGTGCAGCCAGATATCTGCTCCTTTTCTCTCCTGCAGCTGGTCAACCTCTCTCTCTCTGCCTCTCTTCAGAAAGAAGACCAAACTAACAAAGCAAAAAAGAAAACATTGGTGTTGCCACTGGTGCACGCTATCTTTGTTTAAGGGAAGGGCCCTGGCTCAGTGGCAGAGCATCCGCTTTGCACACAGAACATTCCCCAGTATCTTCAGGTAGCAGGGGGAGAGACTCCCTGCCTGAAACCAAAGAGCAGCTGCCAATAGGTATGGATGACACTAAGCTAGATGGACCAGTGGTCTGACTTCATATAAGTCAACTTCCTATCTTCCCCTGTACAGCCCCTTGGCTAAAGCCAGAACACTACCTTTTCCAGAAACCAGTTTGGAAGCAAAAGACCAGAGTCAGGCAAAATGTTTCACAAGCCGTAAAGAACTTCTGCAACTCAGACCACTGAGCGACATTTTCTGAGCCATCCACGTACACAAATGCACTTGTCCAACCCTGGATTAGCAGCTCAATGGCAAAATTTCAGATCGAGATCAAACTCCTTTCAGACTTTTATTTGCAGCCAGGGCTGCATGTGTTCTGCAGCAGGTCAAGCATGTCTGGTGTCAGTCTGGTGTCTAGCATTTAGACCTGCAGCTAACAGCATGGCTCCAAAACAGAAAAAAGGGGGGGGGGACATGTAAGGAAACAAATAGAAAATGCTTCATAAAGGATCAGACACGGAGGTGGGACAGGGCCATTCTCCAACCCCAGTTTCCTTCCCCCTGGCCACAGTGCACCTACAAGCCCTGACTGGCCAAAGAACACCCATCTCCGGGGTCTTCAGTCCTTTTTGCCACCTTGCCACTTCAGCCTTTCGCCCAAAAGAGAAATCCACATCTTTGAAAACTGTCTGGAAGCAAAAATAAAACTACAAACTGTGTAATCATTTATGCTAAGCCCAAAATTAGAGTTTCAGTTACGCAAAATCTGGTAGAGTGAAGAATAAAGGCATACAAACAGCTTATTTAAAAAGAAAAGTACAAGAATGAAGTATGGGTGGGGATTTAATACAGATAACACAACAACAAAAGGGCAATAGAAAAGAGGATTTATAGCAGGGGCAGCCTTCCAGATGTTTTTGGACTACAACTCCCAACAGCCCTGATCACCAACGAAGGGCTGGTGTGAGTTCTATTCCAACAACACTTCCACTTCCCTGGGTCTTATAAAACATGCAAAATCCCTATCTCCTGGACAACAGACATAAAGCCTCATGGGGGGGGGGAGGAGAGGCAAGGGTCCGCCTGAGGTGTTAGCATTTGAGAGGAAGGAGAAAGAGTGCCCTCCTGCCCCTTTTTCCTCATGTGTCATAAGCCTGAGGGCAGTGAACCACTTACTACTGATTTCTCTAACTGCTCTGGAAGCCTTATTGGCTAAAAGGCAAAGAAGAAATTATTTCAATCAAATCCCCACCTGGGAGCCTCAGGACCATGTAGTCCAGCACAGTGTTCTTCAAACTTGGGTCCCAAGATATTGTACTAAAACTCCCATCATTCCTGCCCATTGACTAAGCTAGCCAGGGATGTCAAGAGTTGTAATGTCTGGAGACCCGAGATTGTTCAACACTGGTCTCCATGAGTATGTAAGTCCCTTTTTTTCTAAATTGCAGTCCTCTCACCTTGATGATTTATGAAGATTCTAACTAGAAAAACTGTTGCAAGAATAAAATCAAGTTTTTGCTAAAAGCAGCAAAATTATTTGATTTTGCTTTTCCAGTGGAAATTCTTCCCAAGAAGCTTATATTACTGGTTTCTGGACTTTGCCCTGGACGAAGCTCACAGAATTTTTCAGGATGAAGGGTGAACACAGACAGTCCTTTTACCAAGTGGTATCAGCTATCACGGTACACATGCTGCCATATGGCACCACTAGTTGCCTGTATGACAAGACCTTGGCCAAACATCTGCACCCATTCAGAAAGTCAACAAAACAGGAAAGGGCACACACTCCTTAGCATTTGCCTGGATATTACAGACCACCCTGGTGTCTCACACGGTAACAGGTACACTATGATAAGTTGCCATTTTGGACGATCGGTACCCACCCCCTAATGAGTAGGTCTAGGACCTTCACATTTTTATTTAAGCAGAAGCCAATATTTTAGAGGGCAGACACCAGATTCTAGCTGTGCATGCCATTTCCCACCCCCTCTCACAAATACACAGAGCAGATGATACAAAAAGCATACTTGTGGACATGCAGATTAATAAGAATTAAGCTGGCGGGGCATTGGAACTCTCCTTTTCACACCTATGAATTTCTTTTTTATAAATTGTTGCAAGAACCAGGCACTTTTTAAAAAATAACATGTTACATATAAATCAAAAAGCATTTTTGAACTGGTTGAAACCCCAAGCCTATAGTACTGTAGTTCCCAGAATTCCCAAGGAGCAGGGCCATCTGATTTTAAGGAATTTCTAGGTAAAAATGCAACTCACATTGCTAAGCAAACCTAAAACCCATAAAATACAGGAAGCACTTCTAGATACAAAGTTGATTTCACTTCGTGGTTTGATGCTATGCACCAGAGATATGGTGCGTTCCCTCTAGCACTTATGTGCTCCAGTACATGGAGTGCAATGCATCTGATCTCTCCTGTAACCTTATTTTAAATCAGTTCAATGCAAAGACATGATGAGGTATTCAGCAGACACCAAAGTTATATTGATTTGCCAGAATAACCCTCTTTTATGAGTCCAGTAAAAAGAAATCCAGCCCCTTTCTCTAAATTATTCACAGAGTCACTCACCATATCCCATGCCTGCCCCCCCCCCCACTTTACATCCCCAATCAGCACATAATGAAAATCACTTAGCTTAGCTTAGTTGCCTCTTTGCACACTTTAACCATTTTGGGGATGCATGTAAACATGATAGTTAAAATCAGTGCTTTTTTCTTTTAAAATGTTTAGGGGTACTCTCATTTTCCTACTCATATTGAAATACTGCCCCTCAATGAAGCCAAACTTAGATTCACAAAATGTTTAGGGATAAGCGTTTCCCTGCGTCCCCCCAGGAAAAAAGCACTGTTTAAAATTAATAGGGATATATTCTACTTTTTGGTCAGCACACCTAAAGTAGTTGCAACTACAAAATCTAAGAGTGGTTATGATTCCACATTTGTGCAGAGGGATTTATAAAATTTTGAGGACTGCCTTGCTTCAGATATCTACAGCAACCCGCTCGATGTGGGGGTAAACCCAACAACCTCCCCGCTTCCTTCTTTACACTGCACATATGATGATTTTATTTGACACACTGACCCTTTCATAGGTCCACAGCGATAACCCGCACACCATTCATCAGCACACACTGAAAAGGGGGTTCAAGGAACACACTGGAAACGGGGCTTGAGATCGGAGCCCTCGTTGCAACCACCCCGGTTCAGAGTTCAACCAGGGTGTCGTGGGGCGGCGCGGGGAGGGGGGAGGCGTAGAATAACTTAAGACACGTTAAGGTACATGCCCTTGGAAACGGAGCTCTGCTGACTGCCACCCCACTTCGGAAAAAGAGACGTTGGATCTCCTGGTCTTTCCATCCTCCCGGTGTGAAAAAGTCCAAGCCTGCCCCAAATTCATAATTTGAGTAGGGGGTGGGATCCCTGACTCCAGATCACCTGGATCCATACTAGGAAGCCACCCCGCCACATCCCACCGACCTCCTCCGAGTCGCCCCCCACCTCCTTCTCAAGGACCCCTCCCCAGTTCTCGTCTCCTTTGCTGTGTGGCCCTTACAAGCGGGCCCCCCTCTTTGTCCACCCAGTTAGCCAGAGTTCCCCAAACCACTCGGCTACCAGAGGACCCACCCGCCACCTTTGCTTCGCCCTCCCCTTCAGGGGGTCCTTTACCTTCTTGGGCTCCGAACTGCCCGTGAGCCGCGACTGCAGCTTCCCTACAACTTCTAGCACCGACTCCGCCATTTTTACTGCTGGCGAGGCCTCTCCTCGGCGGAAGTGGCTGCTGCTTCACCGTCTACCCAGGAGGACTCGGGGCTTCCCTCCTTCCGAACCTTTACTCCCTCGCTTCCTTTTTTTTCCGCGCCGCCATGTTTGCTCCGGGCAAAAAAAGAAGACGGTGGTCAAAAGAAGGGCCAGTCAGCCATTCTCTTCCATAGGTCGGCTCCGCCATCTTAGAAGCTGGCAAGTTGCTTCGAAACCGAGAAAGGTAGAGAGGGACAAAAATCGCCATCTCGGATCAGGGCGAAGCTCGAAAAACAGCTGAAGGGATAACGGGTTGGAACCCTCTCATCTTGGAGAAGGGCAAGAAGTTTCCTTGCTGAGGTGCAGCCGCCATCTTGCGTGCTGGCAAGAACCTACTCTCCTCATATGTTCTAAGCCTGGAGTCGGTCGCTGAGGTTTTTCGTGCCTTTTCACATAGTATGAACACGCCAGGATTTCAGCTTTACTGAATAAATAGCTCAAATAAGGAAATTATTATAAAAGATACTTTTAATAGGGTGGTGTTTTGTTTTAAAAGTCTTTTTTCCACTGCAATTTGTGGGAAATGCTTCCAGGAATCTCCATCTGTTATCAACTGAGAATTTGTTGCATATCAGCCTTTTCTCCATCCTAATCCATTATTGGGGATCCCTCTCCCCCCAAAGCATCAGGAGCAAACAAAACTGTCTTTACAGGGCCAGAACCATTCAGGGAGCTCTCAGCCTAGTGCTGCCAATGGGGCCCTACCCAGACTCCTACTCTCATACATACTCTTTTTTCCCACTGCATAGCAGTCGACGACCTCATTTCCTATTCAAAAGTGGATCTACCACCCACCCACCCACCCCTAAAATAGCCAGCCAGGCCCCCAACACAAACAGCAATGAACTGCAGCATAGCTGGGCTAGGCCAGTGATCAGTGCTGCTGAGCCCTGGATAGTTCCCAACCAGACCAACTACTGGTCCTGTGTCTGCATCAACAAACCCCAAAACTGGAATTTAAGTACAGTGGTACCTCTGGCTATGAACACTTCTGGTTATGAACGCTTCAGGTTATGAGTTCTGCTAACCCGGAAGTAGCTATTCCTGGTTGTGAACTTTGCCCCAGGATGCGAACGGAAATCGTGCGCTGGCGCGCATGCAGCAAAAGGCCCCATTAGTGAATGTGCGCCTCAGGATAAGAACGGTTTCAGCTTAAGAACAGACCTCCAGAATGGATTAAGTTCGTAACCAGAGGTACCACTGTAAGGAAAGAACAAAACTGGTTACTCCTCTTTAAACAACAGTGCTTATCCTTGGCATGGGGAAATGTCTGGCCTTCCAACTCTTGTCAGTCATCTTCCAAGTGTCCCTATTTTCCAGGGACGTCCCTGATTTACAGAAGCCGTCCCGGTTTCTGATTTGATCCCAGAATGTCCTGATTTTCCTTAGGATGTCCCAATTTTCACTGGAGAAATGTTGGAGGGTATGGAGTTATCCAACCCCTGAGCTGTCTGAAGGCAATCCTTTATAGGGATTTTTTTTAATGTTTAATGTTTAATGTTTTATTATTGTTGTTGTTGTTGTTGTTGTTGTTATATGTTGGAAGCTGTCCAGAGTGCTGGGGCAACTCAGTAAGATATGTGGGGTATAAATAGTAAAATTATCATTATGGGATGTCCAAATGGGATGTCCCTATTTTCACTGGAGAAATGTTGGAGGGTATGCTATGGCTGATGATGGGAGAATCCAACAATGGAGAGCCACAGGTTCCTCATTCTTGATTTGGCTCTTATTTCAGCTTTCCCCAACCTAATACCCTCCATCAACCCCAACCAGGTCAGGGACACAGGTGGCACTGTGGTCTAAACCACTGAGCCTCTTGAGCTTGCTGATCGAAAGGTTGGCAGTTCGAATCCCCATGATGGTGTGAGCTCCCGTTGCTCTGTCCCAGCTCCTGCCAACCTAGCAGTTGAAAAGCATGCCAGTGCAAGTAGATACAGTAAATAGGTAGCACTGAGGTGGGAAGGTAAATGGCGTTTTCATGCACTCTTGTTTCCATCACAGTGTTCTGTTGCACCAGAAGTGGTTTAGTCATGCTGGCCACATGACCCGGAAAGCTGTCTGTGGTCCAACGCCGGCTCCCTCAGCCTGAAAGTGAAATGAGCACCGCAACCCCAGTCGCCTTTGACTGGACTTGACCGTCTAGGGGTCCTTTATCTTTTTACATTCTAAGACAGACAAATCTAAAACATATGGAGGGCTATAGGTAGGTTCCTTATCCCTGATTTTACCTCTTACTTCTTCATATGATGCAAAATTAATTTACAGATCTCACCATCACAAGATGTGGCAATGAATCTGTGGTCTGATCCAGTGGGACACTTCTTATGAACTGAGCTTTGTTCATGATAAAATTATGAGAAGCAGGGCCCTCTATTTCTTTTCCCAGGATGAGCCGCTTGATTTTTAAAGAGATGATGATGTCCGGTGCCACTGCTGCCTAAGAACATAAGATGAACCTGCAGGATCAGGCCAAAGGCTCAACTAGTCCAGCATCCTGTTTTCACAATGGCTGACCCACTGTCTGTGGAAAACCTGCATGCTGGACATGAGTGCAACGGCACTCAGCACACCAGCCCAAGGCATGTGGCCATTCTTCCCTGCTAAGTGGATGTGTGTACTTGAGGGCATCAGCAGCACAGTGCCAAGGGCTCCCCAAAGTCTGGCACCAGAATTCTTCCCACCATGTAATTTTGCTGAATATGTAATTCAAGCATGCATAATCAATCCTTCCAACAGACCAAGGCTATGTACACACCCGACCTGACTTTCTCCAAAGAGTCCTGGGAGGTGTAGTTTGTTAAGGGGTGCTGGGAATTGTAGTTCTGTGAGAGGTAAACTGCAGTTCCTAGTATTTTTTTGTGGGGGGAGCTATGTGCTTTAAGGGGTCCCTTATCTTTACCTTTAGTGTGTGCACAGCCAAAGGTGATAGGTCAGTTGTTATTGGTTGGCATCCATCTATTATTATTTATTATTTTAATTATAATAATCATCACCCCCACATAACAAATAGCAGCTAAGACAGAGAATGGTGGCTTGCCTAAGACCACTGAATGCAATAGTCTTCAACCTCAGACCCACTTGGAGCCCAAACATTCATTTGGAGTCCCATGTCTTTTTTTTTTTTACCACATACTTGTATGGCAGTAGTGCGTCACTCCCAGCAAGCTGGATGCAACTGGCGAGTTGATAAGGGTCGTCAGCTGGCCAGGCTGAATTGGGAAAGGAGGAGGAGGGACAGGGTAGCTGCTACATTTTGGACGTCTGCCTGGGTTCCCGAGTGCCTCTTAGCTTGTGCAGCGTACAGGCATTGGTTGCTATACCCTCCACTGGATCAGCCTCTTGACGCCAAGGTAGGGAGCAAAGGCCCTTCTGTCTGTCTGTCTGTCCTGAACCAACCAGCTTGCCCATTTCTACTTTAATATTTGCAGAGTGGTTTACGGGTCGCTTGAGCTCTTAAAAAGTTGGGTGCAGATGGAACAAAGCGAGTCCTTCTTAAGAGAAAGAAACATTAGCTGTGTGAGTGACTGGAATGTGGAAAAAACAACAGGAGAAGGCTTAGATTTCCGTTGTCTAAAACCTACAATTTTTCATGATTTCAGGGTGGGGAAACAAAATACAAACTCAAGCTATTTATCGACACAAAGTCATCACTCCAAAAAGTAAATATGACCCAGAACGGCCATAGCAGTATTTTAGCTAAGCTAGAGGTGGGCAGAAAAAATAGATTGGAGGGGAAGTCTCGTAATGGACAATTTCTGGTTCTTAGGATTCTTGCAAAGAATGCTGGACTCAGTAGTCTTTGGCCTGATCTAGCAAGACACTTCTTTATGTTCTAAGTAAACGTATCATTTAGCATGCTCAGTACCACCTGACACTGATTACTTATGCCTTAACTGTTAAGAGATACTGAGTGTGCACTCTCACTTTATAAATTTAACACATGTTGGTGGCCATGAGTGAGGGATTCCAAGCAGAGGGAGGGAGGACTGCAACACATAAAACAGATTATTCTAACCCTGATCTAATCTGCCGGTGGGGCTTAAAAATGGTCAACAAAGGTAATGTCCAAAAAGGCAGCAGGTGGAGGGAGAAGGAATATAGATATAGAACAGTTGAGGATGTCCTGAGATGGGTACAGTGCTCTGAAAACTCAAAGCAGGAGATAAATGCTAATTATTATTTTATTAAAACATGAACAGAATAAATATCCAGGTTCCAAACATTGTGGTGCAATAGGTTTTGTATTGTGTGTTGTGTGTATACGATATTTAGTCAACAAAGTAGTAACTTTGCACATAATTCTGCTATTGATAGGGATTTACACTGCCAAATTGAGTTGGATGTGCTGGATCCAGATTAATGGCATGTTCCTATACAGTACTCAGAAGTAAGTCTCATTGAGTTCAGCGGGTTTATTCTACAGTTAAGGGGCACAGGATTGCAGTTTAAGTCTGCAAGTCAATCACATTTGGGTCCCATTGACTTAAACTTTTCATATTGATTTAAGTGAGACCAAATTGCCACTTGGTTAGTCTGGATCCAAGTCTATATTCTGCAGTGTAATTCAAGAGTGCATTTGCTTTCAGAAAGTGACATTTTCAATTGGGCTTTGCTGTTGTTTTGGCTAGAAACTTCAGTAGAGAGTTGGAAAGGAAAGGGGGAATCCCTGGGAAATGAGAATGATGGCTCATATAAGCATTTCCTCCAAGGCAGGAATCAGCACCCATCTCCACGCAAATGCTTAGGCAAGCCATATGGTTTGTGCAGCAGTGAATGGTATGTCAGCTAGTAGCCCCATAGATAAGCCTACAGTGAACTTCACATAGTTGATGCTGCTGTTGCTGTTTTGAATAGTTATTGCATTACAGTGTTTCCAAAATTTTTGTTATGTGGATCGCAGTTAGCATGTTTTTGGCTTATATTGGAGACACACACTTCACTCACTCCCACTAAAAATATGGATCCATTTTAGAACGCTAATAAGAGCTCTGCTGGATCAGAGCAAGGGTCCATCTAGGTCAGATTCCTGTTTCTTACACTGGCCAGACAAACGCTGACAAGCAAAACATGGAAGCAAGAATCCTCACCTGTCATTTGCCCCCCACACCAGCAGCTGTTATTCATTAATAGGTAGACTATATCTAGATGGGGAGGTTCTCTTCAGCTGCCATAGCTAATACCTTAGGGCTCGATTGCACCACCTCCATGAATGTAATTAATGTTCTATGATATAAGCACATAAGAGCAGTCCTGCTGGATCAGATCAAGGAACCACCTGGTCTACAGTGTTTTATACATCACCAACCGGTAATGCAGGACCCCGTCAGGAAAAAGTGCATCCCTATTCCTCCCAGTTGCTGCTCAATGGACACAGAGTAGTGGAGGCATCCAATGTAATGGCTCAAGCTGGAATCCTTGGCACACTTACCTAGGAGTAAATACCACTGAACTCAGTTTACTTTTAAGTAGAAGGGATGTAGCTCAGTGGTAGAGCATCTGCTTTCAATGGAGAAGGTCCCAGGTTCAGTCCCTGGCATCTCCAGGTAAGGCTGAGAGTGTCCCTTGTCTGAAACTGTGGAGAGCCACTGCCAGTCAGTATAGATAATGTTGAGTTAGATGGACCAATGGTGTGATTCAGTATAAGGTGGCTTTCCTATGTACATATCAGGTTGTACCATATATTTTTCAAAACACACATCACAGTGCAATTGTAGATGGATCTACTCAGAAGTGTTGTTGTTTTTTTTATTTAAAAAAACAGCCTATCGAGTTCAAGAGGCTTACTCCCTGGAAAGTGCCTTAGCATTGCAGTCTCAGACCCTGCTTGCGGCACACTAGCACATCCCAGTTTTGGACTCGCATTGCCTTTACAGATTTTGCACACCATTTTTGTCCCCAGACCGAAGTACAACCACCACAAAACAATAAAACCAATTTAGGAACAAGCAACCCCACTAGGAAAAGTGTGTGGGGAAGGGGGAACCAGTAGCATCATAAATACAACTCTGGGAAACAGACAGCATGGAAAGCATGTCTAAATAAGTCCGCTTGGGACATTTTCGTAAAGACTGGGAGGGAAGAGGCAGGGAAGAATTTCCAGAGCCTAGGCACACCTCTGGGAAGGTCCCGTTCTGTGTACTCTCCAATTGCACATCACATGGTGGTAAGATGCAGAAGAAAGCCTCTTCAGAAAGTCTTCACTGGTGAGCAGAGTCCTGCAGAGGGAGCAAGGGGAGGGGTCCTTCACAGACCCAAACTGCGTATTTAGAACTGGGCTTCAAAAATACACTGAGAGCCACCTTTACCTTTACTAAATAGATACAGAGTCTGTCAATAAGGAGTCTGTGGCAGTAGCAGAGTATAGTTGTCCAACAGTATTCAGAGTCAGCAGAGGATGTTGCAATGGTCCAACCTACATGTAATCAAAGCATGTGTAATTGTGGCTCAATCTGCCTTCTGCAAGAAGGGTTGCAGCTAGCACCTTAGTCACAGATGCACAAAGCACACTCTGTGGCCACAGCAACAACCTGCCCCCCAGAGGCAAAGCTGGGTCCAGAAACACTGTTAGACTGAAAGCCTGATCTTTCAGAGGGTGTGCTACTCCATCTAGATCCTTAACGCTTACAAATGTCCACAGATCAAGTTCCTATTAAAGGCACAGCTACAAAGGCTGGTAAAAAAGTTGGCAACCCTAGCCTAGGACTTTGCTTCCTCCCCATCCTGTTCTAAGAATTGCCAATTGCTTAACCCTCCAGAAATTTGATCTTTACGTCCAGCTCTGAGATGCAAGACAGAGAGGCACTTTGGCTATTTCTAGCCTGTAACAAACAGGTTTGTCACCCAGGAGCTCAGATCTCCTTCCCTCCTCTCCCCGCCCCCAGCAGAGGGAAGGGAAGGTGGACAGAAACAGCTGAGAAACATTAGCAATAAGCCGTCCTGCCTGTGGAGGGTCAGAATCTGTATGCACGCTCAGTTCAGATATCAAATGCAGTCATGCAGCATGTCCCAAGTCATGAAGTCCACACGTGGCAGGCCTTGATGGAAGGAATTATTACAGAAGGGTACACCAACCTTTTCTCTGTGTTGTGGAAGATAAGGTGCCTCTCTTGCCCAGAGACACAGCCTGTGCTTTCAGTTACACGCAGCAGCCTAAATCGTATACTCTATTCTCCCACGATGGGTTTCTGCAAAAAGAACTGTACAGAGCTGAACAGTGAGGGAGCAACTCCCTGGTTCAAATCACACCACAGCTAAGAGCTCCCTTGGTTGACCTAGGCCAAGCTACTATTTTAAAGCCTCAGGCCCACCCTGCCAGCTTTGTGCTAGGACAGTAATAATACTGGCCCATTTTACTGGACGCAGGTGGCATTGTGGGTTAAATAACAGAGCCTAGGGCTTGCCAATTGGAAGGTCGGCAGTTCAAATCCCCGCGACGGGGTGAGCTCCCGTTGCTCAGTCCCTGCTCCTGCCAACCTAGCAGTTCGAAAGCACATCAAAGTGCAAGTAGATCAATAGGTACCGGTCCGGCAGGAAGATAAACGGTGTTTCCGTGCTCTGCTCTGGTTCATCAGAAGCGGCTTAGTCATGCTGGCCACATGACCCGGAAGCTGTATGCAGGCTCCCTTGGCTACTAAGGCGAGATGAGCGCCGCAACCCCAGAGTCGTCCGCAACTGGACCTAACAGTCAGGGGTCCCTTTACCTTTACTTTACAGGAACACAGGAGGCTGCTTTCTACCCAGTCAAACCAATGGTCCAACCAGCTCAGTATTGTCTGATCCAGGGATCGGCCTTTTCAGCCCAAAGGCCATGTTCGCTTCCTGGCAACTTTCTAGGGGGCCACAAATCTTGGTTAGAGTGTCAGACTACCAGGTTTTGATCTCCCTCGGCCATGAAGCCCCCTGGGTGACTCTGGGTCAGTCACTGCCTCTCAGCCTAACCAACCTCACAGGGTTGTTGTGAGGATAAAAGGAGGGGGGGGGAGGACTAAGTATGTCACCTTGAGATCCTTGGAGGGAAAGGTGGGATATAAATGCAACAAATAAAATACCAGTGGGGGGTGGGCAGAGGCAAAAGTGGTCAGAGCAATAAATGTTAATTTTAGCTTTGTAAAATAGGCTGGTTTATCCACACATCCACAAGCCCCTCCTCTAGCCCCCATCCAAGTAAGTAAGAGGCGTTTGCAGAAGTCAAAGAAATTCTAGCATGGGCGTGGCCAGGAATTTTTTTGGAGGGGGAGGACTTTCGTTGGGAGGTGGCAGAACTGACGGGATTAGTCAGGAAGTTAAGTTTTTCTATTGTTTTACTTGATCTGGGGGGGGACCTCCCCATAGGCATAGCTGGGGGGGAAGCTGCCCCCCTAAATCAATGAAAATACATAGCAAACTGAGGTACTGCCCCCCTTAAGAAAAGGCCTGCCCCCCAACAAAAATGCTGGCTATACCCATGAAGCTCACCCCCCCCCCCGGCTACGCCCATGAATTCCAGCTAGGCAAAAATACCCAAGGAGAGTATGAAGTAGGGCAGGTGAGAGGTGTGGCCTGGGGATAGAGGGTGTGGCTAAGAATGGGTTGTGGCCTCGAGACAGTCCCAAGGGCTTTAGAGAAACGGGGTGGGGGGTAGAATGCATTTGGCGCCTAGATTAGGACCACATCTAAATGCAATTGCAGTTGATAGTAGAGGCATAGGGAACCCTCCAGATGTTGCTGAACTACAGCTCCCATTGCCTCTGGCAACTGGCCATCCATCCTGGGGCTGATAGGAATTGTAGTTCAGCAAGATCTGGAGGGCCACAGGTTCCCCACTCTTGTCTCTTTCAAATTCCTCCATCCATTTTGTGCAGGAGGCCAATATATATGTCACCTATGATATTCCTTTACAAAGCAGCATTCTCCTTAATACGCCTTACAGGCCACGCTTCCGCTCCAATGGCACCCAAGAAGAAAGCCCCAAAGAAGAGCAAGCCGTCGAAGACGGAGACGTCTACGAATGTCACCATGGTAGAGGACTCTTCTCTTGACATTGACCACCATCAGCAGCTGGACGGCTTGTTTGAAAATGGTTCAGGTGGCTTCCTCTGCACTGCCACAGAAGTCACAAATCCTAGCCACGGAACCAGTGTTCTGGAGGAGATGAGCCTCATGCACCAGGAGCGTTTCCTCTGTGACCTCACTATTGTCACAAAAACAAAATCCTTCAGCGTTCACAAGTTGGTCATGTCTTCCTGCAGCGAGTTTTTCAGAAGCCTGCTGAAAAAAGACCCAAACCTTCAACAAGTGGACCTCAAAGATGCCTCCTCCTTAGGCTTGGCTACTGCCATTGCCTACACCTACACTGGAAAGCTGAACCTTTCTCTGTACACCATTGGGAGCACCATTTCCATAGCCAGCCGCCTGAGGATGTATGCTCTGCTCAACATGTGCACCGACTTCCTCATCCAGGAGATGAATGTGGAAAACTGGATGTACATCGCCAACCTGGCAGACACCTACAATCTCAGCCAGGCGAAGGATGCTGCAAGGAAGTTCATCCGGGAATGCTTCCTGGAGTTCTCCGACACTGAACAGTTCATGAAACTCACCTTTGATCAGCTCAACGAGCTGCTGATGGACGACAACCTTCAGTTCCCCAATGAGGTGGTGGTCTTTCAGATTGTCATGAAATGGATCGAGTTTGATCCCAAGCGGATCAAACACGCCGCCGACCTCCTGAACAATGTCCGATTTGGCACGATCCCGGCTCACGACTTGATCAACTACATCCAGCCTGTGCCGTGCATGATGCAGAACCCGGAATGCCACAAGCTCCTGGTAGACGCTATGAATTACCACTTGTTACCTTATCAGCAAAATGACCTCCAGTCCAGAAGGACCAAGATTCGAGGAAGCCGTAAAGTGTTGCTCATGGTTGGGGGCCGCCCGTGCTCGGCCGAGAAAGCTCTTAGCAAAGATGTAAGCTACAGAGATCAAGAAGGAAACTGGAATAAGCTAACAGAGATGCCTACCAAATGTTTTAACCAATGTGTTGTGGTGATGGACGGATTCCTCTACGTGGCTGGTGGAGAGGATCAAACTGATGCCCGGAACCAGGCAAAGCATGCAGTTAACAACCTGTGCAGGTATTGGGGAGGTTGCACCTTGATTGACACTGTCTATAGGGTTCCCAAGCAGGGGTCTTCCTCATGCCTGAAATCTTCTAAATCCATGTTGGGGTATCCATGGCCCAACTCCAATTCCTATTATCCCCAGCCATCATGGACAATGGTTTTGGGAGCTGTAGTCCAGCAACATCTGAAGAGGCCAGCAGTTTCCCAGCCCTGGATATACTGGGGTCACCTGCCAGAGGCACAAGTAGGCAGAGCAACAAATGTGAATTTTACCTTTGTACAGTAGACTAGTTTCTGTACACCCAGCCCTCTCCATCCTCCATCTAGGCAAGCAAGAGGCATTGTCAAAGCTCAAAGACACATTCCAGCCAGAAAAAATAATTCAAAGACAGAATGAAGTGGGGCTGGTGAGAGGTGTGGCCTGGGGAGAGTCCCATGGGCCAAGTAGAGAGATCCAGTGGGCTGTACGTTGCCCCTGGGGCTGAGGTTCCTCACACCTGATATATAAACTGCCTCACAGGGCAGAGAAAAAGAACCTCATTTGAAAAATAGCATCACTAAATAAAAATCACATATAGGTAGATAGACAGATAGATCTGAATATCAGTATCGATCTCTAAATGCTTGTGTAAGAAGTCATATTTTAAGTTGGCTTCTTAATGAGAGTCCTGTAGATGTCTTACATACTTGAAGAGGCAAGGCATTCTAAAGCTGGGGGGGCACGTTTCACCACTGAACAGGTCCATTTCAGGGCAAACAGCTAGCAAGGCTTGAAGGGTTTTGGGGTGGTGAGATGGACTGAGGTGTATGGAAGAAAAGGCTATCCTGGGCTGCTAGGGCTGCATGCTGCCTCCAGTATTGGAGGGAAGGTGCCTCTGAAGACCAGCTTCTGGGAATCACAAGTGGGGAGAGTTGCTGGTGCACTCAGGTCCTGCTTACACTTTCTCCATAGGCACCTGGTTGGCCACTGGGAACAGGCTGCTGAACTAGAAGGGCATTTGGGCTGATTCAGCAGCCAGGCTCTTATATTATGTTCCTATGGACAGGGGAAGGTACTTATTTCTAACCCTGATTTTTATTGAGGACAGAAGCCTAAGGCATGTCACAAAACATTATTTCATGGGTGAGAGAGACATTATAATAGACATCCGTTTGAGCCAAAAAATTAAGGGGCACAACAGGCAGAGGAACTTTAGATGTGTTTTGAGGCAGTAGGTCTTTTCCCCCAGGGGCACCTAGAAAAAAGGAATGTTCTCTATGACTCTGGGCTTAGTGGTCTTATGGCCCTGCTGCATTTATTTACAGTGGATGCTCAGGTTGCGAACGTGATCCATCCTGGAGGCACGTTCGCAACCCGCAGTGCTGCATCTGCACACCACCTGGTACTTCTGGGTTCGGCGCAGTTCACAACCCGAAAATGCACAACCTGAAGCGTCTGTAACCTGAGGTATGACTATATTTAGAAAAAGTATAACCTGTGATCCCTTACGTTAACTGGTCTCAGGTTTGCTAGGGGCTCCATCTGAGGAGCGGGACCGCAAACTGTTACCCTGATAGCCTCACTAGGCAAACTCAGATCCCCTCTTCAACCACACATAAGAAGCCAACACAGCAACACCTGTGGTCCCTGCTGGATCACCCCAATGGTTCATTAAGTACAGCATCCTCTTCTCACAGTAGCCAAGCAGATGCCTGTGGGAAACCCACAAGCAGGCCCCAAGCACAAGAACACTCTCTCCTCCTGCAGTTCCCATCACCTGGTATTCAGGGGCATTACTGCTTCCAACTAAGGAGGCAGAGCATAGCCATCACACTCAATGGCGACAATGACAAACTCTCTTCCCCTCTGCAGGTATGATCCCCGTTTCGGCACCTGGCTGCACTTGGCCAGCATGTCGCACAGAAGAACTCACTTCAGCCTCAGCGCATTCAATGGGAACCTCTATGCCATCGGGGGACGTAATGCCAAGGGGACCCTAGTCTCTCTTGAATGCTACATCCCTTCAGCCAACACCTGGCAAGCCAAAGCCAACATGGACTTGCCCCGCTGCTGCCATGCCAGCGTGGTCATCGATGGCAAGATCCTGGTGACGGGCGGCTATGTCAACAACGCCTACTCCCGTACCGTCTGCAGCTATGACCCCGCCACAGATTCATGGCGAGACGGGGCATGGCTGAGCAGCCCCCGAGGCTGGCACTGCGCTGCCACCTTAGCAGACCGCGCCTACGTCCTGGGCGGCAGCCAGTTGGGTCCCCGGGGGGAGAGGGTGGACGTCATCCCTGTGGAGTGCTACAACCCTTCCACGAACCAGTGGAGCCACATGGCCCCCCTGCCCACCGGCTTGAGCATGGCGGGGGTGGCCACCCTCGGTGGGCAGATCTTGGTTGTCGGTGGTTGGAATGAGAGTGGGAAAAAGTATCAGAAGAGCATCCACGCCTACAATCCGGACCTGAACGAATGGACAGAGGAAGGAGAACTTTCCGAAGGCACCGTTGGGGTCTCCTGCTGCACCATCGCCCTTCCGCACTCAAGCACCAGGGGCTCCAGAGCCAGCTCAGCTGCCTCAGCAACGGTCAGCATTTAAGGGTGAGAGGATGGTTGGATGGAATGGAGGAAACAGTCAGAACTGGCCTCAGCTGGCAGGATCAGGGGATTCACAAGAACGTCGAAATACTTCTTTAAAAATCTCATTTATGCCTTGGTTTTGCCAGCTTCCAGGAGATAAATATTTTACCTGTAGAGCAGGTGTGGGCAGTTCTTGGTCCTCTGAATGTTGCAGAAATACAAACCTCATCATCCCTGGCCACTGGCCATGCTTGCTGAGGCTGATGGGAATTGTAGTTCAGCAACACTTCCAAGGCCAAAGGTCCCCCAAACTTGCTTTAGAGAATTAGCACTGTCTTACTGCAGCAGGGGAGGCTAACCTGCAGGCCTCCAGGTGTTATTGGACAACCCCCATCCTTGACTGTTGGGGCTAATGGGGTGCAAGAGCATCTGGAGGGCCACAAATTAGTTACCCATGTACTCTAGCTTACCTCACAGAAAAATAAGTAACAGGGCTGAATACAGCACCTCCTTCCCATGGTTTTACTTTCATAACACTTTTAAAGCACAATTTCTGGTCCCTCAAGCGAAACCTGAAGACGTCATTTGAGCTGAAATATAACTCCCCATCCCTCAGCTTCTACCCCCAAATATCACCACCAGTTTTTTAAAAGAAAGGTGTGACGCTTAAGGCCTACCTTGAATGAACTGCGTCACTGAGATATAGGATCCCTGAGGTCTAAATTAAAAATCTGAAGTACACTTTACAAATTTGTGTTGTATCGTCTATGTGGTGTGGAACTTTGAAAGTGTGTTCTCTTAACCAATGACTCTTGAAGTTTTCAAGGAAGGGATTTAGGCTGCAAATCCTGCACTCTCATACCTGGCTTTGACACTGCCCATTCAGGCCCTTACAGTTTTACAGCCTCCCCATCCCTGGAGTACCACCCATAAGAACAAAAGGGTTTCTCATCAAACCTTTTACATTAATAATTTCTCTTTCACGCCATGCCTCAAGGAAGTACGTTGCTAGGGGACAGAATAATTATGAGAGGCAAATGAAGCTGAGTTAATTGCAGGGTGGTTGACAGCACTTTCCCCCACCACCCTGGGCAAAGCGGGCACGTGTGCTTGGAAGTGTTTGTACTGAGCTGAATCAAACACAGGGGATTGTACAATTGTGGTGACAGCCTTTTGTACAAGGCAGCATAAGCCTCCCAAGAAAAAGCGCAACTATTACTGAGGAAGGCACAAGATTTTCCTGTTTTCACACAGGCCTGCCTCCTGCCAATTATGAGGCTGTTTTACACCAGGTCCATCTAACCCAATAGTATCTACTAAGTAAGGATGCAACAACAGGAAATATGTGGATTTCTTTTTAAAATTTCTACAGGTAGCAATTGAAACGGGAAGGAAAACATCCCTCCCCTTGGCAGTCCTTATCTGGATCAGCTCCCATTGCTACTTGCGGTTTAAATAGGTGGAAATTCCTGCACTGTGTAATTTTGGTGCCAACATTTGTCCTAAAAATAATAATTAAAAAAAAAGATAGGTCTTTCCAGAGCAATTTTCCTATGATGCATTTAGTTGGAGAGTTCAACAATCAACTTGGGCATTCTGTGTCCAGTTAGGTACTCCGCCACTCAGCTACAGCCCCTTCAATTACCATAAAAAATTAAATCTGCCATGCCAGCTCACTTTTGTCTGTCCCCACCTTGACCAAGAGGTGGTATACAGTGGTACCTCGGGTTACATATGCTTCAGGTTACAGACTCCGCTAACCCGGAAGTAGTACCTCGGGTTAAGAACTTTGCTTCAGGATCAGAACAGAAATCAAGCGGCGGCAGCGGGAGGCCCCATTAGCTAAAGTGGTGCTTCAGGTTAAGAACAGTTTCAGCTTAACAGACCTCCAGAACAAATTAAGTACTTAACCCGAGGTACCACTGTATTCCGCTGTTATCACAGCAAGCCTTCAGCTTTCCCCAGTAAGTGCACACACAACATGCTAAAAGCCATCCTCCGCGGGCCCTTCCTCTCATCTACCCATTTGGCTCCTGTTGTTGTTTAGTAGTTTAGTCATGTCCGACTCTTCGTGACCCCATGCACCAGAGCATGCCAGGCACCTCTGTCCTCCACTACCTCCCGCAGTTTGGTCAAACTCATGCTGGTAACCTCAAAAACACTATCCAACCATCTCGTCCTCTGTCGCCCCCTTCTCCTTGTGCCCTCCATCTTTCCCAGCATCAGTGTCTTCTCCAGTTATTTCTCATTAGACTGGCTTTGAGCTAGCTCCATTTGGGGAGAAGGAAGTCACTCATTTTGTGTGTCTTTGGATGGCACATCTTGTGAAGACTCAGAATATATTTAATTCTCCTTCATGCTCTCACTTGTGCCTTGTGCTTTTCAAGGAGCACTACTAATTTGATCTCAGGAAACTTCTGACTGGCTGTCCCAGCCAAGAAGGCCAATGGTTTTTTTTTACAACCCACCCAAAAGTAAAAGAATCACCCACGGTACTCCAGCTGTCTATCAAATATTGAATACAGATCAGAACTGGAGAAAGGGGATTAGTAACAGAATATGCTAAAAGGCAGTCTGAGCAAAGACTCTGCTCCACTCCACACAGAGAATACGAATTGAAGTTTTTACAGAATTCAATTTGTTACTAATATCAGACAGAGTACGATCTGAAGACATGTGATGCAGCAGCCATGTTGAAGCTAACTAGGTCTAGGTCTACTGTCAGTGCTTGGACGCAAGAGGATGGGAGCCCTCTATATGCCACTTTGGTTCCTTAGAAGAAAAATGTTAAGATAAAAGTGGTGGCCTGGATGTCAAAATAATGTGGAGCATTTTCCTAGTACAGGAAATGGATTATCATGCATACAATTATCTAAGGAGGTACAAGATCTTCCAAAGTAGAGAAAGGACATGTATTGTTAGCAATGAGGAGACGGCTACTGGGATCACCTGTGTCTTTGATGGCCAGTGGCCTAGGCTGGGGAAACTAGGCTCTTCACGGCCAAGCCAACCACAGGCAACACCTCCAAGCTATATTTGTAAGAGTGAAAGAGAAAGCAGAATCAGAAATATTGCCACTTTCACCCCACCCTCTGTACTTGTGGAGTGTCTCTGTCCTGTTTTCCATCTACCCCCACCCTGCCAAATGATAGGCCAAAGGAACTGTTTGAAATCATGTTGTATGTCTACACAGTCCTCCTCCTATAGCAGCTTTTGCCATGCCTCCGGATTAGGCAGACAATAGCTCCTGAGACACAACATGGAAAGGACAAACAGATATAGTGGCTCAGCAAAGGATAAATGACCACAAAATACACAGCAGCAAGTTAAATGGTGGAAAAATTTATTGACTTTTTTATACTGGAAACTTTTCATTTACCAGGAAGGATGATGCCGTCATACTGCAAGAGAAGAAAAGGATTATCAAAATAATTGTGCAAGAAAGACTAGTCTTTAAAGAATAGCCACCACCAGGAAATTTCTCCCACATCATGTCTACGGCAAAGTGATTTGATGCACTGGGAAACAAACTCAGAAGTTAGCAGATTATAAATATTGCACCAGCCCACACATTAGTTATTTTTTGTGGCACAGAAAAAGAACCAATTTCTGATTGGCTGAAAGGCAATAGTATATTTACAAGCCATTTAAGCAGGAGAAGCTTACACATTGCAAATAATGATCTTGCCATGTGGAAGCATATTCCAAATACTTTTGAGATGCTGCTCACAACATTTCCCAATACTGTGAAGAACTGTATGAATTGCCCCCCACCCCCGAAATCTCCATCCACCTTGCTGCAGAATGCACAGGTCACACACATCTTTTACATTTGTTAAACGGAGCTCCATTAGACTAATGTAGGCAAACACTAACAATTCAATGCAGCTCTCCAAAACTGTTCCAAACTATCAGAACTGCTGAAGACTTATGTACTGGGATTCTTTTAGAAGTAAGAACTGAGCACAATTATTTTACTTAAATACATATAAACAGCACTTCCATAAAAATACAAGGCTATTTACACCATACAAAAAATACAATAAAAACAAATAAATTGCAAATTGGAAAAATTCACATTTCACAACATCCTTTTTCGGAGACATCTAAAAGAAAGCATGGGTGATTCCTGCCAAACCTCTACTGGTAGGGAGTTCTACAGGGCAGTGTCTGCCACACTAAAGGCTTGGTCCCTAGTGAAGGCTGATTGGACTTCAGAAGTATGCAAAACACCAAGAAGTGCTCCATCAAATGACCTCAGTGATCTAGGTGGCGCATTAAGATATCATAATTGCCCTTACAGTACTTTGGGTCGAAGTTATTCAGGGCTTTGTGAATTAACACAAGAACCTTGAGCTTGGCCAGGTGGCAAAGTTCAACATACCTCGCTGACCGTTTGACATGGGCCAAGCTAACTGTAAACCCTATCCTAAAGATGCTAAGGTCAGAAACTGTTGATTGCACTAGATTGTACTGTTAAGCCTCCAATTGATTTTGGCATCACTGTACACTTGAGGGGGGGGCAGGGATAGTTTCTTTTAGATATATTGGTCTAACACAAAGAGGTCAACAAAGCGGACTAAACATGTTTTGCAAGCTTGTTCACAGCTTAAAATGCAGCAAAACCTACCTTCTGCTGGAACCAACGCATGGCTTCCTCCTTGCTGATTCGGTGCTTGGCCCCAATGCTACCGGTTCGGTGCTTTTTGTCAGCAATGCTGAAGCCTGGCCTGCCCAAAACCTGCAGCAGAAACACAAGCCTCGTTGAGTCCTGAAGACCTACCTTTAGAAAGCCTTTTCAGATAGACTTCCATCTTTCATAGTGTTCGAGAAAGAAATTTAAGAAAAGCACCCAAGTTATCCATAGCACCCAAGAAGGGGGTTCACAGCTTCTCACAGAGTAAACACACTGCAGCAGCTGCTAGTGTTGAATTTGGATGCAGGACCTGGGTAACAAGGAAAAGCTGGGTGATCTGATGCAAGTCACTCTCCTAGACTAACCTACCTCAGATGTAGGTCTGAAGATAAAAATGCTATACCCCACCTTCCAACATTAATGAGATAAGCAAAGCCATCATGAACTACACTTGCTGATGACTAATTCCTAGGCTCCTTTTAAAGAATCTATAGACATGTTACATGAACAGCTATTTAATGTATTCATTGTAAAGCCACTTTTCTGCCTGTGTGGCCCCTACAAAGAGACTTACCCCAAAACTGACTATCAAAAAACAGAGCAGAAAACTGACAACATCCTTTTGATTCCAGTATAGTTTAATTACTTTTAAACTATTATATTATATATATATTTTTAACTCTCTGTGTTTAATTTTTGGAAAAAAAAATGAATATGGGAAATAAATGAGCAATCTATTTTTAAAACAGTAAGTGTAACAAGGGAACTTTCAGCAAGCCAATTAAAATTATATTAAGAGCAATGTCAGCAGTGCTTCACTGGACATACGTGTCAGTCTCACCCCAGGAACACACAGTAAATTATTCAAAAAACGATTCTGTTGCAGGCCTGTATGGCTGCAGCAGTAAAGAACAGCAGCAGTCATTCCAGCAGTGCTTTTCAGTTGATGCTTTTACAATCTGGTCCTATTCAATTCTCACAGCTGCCCTGTCAGCTAAAATAGGTTGAGAAAGGAGACACTTCTCACCCAATAAGCTTGACAAAGTAGGAATCTGAACATGAGCATATCCAATGGCAAAGTTTGCAGAGAAAGTTCCCTTTCTACAGCTGTTACCAGTTGTTATAGCACAGGGGCAGAAAGTAGGAAGAGGGCCCACACACATCACGTTTTGGGCCTACCTAACCTCATATGTAACTCAGATGTTCATAGATACAAATGTTAACTAGATACAGACTGGAACAATAAAATATCATGGCATGTTCTGGTCCACAAGCTCTAGCTGGTGCAGAATGCAGCAGCTAGACCACTGATGGGAGCTGAAAGCATGTGACACCTTTGCTAAAACTTCTGCACTGACTCCCTTTATGCTACTTGGTCAGGTTCAAGGCTCTTGTGTTGATTTACAAACCCTGAACAACTTGGTCTCAGGATACCTTAAGGATTTGCTGAGCCCTTATATACCAGGTCAATCACAGAGACTATCTGTGGAGAGCATTTAGTTTTCCCCTGTGTTTACAGAGGCCCAACTAGCCTCAACTATAAATCAGGCATTCAGTGTTGCTGTTCTCACACTGTGGAATAGTCTTCCATGAGAGATTCAGCAGGCATCCTTGCTTCTGACTTTCAGGCATATCTTGAAGAACCTTCTATGCCAATAGGTCTTTGCAGCTGTTTACTTTTATCAATAAATATTTGCTTGCATGCATGCACCAAGTGCACTTGCTACAACTTAAGTTCAGGCTCCCCAGATTTGTTTTAGGGTAACAGCCCCTCTCTTCTGTGTCCAACCATGCAGAAAATGGCAGCTACCACTGCAGTGGCACCTAGGCTCAGAGTTAGTAAGACCGAAAAAACAACTCTACAGACATGACCTCTGGATTACAGCCTAAGAATGCAAAAGGGTAAGCTAAGTATACAAACCACATAGAAGTCCAAGCCGTAGATACCAATACTAGGATCGTATTTAATCCCCAGATCAATGTGCTCCTGGATTCCAAAGCCAAAGTTGCCGGTGTCAGAGAAGTTATTCTTTCTCAGCTCGTATTCTCGCACCTGAAACATGGACATCAGCTTTAAGCTTTGACATTTTCCGCCTTGCATGTGCCAAGTTCTCTTAAGAAAGCATCCAAATACAGCAAGGACAGCACTTCACCTTCAACCCTTTCTCCAAGATCTCCTCAGCTTTGGCCCCGCGTACAGTGCAGTGAACGGCTATCTTCTCATTTCTCCTGATCCCAAAGGACCTGACTGTGTATCGAGCTGAAGAAGAAACACAACTTCTCTTAAGTTTGCTCAAAGGGTCAGCAAAAGGACAGATATGACATGCCATATTCAAGGAAAACAAAAATCAGTAATGTCCACCAAACACCCAGCTCCAAGTTTAAGATTACAACTTCCAAACAGTAGGTCCACATCTGCAAACAAGCTATACAGAAAACGTGTTGACAGGCCACGTGACTGCAAGCACAAAGAGGAGAAGGCATGCACCACTGCTGATCAGGAAATGGGTTTGAGTGGCAACTCCCCAACAAAAACACCAGCTGTAAGCAGCCCCAGTCAATGGCTTAAACTTCTCCCAACCTAGTACTCACCATATGTTTTTGGACAAATTCCATTACACTTACCCACTAGCTGTGCTTAGTGAGGCTGCTGGAAGTTGCCGCCCAAACTTCTAGAGAGCACTAGACAGAGAGGCCTGAGCTAAAATCTACTTTTGGTAATACTGATAGGCTAACTTAAGAATCCAGTTCTCTTTTTTAAAGGTTTCTAGCAGTTAAAGGGAAGTCTGCAAAGGACAAAGACCTGGGCACTACAGAACAGAAAGCATGAAATGTGGATTCCGGTTCAAAATCAATCCAATTTGGTGTACAGAGAACTGTGGGGTGGGACAACCCATTCCCTGATTTCCTGCCCTGGGTGAATCACCTATCCATATTCTTTTGCCCTAGTCATCATGCTGTGCATGCGTTAAGCTGGACCAGGGTGCCCACCCACACAACAAAAAGAGAAGTCTGGGCAAGGGGAAGCAAATGAAGTTTCCAGACCACTGATGGTCTTAAATAACTTTGGAAACATTGCTATACATCCTGCACAAAAGCTAATCCTTCGTTTTTCAAAAAATAAAAATAAAATGGTATGAATAAAATTTCAGCCTTCTTGCTCTAGAAACTTCAGTAACAGTCTTCCAAAAAAGCTTACCTTTGGAGAAAACAGGAGTCTGGCCTGTGAGCTGCTCCAGCACTTTGGCTGCCCGGGTGAGCCTGTCTCCACTTTCCCCAACACAGATGTTCAGGCAGAGTTTGCGGATGCGCAGCTCCCGCATGGGGTTCTCCTTCTCACCCTTGTCTTGTTGCTGTGCAATGGTGGGGGAAAGAAAGCAGTTAAACCAGCAACAGCTTTTTCCTATACCCAACTCACATGGCATAACACAAGGAGCAACCTATTGGGCTGGGACAAGTTTTCATAAGACGCTTAACGTTTACAAGCATATCTTCTATCCCCATGTTGGCAATTTAGCATGAAACCCTAGACTGGGGTGGCGAATGTACCCCACCCCACATTATGTTAGACTCCAACTCCCATCAGTCCCAGCCTGCGTGGCCAATGGTCAGGAATGATGGGAGTTGCAACAGCCAGAGAGCCAAAGGTTCCCCATCCTTGCCCTGGACCCTAAAAGGCCTTCAAGTGGCTACTCCACCCCTCTTTGTGGTATTCGCCATAGTCATCTCTCATTACTGCAATTTAGAAAGATTCCTGAACTAGACCCTACCCTCTCCAAATGTTATGGCTTACCAATACTGTTGACACTGCCCATCCACTTGAGGAAAAGGGCCAAATTACCATCAAAGTCCTTTGTCTGCCCAGTCCCCTTGCTCTGCTCTAGTAGGCAAGCTTCAAGAAAATCAGCCTACTAGCCAACAAAATGTGATTAGTACAGTCTTTTGGAAAATCCTATCCCAAAGCCTTTTCTTCCCTACTGGAAGTCTTCCAATACCTCAACATCAATATATGTGCCACCGCAATCACATGAGCATCTTATCAAGTAGAATAAGTAGCACCATGAGAAACACAGTTACAGATAGGTAGCCGTGTTGGTCTGCCATAGTCAAAACAAAAATTTTTTTCCTTCCAGTAGCACCTTAAAGACCAACTAAGTTAGTTCTTGGTATGAGCTTTCGTGTGCATGCACACTTCTGTGTATCTGAAGAAGTGTGCATGCACACGAAAGCTCATACCAAGAACTAACTTAGTTGGTCTTTAAGGTGCTACTGGAAGGGGGAAAAAATTTTGTTATGAGAAACACAGTAATTGTTAAGATGGTTCCTAATTCTGGGTGTCTGTTTCAAAATTTGAGGTGTTTCTGTAAAAACCTGTTGGTAGCTACCCTAAGTATAGTTTTAATAGGTTGTTCATAACCATGGCTATAAACCAAACTCAGCAAGAGGTAAATACAATACTGAGTGATACTTTACAATGGGTAACTGCAACTTACAGTATCTTTAAAATATAGTGAGGCTGGTGACCAATACATGAAGGTAAACACAACAAGAACCAGACATGAAGAAAACCCCACAGGTCCTGGTTTCTTTTTAACATCATGAATTTGTTTTAGCCCTGTTTTTAGTAATATTGACTTTTTATACCTGCCATTTTTGTTGTTTGTAAACTACTTTGGGCTGGCTTTGCCCAGAAAAAGCACAACAAATACAACAAGATAGCAAACACATTCCCTTTCCCTAGACTTCTAGCATGCTAGGTAGAAATATTCTAAACTAGACTTTCAAACAACATACCAACTTTCTGTGCGCAATGAACTTTTCTTGCATGAGGTATTCTATCCCTCAAGCCCTCCAGCACCCCCCCCCCAAAAAACCCTTCAGCCTTAAGAGAGAGAACTACACCTACATGGAGACAAAAGCAACAGGGCAAACTGCACTGGCTGCTTTTCTCGTGTTATCATGCTGTTCTCAAAGAACCCAAGTTGGAGGCGGGGGGAGAAGAAACAGAAGGGAGAGCTGGCAACCACCTATCACCCAAGGAAAAGCATCTTGGGTAAGAAAATGCACCCCCAAAGAAAGTGAAGTTTGGGGGATGCATTGATTTCCCGGAGCGCGCAGAGAATCGAGTGTGGAATGGAGGATGGGAATGAAACGTCCCATCAGGCCCAGTCAGCTTGCCCAATGGTCAGAGATAAGAGGGCCTGGAGGACCACGGTATCTCCAAACCCACGTTTAAGGCCTCTCCTAAGGAGGAAGCTCGACTCCTTAGCCTGGTTTAGCCACAGGGCCAGCTATTCCTACGGCCCTCCCTCCCCGCCCGGCGAGACTCTCGCCGCTTCCCAAAACGGCCCCACGGAAAACCCCCAGCCATTCCTCGCCGCGTCTGAGTAAATTCCTGCCCAGAAGGACTCGGACGCGGGAGGATGGCGGCGGATTCAAGGGGTCCCTCCGCGCAACTCCTCAAACACAAGCTACTCACCGCCATCTTGGAGGCGTGGAAGAGATCGGAATAGCCCCGGAACGGGATCTTAAACGCCAAAGCTGCGCTGGACTGCCACAGAGAAGGGGAGCTAGAAGGCTTGCTTGAAGGGCACGTTGCTGCTCTCTGGAGGCTGGAGGGAGGAACTGCACGCGATTCCCCATCACTGGATAACGACGCTGTGTTAATCTGCCGCTGGTCGCGGGCGGTCGCTTACAGATCGCCAAAAAAGCATGACACGGATTTACATGAAAATTGCATCTGCTGTTTTATATGTGCAAATGCAAACATATTTGAATAAGATTTGCTTTCAGTACTTTATATGTGCAGGTGGAAATTTAGACATCATTACTATACTTTCAGCAGAAATGTGATACATCTCACTGCAGAAGAGAAGAGTATCATAGAATTTTAGAGTTGGAAGGAACCCCAAGGGTCATCTAGTCTAACCCCCTGCAATGCAGGAATCTCAGCAACCAGGAAACCTTTGTATCTGCTCTGTGGGCAGTCGAGGTGCTGCTAGCTGTGGATGGGCAACTTCCAGGCCCCTCCAGCTCTCCCTTGTTAGGGTTATTTATTGTTAAACTGAACAATTTATCCTTAGGACTGAAAAGCCTTTCAACCTGAGAAGTCCTTTAAGCCTGTCCTCTGTAAAGTCCAGCATGTGACCACCCTACACAAAACTGTGGTTTTTGGCTGTGATAGACTAAGGATTGTTTTCAACTAAGGCCACATTCACACCATACATTAAAAGCAGTATCATACCACTTTAAACAAACATGGCTTCCCACAAAGAATTCTGGGAGCTGTAGGTTGTTACTAGTGCTGAGAGTTGTTAGGAGACCTCTAGTCCCCTCCTAGAACTACAATTTTCATAGTGATTTAAAAATTCTGTTTCACAGGAAACTCAGAGAAGCCAATTAAGAGAATGCAGTATTGGAGTACTAAGTTGAAATAAGCAGGTGTCTTGTCAGCAGTCTAGCTGCAGCATCCTCTGATTTAATAGGCATTCTCCCCCTCTCAAGGAAGTTAACTATGCAATGAGGGAATAGACAGCCAGTGTGGTACACTGAGACTAAGACCAAGGAGACTTGGGTTCAAATCTCCACTCCATCGTGAAGCTTCCTGGATGTGCTTGTGCCAGATAAAAAGGTAATAAATAAGACAAACACATAAATAAACTTTAGGAAATCTATTTATTATATTTTTCTCTGGTTTTGAAATAAACAAAGTCCATCCATCAGAACACCAACACAGCTCACCAATAAACAAAACAATGAGGAAGGAAATAAAACACAAACTATTTTCATCTCACTCATTAATTCGGAGATCTCTCCAAACCAAACTAGGCAGCCCATTTCTAGCTGAAGTAATACCCAGGCAAGTAAAAGGTGGTGATACTGTACTAGCCTTCCTTCCCCAACCTGGCAAGCATGATGCTGAGGCTGATGGAAACATGCCTGTGTTGCCTGGGACTAATGGGATTGTGTTGCAGTCCAAACATCTGGAGGGCACCAGATTGGGAAAGGCTGAATGCCAAATCAGTACATTATCAAATCCTGTATATTGTGACTGAGAAGACCAAGCAACTTGGAGCCACAGATGTAGCTTTAACTAGGTGTTATGGGCATAAACACACAGAGAAATTAATTTTCAGGACAGAGCACCAACCCACAAATCAACATTTTTGGAGAAGCAATTTCCTAATTAAACAGAATACAGAGATCTGTTCAAAAGTGGTAATGGAATTGGCCTGTCTTATACTAGGAATAAGGCCATCTATTTACATTCCTCTGGTATATTATTTCACCATATACTCACATATTTTGTCTTCCTCATATGGTCAAATCATCAAGGGATAAATGCGTAACAGGAATATTGAGGATCATTACATGTGCTACCACTGTTACCATATAATCTATCTCTGATGAAAGTCAGGAGTGCTTGAGATGCAAAACAAACAAACAAACAAACAAACAAATGTGGATTTTCCAGCCCAGTGACACATTTCCCACACAAATTCCATCCTGTAAAACACTGCCTCTAAAGTACTGCTGTGGATTACATCAAAATGTTGCTATCTGGGTCAGGATGAGATGACCATGACTGGCCATTAACAAAGATATCCTAAAACACATTTTCTCTCAGTTCAGAAAACCAAACAGTGGAAGCTGATAACCCTACATTTTTAAGTTGCAGTTTGTGGGAGAACGACTGATACTAGAACTATCAGGCCAAGGGTAATCATGAGAGGCCAAGTCATATCAGGATTTACAATCAGGGCAGAACAGCGTCTCTTGCGGGACACAGTGAACGACTTCATAGCTCCTTCCTTCTCCTTCAGCTGCGCCCATAAGAATTTCAGCTTTGTGGGCGGGAAGAACTTTGCCCCAAACAGGTTGCATTTGGGTAGGAAGAAATGGGTCAGGTGAGCAGTGGCCACCTTGTGGATGAAATTGGTCAAGACCCTCTCAAAACACTGAGGGACTTCAGAAGGCTTCCAGTCTTTATCGGCCTTCCACTCCCACAGGGTGTGCAGGAAGGATGTCCGACTGTGGTAGGAACTCAGGTGACCCAACATTTGAGGGTATTCCATCTTGAGAGCATTCACAAGGTCCTCCAGCATCTTCAAACAGTCTTTTCTAGAACAGCCCCCCCCCCCAAGTCATTAGCCTGACTCATTCAGATCTTTTCTTTGAGCTTTTCCCCAAACAATGCCCACCCCCCATTTTTCTGTATACAATGAACTATGGTTATCATTTCTGAAACTTGGGTAGTCACTTGACTTGTGGCTTGTGGCATGAGGTATATCTCTCGGGCCATACAGTATGTCATCCACACAAGAGCATGCATGGAGGATATCTGCTGAGGGGAACTATGGAAAAGAGAAAACTTTTGGGGGCAAGGTGGTGGAAAAAGTGATGGCGGAGCAGTTGCTCTTCCCTTTACTAATATGACTACTATGCCTTGGAATTTGTCTGTACGCTATATTGCTCTCTCTTGTAATCCAATAGCAGGGAACAGTTTCTCTCTCTCACACACATAAAAGCAGCACTCATCCCTACATGCAGCAGGTAAGCTTTCCGTTCACAAAGGCACTCCATGCCAAACATTGCCACTCCTGGTCCAACACTCCTTTCTGCACTGCAAGATCTCAGCCAAGACACCTGCCAAAGAGCAGGCTTTCTGTTATGAGTCTCAAGTCTTCTGTGAGCTCAGAAATGGAACATCAGGCTGAGACATACAAGGAGGGGGGGAACAGGAGGATGACATGAGGGAGGAGGCTGAGACAGAGGAACAGAGGCTTCTTTGTGTGCCCACTCCATGAGATGTCCAGTGGGTGACAACAGAAGAACAGGCCTTTTCTGCAGTGGCTCCCCATTTGTGGAATGGTGGTACAGCTGCCCATCTCATTTTGGAAGCTAGGGATGCCGTCTACTGGGGGGCAGGGGGCAGGCCCCCAATATTTTCAAGAAGGGGGCAGCTCCCTCCACAGTGATCCTGAAAAGGATGCGCCAGGATAAAGATGCTTCGCCCTGCCACATCCTTTTGGATGTGGATTGCCAGGGACGTAGAAGGCGAAGCATCTTTGTCCCACACACCCCTTTCACATAGGCAAGACGGCTGGCAGCTGAGGGTGGTGGCGGTCTGAGTTGGCCTGGCAGGGTTGGCAGGGGTATCATGTGTGTGAAGTCATGCATACACAATGCCCCTCCCCCAGCACCTATGTCAGAAACTAAGTGCTGCCTTCATTAATCACAAACCCTAACAATGTTGCCAGGCACACATACCTGCAGCACTTCGTCTTGTGATACGATTGGGACCTGCTGTTGAGGTTCAAAATCTCTTTTTCAACATGAGAGAATGAAATTCTCCAGGTCTCTGAAATATACAGGACATAGAGACACACCACTCTGTGTCAGTAATCAATATTATCAAGGAGCTGGAGACACCTCCTTACAAGGAAACGTTTGGTGGTGTACAGCTTTTTTAAAAAATTAGGGGCAGGAGATCAAATTATGCAGGGTGTGGAGGAGGGGTGCCAACTTGAATATTGTGGGGTCCCAGGTAAGCCCCGCCCTCAATCACAGGACGTGGTCACACACACCATTTGAATGGCAACGCCCATCAATAGGGTGGTCCCCTGGGAATTTTTTTTGGGGGGGCCATAGGGACCTCAGTCCCCTGGAGTTGGCTCCTATGGCTGCTGCATTCCTCCTTGCACCTAGCCCCTTCCTTGGCTGTCTTGCCCCCAATTTCCACCAAGCAGGGATCCAAGATCAGCTGGGCTAAACACAGACCAGGCTTAATTCCAGGTGGGGGCTTGTTGTGTGGGATCAGTGCTCAAATGCATGCACATTTTTCACAGCATCCACACAATCCAGATTTACCATTTCTGGGGGAAATTCAAAAAGTTTCGTGCTTTGCTGACATGTGACGTGTTTAGTTATTTTCTACAAAAATAAAATCCTTAATGGGCACATGAGTGTTCGTGTGTAAGTGGGAATCTAGGTGAAACATTAGCTGAGCCTACATATTGGAAGAGTTTGCTGGGAAACTGGAACCTTTGCCTCTATCTCCAGCCTGAAATTTACCCCTAACAACCCTTCGATGGCACCAGGTTGGCTGACAGAGGTAAGAGGGGTGTGTTACCTTTGTTGTGCCTCCCGGGGGATTGTTCAGCTATGAAATAAAACACTCTCATCAAGTGAAGCAATTCTTTCCCCTTGATCAGCTCCTTCGCCTTCTTCATGCATGGCCATTGGCCAGTCATCTCCAGAGCAGGGACGAGGTTCAAGGACATGAACTTGGCGCCTTGGTTGTCCAGCATTACAAGCTGAACTGCTGGACAGTTTGACTTCTTCTTCTCCAGCCTCATCTGCCAACCTGGAAAAGGCACTGAGAGACCAGATGGACAGCTAGGTGAACAAGTGAGGCAGCTCAGGGAGCCAAACAGCCTGCAACGCTAGCAAAAAATGCAAGCCAAAAATGCAGTACACCTTGAGGTGTACATGTGTGCAGCAAATTTATGAATTTATTTACCAGGATTTATAAACTACTTAATTTAAACATAAATAAATCTCTAAGCAGTTTACAGAAAATGAGTTTGCTGGTGATTATAACTCCGTGAGGTGGAAACTACAGTTCACAGGATTCTTTGGGGGGAAGTCATATGCTTTTAATGTGTGTTGGGCATTCCAGGTATCCCAGGGAGTTGCTTGTGGTGCCTGCATATTTCAGCAAGCTGTGGCTGGCAATGTTTACAAGCCTCCCAGGAATGTGTGGTGCCTGGGTGCAGTATAAAGTGGTTCAGGTCTGTAAACAAACCCCCACTCCAGTGTTGGCTATTCATCCTTTCCTCCTACCCTCACCCCAAATCCCTGATTGGCCACACCTGAATAAGAAACTTTAAGAAACTGGTCGACGTGTTTCCGGAATTCCTCCATGATGTTCCGTGGGGAGATGGTCTTCCCATCCTCCAGAAGGAGCATTGCTGGGAAGCTGCGAGACTTTCTCAAGAGAGCCAGGGTGTAAAAGAGGCCACCATAGCCCTCCACTTCGGTGTACTGGACGTCCTGTGGGACAAGGATGCTTAGCATCACCTCAAACTCGCCCGGATGCAAGACCTGCAGGCAAACCAACAGCATCGTTGAAGACAACAGGGAAGGAAGGAGAGGGCTTGAGGCACAGTACCAACCCTGCCTCACCTGTCACACTGACTTTGAGGTCTTCCCTTCTAGCTGTTGTTGGACTTCAGTTCCCATCAGCCTCAGCCAGTATGATCCGTGGTTTGAGATGAGGGGAGGTGTGCCCAATTGCATCGCAGGGGGTGGGGCAGGTTAGTGGTGGTTGCAGCAGCAGAGCAGTAAGGAGGCAGATGGCAGCTTCCTTGAGATTAATTCTTCCTTGAAGATTTACTCCTTGAGTGCAAATGGCCTGATTTGGATAACTGTTATGCTTCACCAGCATTATATTGGCTTTTTGGATTTTAGTACCAGAAAGCAGCAGTAGTAAGCATTTATTACAGCACAGGGGTCACTGATGTGGGGCTTGCAGGTGCACATGCACCCACAGGGGCCTTCTGTAGCACCCACAGGGTTCCCTCCCATTGTTTAAATTAAAAGTCCATTAGGTGTGGTTTGATCTACAGCCATTATGTTACACTGCTATTACAATCTTCATATGGCACAATACCCACTGGTTCTAATGGGCTCAGGCAAGTGAAACTCTGTGGTGGATTGTTGCCTGCAATTTGAATCCCCATGCAGCAGATGGGTTCAGACTGAGGCTGAGAGAGCTTGCAGCTCACCTGAGGCCCTACAGTGAGTTTGCTGCTTAGGTGAGATTTTTGAACTTTCCTCCTCAGAGCCCAGTTAGGCAAGGTGTAGGAGGCTCAATCTCCTGAAGTTTTATGGGGCGGAGATGTCCTCAGTTTTGATCAGAGCAGCAGCACTGAGATAAGGGGTGTTTAACTATTTCTACTAGGAGTGGGGAACTTTTGGTACCCTAGATGTTGCTGAACTACAACTCCCATCATCCCTGATCATTGGTCACATGGCTGAGTCTGATGGCAACTGGAGTCCAGCAACATCTGGAGGACCACAGATTTCCCAGCCCTATTCTACAACTTGGGTCCCCTGATGTTGCTGGACTTCAGCTTCCATCATCCTTGACCACTGGCCAAGCTGACTAGGAATGTTGGGGATTGCATCCCAGCAACAACTGAGAGGTTGCCCAGGTTTGGATAAGGCTGCTTACCTGGCATTTGTTATACATTACCTTTTCATACTCATAGCTGCTGCCTGGAACGAGTTCCCTGGTGTCCCTGAAGTAAGGCCTGTCTGGGCAATCATGCAGATAGGTGAGAAAATGACTGAGGAAGTTCTCAAGCACATCTGCTGCCTGGGCTCTGTCTGGCTCCTCCAGGGACAGAGGCTTTGCCTTCTTTTGAACCAGTGTGTTGCTCTCTGCCTGCAGGGTTTGGTGGTTTCCTTCTCTGCCTCCCACAGCCACTGCAGACAAAGCCTCTGCATCTTTGGACACCCACCCATCACCTGCTAGAACAAAAAAACATTTCGGATCATAGTTGTATTTAGTTCACTTGCTAAGGTATTATTATTATTATTATTATTATTATTATTATTATTATTATTATTATTACATTCCACACTTCCCAAGGTAGGGGGGGTTACAGGAACAGCTGCCACATGAAATTAGTTTTCTTGTGAGATGAATGGTGTATTTGTAATATCTGGAGGTTTTGTGCATGTTTTACAAATATACACATTGGGCAGGGAAGACTGGAGTCAATATCCTTGAGCTGGCTGGAGCTGTTGGGAGTTGTAGTCCAAAACATCTGGAGGGAACCAGGTCAAAGAAGGCTGATCTAAAATGTTTAATACAAAAGTGGCACCAGCAGTAAAATGAGCATAAAATAAGCAAGATAATAACCTACCTGCCGGCTCCTGCTTGAGCCTCTCTGCCCTCCGTCTGGACCAGGGGGCTGGTGTCCCAGGATGCTCCACAGTTTCAGGGGTTTGGGGCACCTTGGGGCTTTGCAGATTCCCATCTGCAGGCTCTTTGGACTCTCCTGCTGATAGCAATGGGGTTTTGTAGCCAGGCACCTCCCTATCGCTGGTCTCTGTGCATGTCCTCCCTCTGTTCTTACTCTGAGACCTCTTCTCCATCTTCTCGCCATTCCTGACAGGCATGCTGCTGAGAATGGGAATGAGAACCGGGCCTAGTTTCACAGACCGCTCTGGAAGCCATGTTGAAAGATTAGCAGCCAGTCTTCCCCAACCAGATGCCCTCCAGATGTGTTAGACTCCAACTCCCAACAGCCCCAGCCGTCACAGTGAAAGGTTGAGGGTGATGGGAGCTGTAGTCCAAAATACCTTGGGGCAGGCTGCCCTAAAACTACCTGAGGAATCTCACATCCTGCAACAAGGGTGGGTGCTAAGGAAATATTTTGCTTAGTCTGTGGCTGGAGGGGGCAAATAGCAGCACATTTGGCAGGCTTGGCAGGGAGACTGGCGTGAGAGGAAGGAGACGAGGACAGACTTTTTAAAAGTGAGTTTTCCTGCAATAACATCGAGCATACAAAAGGGAACAGTACATAAGTAGACCAACAAGTGTGTGGAGCATAAAAGCATAGTAGATATCAATAAAATGACCGAAATAATGGTTGACAAGTTAGTGAAGAGACACTAAAAGACTAGCAAATATAAAGATGGAGCTGTTTTGTGTTAAATGAACTTACTCTTGGTTTGTAGGGAAGTTGATCTGTACGTTGGGCTTCTTTGTTTTTACTATATTTAAATCCCCCTAGCCTATATTCACTAGTAGGGACCTGCCTTTGCAATTCCCCAACCCCACAGAGTTTCCTAAGGAGCCTTACTTACCCCAGAGATCACCAACTGCCCACTTCCAACGGTCAAACCCAAACCCCTCAGAATGTTAGGGAGCAAACATTCCTGATCAGACAGGAGGGCTGCTTGGAGCTTGGAAAGTTAATTTTAAAAAGGAACTATTTCAAGTTCAACATGTCCCCAAAGGAACTGATTCCACTCCATGTTAGTCCATTTACAAAATGAACTAGTTTGGTTCACGTTTAAGTAAATGGGTTCAGGGCTTCAGCCTTGCAGTGGTATAATTTTTGTGGACAAGAGCTCATTTCATCAGATGCTTTTTCATCATGCCCTTAAATACTTTGTTGTATCTCTGCAAAAAAACAAACCTCCAACATTTTTCTTTGTTGAGAAATAATTATGAAAACTCGAAAGCTTGTTGATTCATTCATGTCTTCTTAGTTGGTCTTTAGTAGGAACATTTTTAGCAAACCTCTTAGCAATCCTTTGCCACTGAGTTTACTGGAGCTAGTTTTTCATAGGAAGTTTTTAATGTTTGATGTTTTATCTTGTTTTGTATGCTGCATACCTTATTTATGTATTTTTATTAAAGTGGGATCTCTAAATATTTTGATACAGAAATAAAATAAACTTACTTGGGAGTAAGGCCCATTAAATGCAGACTAAGCTTGCTTCTGAGTAAACATATGTATGCTCAGCTACACCAAACCTTCTGTCTTTGAACTAGGTTATGAACTACTCTCTATAAGTTGAATAATTTGTCTTTGAACTTGCTTTTCCTCCTCCCTCTCAATTCCTTTTACCTCACGTGTTATGTTATTCTGAGAGCTTTTTTGCCTAAAGAGCAAAATCCTGTGAACTCAGGATAAAGTGTTCATTTCCTAATTATTTTTCTACAGGAAGAGTGACTAACCAATCTAGCAAAACTAACAATGAGTCTTGTGGGACCTAAAAGTCCAACAAATTCATTATGGCATTAGTTTTTGTGAACTGTTCATAACAAATTTGTGAGGCTTTAAAGTGCCACAAAGCTACTCCACTGGAAACTGATCAATCTAGAGCAATTATTGGTTCTCGTCTATAACAAATGGGTGTGGCTAGTCAAACCTCGGGTCCTGGGTGTTAGATTAAAAGTGACAATGAGTGACATCTCCTAAATCATTGGAGGAAATAGCTGGATCCTTGTTGCTGTTTAGTCGTTTAGTCGTGTCTGACTATCGTGACCCCATGGACCAAAGCACGCCAGGCACTCCTGTCTTCCACTGCCTCCTGCAGTTTGGTCAGACTCATGTTTGTAGCTTCGAGATCCTTAAAGAAAGTTGAACCTGTAGCCATTGTTCATACAAACTTAATGGATCTTACGAGATGTGTGAATTAAGGAATTTGAATGTATTATATAGCCTAAACAATGGAAAATTGCTTTACATTCTGTGGAGCATTTCTTCAGAATGGAAATTGAGATTGATCCATCAAAAATAAATATATTCTGTTGGCAGCTAAAATGGAAGAATCCAATGAGAGGTGTGTCCCCCCCCAATATATATATATAAATTCTGCACTAGAAATCTGTCTAGAATTATGTTAATATTCAGACCACACACCTCTGGTCTAGCAGGAGCAGCGTGAACTCATGCAGGTTTACTGTAGAGCTGGGCAACGTTTGGCCCTCCAGATATTGCTGCACTACAACTCCCAGCATCCCTGACCCCTGGCTATGCCAGCTGGAGCGGATGGGAGTTGGAGTGGCCTTGCCACTGCCTCAAAAAAGTGTTTTTGCACTGCATTGTGGCTGCATATAGCACCCTTTTCCCTGTAAAGAAACAGATCCACCGCTAAAACTGAAGGGAATGTCTGATTTTATCATTTTAACTTTCTAGCCCTCATTCTTCCAGGAAAGTAAGAGTTTGTAAAAAAAATCAAATTCCGAAGTAAAGCGAGACACCAGTGTCACCTTACTTCTCTCGTTTGGTCCCTCCACCTTTAAAAACTTCTGTTTCACGTCAACCCAGCCCTCCCATCAATCCATTGTGATGGCTGAAAAGAAGCGATGGGGGGAGGGATTTTTGGTTTCTGCCCAAACTCGGCCCCGCCTTTGAGGACTTAAAAGCCGCGGACCAAAGCACTGCGTGCATATTGGGCCTTCGGGATTCACACGTGGAGAATTCACACGCGGGGTTTGTGCGGGAGGACTCGGCGGGGTTTCTCAACCCGTTTTATTCGCGAGTGACTTGTGCGTTGCAAAGATGGGGGGCTCACTTCTGCACGTGCCGAGGCTGGCACCTGCTCGTGGAAAGGGTTGGGTGTCTTTTACGAGGTTCATTCGAATTGATCCGTTTACACGCAGGCTGGAAAGGGGGGGGGGGTGTTTCTTTTCAAAGACCCTCGATAAAACCGATGCTTGGCCTGGGGGGGGGGTGTCTCCCTCGCCGATCTTAGCAAGGTCAAGAGACTCTGGTCTGGTTTGACTTCGAAGTCGCTTCGGTTTCGGTTAGGGGGCGTTTGGTTTTCGGGTCGGGAGAGGTGTACTCGGAAGCGTGCATGCAGGGCTCAATTCGTTAAATTGCGACTAGGGTGGCTGGGCGAAGGGGCTGTGCTCCTGTGCCTTTAATATCTGTGTAGGGGAGCGAATTTAGCAGCTTGTCATCCCAGGCACACCTGCGGAGGAGAGATGCTCAATTCTACATACCTGTTAAAGGTGCAGGAGACCTGCCCTCTCTGGCCCCCTGCCCACCCCAACTGTGTGACTATTTGGGTGAATTTCTTTGGGGTTAAACATTGCAATCCTATACATACTTACTGTGCTCAATAGGTTTTACTCCCTAGTTCTTAAAATTGTAGACTCATAACCCACCTACTTTATGCCCATTGAACCGGATAGGATTTCTGAATAGGACTTACTTCTGAATCCATAATGCAGAATATAGGGCTGTCAATCTGGACCAGTGAAGGTGCCAGTTGCTGGTGGGGGTCTCTGCCCATCCTGCTTATTCTGTTCCCTTCTGGTCTTTTCTCTGATCCAAGGCTTTGTCTTGGCTGTGTGTGTGTGTTCACTGCACATCTTTACAGCGGTCTAAATGGGTCTCACTCCATTAACTTTGGTGCATGCACCAATATTCAAACCTGGATAGGGTTTTTTAAAAAACTTTTAAAACTTTGGTGCATGCACCAGAATTCAAGCCTGGATAGGGGTTTTTTTTTGCCAAATCAGATGGGCATGGGCATCTTAAATTAGCAACCTCTGATTGGGGCCACTGACTTCTACTTATCCCCCCCCCCAAATGGTGGGGGGAAGCATGCAGGCATAGCAGAAAAACGTTGATGTTAAATTTGGAGGCATAATTTGGACTCCAGAGTCCTTTTTTTGCAGCTGGCGGCCTGCAAATGTTGTTGTGTAGCTGCAGTTTGAACCATGTTTGTAGACTTTCCCCCCCTCTTCCAGGTACATCTGGGCTTTTTCCCTCTTGCTTCCAATCCTTACAGGCTCCCTCAGCCTCATCACCATGGGCAAAGAGAAGACCCACATCAACATAGTGGTGATTGGACATGTGGACTCTGGCAAGTCGACCACCACAGGCCACCTCATCTACAAATGTGGAGGCATAGACAAGCGTACCATAGAGAAATTTGAGAAGGAGGCAGCTGAGGTGAGTTCATGCTAGGGCTCAGGCCTAGAATGAAAGGCAGTGCCTCTAGGTATTCCTACTTCCTTGACTGTGCTTGCACAACTAGGATATTGGGGTAGCTTTGAGCCACTGGCTGCTCCAGGAATCCTATCTCCCCTTGTCTGTCCTCTTCTCACCCCACTGGAGTGTTTTGGAAATAGTGTGCATTTATTTTTATTTTTTTAAGATGCTGACTTGACTTAATGTAGCCTCCATCTTCCAGGCTAAGATATGTGTATGTGTAAATAAAACTATATATCTTAAAGACACTACAGGCTCTGCCATGCCTCATTCCAAAGGAACACAAACCCCGGTTAAGTGCCAAGACCCCTGAAATCTTGCTACCGCTTGGCAGAGTTTGGGGTGGTCGGTAGCAATATATTAACTCTCTCTCACACACAGCTACATCTACCTCCTGCAACTGCACAAGATTCAGGAGAAAGCTGGCTTAGATGTTAAATGTTTAGCAGCAAGCACACCAGGGTTTTGTTTTCTTTTAACAAACTATTGCTAACTATTTAAATTCACTTAAGAGGCTATTATTATTGACATATGACCATGGAGAAGAGTTAACCCTTTCTACCCGTTACAATCATTTTGAAAATCCCCCTTGCATGCTATTAATTCTAGAAAGAAACAGTTCCTACAGCAATGAGTAGGTATGTCATTTTAATAAGGAATGTGGTAGAGAATGAAAAGATTAAATCTCCCTATGTGCTGCACTGCAGTCCTAATTATAGCTTTCCCCCACCCCATTGCCATCCGTGCATGCAATTAATTAAAAAACAAACGAAGTTGGGTTTCCTGATGATGCATTTTGCATCATATATAGTTTGGTTGCTAAAAGTAGTTTTCTCTCTTCCTTGCAGATGGGAAAAGGCTCTTTCAAATATGCCTGGGTGCTGGACAAGCTGAAAGCTGAGCGGGAGCGAGGGATCACCATCGACATCTCCCTGTGGAAGTTTGAAACCAGCAAATTCTACATTACCATCATCGACGCTCCCGGCCACAGGGACTTCATAAAGAACATGATCACTGGGACCTCTCAGGTAAGGTTGCAGCCTTCCACTCCCCTGGAGAGGAAACGTGTGCCATTAGTTATGGCTGCTTCTTTTTTCTTTGCAAAACAGTGCAAAGTAAAATGTAACTTACCTTTTTTAAGGAAAAGCAGGAAGAACCAGCTGCACAAAAATAAGGGGGCGGGGGGGAATCTGGCTTGTCAGTAGACCACAAGCCTAACTTGTGGTCCATGTGATGCAGAAGCAAAAAAAGCTAATCAGGCTGCATTAACAGAAGTATAGTGTCTTGATCAAGGGAAGTAATAGTTCCACTCTATTCAGGCTTGGTCAAACCATATCTGGAGTACTGTGGCCAGTTCTGGGCGCCACAGTTTGAGAAGTATATTGGCAAGCTGGAACGTGTGCAGAGGAGGGCTACCAAGACAATAAAAAGTCTGGAAATCAAACCTTTGCCCTAACGCAGCCTCATGGGTTGTAGTTTGCCGAGGGCTCTTAAAACTCCATTAGAGATTTGTATCCCATTTCATGGCACTAATAGTTTCTTATGCCTGCCCTATTGGTTTGGCCTAACTGTGCCCTAGATTCTACCCTGACTCCTTGGGAGTCCCTAGACACCAGACAGTATTCCAGAGCTGTCTCTTGGTCTCCCCAGGCTGACTGTGCAGTGCTGATTGTGGCTGCCGGCATGGGTGAGTTTGAAGCTGGCATCTCCAAGAGTGGGCAGACCCGTGAGCATGCCCTTTTGGCCTATACTTTGGGGGTGAAGCAGCTCATCATTGGGGTGAACAAGATGGACTCTACAGAGCCTCCTTACAGCAGCAAGCGCTACCAGGAGATTTCCAAGGAAGTGAGTGCCTACATCAAGAAGATTGGCTACAACCCAGCCACTGTAGCCTTTGTGCCCATCTCTGGGTGGCATGGAGACAACATGTTGGAGCCCAGCAGTAATGTGAGTAGCCTACAGTATTTTTCTTCCCCTTTCCTCAAACCTACTCAGTAGGGAAGTTTAGATTGATGAGGTCAGTAGTATTTCTCCAGCACAAACCTGTGGTCCTCCAGATGCTGTTGGACTACAACGCCCATCATTCCTGACTGTATTTGCTGGGGTTGATGGGACTTGGAGTCAAGCATCTGGAGGGTGTAAGACCTCATCCTTTCTTTATCCCATTTCTAAAAATCTGACTTAAGCATCTATTCTGGCATTGGAGATTTAAGCAGACATCTTATGCCCACTTTCAAACATACTTCTGCAGTCATAAGAACTAGAAAGTTCATTTCCCCCCTCCTTTGAAAATAAATCTGAGGCTTTTGGTAAGCTGAATTCCACATCCAGTGGAATTGCAGAAGACACATAGCCCTGTTCATACTGAGTTAGGCTGTTTGCCCACCTGACCCACTTTGGCTAACATAGATTGGCAGTAGTTCTCCAGAGTACCATGAAGGAAGTCTTTGGTAAGCTCCCAATTGAAGATCCCAGGGATTAAGCCTAGACTTGCCAAGCTTGTTCCTACCCCCTCCTAAAAACTGGAAACGCATTCCCAGGAGAGAGACAGGAGAACATGCCCCCTTCCAAAGACCAAGAGGTCTCCAGCTGTAGAATTGCATGATGTGACTTCAGGCTGTCACAAATATTTGCAGGCATGCTGAAAACTGCACATGCTCTTCATCTCTGTTGGCAGATGCCTTGGTTCAAGGGCTGGAGCATCACCCGGAAGGAAGGCAATGCCTCTGGCACCACTTTGCTGGAAGCTCTGGATTCTATTATCCCTCCTTCCCGCCCTGTTAACAAGCCCCTTCGCCTTCCTCTGCAGGATGTCTACAAGATTGGTGGTATGCATTATTGTACAGGTGGGAAAATAATGTAAAAGGATATTGACCTGCGCTTCAATAGTTATGCACAGTGCAGTGATTCAATGCAGGCAAATATTCCAGCTTTCAGGAAGAATTCCAAGTCCTTGCTGGTCTGCATTTGTAGCCTGCATTTCTGCCAAAAAGGCTCCTGGAGCAGCTTGCAGTCTGAAGGCTTGCAGTCTAAAAGCCATGGCACACAAGGGGAAAGAGACTGGGATGGAAGAGGAGAAACACAAACTCGGCCACCAATTCTTAAGTGTTAAATAGTACTACTTTACATATGGAAGCCTAGTGGGTTGCCTGAGGCTGACTAGGCCATATTTTTCACTACTCGACTGGGGACGGCTGTTGTTCTATGAGGCAGAGCTTGGAGTAACTCTGTCAGGCCATTAGCTGTGCAGCTCAGTGGGTAACCCTGTTGCTTTACCCTTAGGCATTGGCACTGTCCCGGTGGGCAGGGTGGAAACAGGGTTCCTGAAGGCCGGCATGGTGGTCACCTTTGCCCCCACCAACATCACCACAGAGGTGAAGTCTGTGGAAATGCACCACGAGGCGCTGGCAGAGGCCCTGCCAGGAGACAATGTGGGCTTCAATGTCAAGAACGTGTCGGTGAAAGACATCCGTCGTGGGAACGTGGCTGGGGACAGCAAGAACGACCCCCCCATGGAGGCAGGCAGCTTCTCAGCCCAGGTGAGGGGTGGGCAGGGCCAGAGGGGTCTTGGGAGATAGAGGAAGCTTCCATATTTAGTCACTTATTGGTCCATTTAGCTTGGTATTGTCTACACTGACTGGCAGCAGGTCTCCATGATTTGGGCCTGGTTTCCCTCCCAGTCCTACCTAGAGTTGCTGGGGATTGAACTGGGGACTTTCTGTATGCAGATGCTCTTCCACTGAGCTGCAGCCCTTCCCATAATGCTTGGTTGCACATCCTTGTAACTCCATAAAGCAGGGGTGGGGGACCTTTTTGGCCTGGTGGGCCAGGCCTTTATCTCCCCACACCTGCACAGGCCAACTTACTACCTGTCAATCAATCATACATACATACAAACGTATGCTGCCTTTCCACAGTTCAAGCCATGCTCAAGGCAGCTTACATAATGAATAAACACATAACTACAACATAACAAAAGTAGACATCAGTAATAAATTCAAAAATACAAAACTAAACCGAACAATTCCCATACATCACAGCAAACAATACAAAAACAACAACAACCTAGCAATAAGAGCAACAACTCCCTCCTCAATCCCACCTCAGCAGCCTGAGGCCCCACCCTCCCAGATCAGGTGTAAAAAGGCCAAGCTTCATTGGATGCTCAATTCTCATTTCCAGTCTGCCCAGGTTAAGTACCTTAAAATCAGGGCCAGAATCAAGGATCAACATGGCTGATACAGTAACTCATAATGCCATTCCATTCCCCATGGGCTCCAGTCACCATTGAGATCAAGCCCTTTGCATTACAAGTATTCTGAATCCTGAACTATTATTACTGTCCTGGTCAGAAACATGGAGTTGCCCCAGGTGGCATGGCATTCAGAGAAGAAAACAAAGCTTGTGGAATACTGCATAAACAGCAAGAGGAATCTGTTGAAGTTGAACAATCATCCAATGTCAAGTGGGCAGTTTCCTGCCTCTGCTGTGTAGCATCATCATCATCATCATAGAACAGGACTCAAGGTGCCTTAAAATAAGTAAAAATAAGAACTGCAAAAAAGGGGGGAAAGCAATCATTAAAAAAGTAAACACTGATAGAACAAAAAGCTATATACATACATACATACATACAATTTATTTAAAACCTTACAAATAATTACAATAAAAACCAGTACGGCACCAGCTCTTTCATAAAAAGCAGTCAATTCCTAAAAGCCTATTGGAGCAAAAAAAAATTACCTGCCAGCAGAAGGAGAGCAAGGAGGGTGCCAGTCTAGCTTCACCAGGGAGGGAGTTCCATAGTTTAGGAGCAGCCACCGAAAAGGCCATCTCCCATGTTCCCAGGGCTGATTGGAGTTGTAGTCCAAAACATCTGAAGGGCACCCAGTTGGGGAAAGGCTGCTGCACAGGTAGAGTGAATGTGTTCCGAAGTCCTACATGTTCTTCCTCCTTGACCTTGATGTTGTAGGTGATCATCTTGAATCACCCAGGCCAGATCTCAGCAGGCTATGCCCCAGTCTTGGACTGCCACACAGCCCATATCTCCTGTAAGTTTGCTGAGCTGAAGGAGAAGATTGACCGCAGGTCTGGCAAGAAGCTGGAGGATGACCCCAAATCCCTGAAGACTGGCGATGCGGCCATTGTTCAGATGATCCCTGGCAAGCCCATGTGTGTGGAGAGCTTCTCTGAATACCCACCTCTTGGTAAGTTTGCAGCACATTTATCAGAGACTTGTGGCCTCATATCTGGGATTGGCTAGGAATTCTAAAAAACTAAAACATCAGGGCAGTTTTGAAATTGGTGTAGCTTAGAAAAGTTCAGTCCACTATCTTGATTCAAAATGACTTCCAAATGTATCAAAAAAAACAACAAAAAACCACAGATGAAAGCCTGCTGCTTGGTCTCGGGAACCATCATGCGAAAGTGTCCGTACTTCCATTTTAATGGGCATCATTTTGGTTTTTCTCATTATGTGGAAGGGTGAGGGTCTAGGTTGCGCAAGGGCCTTTTCAGGTCATTCAGCTATGCCTAGGCCCTGAGCTGGGCAGAGCATCTGCTTTGCATGCAGAAGGTCACAGGTTCAACCCCTGGCATCTCCAGGTAAGGTTGGAAGAGAAACTCACTGGCTGATACCATGGAGAACCGTGGCTTGTCAGGGAAGATGGTACTGAGTTTGATGGGCCAGTGGTATAAGGCAGCATCCTATTTTCATCTGGCACTAAGGGGCATTGTGCATGTGCACATACCACAACAGCCATGAGGGCTAGCAACTTGGAGTTTTTTAAAATGGACTGAAAAATTAGATTTTTGGGTAGCTAAGTCTGTACCCAGTACATCTTGCCCTTGACTGAGGATGTGAGACTGAATTGTGGGAGTGGGTGCAGAATGTGGTTTGAGAGTTTGCTATAACAGGAAGTTTTGAGTAGGTTTGTACTTGATGTGTGTTGCTCATGTAAGGGTATTCTTCTGCTAAGAATAACTGCCTCTGTAGGACCTTCTGGGTCTGTTTAGGAGTCTTCTTTCAGGCCTCTCCTGTCTGCCTCAGTAGCTGTTTTGAGTAGACTGAACTTGAAAACAGTGCACATAAATTGTCCAAATAAACAAATAATGAATCATTCTGTGGTCAGTTGTGATGAATCAGGTCCTCCTTTGAAGCTTGGCAGTGAGTGATGATCTTTAACTGTATCCTCCTATTAAATGTGCCACATGCTAAATATTAGTGGCTATTGTATGATATGAGTGGGTAGGCCAAGAGTAGGTAACCTTTACCCCTCCAGATGTTGATGAACTACAACTTCCATAATCCCTGGCCATGCTTCCTAGGACTGAAGGGAGTTGTAGTGCAGCAACATCTGGCAGACCAAAGGTTACCCCCATCTTCCGTTAGGCATTTATTTCTGGCTTTTAGGAAGGCTGCTGCTTGCTAATGGTGCACTCTTCTAGCTTGCAGTTTTGCATTCCACAGCCATTTATAGCTACATCTATGTGACAGCTTTAAAAACTAGTTTAACAATCAGTCCTTCTTCCTAAGGAATACTAGGAGCTGGTAATTCTGTGAGTGAAGCTACAAATCTCAAACTTGGCAACTGCAGTTAAGCCATGGCAGTTCAAACCTGGTGGTCATAGGTAAAAGGATTCCAGAAACTGTGTTGAACTTTCTGTGCCCTAATGAGATCTCTTCCCTCTGGCAGGTCGTTTTGCTGTTCGGGACATGAGGCAGACAGTGGCCGTGGGTGTAATTAAGTCTGTGGAGAAGAAGGCTAGTGGGGCAGCTAAAATAACAAAGTCTGCCATAAAGGCCAGTAAAAAGTGAACAGCTTTTTGCTCCTCCCCCCCCCCCCCCCAGCACCAATAGCTGGTGCTTAGGTTCTTTCTGATCCCTGACTGGAGCCTGGCCTCACTCAAACTGGACTGATGGCTGAGCACTGCCATGCAGCGGAAGAGGATCTTGAAGGAAACTGGACACTCTGTGTGGGCGGTGGGTTTAAAAGCCTTAAATATATAAAAATAAAAATGTGCATCTAATTTGCCATGTTTCTCCATTGTTATAGCATCCATAACCAGATTATAATACTTGTGTCCAAATGTACAATTTGCAGTTGAGTGGAGGGGAGGAAGAGAATATATTGGCCTCTTTATAATCCTTAGTTTTAAGGACTGTGGTGGTTCTCTGTGCAATCCTGCATGTCTACGCAAAAGTAAGGTCCACTGAGTTTAATGGAACTCGCTTCCAGGTAAGTGTGCATAGGATTGGAGACTTCTGAAAAACTGCATCTACAGCACTAAACAAATGCTAGTGTTATTTTACTGCATTAGCAACTATGAGGATTCTGCTTGTAGGAGAAGGGGGTAAGAGGATGATTCTACAATCTAGGTCTAACCTAGATGTACCCAGCCATACTTTAAAAAGTAGAGAACATGAACAGCCATGCATAGTTACCAGGATTGCTGGACCTCACGCAGTGACTTCCTCCTAGGACTCTCCAGCAATGAAGATACCCAGAAAAAGCTAAGCAAGAGTACAAGGTGATTCTTCCATAAGGCTCAAACCCAGCTGTCTTCTCCCTTCCAGACTTTAAGCTTAAAGTTTAAACCATCCTCCCTCTGCCCCATGTATTTACTTTCCAGTCTTTGTATCTTTCAATATTGAGGAGAGTGAGAGGTGGACATCAGGGCATAATATATTTCTCAAAACAGATGGGACAGAAAGATGTCATCTTGCACCAAAGGCTCGTTTAAGAGGAAAGTTATCTGGTCTCTCCTAAATAATAAAATTGACAAGTCCAAGGGATGCAGGTGGCGCTGTGGGTTAAACCACAGAGCCTAGGACTTGCCGATCAGAAGGTCAGCAGTTCGAATCCCTGCGACGGGGTGAGCTCCCGTTGTTCGGTCCCTGCTCCTGCCAACCTAGCAGTTCGAAAGCACAAAGTGCAAGTAGATAAATAGGTACCGCTCCAGCGGGAAGGTAAACGGTGTTTCCGTGTGCTGCTCTGGTTCGCCAGAAGCGGCTTAGTCATGCTGGCCACATGACCCGGAAGCTGTCTGCAGACAAACGCCAGCTCCCTCGGCCAATAAAGTGAGATGAGCGCTGCAACCCCAGAGTCGATCACGACTGGACCTAATGGTCAGGGGTCCCTTTACCTTTACCATATGTCTGAAATCAAGGGGCTTATTTTGAAGTACCGTATTTTTTGCACCATAACACTCACTTTTTTTCCACCTAGAAAGTAAGGGGAAATGTCTGTGCGTGTTATGGAGCGAATGCCTACGGATGGCGGGGGGATCTGCTGCAGTCGTGAGCAGAGGATCCATGGTTCCCCTTCCTTCCCTCCTCCGTGGCTTACTTTGAAACAGCAAAGCGGGAGAAGAGCCGCTGAGTGGGGAGGAAAGAGGGACAGAGAGCCTGCTTGCTTTAAAGGAGCAAAGTGGGAGAGGAGAGGAGCCTTCTCCTCTTATACCCCTCTTCTGCATTATTAACAGCATCCTTCTCCACCCACCCCACGCGTGTTCCTTGTCCCTTGAGTGCTTTTCCTTCCCTCCCCACTTAAAACATGGTTACAAAGCACAGATCCACATGGATCCTCAGGATTTTTGCACTGGGTCACCCCAAATTCACCATCAGATCACATAGCATGTCCATGGCTACAGCTTGCACCAAAAAAATCATGCACCCACTGTTGCCTGGGGCCGCAGTGGTGCAAAAACGTGGTTACAAAGCATGGATCCACATGGATCCTCAGGATTTTTGCATTGGGCTACCCCAAACTCACCGTCAGATCACATGTCTGTGGCCACAGCATGAATCACAAAAATCATACATCCGCTGTTTCGTTTAGAATATTTTTTTTTCTTGTTTTCCTCCTCTAAAAACTGTGTGCGTGTTATGGTCGGGTGCGTGCTATAGAGCGAAAAATACGGTATACATTTATAGAGTTGCACTGCAAATCTGACAGTGGAAAGCTTGTTCTGTTTGTTGCAAACAGGCATAATGGTCAGGCATGTCTGCCAGTTTAAAATAGGTGGGGAAATTTACAGTCTTCCAGGTACTGTTTTGACTCCCAACTAACATCAGCTGCTGCAGCATGGCTAATGGGTGGGGATGCTGGGGCCCAACAGCATGTGGAGGGCCACTCTTTCCTCATCTGTTATTTGAAACCTGCTTTCACCTCTGAAGCAGAATCCTAGGTGTATTTACAAGTCCCATTGTACTCAATGGATATATTACTGTACTTACAAGAATAGAAGAGTCTTGTTGTATCATGTGGTCAATGCTGTTACTATAGTGGCCAGATGTCTCTTAGAAAGCCCACAAGCAAGACCTGATTGCAACCGTGTTCTCCCCACCTGTGCAGGAAGCAAGTGGTATTCAGTGGCACACTGTGTCCAACAGCAAAGACAGAAAATACCCATTGCGGCTACTAACTATTGGTAGCCTTGCACAGCTTGCATGGCAAGTTGCATCTGCTGAAATAATCTCATTTATACAACTATAGGGTGCAGGAGCCCTGCCTTCCTCCTCTGCATTCTGACACCTCCCTCTTATGCCAATAGTGTGGTGTGGTGGTTAGAGCGCTGGATTCGGACCTAGGAAGCCAGGGTTCAAATCCCAACTCAGCCATGAACCTCACTGTGTGACCTTGGGCCAGTCACGACCTCTAGCAGTCTAGCCTACTGTAAAGGGTTGTTGTGGGGATTAAATGGGGGGGACGGACAGTGTACAGCAACTTTGAGGAAAAGGTGCGGTATAAATGCAGTAAGTGTGAAGACTGGCTGAAGCATGAAACTGAATATTTTATGATTAGAAATTAATATCAAAAATATACAATCTGTTGCTAGACTGGGAAATGAAAGATAAAGAGGTTAAATCAGTCATGATTAAATGGGCACAAGATGTGGGACACAATATTCAGATGGAGGAATGGGGAAAACTATGGAAGAGTGGGATTAAATTTACAGCATGTGTGGCGACTGAAGAAAATTAGATACCATTTATAAATCATTTTCATATAACTCCAGTCAAATTAGCAAAAATGTATAAATTAAAGAAAATAAGTGTTGGAAATGTAAAACAACGGAAGGGAGGTTTTTCATATGTGGTGGGAATGTAAAATAGTAAAAAAAAAACGATTGGGAAACAATTTATAATGAAATGATTAAAAAAAAAACCTTTTGTCAAAAAACGAGAAGCATCCCTACTATTACAGGAGTAGATATACCTAGATTACAAAAGAACTTATTTATGTATGTGACTGCAGCCGCACAAGTACTGCTTGCACAACACTGGACAGAAGAAGGTGTCCCAACTAAAGACGATTGGCAAGTTAAATTAATGGAACCTGCTGAAATGGCAAAAATGACAATGAAACTAAGAAAAAGAGATGACAATGAATTTAAGGAAGAATGGAAGGACTTTATTGCATATATACAGAAGCAATGTACACAGGTTAATATATTGGCAGGGTTCTAGCACTACTTGTAATTAGATTATGAATGAACAATAAGTAATTTTAATGGTTTTTATTTTATTTACATTGGACATACGGTATGTTGATAAACACTGGAACCAAGGAAGGGAAATAGGGGGGAAGTCAATTTTTTGTTTGATATTGAATTTGTATTGATGTTTTATTTTTGTTATATTGGGAAATTAATAAAATATTTATTAAATATTTACCAAATTTTTATTAAAAAAACAACCTGAATGAGATTTTCGTTTTGTTATTTAATTGGCTGCCCCTCCAACCCAAGTCCTCCAATCTCCCTTTCCCAGAGCTGCTCCTTTCTGAAGAGGCGAGAAGGCTGGTCCAGGCCCGCCTCCTCTCTGTGCACATGGCATATTTTCCTCGGCTGCGGGGGGGGGGGGAGGATTTGTGTCATATGACAGATCCAAGATGGCGTCGGCCAGGCTGCAGAAAGTTTTGCTGCTCCAGCTGCTGAGCGGATTTTGCTTGCTGAGTCCTGGGAGCTCGGCGGGGCCAGTGCCGCTGGTCATCTGGCATGGCATGGGTGAGTGAGCGGGATCTAGTCAGGGTCTCGGCTGATGCTTTGTCGAGAGAGCGAGAGTGAGAGTGGGTGTTTTAAATGTTCCTCCCGGGTTTTTTTTGCTTTCGCAGCAGTCGAGAGAGTTTTACAAGAGAGCGACCAGGCTAGTTAGCTTTGTGGCTGAATGCAAATTCGAACCCTGGTTCTGGGTAAACGCTTTCCCACGGAGTTCCAGCCTCGTTGTAGTAAAGCACTAGGGACATCTGTATAGCATGTAGTATGAGGTGCTTTAACAAAACGAATTGTAGCACAATCCTAGCCATGTATACTTGGAAGTAAGGCCTATTTAATTCAATGGATCTTACTCGTAGGTAAGTGGGGATCGCAGCCTTACTAACAGCAGTGTGGGCTTGCTCGTAGTTTAGTATCTGTCAACAGGTTGCTAATTGTCAGGAGGCTATTCATTTACCTGTGAATAAGCCCCGTTTAACTTGCAGGGAATTATTTCTGAGAAGATCTGCATAGGATTGCACTGTCAGTTAACTCTTGTCAAGCTAAAAAATGAAGAAAAAAAAAGCCAGGTGCATAGGATGGAGCAAAGCAAGTGTTAATTAGTTGTTAAACTGTTGGACATGGGTTCAAGTTTGGGTTCTGCTACTTCAAAGTGTCACCACTTCAGTTACCTTGCAAGGTTTCTTTTAGGGTGAAACTCTGTGGCTTTCTTGTTTCAGTTTCAGAAGGAAGGTAATGTGGTAACTACCTAATAGTCCTGTAGCTTCAGTTCCTTATCTGGAAAATCATAAGTTTGTAGTGCTTTGAGAACAGAAGCAGCACAGTTACACTATGACTGTGAAACTAAAAAACAAGTCTCCTCCAAGTCACTGTCTCCTGTTTGTCATTAAGCAGCCTAAAGGGTCTGGAGGGACTAGTATCTAAACCAGAGGGTCAGTTTTTCATTGTAACCCATGCTTGCTGACCCCAGTCTTGTACTCCCCAGTAGCCTGGCCAATCACATTTTCCTTACTGTGTGATTTACTAGGTTATCAATTTGCAGGAAACGGATCCAGTATTTCACCAAGCAAGGCTTGTATGCATTTCTCTGTAGTGGTTTTCCTTAAGAGAGGACTTGTCTGTAGTGACAATCTTTCTAGCATTTCTTGGGTGTTCACAGTTTTTTCTCAGTTGCTGTGATTGATGTGTAGACTACATTAGTTGAAAAGTGGATTGATACAGCTTATCCTTCTGCCAATTGCATACCATAAAAAGACACACGTGCGCACAAATGAAGCTTGATTCTGCATGAATAGTGCAAATGGAAGCAGCTTTTATAAATATAGCAGTAATATTTAACAACTACCTCAGTGTAATTATCCTGCCAACAGTGACCTTTTTTATCTGCTGGCTTTAGTCTAAAAGCAATGTTTGATGCATAAACAGACAGGTGGCAAGAAATCTGGTGAAGCTTGTTCAAAGCTGGCCAAGTGCCATCCTTCCCTTTATGATCTTATCACTTAATTGGATTATACAAGGGGATGGTTGAATAATTGGAGTGGCGTGAAAAGAGCTGGGCATTCAAAGCTCATCTCAGTCAAGGAAAATGTATTATAATTTGTTTCAATGCAGAGGTGGGGAACTGAAGGTCCAGGACCAGACCCTCCAGGGCTCTCTGTCTGGCCCTTGGGACTCTCCCCAGCCCATATCCCTCCCTTGCTGGCCCTGGTTTACACCCTTCTTGAGTGTTTTTGCTTGTCTGGAATGTGTCCTTGAACTTTGATAGTGCCTCTTTCTTGCCTGGATGAGGATGGAGTGGGATGTGTGTAGAAACTAGCCTTCTGAACGAAGGTAAACATTAAATTGATTGCTGTGCCCACTTTTGCCTCTTGCCCTGCTTCTCCCCCGGAGGCATGTGGCCCTTGAGATGAAAAGGGCTTCCTGCCTCTGTAACTGGGATCATGGGACACTGTTTCTCAAAGAAATATGCTGACCAACATCATTAAATAACTGAAACTAAACAGAAGAGAAAATGAAACTTTAAAAAACGGAATTTACAAAATTGGAAGAATGCCATACAAAACACAGCATCTAGTTCCAGACAATGACATTGCAAGTGTTATATGCATTTACTGTTGAATAAGACAGTAAGAAAGGGCAGGTAGCATTAATGCTGTTCCTTAAGACCAGTTTGATTCTCTTCCCAAACCCTTGCCCTGCCCTAAAGCAGTTGCTGAGAAATTGCAAATGTAAAGGCATCCTGAAATGGCAAGACGTCTTGGAGTCAGGTTTAGCAACTGGAGGCCCCATGACCAACTCCAACCTTGAAAGAGGACCAGTTGCAAAAGGGGTATTTAGAGGTGATGAGGGGCTACATTAGGAGGATTACTTGTTAGTCCACTTTGGGTGGGGGTAGAGGGTGGCCCTTTTTTGCCCAGCCTCCTTTCAAGGTAGTTGCTGACTCTAGGATAGGGGCGGGGGACCTTGTGCACCTTCTGATATTCGTGGACTTTCATCTTTCTTGACTACCAGCCTTGCTGATGGGAGCTGGTGTCCAGCAGCATCTGGAGGAGCCTCAGTTTTGTCCACCTTACCCTGAGATAATATTTCTTTTCCAGGGGTAAAGAGTTAGAGGACCTGGCTCCAGGCCAGGACCACCCCTCCAGCCACAGTATAAAAGAGAATATTTGTATCTCCTGAAAGGCCACAGGCTCCAGACTTCCTTGACTCTTCACAGTGATTTCAGCTTCAATTAAAGACTGGTTTATAGCATGGCTGCGTTTGTGTGATCATTCAGCTTTATAAAAGTCCAAGGCTCCAGACTTCTTGTCTTAGGGTTCTTACTCACTCCAAATCACCATGTAAGATGTTAAGCACACTCAGTACTGTGAGTGAGGTTTGAAATTTGGATGTGCACTCTCCTGTTGCGCTTTTGATTCTTTTTCGGACTTTTACTCCCAACGGTTTGTAATCTGTTGCTTTTATCCATGGGATGGAGCACAAATGAGGGAAGGACTAATGACTAGGAAACTGATGACAGAGCTGCTTGGGCGATTAATATTTTTTCCTTAGGGGAAGATGATATGTACAGCTTCCCTGCCTAAGATCCTCCTCCAGTTTCCTGCTGATCTTGTCTCTTCCCCTGAGGCTCTTTTGGAGTTCCAGGTTGGTGAGATCAGGCCAGATTTCTTTATGTGGTCTAAGGCTGCACACAGACAATACATTTAAAGCACATGCCCCCCCAAATCCTGGGATTTGTAGTTTAGCCCTCACAGAGTTACAATTTCCAGCACCCTTCAACTACAGTTCCCATGATTCTTTGGAGAAGAAATGTGCTTCAACTGTATGATGTATATGCACTTATAGACCCATTGTGAAATATAACTGGAATAACATGAAATGCTAGATATAGTATGAAATTTTGCATCCGTCCAGACCTCATTCTGATATTATCTGGGCTTTTATCTTGATTACCAAACTTGTTCTTTCTTTCTTTCTTTCTTTCTTTCTTTCTTTCTTTCTTTCTTTCAAGGGGCTACCCTCCTAGTAATAGATTCACCCTCTCCCTTCATATAAAATTCTCACAATACCATTGATCTGCCAATAACGTGTCCTCAGTTCCCTGCCTCCTGTGACGTCTCAGCCCTGTGCTTGGAGAATAAAAAATCCTGATACCCTTTCTCTGCTGAGACTAATATTCAATGGCAAACAATCTAAATTGATGTCATGAGCATACAATTAACGAGGGTACAGGAAACTCTGGGCCGTGTCTAAAGCCACATTCGGCATGCATTTATTTTGAAGTGCAGTATTCCTATGTGTGTCTAAAACCATACTCTTGTCTCTTCTCCCCCACCCCTTTCTTTGGATGGGGCTTTGGGTTACAGCTGTTCAAGTAAGTGCCTGTTGTATATATCTGGATCAAAATGGCTGACGTTTGGTCAGGAAATCAGAAATTGCTATATTTTAGTATTACAGTGGTACCTTGGGTTACAGACGCTTCAGGTTACAGACTCTGCTAACCCAGAAATAGTACCTTGGGTTAAGAACTTTGCTTTGGGATGAGAACAGAAATTGTGCGGCGGCGGCACAGCAGCAGTGGGAGGCCCCATTAGCTAAAGTGGTGTCTCAGGTTAAGAACAGTTTCAGGTTAAGAACAGACCTCCAGAACGAATTAAGTCTTAACCCGAAGTACCACTATATTTATTAGATTTATATGCCACCCCTCATTATAAGATCTTAGGGAGGTTCGCAGAATAAAATACAGGTTACAACAAGTACATGATTAAAACAGCTACACAAAAACCTGCCCACTTCCCACAGACACATTTAAAAGGCTGCAGAATGTTAGTCAGCCAAAGGGGAACATTTTCGCCTGGCACCTAAAATATATATAATGAGGGTGCCAGGCGAATCTCCCTGAGGAGAGCATTCCACAAACGGGAGTATTATAAACATTATATATTCCTTTTGCCTTTGTCTACATGGGAGGTGTCAGTCTCCTGACTCACTGGCAAGAGAAGATGCATGCCGTTTGTATAAATCCACTTTATCAACACTGTTATCTTCCTAGGTGTAGTCCAGGATGACATTCAGCAGCCCTCACACAAGAAACAACATGCCTTGCCCAGGATGGTCAGGAATGATAATTTTGTTGTTTGTGTGGAACCGAGAAACAAATGTGTTTTTGTTTATCTGCTTATTACGTGCCTTGGCCTTCAGTATCTCAAGAAGATATTTATGTGGCAGTTTTTGTAAAATGCAGGATTTTCTTTTAATGTAATCCATTAACTTTTCAGGAAAGATAATTGAGCAACTAAAAATTCTGTCTTAATAGTTGACCACTTGCGTTAAGGTGGGAGCCGACTATGGGGCTTCCCTATAGCTCCCTGGGGGCCCCAGCAACACATGAGCTGGGTCTACGTTTGTTATAATTTGCAAATATATTTTGCTAGACTAAAAAAGAATGCTACTGCAACAGTCCCGTTGCTGAATTTCTGATTCCAAATCTTTCCCCTCATCTGCTTTTTTCCCTTTAATCCCAGGTGACAGCTGCTGCAATCCTGAGAGCATGGGTTACATAAAAAAAATCGTGGAGAAGAAAATCCCAGGGATTTACGTTCTGTCTTTGAAGATTGGCAGCAACTTAATTGAGGTGGTGTCATTTTTATTGAGAATTTTCTCAAGTAGGCATGGTGTTTAAAATGGTGCTCCTCATACTTTGTTAACTTGAGCCCCAGCTATCAGCCTGGAGAGCTCAGGTGGTTAGAGTGTGGTGCTGATAACGCCAAGGTTGTAGGTTCGATCTCCTTAAGAGACAGCTGCATATTCTTGCATTGCAGAGGCTTGGATTAGATCAGGGGTCAGCAACCTTTTTCAGCCATGGGCCGGTCCACCATCCCTCAGACCATGTGGTGGGCTGGACTATATTTTGCAGAAAAAAATGAACGAATTCCTATGCCCCACAAATAACCCAGAGATGCATTTTAAATAAAAGCATATATTCTACTCATGTAAAAACACGCTGATTCCTGGACCATCCGCTGGCTGGATTGAGAAGGCGATTGGGTCGCATCCAGCCCACGGGCCTTAGATTGCCTACTCCTGGATTAGATGACCCTCTGGGTCCCTTCCAACTCTTCAATTCTAAAGGACAGTGTGCAGAACATTGTGGGCAGCGCTGCATGTTTTTGCCATGCCGCTTCCAACAAGGATCTGTGCATTGGGGCAATCAGTCTTGATGCCAAGACTGGCATTAGAAGAGGGACAGGGGCGGGGGAGTGTTTGTAGGGAAATGCCATTAGAACAAAGCAGCATCTCTTCTGCCTGAAAGAGGATGAAATGATGGTATGGTGAAGAGCAGTAATCTCATGAATCCAGTGGGGATAAATGGAGGACGCTTCTGGGGCAGTTGAATTCTTCCCACTCATACCTTTGCTGGTTCATGAGAAAGGCTAGGAGACCTGCCTGTTGATGAGCAGGATTCTCATCCCCCCCCGACCCAATGGACTTGTCAATCACACTGGGTGTGCATGTCTGAGTAGGGGTGGGGAGAACCTAAAGGCATCATCATGGACACCTTTAAAACAGGTGTGAGCAAGTAAGGGAGTAAGAAGGGCAGACTCCCATGAGGTAACCCCGAAGCTGCGGGTTGTAATTGGATTTGGACGCAGATTTGCTTATGAGCTCCTTGAAGCCATGATGGCCTCTGACTTAGGCCTCTTCTAAGCCTTGTCTGTGCCTAAGCTCTGATCTCTAAATGGATTTGGTCCTGATGCTGAGCCGCCCAGCTCTCCCACACGTGCGTGGCTTTGGTTTTGCTATGCAGAGCTTGGATGCTGAATCAAATTCCACCCTGGCGTTACTTTTCCAAGCATTGAGGGTTGCCTTTCCTCAGTGGAGAGCTGTCGGGGGCTGCATCCCAGTAGTGAGTGGGGCCAGACACAATCATACAAGCACTTGGACAAAGCAATTTCCCATGGAAGCAGCTAGGCATATATTCTGGGTGACCTCGGCTAAAGTTCCACCTCCCATTTTTGCCATAGACATAGAACCCTGTAGTCCCCCTAACTCCCTCTCCCTCTCCCTCTTGTATCCTGGTGGAACGGCTGCTGGCTGCTAGGCGCTTGAAGGAGAAGCCTGATGGAGTTGCTGTCCAGCAGAGCCAATGGAGAGACACAGCCGCCTCATCTCTCCCTCTTTACTTCTCCATTATTTCTATCTATCATCTATCTATCTATATTTATCTATATCTATCTATATCTATCATCTATCTATCATCTATCTATCTATCTATCATCTATCTATCTATCTATCTATCTATCTATCTATCTATATCTATCTATCTATCTATCATCTATATCTATCTATCTATCTATCTATCATCTATCTATCTATCTATCATCTATCTATCTATCTATCTATCTATCTATCTATCATCTATCTATCTATCATCTATCTATCTATCTATCTATCTATCTATCATCTACAGTTAATGCAGAACACTGCAACATGTTTGCATATTACATCCTCAGCTCATAGATCTGCATTGATGACTGATTTGTTCCTGGGCCAAATTCAAGGTGGTCCTCAGCCCGGTGAGGCAGGCTGGGCCTGGGAAGGACTAACACCTGGCTCCTTCGAGACCAGGGGATTCAGCTGCAGAGTGACACTTGTTGAAACATTGGACAATTAGTGAGGGAAATCTATATACAAACTTGTCCCACTCTAGTGACTGCTGTATCATTGCATTATTAATATACTATAAGCTTCACAAATACTCCTAAATGAGCAGGCATCTGGAGGGCCACAGGTTCCCTATCCCTGGGTTAGCGACTTCCGTTTTAAACAGAAGGGAGGAGGGCTGATTGTCTGGGGAAGGGAGCTGCAATCTCCCTGTGGGGCCTTGCCTTCCTCCTGCTCAGTGTGTGACACTTCGGCATGTGTAGGTCATTGGCTGTCTCCTGTTCTTCAAGTTCTCCGTTTTCTTCAGGACATGGAGAACAGCTTCTTCATGAACGTGAATGACCAGGTGAAACTCGTGTGTGACGAACTCGCAAAGGACCCGAAGCTTCGAGGCGGCTACAACGCCATGGGCTTCTCACAGGGAGGGCAGTTCCTGTAAGTGTCTCAAGCGTTGCAGAATGAGGGAGGAGTTTTGGGTGAAAGGGGGCGACTTTTGGTAGAATGCAGTGGTAGAGCACGTGTGTTGCATGCAGAAGGCTCTTAGAAATGTTAACTAATCATTCCATTTTTTTGGAATGTTTAAATCATATTAATTTTTTAAAATCACTTTTTAAAATGTTCAATTTTGTAACTTACTTTAATTTTAAATTTAAGTCCCTTATGTGACATGTCATATTAAAGCCCACGAAGTTCTGAAGAGATTGGTGTTTTTAGTTTTGACGTATGTCAGTTCTGGACTGAGCTTTTAAGGTTTTTGTGCAAAGCCAAAATTGTCAATTTTTTGAAATTTCAAACCTTCATAACTTACAAACGGGAAGAGATAAAAAATTGAAATTTTAGATTTAAGCTTAGTTTTGATCATTCAACAAGTGTACAAAATATTAAGAAAATTGGATGAGATGAGGTAAAAAAGTTGAATCACTTGATATGGAATGACCTATCTGTGACATAGGAGGCTGCCTTTTACAGAACCAGGCCCTTGGCCCCTCCAGCTCAGTACTGACTACCTTAAAGATGGGGAACTGCAGGCCTCCAGATGGCATCAAGTGTCCCCTCCCACCACCCCTGGCCATTGGCCATGCTGGCTGGGGATGATGGGAACATCCGACAGGTCACCCTACCTCCCCGACCTGAATTCCAACAAGAAGTATAATAAAATCTAACGTATAAAAATTGAATTACAAAATCAATATTAAATCAAAGTCAATCTAATCCTGCCAGTTCTGCGTTCGGCCCTGGCATATAAGAACTGTCTGGACAACGTGTCTTCTGCCTTGGAGGTTGCTGCTTAATCTGTTTTTGTCGTCCCCCCCTTTCCAGGAGGGCGGTGGTGCAGAGATGTCCCTCTCCCCCAATGTTCAATCTGATTTCTGTAGGAGGTCAGCACCAAGGTAAGCCCATCTGAGTGGTCTTTTGTTTTCTAGACAGGAGAATGCAGATTTAGGCGGGGAAAGTTATGTCATAGCAACAGAGGATGTTATGCCTGGAGGATGCGGACCATATGGATCCCTTCCAGTCGGGATTCAGTCCCCATCATGGGACTGAAACTGCCTTGATTGCGCTGGTCAGTGATCTCCGGCGGGCTAGGGACAGAAGGGAAAGCTGTCCCTGGTTCTGCTGTGAGTGTCTGGAGGCAGCTGGAGGATGGATGGCAGTTAACGGATTGAGGTTGAATCCTGACAAGACGGAATACTGTTTTTTGGGGGATGGGATGGGAGAGTGTGGGGGACTCCTTGGTCCTGAATGGGGTAATTGTGCCCCTGAAGGAACAGCAGCACAGCCTGGGAGCCATTTTAGACTCACAGCTGTCCATGCAGGCACAGGTCAATTCTGTGTCCAGGACAGCTCGATCTGGTACGACGGCTGAGACCCTACCTGCCCGCAGAGTGGTGCATGCTCTAGTTATCTCCCGCTTGGACTACTGCAATGTGCTTCATGTGGGACTACCTTTGAAAGTGATCTGGAAACTACTACTAATCCAGAAAGTGGCAGCTAGACTGGTGACTGGGAGTGGCTGCCGGGACCTTATAACACCAATCCTAAAGGATCTTCACTGGCTCCCAGTACGTTTCCAAGCACAATTCAAACTGTTGGTGCTGACCTTTAAAGCTCTTGGCCCAGTATACCTGAAGCAGCGTCTCCACCCCTATCATTCACTGAGGTCCACCTCCAAGGGTCTTCTGGCATTTCCCTCACTGAGAGAAGTAAAGTTACAGGGAACCAGGCAGAGGGCCCTCCCATCCGATGTCAGGGAGATAAAGAACCACACAACTTTTAGAAGACATCTGAAGGCAGCCCTGTATGGGAAGTTTTAAATGTTTGACATTATGTTTTTGCACGTGCCGGAAGGAAGCTGCCCAGAGTGGCTGGGGAAATGCTGCCAGTGAGTGGGGTAGAAATAATAAAACAATACCAACAACAACAATTATTATTAAAGTAATAAGCATGACTAAGGGCCATCTTAAATGGCTGGTGTCATGTTCAGATCTTGAATGCCTGCTGTAATGGTTCTAGGGGTTGCTCGTGCGTAAATCGACGCCACACCTGGCTGGGTTACCTGGGTGAACCCTTTCTGTCCGGACAGCCACTCACCCGTGGCTGTCTCAATCGCTGGCAGAATCCGTCAGTGGGCGTTTCTTGAACTTCTTCCAGCAAAGAAGCTCTTTGATGCCTAGTCGCCGCCTACTCTCCCTGTGCAGAAGCCTTCTGCGCAGGGAGGGTGTGGGCAGCGGAGGACCCGTGCTCTCCCCGCTGGTCTCCGGCGAGGAGTCATGGAGCCACCTCGCCGATTCCCCCATCTGCCCCCCTTCTCCACTGGTGCTACGCTGAATTCCTTCCCCAGAAGATGGGCTGCTTCTCTCCCTCCCGGGACGTTCTCCGGAACCCCTCTGGAGCCCTCCCTCTCCCTCCGATGGCAGTTCCCTGACACCTGCAAATTGGTATCTTGCTGCCACAGGTGTGTATGGCTTTCCGCGTTGTCCCGGGGAGAGTTCTCACCTCTGTGACTGGATCCGAAGGATGTTAGACCTAGGGGCCTATACTGCAGTGGTCCAGAACCGGTGAGTTCACTTTGGCAGAAGTCGAATGTTATGGGGTGGGGGCATGTGCTTGGGGGTTGGGGCTTGCTCTGGCTTGTGTTTTGAACTCCCAGTTCTCCCTCCACTACAGCCTGGTCCAAGCCCAGTACTGGCACGACCCACTGAATGAAGAGGAATACAGGAAGCACAGTCTTTTCCTGGCGGACATCAATCAAGAGCGAGTAAGTTTGATAGGTTTGGGCCTGGCCAGTCTGGCTGCTCATCCCACCCCTCTAATCAAATCCAAAAACAACCCCTGTAAACTGCAGGAAGTTTATTGTGAAATTGTGAAGGTCTGGAAGGGCTCAAGAAAGAAAAAAAACAAGCTAGAAAAAGTAGAATAAAACATGCAAAAATTAAGCAGATATATGCAGGGCATGGTCCATAGGCACACAATGGAGCAGCCTTGCTGAGTCTCGTAAGATCTGCACCTGGTCAGTGACCAGATAGAAGAATGCCTGTGAGCTACATGCTTATGCTTCCTTAGAGGAAGGGTTGCTGTTGACATTTAACTTGTTTTGTTATGTACTATAAGCCTTCCAGAATACCTGTATTTTCCTACATATCCACCACATATGGTAGAATGTTCCTGATTCACCGCATCTCCAACAATTACTTGACACATTTTTATACATTTTTGAAAGTTTCCATGGTGTTAGATACCATCGATGTTGCATTTTTTGAAAGTTCTCTCTAATTGTGTAACAATTTGTGAATTTCCAATTGATCTTCCATAAATTTTCCCATTGGGCCATGGTTATTGACTGGCCAAAATCCTGGGACCACCTCACCATTGCCACTGTTACCTCCTCCTCCTTGACTGTCCAGTCAAGGAGGAGTCGATAAGTTTTGGAAAGAGTTTTTCTTTTAGAATTTACAAGATCAGATTCGAATCGGGAAATTTCTGTTGAGAACCCCTTTTGTTTGTCAGATTTAAATTTTTCAAATAACTGATGGTATTGGAACCAGTCTGAGATGTGTCCTCTTATTTCCTCAAATTCTTTAATTTTATTTGGTTATCTTCATTTTTTAGAAGTGTTTTATATGTTGGCCAGCTTTCATGAGTATTTTTCCGTTTTACTGCTATGGCTTCTATTGGAGAAGTTTCTAATTGTGCGGTGCAGCGCTCATCTCGCTTTCAGGCCAAGGGAGCGACGTTTGTCCACAGACAGCTTTCCGGGTCATGTGGCCAGCATGACTAAACTGTTGGGGCGCACTTGGGTCAGGATTTGCATGGAATTTTCTGCAGTGTCATCAGCAAAGCAGATTCCGAGGTAGCTTGGGATTCTCTTAAATTTTCTTTTCTCTCTGTCTTTTCCTCCCTCTGTGCCCCCCTCTTCTTTCCAGAGCAACAACAGTACCTATAAGAAAAACCTGATGTCTTTGAAGAAATTTGTGATGGTGAAGTTCCTCAATGATACCATGGTGGACCCTCCTGCATCTGAGGTGGGCAGCTCTGTGTGTGTGTGCACGTATATATGTGTGTGAAAAGCACATGAAGAATCTGATGAAATGGAAGGGGGCTGATTTTGCAAACCCAATATACCATATTTACTTGAGTATAAGCCGACCCGAATATAAGCCGAGGCTCCTAATTTTAGCACAAAAAACTGGGAAAACTTCTTGACTTGAGTAAGTATAAGCCAGTTCACCACACCACAAACCTGGTGGTGGCGGCAGCGGCAGAGGAAGAACAAGCAGCCCGAAAGGGACAGGCCTTTGCTGGCCTGGTGCGTGTAGGTATGAACTGGTGATTGCAACAGCGCATGGCTCATTTTGTTGCTCTCCTCTTTCCCCAGTGGTTTGGTTACTACCGGAGCGGTCAGGCCAAAGAGACCATTCCCTTGCAAGAGACCTCACTGTACACAGAGGTAACTATCCCGAACGTTGCTATTATTCCTATCAAGAATTTGACACCAAACCAGCTGTGTGACATCCCATCAGTTGTTGCAACAAAGAGTTTTGTTTTGTAACCAGATAATAACTTGCAGAAGAGAGATTAATATCTACATATTAGATTGCATGGGGGTTTGTGTTCTGGGGGCCCATAATTGTGTATAAGTGGCGAGCACTCTTATTTAAGTGGGGAGTGCTTGTGGTTCACAAGGAGACCTTCCTCTTTGGGCTATGGGGAACCAAGAGGACGCTCTAGGGCAGGGGTGTCAAACTCAAATTCATCGGGGGCCGCATCAGCAGTTTGGTCACCCTCAAAGGGCCGGTTGTATCTGTAGGACTATGTGTCCACTCTTTATTATCATAAATTATTGTCACTGCATTCAATTATTACTGTTTTTTGTAATAATGTAAGTAATAACTAGCTCTGAAAGCAGAAACATAGTCAGAATAATGGCAAGTAGATATTCAAATGTACACGGCTGGCTATTGCGGATATTGCAGATTCCCACAGGTTCCTCTCCTTCTCCCTGGGAGCAAAACTCCAGAAACAATAAGTGAACTAGGCAAGAATTTGCTTCCTCTTCTTGCCCTCCCCCCACCCCCAAACCAGTCGCCTCAAGATCTCTCCTCCTCACTCTGCCTAACAGTAGGTTCGGCCCCAAACGCATCCTCGCCAGGCCCCTTTTCGCTCTTGTTTTTATTGCCAGGCTTCTGCACCTCGGGGCTTCCGAGGGAAGCAGCAGACACACAGCCTGCCCTTCTCCCTGCCTGCTGCGGAACAGCTCGGCCTCTCGGACCAAAGCAGGAACACAGAAGCCGCCTAAGCCACGAGCAGCATCTGCTGCAACCCCTGGCAGGCGCTCCGAAGCCAATGCGCCGGCTGCTGCTGCTGCCCGCCGTTTTCTTGGAGGGAGATGGAGTGCACGCCCAGCGACCCCTCTCCTCCTCCTCCTCCTTGCCGTCTGCCAGCCCAGGGCTGGGAGGGAGCGGGGGAGGGGCCAGGGCGGGTGTGGGGAGGGGGCAGGGCTGCCTGCTGCAGTCACTCTGCTGCCACATGCCCCAGTCCCGGGAGGGAGAGGGAAAAAGAAGGCACTGCTCCGGCGGAGGGATACAGCGTGCCATATAAAAAGCGCGCCGCGCAGCCTCACACCCACAGCATTTTTGGCGAAGCCTAACCGGAGCCCGGCTTCTTCTCACCCTGCCGCTCCCGTGCATTTGCTAGCTTCAGCGGCTGCGCCGGGGACTCGGTCAGGCCCGCGTCCCGGAGCTCGGCTGGCGAGCTTGTGTGGCTGATCTTCGCGTTGGAGGGGGGCGGGCGGGCGGGCTGTGGCGCAGCTGGATCGCCGACCCTCTTTGGGCACAGCTGGCCCGGATCGGTGGTCTCTCTCGCCTGCCTTCCCCCACCCCATTCACGGCTGCCTGCGCTGCGGGGTCTGCTTGGATGTCCTAAGAGGGGGGTGGGGGGTGGCGAGGGAGCCCTGACTTGCGCTTTCGCTCCCGACCCTTGATCCTTCTTGCCCAACCCAAATCTTCACCCTCCAACTCAGCTACCCACGCGCCCTCTTCCCAGCTCCAGGGTTCTCGCTTCCTCTCCGCAGCAAAAGGAAGGGAGGGGAATAAAAACCCGGGGCTGCGGCCGGTTCCTGTCTTTCAGAGAAGCCGCTTGCCTGGAACTAGAATATAAGTAGATATTCAAATGTACACGGGCCACATGACGAGGTCTGGCGGGCCGGATTCGGCCCTCGGGCCTTGTGTTTGACACCCGTGCTCTAGGGTGCTCCCCTCTTCTAGGTTCCTGTGCTGCAGGTGTGCATAGTTGCATGCAAGTAAATTCCACTCTAAAGCTGTCTGCTTAAAGAGCTGCATAAATACTGTTCTACAAACACTGATTTGCAGAATTTGAAATTGAGACAGTTAACAGGAAAATGATAAATGAGTCTAAGCTGGTGTAACTGAACAGAGATAATCTTCCAAACCTGAAGATATGCTGACCACTGGAAGTACCTTCCTTCCAAGCTTTTACGATAGAGCAGGGTGCATGCTTCTAAAAATAACAGGCAAATGTGTCTTTTTTTTTTTAAGACTTCAATAGCTTTTAGGAATGCATACAGTATTTAAGAACAGTTACTGCCTCCTCTCAGGGGCCAGTTAAAGGAATTTGGTTGGATTAGTACTGCAACCTTTTAAGTGACTGAAAGCCTTTGTGAATTAATTAAAAAGGCAGCCCTGGTTAATGGGACAACACATTGGGTGAGGTCCAACAATGTTGTACTCAGAATAGTAGTCCCATTGAAATCAGTGGATGTAACTTAAGATAGTATAAATTGCAGAAATATTTGAAGAGCATCATCCCTACACTCTTGAATCAGTGCAATTGATACACTGGCTGTGAGCCACAAAACATCTGGCCAAGTGGACAGATACTACCCTGAACGATTTGGAGTTAGAGGATAAAAATTAACAGCCTGGTTCTTTATACCCTTTGTTTGTCACTGCTGCTTGCCTTTACACCCCCTGCTTGATTAAGTTAAATTCACGCCAGTTAACTTGGTGGTATTTCCCTTTAGACTGCAGCTTAGTTCTAATGGTAGGTTTTAGCATTTTTCCAGTAGTTTCCTTGGTGCCCTCAAACTAGATTGGCCCAGGATCTGCTCAGAGGAAGCCTTGATAGTTAAACTGGATGTAAGCCAGTTTAGGATTGTTCTATATATGTAGTTGTGAAAACATTTGCTGCTGTATTTTTTCAGAAGCTCCATTTATAGGGTTTACTCCAGTGTTTATGACTGCAGCTTTAGGATCTTAATATTGATTTATTTTAATAAAATTTATATACCCCTTGATTGTAAGAAAAAAACCTCAAAGTGGGCAGGAGTGGACTTGCTCAGCCTACTTTTTTTACTAGAAGTCTAAGATCTGCTAACAAGTCAAAAGACATATAGTTGGAAGCAAACACTCTTTCAGCCAGCAATCTACCAGTAGATCCCAAACCACCTTCTTTGCATGCCCTTCTGCCTAAGTTTTGCATGGTGATTTCTAGCTGAGGTCCCTTTGTTTGTTACTCTTTCAGGATCGATTGGGTTTGAAGGAAATGGACCAAGCAGGGAAGCTGGTGTTCCTGGGCGCAGAAGGAGATCACCTCCACTTTTCTGAAGAATGGTTCTACAAGAACATCTTGCCATTCTTGCAGTGAAGCTGATGATGACCCACAGGCTGAATCTGCCTTTCTGTGTTGCTGGAGATGAGAGTGTTTGGTGTGTTCCTTTATAGCGCTTGGCTGGAAGGAAGAGACTTCTCACTAATCTGCTAGGTAGGGGCTAGCTTGATAGAAGGATTAACACCAATTAATTGAACTCTCTCAGTAGGTCTTCTGCACCTGTATGAAACACAGCCTGACCTCTATCAGCTTTGCCCTGCAGAGGCACTGAAATATAACAGTCTTTTCAGCTATGTGAAAAGTCATTTGTATTTGTTTTGGGATGCCAAAATTGATGTGGGTTACAATGCTTTATCAGCCTCCTTTTCTGGGATCTGTGCCAACCTTTTCCTGCCCCCCAAATGTTTTGACTACAGCAGGAGGGGAGGATCACTTTGTCTTCTTCCTCCTCTAGTGATTTTATTAGGACAGGCAGCCATCAAAATGAACACATTTGCTTGTGGAGCATGTTGTGCAAGGCTGTGTGAAACTGAGGATGCGATATTGCAGTTAACCTTTTGCAGATCTCAGGGAAGGGATATTTAATACCTCTTGTTAGAACAAGAGATAAAATGGGGGTGGTGTGGGGTGGTGCACTAGCTTACGTTTCTCTCACCAGACTGCAAGTCTGAAAGCAGGCAGTAGGTCTGTGGTACACAAGAGAAACAGGTGACTTATACATGCAACAATACTGTTGGGCAGTGTGAATGGCAGGATGTTAAGAAATGGTGATTCAAGCTCTTTGGCTTTGTATTGTCTTTTAAGCAATAGCACACACAAAAAAATCAACACATTCCAATAAAAAGGTTTAACTAAGATGATTTAGTGAGCAGCAGCACTGCTTTCTTTGTAGAGGAAGATTGCATCCTCACTCCTAGCATGAAGCAACATTCCTCTTGAAGGCAATAGAAGAGGTACTGCTCCCCATGTTGTTGGTTTCAAAACTTCCTTCAACCCCCCCAAACCATTATGACTAATGAGGAATTATGGGAATTGTAATCTAGCAGTAGGTGCAAAACACAAGATCTGCAGTTCAGTAGAGATACTCACTTAGAAGAAGCAGAAGTGTCATTTCCCCCAAACTCCCACCTGGGTTCTAAAGGGCAGAGGCTGGATGATGAAGCAATGCTGCATCTTCCAAGTTGCAGTCTACATGCGAGTCTGGCAAACTTGCAGCCCTTCACTTGTTGCTGGATTACATGTGCTACACCATCCCTGATCGCTAGCTCTGCTTGCTAGGACTGATGGAAGGAAGTTGGGTAGCCAACAGTTTCCCCACCCATTATATACTATGTTGGGTTATGCATACAGTACTCTCTCCTGCCCTTTATGTGTTGCTCCCCTCTTCCATTCTTTTAAATTCCAGAATCCCTTCATTTGAAACGTCTGAATTATTTCACTACAATCCCTTGGTGAGTGGAGAGATGGCTTTTTGGACTTGGGGGCTGACGTAGGGAGGCTGTCGGGCTAGTTCAAGACCTTCCTGCCAACACAACAGATGTCAGTGGCCTCTGTGGTAACAGCTTTTAACAAAGCCAGGAAACATTTCCATGAATGCATTTGCCCACCACTACCGCTAGCCACAATGAAATTCTGAGTGAAGCCACAGCAGGCTCTGAGAGACTAGTGTGAAAACACTCCCAAGGACTCCTCAGACAATCTTAAGCTGGAAATGTTGCTGAAAGAGAGCAGCATTGAGTCTGAAGCTGTAAACTGAGATTTGCAGCTTTTCTGGACGAAGCGGAGCTTAGGAAGGACCACCATGTTAAGGAGCAACTTGGCATTAACTTTATTCTATCTTCAGTATAATTTTAAGTACATAAGAAAGGTTTTATTTCCACAAGCCTCGGGAGAGAAATACAAGTCACAGGACAGTTTCAAAATAAAAAGAAATTGCATATCTTTTGTTAAGTTTCATTTTAGTGGGGGGGGGGAATCATTAATGTGGCAAAGAGGGAAATAAGATATGCATATGCTATCCAAAAACACTTATGATTCTGGTGCGCAGGCAACTCCCTTTGGTGGGTCAGTACAGTACCATGCCTTTGGTCTCGGCGCAAGCACTGCAGTGCCATGCTAACACACACACACTGGCCTTCCGGTGGAGAAGAAGCTGAGCAACAGAGAGAAGGACAGCCAGAGAGTTTTCCAGACTCCACAGGGTAAATAAGCTCAGATGGAGGATTGGAATGAACTTGTGCTTACAAATAATTAAATACTGGACCTGGAATGAAGAAGACTCATCCCTCCCTAAAAAAGAGAGAGAGAGATGGGCTCCAAGGAAAAACCTGTCCTGGAAAGCCTGGACAATGCTCAGTTGCTCAGAAGAGGGACCCTTTGGGCATAATTTTCCCTTTAAAGGAGGGCTTGAATGGAAGTGGTGAGCAGCAGTTTTCTAGCCGCTGGACAGACTCCCGGAAGGGGCGAGTGGGGAGCCTGTCCCATGGTAGTCTTGTGGCACCTGTAACTGAGAGGTCTCCCCCAACATCATGGCACAACACAGAATTTTACACTGAGCACGTAAGGGGAAAAATGGGGAGGTGGGGGAGGAATGCTATACATGCACCAGTCCTTCAGCTTTTGGTCCAGCAAAGCCATTCCTGGAATCTTTGAACAGCCCCAATTAGATTAAACAGAATGAAGTCAACTCCCTTGTACTTCCCCCAACCCACACCTTCCAGATACACTGTCACACACACATATCACTGGGGACTCTATACCCTGATAACTCACTTTACTCCAAGAGGAACCGTCTTCCTTTGCTTAAAATGAAAGGGGAAGAGAAAAACCTCTAGAACCAAGTCCTTGAGATACTGGCTCCAGGGAGCACAAAAAGAAAGGCCAGACAGAAGTTGATTGGTGATGCGGGTTTGCCTGACCAAGGGGAAACGCCACACTTTCCTGCTGATCAATTGATAGAAGCAAATGATTCTGCCACCCTACCCCAAATCCTAGCCTGAGGTATTTTCAGTGAAGGCAGGTAGGCAAGTCTCTCGGGGAGAAGACAGAAGCAGATTGAGAGCGGAAAAGGTACAGGAAAATCTATAAATCATCCCAAAAAAAGCAGATTTGTCCCACAGCAGTGGTGGGGCGAATGTCGAGCGCCAGGTCAACTTATCCAGCTATCTCCGTGACAGTGGTGACTAACTTCTGCCCGTTCCACTGTGTCTTGAATTGTTCTGGGATTGGGAACTCATTCTAGGGGGAAACAAAATATTGGAGTCAGTAACATTTACATGGAAGTGACTTGCAGAGACGTACAGCTTTCAAAGCCCCTGTGTGCTCTCTGTCTTTTAGTACAGCTACACCTCTAACACAAAAGCTTACTGCCATCACAGGGAGAGCCTTGCTGGATCTGATCAAAGGCCCATTTAGCTCAGCATCCTGCTTTTCAAGAGCGGCCAGCAGGATGCTTCTTGGAAGCCCACAAGCAAGGTACTAATCTGCCTGGCTGCTCCCCTCCCCCTCAATAACTGGCATTCGGGGACAACGCTGTCTTGAATGCAGACCTTCCACTTACATATCTTGTCTAAATGAGCTGCATGCCAGGGGTGGAGACATGAGAAAACTGCAGAGGCGCCTAATTCAGCAACAAACCTATTAACATCCCATTCAATATATCAACTTAAAAAACAGAGCAAGTACCAAATTAAGCCAGGTCTGGGAATCTACAGCCTCAGGGGCTAATTAGATCTGGCACAGGTGCAATTTTGGCCTCCAAAGCCATGTCCCCCTACCACATACCTGACTTCAAATGCGATGTCAAGTAGATGCAGCTGCCAAAGCACAACTGGGGCCCTTAAAGTATACTCTAGGATGCCTGGTGGGATCTGCAATGCAGCCAGCCACCCACCCATCCAAGAGGAGCATGAAGTTGGCACTAATCAGCAGTAGCTTGGCTGGGCTTGGAATCTTTGTAGTGGGGCTTGCCATGCTACAGAGAAGAAACTATTCATCTGACACAGTGATACCAGGTTATGACAGGTGGGCAGGGCCCGTTCCACCTGTCAAAGTAGCATGCTGAGGGTGAGGGAATGCAGGATTCAGCCTGTCAGATGGATCCAGTTCTCCACCCCAATATTAAGCTCCTTAGAGCTTTGCTTCTTGATTCATGCTCCTTAATCCTAAAAGTGTGGTGCAGATGTACACTGATCCCAACCAGTGAAAGCCTGCCTCCCTTATTAAAGCCTGGGCTTCTGAAAGGCAGCTAAAATCATTTTGGCAACACAGCTCTTCAGCCTGGTGATTTTTGACCACGAGCTATCCCAAGACGGCTTCTTCCCAATGTCAGCAACAACCACCATCCACAGCAAAGTGGCTTTCTCCCAGCATCTGATTTCTACGCCAAGTAACCAGAAAGAAACTTACAAAATCACCACTGTCTGTAGGAACGAGGACGTTCATCTCTGAGGACTTGGCACTGACAATCTCACATTCTAATGAGTTCTTGCTCAGGTAGACGTGACAACCGTCTGTCTTGTTGATGGAAATGGTTGGCACTTTACCCAACACCTAGCAAGAAAGGCAAGGATGTTAGACATGGCTAGAGCAACTACCACCCTACAAGTCTGAAAGAAACACAGGAGTTCACTTCTCCTTGTTCTGAAAACATCATTATCAATACTCTTTATATGTACTCTTTATAATATCATATATAAATAATACATCAATGAAGACAATGGATCCATCAATAACACATTCAATTATCAATAAATCATAAAACAGTAGTGTGGTGAATCTTATGAACGAGGGAAACAAAATTCAATATGTTCTCTTTTCAAGCTCTGAGTGGCTTGTACTTCAAGTGCCACTTGCTCTCAATGTGAACCTGGCCTGGATGCAACATCATCTTTGGAGGTACCCTTTTTTGTCTCATTCCCAAGATGGCAGGACCCAGTAACCCAAGACTGGGGTTTCCACAGGATGCAATTGCCCTTCCTTGGAACACCCTCCATGGAGAGGCCTGCCCAGTGCTAACTTTGTTATATTTTCAGCACCAGTTGAATACCTTTTATTCGTCCATACCTTTTAAAGCTATGTTTAATCCTATAGGTTGCCATTTTAAAACATTTATCCTAGCTGTTAGTATTCTGTCCTTTGCCATTTTTAATGCAATGATAATTGTTGTACAGGCAACGCCCTCCCCCATTTAAATGGGACTTACGTTCCAAGGTACTGCACAGTTAAGTGAAATCGCAATTGAAAAAGCTGGCAAACACGCCGTTCCACCCCTTTCTGTGACGTTTTTGGGCCACTTCTGGGTTCGGAGCAATGTGTGTGCGCGTAAGGGTTGAGGAGCAAGATGGGCTTCTAATTCTGTTAGGGAATCTGAAGACCCTGAATCCCCCCTCAAAGACTACTTCTTCTTGTTCATCTGTTTAAGAGTTCCGGCTCTTCAAAAGAGGCAAGGCAGAGTGAGGACCATTACGAGGTTAAGGGAAAACAAAACTGGGTGGGGGCGAGGGAGTGCAATTACCTGAACTTGGATATCCCGACTGTTGATGATCTCAACAATGCCCACCACATCATCAAACACCAGACCTAGCTTCTTGCAGTTATCTACAAAATAGAGGAAAAGAAAACAGAAAGGACCATTAAGGGCCTTTTCCAGAGTGGCTGAAGAATATTTCAGCAAGTCCTGATTTAGCTACCCATCCATTGGGTGCTCCAAGGTAAGTCACAACAACAGCACTCTTCATTTGCAGTGCAAGGGTAATTTTTGGGAAAGTGATAAACTAGGGAGGGAAACCCCATGGGGTTTGGCTGCACACACCAGTTCCCCACTTATTATCAGGAAGACACTTGTGATGAACCCTATTTGACTGAGCAGGATTTAACTCCCCGCTTTTCAGCTGATGTACTTGGGAGGCATGGGGTGTTAAATCCTGCAGGGAACTGGTGCATGAAGCCAACAGTGAATTGAATCAGAGAATCACACCCACCTCCCTTGGAGTGGCATGAGCTGATTGGTGGGCAGGAGTTGTTGGTTTCTTCTTTTTTTAAAGCCTCCTGCCCCAGCCCCAGCTGATAAGAACCTACCCAGTGTGATGGAGTTGATCTTCCCCTTGATATGGAGTGTACTGTTCATGCACTTGTAGACGTAGGCCACCTGCTTCAGCTCTGTGTCGCTGATCACCAAGTTGGAGGCATTTTCTTGGTTCTCCTAAAGAGAAAGGGGGGAAACAAATGCCGCTCATTCCAGCCCCTTCCCTCCTCGGATACGCGTATGACCTGCAGATGTGCCTGATGGACAGCAAAGAGCCAGCGTCTCCTTACAAGACTCTCTTATTCAGGTCAGGTATGGGGAACCTCTGGCCGCCAAGACTCCAATTCTCATCACTGGCCATGCTAGCTAGGGCTGCTGCAAGCTGGAGTCCAACACCCAGAGGACAAAGTTTCCCTCCGTCCTTCTTTTAATTTATTAAAACAAAGACTAAAGGTGCTGCTTGAATTAACTGGACGGCAGACTTTAATAAGTACTCTTAAGAACTGCAGATGACGCGCCTCTTCTAAGATGCTGCCTGCTTCAAAATGCATGCATAATCTAAATGAAAAATACAATTCAGATTTTTCCACCTTCTCATATGAAATCGCAAGTTATCCGTGGCAGCGGGGAGTCTTTTGCGTGGGACCCTTGCAACGCCCCAGCCCCTCGGAACTCACCACTCTCCATTTCTTGCCTTCCAGCTCCAGCACAGGAGGCTCCTTCTTTGCAGGCAGTTTTTGGGAGGCGCTGACAGGACAGGCTGGCTTCGGGGCCATGAAAGGCTTTGGTCCCGTCCGCATAGGACCGCCTGGGTTCTTCAGCGCTGGGTTCTTGTGGGTCTTCATCTCGTCCGACACGTGCTTCAGGCCTAAGAGGGAAATTGCCATTAACGTCCACTTTGAAGATGCCACCAGCTTTAAGAGCCGCCCCTCAGCCATGGCCAGCAGCTCCTCTTCCCCACCCAGGCGCTTCCATTCTTGTGGCAGCTTTGCAGTGGGGGAGCATCGCAGTGCAGCTCCTTCCCACACCACTTATCAGCAGCCCCAGGCACAAGCCTTTCCCACGCTTGAGTCACCCTTTCTAAAGCTTCAGTACATCTGACATTACCCCCAAGCAGAGCTTCTCTGCCGCTTCTCTACCACAAGGGCAATGTCAGAGCCAGGCCCAAAGAGCCGCTTCTTACGAACCAAGAACTTCCCTCTGAAACCACCACAGCCTGCATCAGACCACCAGCCATTTGTGCCTTGTAGACAAATTTAGTTCCCATTTCTAGCTTGACACCAATTGGTTGGCTTCAGTGCTGCTTTTACTCAAAAAGCTCAAAATGAATTTCAGCATGAAAGTATAGAAACCAGGGTTTATAACACCAATGTAATGTAATTAAAACAAAACAAATTCAAAGTAAAATTGCTATAAGCCTCAGGAAAAAATCCACTACTACAAACATATTGTAATGTGTCATATGCTGCTTTCCCCAAAAAACTGTGTCACTAGGGATGTCATTTTCAATAAAGAGCCCCACAAACCAGGGTCCATAACCAAGATGGTCTAGTTCTGCCCATTCTTCTCTCTCTGGCTAGCTGAAGGGCTTTCAGCAGTTGTCTGGATCTATAAGAATGGAAAGCTTCTTGGCCTCCATCCGTTGCCCCGCTATAGCATCAAGTCCTTAATTCTTAGAGACTTTTGTTACTAAACAGCAGGCACAGGCACTGCAGCCTGTGTGGAGTAGTAGCGAGTGGAGGGCTGGACTCTTGACCAGGCAGTCCTGGGTTCAAATGCCCTCTTGGCCAAGGTGTTTTCCTCTTGTCTAACTGACACTCAGCCTAACCTACCCCACAGGGCTCTTCCAAAGATAAAAAAGGATGATACACACTGGATTTAGAGGAAGGAATGGGTACAAGTTTTAACCACGTTAAAAACCATCCCACCCTAGGAAGGAAATCTCTCGCTCCCATCTGCTGCTGATCTAGACAGCCAGTAAAAGGGCTATGGAAGAGTGAAACAACTCATCACATTTTTAAGGTTTAAAGCTGGTTACAATACATGCAGAGCATGCCTGAAATTTTATCCTTAACAAAGCAGTCTTTCCTCAGCTTACATGAAAACAGAGACTCAGTGCTCCTAGTGGTATGTGATGCGAGATGTCCCTTTCTCCCCTCCCCTTATTTTTGCTTCTGTCACTGGCAGTCCTATGATTGGTGTTGCGCTTAAAATGATCCAATAAAATAGCTTTAAAAGCAGGTTCACGTTCTTGACGGTTCAGCAGGCACCCCATTTGCATCCAGAAGCCAAAAGCAGTGGCTTCCAGAGCCACAGGGAGATCTCTGCATTGGCTTACTGCATTGCAGTATGTGCAATTTACACACAGCACTGTCCTCCATGCATGCCCTCGCCCACAACTACCTGCAATCTAATTGGTTTCACTTGGTGAAAAGAAAAAAAAAGAGGAATTAATTGGCTTAAGGAAGAATATACTGGAGATCAGAGATTAGCTTCAACTATTTGTACAGGTCACCATACAGTGCTAGAAGATTCCAAAAATTAAACTCCATCGATTCCCCAGAAAGGCAGTATAAAAGCTTTCCTCACTATATTTGGGTTTCTTGAACCATAGGATACATAAAATTAAATCTTCTGCATATCATCAACCCTCACCAAGCCCAGCATTGGAGTAATAATAATAATATTTATTTATTTATTTATACCCTGCCCATCTGGCTGGGTTTCCCTTTCCACTGGGTTTCCCTCTTGGCCACTGCAATTCCCAGGGTGCAGATTTCTCCCATCTTCACTAACCACAAAGGTATTTTATGGACCCACTTTGCTACCTCTACTCCTTATTCAAAACAGTCAGGTTGCTTTCTCCAAGGAAAGGACATTCTCAAAATTCATGTTTTGCACACTGAAGTTGAGTGGCCTGTTTAGCAAGCAAAACTGGTTTAGGGAATTATGACCCAAGGGGTTTTTTGTGGGGAGGGGGAATTCCTCAAGGGGGCGTCATGAATCAGAATGCAGGAAACTGGAATCGAGACACAACAGAACATTCTGTACACTCAATACATCAAAACACACTAGCAGAATTAGCCATGCATTTCTGCTGCGTCAGTGAAAAGCTATGCAAATTCACTTTTAAGAACAGCTTGTAAAAACCAAGATGACCAAGAAATCCTCTAGGGCCATCTGCAACAAGACCATGGGTACAAATGCATCTGTATGGTTCAAAAGATGGGACTATGCTGGACCTTGTCCCCAGATACTGGAGCAAAAGGACCCCTGCAGATCACAAAGGCTTTGTGTAGAAGGGTTGCAATTTGTATCCCAAGTGAGTTTGCTTAAGAGCACTTGCCATTCCATTAACTAATTTCACCTACCGGAAGTGATAGCCTCTCCCTGGTTGATCTGGGCAAAAAGTGCGGAACGGGTTGCAGGGTCATCTGAGCCAGAATTTGTTGAGGTGGGAGCTGGAGGGGGTGGAGGGCCAGGTGGCGGGGGTGGGGGGCCACCAGGAGAAGGAGCTGCTGCTCGGGATCCATTTCCTGAATCAGTTAGAACAGGTCCCTGGAAAAGGGGATTGGGACAGGAACAGAAAACAGAGAAATGTCAAGAATAATAAATGCAAGAGTTCTGTGGTGCCTTGAAGATTAGCGTTCAGCCTGTACTCACCGTTTTGCTCCAGGTCAGCCCAGTGGTGTGATACTCCTTAATGTACGCCTGCAGCTCTGTCCAGATACTCAGATAAGCTTTCACCCAGTCCACATGCTTCTTATCTCTAGGAGAAAGAGGAGCCAGGCAAACTAATTGGTTTAGGTAAGGGGGGATATTTGAAACTCCACTTGCAACAGGAGCCATAGATTTCCTACCCTCCTGCTTTGCAGATGGAACTTTTCACCAACTGACTATTCAGAGCTTTCTGGGAATGAAACCCTGCACTGCCCCCCGCCACTACTCAGGTTCCCTCATTTTCTACGCAGTCATAGCGCCATCTCTCTCCCTGCTCTTCTGTATGGTTTCATTAACAGCATTCCAAAACTTTGCATCTCAGTAGTCCTATTCACAGTAACTCCACACCCTTGCATTCTCATTTTCCATGAACTGTCTTCATTTCTTAGCATTCCCTTTTAAAAGTGGAGCCCGCCTTGAGTGGCTGAGTTTAAGAACATGCCACTCCCATTCCAAAAATGGTTAGCCACCTCCTGCTGCTAGGAATCTGAGGGAGATGAGTGATTTTTTTAAACTAAGTGACGCAAACATTGGAAGGTGATCCAATGCCGCCTCCTCTCAAAATCCTCTGCTGCCGGCAGCAGCCCATGGCTCCCCATCCCCCCAAGAGGCAAGCAACACTTACACATCTTTGTATTCCTTGAGGATCCGGTTGCTATAAAACATGGCGGCATCAGTCATTTCCTTCACGTAAGGGCCTGGTTTGGGAGCCTATGAGAAGACAGTGCGTCATTAGAAAGTAAAAGTTCTCACATTTCACCCAGAAGCTTTCAAAACCTACCAGAGTTATTTGGAAGCTGACCCTCTGAGTGAAATGGTTTAAGGACCAGAAGTCAAGCTTGCCAGGAGGTAGTGGACAGAGACGCCATCCCCAAACCCAGATAACAGAGGCAAGGCTGGAAGTGCAGTTTGAAATCTTAAAACTGCATCTGGATGAGAGAAAATTAGGTGACAAGGACCAAGTAATCTCTCAGGAAATACAAAAAGAAACCAGAAGCTTATGGGCACAAAACCAACTTATTGTTAGTTCCATATCATTTTAATGGCAATGACTTTCCCCTAATTCAAGGGTGGGGAACCTGTACTCCATCACCTCGAGGCCACAACTACCTTTGTCCGCAATCTCTGGCTATGCTGGCTGGGAATCCAACAGTATCTAGTGCACCTCAAGAATCCTTGGAAGTGTAGTCTGGAGGGATTGTTGAAGCTTCTGTTAAGAAAGCCCTGCCAAATCATACAAAACTACAACTCCCAGGTTTCCCTGGGGAAAGTGAATGACTCTTCGACCAGATTGACACTACCAACTAAAACTGCCCATGTGAGAATGGTACCATCAGGGGGGAAATCATGCTATCTGTGCAATATTTTCCTCCTAGCATGTGTCCATGTACAGAAATTGAGAAGGGCTATATTTTAAAAACAAAGCTACAGACATAAGAGCAGCTTAAGGAGCTTCAGGGAGGCCTGCTGGCCCTTTGAGTACCAGAACCGCAGAACAAATTTTGACAGAAAAGCACCAGTTCCTGAGCCCTTACCATGGCGACCCAGCCTAATGCAGGGATGCTCTCACTAACGGTTGAGAGGTGATTGAAGAGTTTGCTGCCACGGTTCTTCTCCCGGAAGTTCTGGACCACCTGGATCTTCTCGGATATTGGCTTCAGCACAGATGAGAAGTTGTTCTGCAACAACAAAATTACAGAAGATAAGCCGAGCAAGGTGTGAACTGCTCTGCCGTCATTTAGATTGCCTGCCCCGTCAGTGGACAGATTTGCACATAAAGCTAAGTCAGGGTTTCTTTGATAATCCAAACCCTGCCCAGCAACCTAATTATGGCTTGTTTAGTGTCAAACCATAAGCTGAACCATGGTTTACTGTTGACCTATGAACCTTGGTTAGCTTTTTAGCTATGGCTTGGCATTCTGTGTAAAACTGGCACCCTTCCTTAAGCATGGTTCCACCCCAAACGCTCACAAAGCTACAAAGGCACAAGGCAAGAGCAGCTGGGGAACAAATCCTGCTTGTAAAAAACAAGTCATAGCTAAATCATGACTTACGTTATAGTGTTGTGCTAACCAGGCCAGTGACAGTATTATCCATGTATTAAAGATGCTGGGAGAAAGATGATCCTAATCTTCGTCAAAGGTGCTCAAGATAGTGTATAGAGTCCCCACCCCCCATTTTAACCTCACAGTAACTCTGCAAGGCTGGTTCACACCAAAGAGAATGAATGGCCTAAAGTCACCCAGCATATTTCACAAGTGGTTTTCTTGGGGATGGGGGAGGCATGTACACCACCTTGAGCTCCTTGGAGGAAAAGCAAAATATAAATGAAATAAATACATTTACCTACCGCCTTTGTCAAAGCAATCAAGCATTTTTTGTAATTCAAAATGGCAAGACACAAGAGGAAAATTGAGCAAGGAAGGAAGAGGAAAATAAGCAAGTGCCAGGTAGCAATTGTTTCACTGTGATATAAGTTACTTGACTGATCCATAGTAGGCAGTTCTGGGGAAGGAGGAACAAAGTAGCAGATAGGCAGGTTCTGTATATCATGTAGTCAAGCAAGAAAGGAGGGTACCACTTTCCTACCAAACCCTAATTCCTTCTCCTGGACAGGAAGGTGTTATGGGATAATCCTACCAATGTACACAACTGGTATGTTGGATTCACTCAAAATTTATAGATGTTGGTTTCCCGGAAAATGAGTCCTTGTCTTGGAACAGGCACTTGCAATGCCCCAGCACCCATGAAGCCATGCCATGCTGCCTGCAAATGGTCTCACTGTGTCCTGCCATCTGGAGGTCCTGCAACTTTCTTCCTATCCCTGAGGTGTCTGATCTGTGGTCCTCTGTATCTTGTTAGATTCAAACTCCCATCAGCCCAAGCAAACAAGGGAGCCAGTAGTCAAGGACAATGGGAGTTCTAGTCCACCAATATCAGGAAGGACACAGGCCAGCCATCCTTGCCCTATGCAAATTAAGGGGATGGGGTAGAAAGCTTTATTACCAAAAATGTCTACTGGGAGAGGGTAGCCCACTCCCTGACAGTAAAGGAGTTTTTGGCAGTAGCAGACTCTTTCCACCTCACCAGCCACTGTGTGTGTGTGTGTGTGTGTGTGTGTGTGTGTCTGTGTCTGTGTGTGTGTGTGTGTCTTTTTCCTCCCATGCAAGTCAATGGAGCAATTTTTGTATTGGGAAGGAGCTGTGTGTGAGAGAGAAAAAACAGAAAATACAGAGCATGCACCACAAAGTGGGGGTGCTTCGAAAATGTGGTGACTGACCACACCCCCACAGCTGACCATGCCCACAACCCTTTTCAACAATCCCTGGCTAAAAGCAGCTGGGAATCCCCACTCAGAAGACCACTTTTTATATCCTTTGGAAAAAGGAATCTAGTTTCCAGCTGGACCTGCCCTTGAGCTTCACTGCTGAAATACAAGGGGTTTCCCCAGACTTACCGCTGTGGGTTGCTGGCACTGAGATGCTGTCACCAGGAGAGCCCTCTCTGTCATCAACCCTGCATGGACCATGTCAGCCTTGGAGGAGAAGAGGATACCAAGAGGCAAAAGGGGGAAAAGGTGTGCATGAATTAGTTGCATATATATTGCTAATGGGGTGGTAATATACTGACAAAAAGAGCACCAGCTGTATCCAATGAGGACTGTGCTGCACATGTGATGGTCAGTTTCATATTAAGAGCCAAAAGCTCTGAAGTATCAACTGCAGCAGCTTCACAGTAAGACCGACTTTCTTCTGTATGAGTTTGGGACGCCTGGAATATGGATAAGAGTGTGCATTTTCTAGTTCCCTCCCTATACTGTATACTTGATACTCCAAAATCACTCTTCCATAACGCCAATCAATTTGATCAGCCCCCGTTTATTCAGGCAGTTTTATTACTTTGTTTTAATCTTCTTCCAAGTGTGTAGAGTGGGGCACATGTCTCCCTCTATCTCAACCCGGTTCATCCTTAGCACATCAGAGAGAATGTGATTGCCCAAAGTCAACCCATGTGTTTCATGGCAAGGGGGATATTTCAACCCAAGTCTTTGTGATCCTAGTTCAACACTGTAGCCAGTGCAACTTTTCCAGAAAGAGAGGTGCCGGAACTCACCATGAACACCTCTCTTGTTCTCTTATAATGGCAATGGTGCCCACCTGAGAGGTGCCAGAACTGAGTTCCAGTGAGTTCCAGGTGGAAAAAAGCCCTGACTGTAGCCACCTGTTGGATGAACTGCCCTTTTAACAGCTGCTGGTATTGGTTGTTTACGGAGAAGTAAGAGTGATTTGGGGCATTGCTGGTGTTTTTAAATAGACTGACAATTTGTAGACTTTTGTTAGAGCCATTGTAGCCTGTGGTGTGAACGTAACTCTCCTTGTGCACTACAGTCTCTGGCAAAAAATACTTGCATGGTTTTGAGACACTGCCAAAAATAACTCCCTGCAAATGTGTACACATAGACTATGGGGGGATGGATGGGCAAACCACAGATAAAACATTTACTGCACCACTTCCAACTCTCGGGGGGGGGGGGCGCAGATGGAACATTAGCCAGCTACTTTCCAAACCTAAATTTTGAGTGCAGCAAGCAAATGTTCTCCCCAAATAGGAAGGAAGCCTGAGCCTTACGTGTTTTTGGACATCACCGCCAATTTCTCTGCTGATCTTCATGTATTCAGCTACTGGACCCGCCAAGAGTGTGTCAAAAGCCTGTACATACTCAGCTATGTCTGTAGAGGAATGCAAGCAAGTCAATCATGAGAACCGAGAGACAGCAGATGGATTTGGTTTGAAACATTTGCAAGTCATGTTTTGCAGTAAGCATCTGTCCTCCACTCCAGCCCCTCCTTTCCCAGCCGCAATGCACAAAACTTTGGCAGAGCACTCTAGGTTTATTAAAATCCTTGCCTGTTAGCACCCAAGTCTTGGCTCTAATTAGATTTTTCACTTTTAAAAGGAAGCAGCTGGACTCTAAGTAAAATGCCAGTATCATTGCTGACACCAGAGTAATGTGACGCCAACGTTTAGCTGCTGAGGGTTGACAATTAGGGAAATTCACTTCCTCTTCCTTGCATATCCCAATCTGGTTTACAGAAAGTCAGCTGCATGCACTGACTTTCCTACTAAGTGGGAGAAGTTAAAGTAATTCATCCTGAATACACTGGTCAAGTCAGGGCCTCTCACCTTTGGAAAGGCCATCTCCACAGCCGCCCTGCGTGCCAGGGCCATGGGACATCATCTCCAAGCGGCCTACAGCTCTCTCCAATCGCTCCACAAGACCGTGCAGCTCTGTCATCTCTCAGCACCTGCAAAGTTAGACCATACATTTAGAGGAAAGCTTGACGGAGCCAATATTAATATAGATTTAATCAAAGGGCAATCTTGTACCAATCTCAGACTGAAGTGAAGAAATGGCAATTGAAGACTATTTACTTACTCTTGCTTACCATAGAATCATAGAGTTGGAAGAGATGGAAGAGACCACAAGGGCCATCGAGTCCAACCCCCTGCCAAGCAGGAAACACCATCAGAGCACTCCTGACATATGGTTGTCAAGCCTCTGCTTAAAGACCTCCAAAGAAGGAGACTCCACCACATTCCTTGGCAGCAAATTCCACTGTCAAACAGCTCTTACTGTCAGGAAGTTCTTCCTAATGTTTAGGTGGAATCTTCTTTCTTGTAGTTTGGATCCATTGCTCCGTGTCCGCTTCTCTGGAGCAGCAGAAAACAACCTTTCTCCCTCCTCTATGTGACATCCTTTTATATATTTGAACATGGCTATCATATCACCCCTTAACCTCCTCTTCTCCAGGCTAAACATGCCCAGCTCCCTTAGCCGTTCCTCATAAGGCATCGTTTCCAGGCCTTTGACCATTTTGGTTGCCCTCCTCTGGACACGTTCCAGTTTGTCAGTGTCCTTCTTGAACTGTGGTGCCCAGAACTGGACACAGTACTCCAGGTGAGGTCTGACCAGAGCAGAATACAGTGGCACTATTACTTCCCTTGATCTAGATGCTATACTCCTATTGATGCAGCCCAGAATTGCACTGGCTTTTTAAGCTGCCGCGTCACACTGTTGGCTCATGTCAAGTTTGTGGTCCACCAAGACTCCACCGTACCTTTTTTGGGAACAACTCCCTGCTGAAAACAAACAAGGTCCTGGCCAGAAGCTCTGGGTCCACCACCCAACAATTGTAAACAAAGATAACTTCCCATTTTACCTTTTTTGGTGCACTTATTTAATTGCAGGTGCTACACTGTAACTAGTGCCCCCAAATGAGTACAGTATTCTGTTCCAAAAGATCCTGATCCTGAAAACACAGCAGCCTGTCTCTGACCAAGTCATACTCAGAATAGTCCCCCGGAAATCATGACTAACTTGAGTCCATTCATTTTAATGGGTCAACTCCAAGCATGACTCAGTATCAAAGAATCATAGAATTTTAAAGTTGGAGAGGACCAAGAGGGTTGTCTAGTGCAACCCCTTGCAAGGAAAGAATCGCTTTGCCCAACATGGTGCTCAAACCCACTGAGATTAAGAGTCTCATGCTCTACTGACTGAGCTATCTCACAGGCTCTGAGTTGTAGTTGAGTTGTGTGTGCACTGACACTACAGGGGTAAGGTACGCATGTATTTTAATGAGCCCTGGACACTGCATGTGTGTCACAACACCTACATTATCAGGAGCTGTGCAACAGGCAGACACACAATTCTCTGACCTCCAACAGCCACTGGCTATCTTGGTTGAAATATCACAGCCAAGCTGTGCTTTTGTGCCCTCTAGTATGGAAAAAGGGCTCAAGGTGAGCCTAGGCCATGGGCCTGGGCTGGTGATAGCAATACAGACTCAAGGCTACAATGAGCACAAGACCACCCCAAGTTTCATCTAGAGCAGGATATGGTCTAGATTCAGGATATGATGTGAAGGCACGAGGCCACCACCTTGCTGAGGTTAAGCAGGCCTGGTCGGTCAGTGCCTGTATGGGTGTCCATCTGGAAACCACATGAATGCCACCCTGGGTCCCATGACAGAAGATGGATGGGATATAAATGGGAAGAAAAGTAATGCAGCAGCCTGTTTCTGGATGCGGACAGCCTGATCCTTTCAAGACCCCTGCAGAGCCTGAAAGCAACAGCCCTTGCACCTGATATTCAGAGGTACCCTACCTCTGGATGTCCCCATTTAGCTACCCAAGCTAACAGCCAAAGGCAAACCTGTCCTCAATGAACTTCCCCAATCCATTTCTAAGGGGCATCTAAATGCCCACCACATTATGAAACAGTTCCCATAAGTTTATTATGCGTCAAGTGAAATAGCTTTTTGTCTTCCCTATTAGATTCTCTCTTCTCCTTGGCTTCCAGGTAATGAGGCACTTTTATCAAAACTAGTACTCTCCAGATGTGTTTGACTACAAATCCCATGCTGACGAGGCCTAAGAGTTGTGGTCTGAAACGTGTGGAGAGCACCTGGTTGGCAAAGGGCGAGTTAGACAGTCACAGAGTGCTTTCAAACCCACATAAGAGGTAAGCAACCCAAGCTTCCTCGCTCTTCTCATCTAAATGTACAGTACAGGATCTGTTTAGAGCCAAGAGGAGGGAGGGCAGGCCTAAATGAGTATCATAGAGAAACCTAACACTTCTGGCAAATCCTAAGGGCTTGTCAAGGGTTGCAGTAGCTCCTCTCTTCTCCAATCAATAGAGGGACAGGGTCATAAAGCTTACCTGAGGCAGACACTATTTTAAAGCAATCACAAAACCATCGAAACCACCCAGTCCCAACCATGGCAGACAAATTAGCATAGGAGGCCTACTACATGGGCCAAGACAAGCCAGCTGCCCAAGATAATGAACAATGGCATCCCTGTTCATGCTTTTGCACAGGACCTTGTTTTCCAAGAAATGCCGAAGGAGAATGGATTTTGGCACGCGAGTTTTGCTAGCTGCCTCCTGTTACAGGAGCACAAAGTCTGTCTGTAGCCTTCTAAATGGGAGACCATTTCAAGCTTGCCTCCCTCCCTCCCTAGCGTGATGGGAAAGCCTGGAGGAACTGGCAGCTACTTTTTTTTAATCGCTTAGGTCATTTGCACAATGAATCACAGCCATCATTTGGAGCATGAATCACCACCCCAGGCCAAGAGCAGAATTCCCTTATATGCCTTAAGAGCTCAGAACGAAGCTAGGCAACGTTTCACTTTGCAACCACTGGCTGTGGCGCAGGACATAAAGGAGGGGGAAACACTTGCTCAGCTATACTCCAGGCTTCTTTGCACCTTAAATTCCAGGCGGATGCAATTAGCTGTACAGCAACTTTGCAGTGTGTCTGTGCAGTACTCATGGGGGTTGTGCAGCTGCCCTTTCAGTGTCCAGTCAAGACACCCAAGCAAAGCGTGGAGAAGCCAGCAGCTTAACAAAAGAGTGTCTGCGGTTAGGGATGACCCATATTTCACAGCAGCTGTCAGTGGAGCAGTTTGTGCTGTGCTGCAGTCCATAACTGCCATGGGAAGCGACAGAGGCAGGGCCAACAGAGCACAGCAAACAAACAAACAGTATGTCAATTATGACTAGAAAGCCTGGAAACTTAACCGTGGTTTATATCAATATTGTATTTCTGTTTGCAAGTTCTGCTGAAAGAGAGAGAAAAGAAAAATTGTTTTACGCACACTCACGACTCAGATACTTTTAAGAATCATCAAAAGACCCACTAAAGACACAACTGAAGTCCGATGCAATGTTATTCTTCTCCCCACACACGTTGGCCTCAAAAAAGAGGAAGAGGACAGCTTCCTTCCTGGAACAGACTGCTCTTCTTGACTTCCCCTTTACAGAGGGGCAATAGCGGCTCCTCAAAGGCTCCATCTCACCCCCTCCCCTTCAATTAGATCTCGTTTGCATGCAACCCCGACACTTGTTCACACAGCAGAGGGCAAGCTGCCTCTCAGAGTGCAAGAATGAACAGAGACATACCTCTTTGACATCAACAAATTCAACAGATCACTGTTGTTGAGGGAGGAGTCAGAAGATTAAAGGTGGAATGTGAAGTAGCACCAAGGAGGTTGCTCCATTAGTACAAACATTTCTGTTTGCCTGATAGAATGATCTCCCCTCTCCTCCCCAGGAGCTGTTCTAGGTGGTTTTCCTAATGCCTCTCCTCAAACAGACCTGGTGGGGGAAAACCCTACTGCACTAGTGGAAATCCTTGCACTGACTTCCACTAGCGTACTGGGTTGAATCCAGACCCAAGTACCCTTCCAGATTTTCCATCCAAACTTACTGGACACTAGGATAGAAACCACAGTCCATTCTACCCAGCAGAAGGAACCCAATTAAGTGCTTTCTAAAGAGGGGTGAAGGTGGAGGAACAGTTTTACTCTGATTTGTTCAGAACTTTGGCAGCTGAGCACTCCTGGGAGATGTGCCACAGCTCAGTGGTAGAGCAGCTGCTTTGCTTGCAGAAAGTTGCAGGTCCAATTCCCAGCACCTCCAGAAATTGGTGAGAGAGACTCCTGTCTGAAACGCCAGTAAGCCACTACCACTCAGTGGAGACAAGTACTTGGTCAGATACAACCATGGCCTGAGCTAAGCCTGGAACTGCCACCACACACACATCTCAGATGCTGGAAGGAGAGTCAGATGTTTTTTGAAGTTGGAAAACAACTGCAAAGCAGTTCTGACTTGTGTGTAGCTGCTTACAGCTGCCCACATCTGGAAATGATGCAACCTATATGCATAGTAGCTTCTCTTTTATGTAAAGAGCTGTAGGACTTTTCTGACAACTCTGCTCACAACTCAGTAGCTTTTATATGGGCCTGGCCAGATATTCATACTAGCTTACCTATGCTTGGATGGCCTCAAAGAGGCAAAGAACCAACTTACTAGAAAACAGGCCTTCTATCCTGTTTACCCAAACGCAATCCGGAGGTACCATGAATGGATCTTTAAAAGCCCATGCCAGCAGTGATAGGATCTCAGACCCATTCATACTCCTTCTGGAGACATACACACACAAACATTTTACTCCACTTTATGATGATAACCCATCTAACAAAACGTGGGACCTTCCACTGCTTCTTCTGCTTTATGCTAGACTACTTTCAGTGACGGAATTGCAAGCTGTCATGCAAGTCCAACTCAAACTCTGCATCAAGAAATCACGGAAAATGGGAGTTACAGCCCAGCAACACCAGGCTCCCCACCACTACTCTATAGCATCATCATCAGAAAGGCAGGATATGTGCTTCCATCTGCTGAATTATATGGTTAAAGTTGAGAGCAGCCAATTCTAAAGCAGCTGTAAATGGGTCAACATGAACAGTCATCTTGTCCACAGCCAGACATCAACAGGTTGATGTTAAGTGCTGGACTTGAACTGGGGAGACCCAGATTTGACCCCCTATTCAGCCCCTAAGTTCACTGCATAACCTGTGCCAATCATTTGATCCCAGAATTACTTACTTGTGCAAGTGCTGGAAGGATGAAATGGGGCAACTCCAAATAAACTTACTCGAAACAAAGGGTCAGGCTTGCAAAAAAGCCTGATCTGGTTTGCCTGTGGTAAGTCGGCCACAGAAGTTCCTAAAATTGATTCTTTTAGGCCACAAGCATCTAAATTAGGTTATGTGTGGGTGGGCAGTCTAGTAAGATTTTCATAGGCCAGTACCTTGTCAGCTTCAGTAGGTGAAAGCTTTTTTGCTCGACCATAAACTTTAATGCAGTGGTCAATCTGTTTGCGAGGCTGCGCAGAATACAGAATACAGATGTAAGTCACACGAGGCCAACCTAGCTGTAACCGGCCCATCCATTACACTAAGATTTATGACACAGACCCTTAAAAATTTCCAGTCTAACAACCACAGGCTAAATCTCCTTCATTCCTAGTTTTTCCATTTCATGAATAATTCTATAAAAGAATGCAGAAAGGGGGTGGAGTGGGATTAGGGTAATAATTGGTTCTGTTTCTTTGTGTGCATCCATTTGAAGAGAGTACGAAAATCAAAATGCAGCTGAACATCTTTGCTACAGGCCTTTCTCTGCGCTGTCTGAATATGCTGAGACTTTCTAGACATTTCAATAGAAGAATTTGTTTGTAAGTGATTAATGGTTAATGGAACAGACAGAGGTGCCGTTCTGCTGCATTCCATATGGGTCTGATCGGATTAGAGCCCCATTACCCTCTCTCTGATTGCATTTCAGATATAGGGATTACTTGCTCCTTGAAAGCTTAGAAGCAGAGTGGCTTCTAACCCAGAGGAATTTGACAAGCTGTTGCAGGTCTGTCTGCGGTGGAACATGAGGCCTCCTTGAAGTGGACCACTAAGAAAATAAGTTCCTGATCACCAAGAAGCTAATGCCTACCTCCAGAATGTCAGACTTCCCTAGTTCTGCCTTGTGGTCTTCCAAGAGATTTTGCAACATGCAGACCAAACATATCTGAAGCCAGTTCTCAAACTACAACTCTTGGAAATATTTATATTCTTGGAATTGTTTATAAAGGCATTGGTCCTGGACTCAGTTTAACTGCTAGTGATACATGCTCTTGTAGAAAGATGAATTCATAGAAGCACATATCCAAGCATCTCTACATGAAATTTAGGAAAAGCATGGATACTGAAAGTCAGCATTAAGGAAACAAACAATGGTTAAAATGCCAAGGGTACAAAAAGAAACCATGTTTTCCGAGGGCATCTATAGGAAGTCCAGTGAGACCTGCAAACAGAAAGCCATGGAAAATACCTAAGCTGTGGTTTTGTCAGCGCACACGCAACAATGATTAGCCAATGCAAACTATGGTTTGCAAACACACTCCAAAGCATGTAATATAGTTGTTAACCTCTAAACTGCCAAAGGACTGTTTTTACTTCAAAGCATGGTTTCATGCCCAAATTTGTGGCTAGCCCTTAATTACTGAAACTTTAGATATTGAGACCCACTGCTAACAGAAAACAAGCCACATTAAAAATCATGACTGCATATGGATCAAGTGGTTCAACATATCATTCATATCTGGTTTTATTCTACCGTATTATGTCTCTTCACTGTAACAGAGTAATTATTTCAACCCCTACATCTACTGCCTTGAGTGTGGTTTGAACTATGGAACGATGGCATACAAATAAAATTATGTGTGTATGTATGTAAAAGGTAAAGGTAAAGGACCCCTGGAAGGACTTCGGCCTTTGAATGCTTTTGTTGCAACAAGTGCTGTAGCTCAAACTGGTATAGTAATGTTGCCTTCAAGAACTTTAGTATGTGCAGTGGGAGGTGGGGTAGTGGAGAATAAAGCCAACTGGATTCGGTTTTTCTGTCACAGCATAGTTTTTAAGAAGACACACTTTAAAATCTTCCAAGCTGCATTGCTTTATATCGCAAGTGTGTAATTGATGCATGCAAAAGATGCTCACTAGTATTCCATATCTTAAGATCAGATGAGAATTCATTACCATTCCAAAACACAAATGCAACGACTACACTCCTCTTCTCCCAAGTATAAATTCTTGACATGGGGCCTCACGCACCTTGCCCAACCCTACAGCTTGCCTTGCTTCCGTTATCAACCGCATAAGCAAAAACCAGCAGACATGCTTTGTTCCAGAAAGAGAAACTAAACCACATTTTATTGCCAAAGCCATGCTAGGCAGTGAACAGCAACAGTGGAGAAACAAAAGGAGTGTAACACGAAGCCAATATGCAGAAAGAGGGCACCACCCCTGAATTGCATTAATGCACCTAACTTGAGTACTCTTTTCCCATTTGTGCCAAAGCCATATGTTTACTAGAGCTGGCAGCAGGATTCAGAGTCATGCTAGCCGATACTTGCAGGAAGTCTGAAATGCCCACTGAACACATTTCACATCAGAATGCATCTAAAATTCCCCGGAGCAAATCCTGTTGACCTGACAATCGCATGAGCAAATCTCATTTATTTACCTTCATGGGTATATATGGTGCTATACAGAGCAATGTTTATTTACAAAGTAAGAAACTTCTCTGTCCCCAGTAGTCTGCAGTCAAAAAGTTTGCAATGGGAGAGAAAGAGAGATTCCTGTAATGTGGGATGTTCTGAGCATGTATGGTTTTGCAGGCACAGACTTTGTTCCAGCTGCAAATACTTAGCCTTAGTTTCAGTTGGGGATAAGTGTGTTGGCCATTTCTTTCTAAAGACAACATACTATAGTTATTAATGTAGATATCTGTCACTCAAGCAGTTAAGTAAGAGTCAATATTCACACAGTCATTCGTTCCTAATCCTTTGTAGATAAAATCATTAAAAACCCTTGAGAGAGTCAAGGGTCCAGGGAAAAAGAAGGGTCTTACAGATTTGAAGAGCAAGATGGTGGGATGTACCCTTTTGTAGGAGAAAGCCATTTAGCTTCCAAAACGTTCGACAACCGAGGCATGGTTTCCGACTGGCTGCAACAGCTTCCTGCACTCAAGCGGAAGCCGCATCGGATGTTTGGCTTCCGAAAAACGTTTGAAAACTGGAGCATTTATTTCTGGGGTTTTGGCATCCGGGAGCTGAAACGTTCCAAAACGGAGCCTTTCAGGAACCAAGGTTTGACTGTATAAGGAGCAGCAAGAAAATGGCCAGATTTCAAGGAGGCGTTGGCAGGAAAAGTTCCTAGCAAACTGAGGTCACAGAATTTTACCAGAGATGCACAAATGAGTCACCAATACTTGTATTTTTTTTACCGCACTTGTACTGCATCCCTTCTCCAAAGAAGTCAGCATATCATACAGAAGTCTCTCTCATTTTATTCCAACAACCCTGCAAAGTACGCCAGTCTGAGACATAATAATGAGCACAGGATCATCCAGTGAGCTTCATGCTTATTTTTACATTTCTATCATGCAAAATCAGTGTATATAATTATAAGCTCTTGCTGGGCCTGCAAGATTAAACACAATTTTTTACATACAGGTTACCAGACCAGTCAAGAGAATCTTGCAAGCAAGTTTCGATATGAAACATTTCTGTTACTCTAGAAAGTCTGATGTTTCTTACAGTTTAGGAAAGCGTTGTGCAGATGCACCTGCCTGAGAAGGGAGCGCCAATGAGATGGTGCCACTACAGGAAGGGCCCATGGTGTGGCCGCCATCTTCTGTACTTAAGCCAAAGAAGAGGATTAAGCAAACCCTCAGGCTCTCTCATTATGCAGCAGGACAACTAAACCCAGGCTTTTCCAGTCCAAAGTTCAATTCACACTCCTCTAAACAACTCCTTTGAAGAGAGAGCCCAAATCCACCAACAGCAAAACCTTCCATTCCAACACATTACAAGAGCCTTTGACTGAACGAATTACAGGCTGCTACCAAATATTAATTCAGGAAGTTGTCATAAAGCAATCTGGGTCTATGTCCTGCCTTAATGGAGGACATCTGTAAGTAAATCTCTTTACATTAAACTAAGTTTGGTAGATAAGTGCACCTGGGAATCATTATTTCTTCTCATACAACTATGCAACTGGTTTTCACTTGGCTCTGTTATGTCTAGTTAAGAACCAGAAACAAACAGTACTAGCTTCCTCCTCTCTCACTCTCACATTTGTGCTTACCCTTGGAAGCATGCATCTCACGCAACTGATGACTCAGTGGAGGAGGATCCTTGGCCAAGAGTTCCTGACTAACTGGGAAACACAGCAGTTGGGAAGCAAAGTGTCTCTAGTGCCAGCGTGCTGCAGAGAAATGGGCAGAAGTCTGCAGCTTCCTTAGACCACAGGGCAAAGGCTTCTATTTTACAATGTCAGAGATCTTCTGAAGCTTGAATTGAGGACACTAAATATGCATCTGCTGGCATGTAGCCCCTGCCCCAAAGGGAGGGGGAGGCAATTCAATAGCAATTACATTTAGCATAGCTGCCCTGCTGAATTAGACCAAGGGTCGGCTAATCCATCATTTTGTTTCATCAAACCACATGCCTCTGGGAAGTTGAAAAGCAATGTATGGAGATATCTCCCCCTCTTTATCCCCAGTTCCTGATATCCAAGTGCACAACTTCTGAGCCAACCAGTCCCAAATATCTAAGCTAGTGGCCACCACCCTATCATGAATTCCGTAAGTTAAATATGCTTTTGTGTTTGTCCAGAGCCTACAGCCAGCCAGACAAATTTATACCTGCATTGTTTTTTTAGATTAGGTTATAACATTTTAAAAACAGGTGTTAAAAAGTTAAAGCCCATGACTACGAGGAGAATAGGGTAGGGCCAGTTAAAAATTATTTTATCTCAGGCATCAAAGACCAGGGCAAATAGGCACACCTTCAGCATACCATGGAAACTACATTGTGAAGGTGCAACTGACAGCTTAAAGTCAGCTTATGCCTAGCCACCATTAATAAGACAAGATACTGACTCCCAATTCAATCCCCAAGCTCCTCCTACCAAGATAAAACCTTACTCCAATTCGCACTATGCCTCCAAAACCAACCCAAATCTTTCATGGAACCAAAATACACTTTTGTATTCCACCACTCATCTGCAAACCACCGCCTCCTGTTATTTTCATGCCCAGCTAGCTCTCTCATCCATCACCTTTTCAATTCACAACATGACAGACAAGATACCCAGAAGAATTATTTATGTTTACTGTAGCCTATCCACAACTGGTTGGCAGTTGGTTATGTAGTATAAATTAATTCCTGCTGTAAATCTGCTTCCTTCTTTCAGGATCAGGCACAGCAAACCATTTTATAGCTCCTTTTAACCCCCAATACAGTTACAAACCTTCCCACCGTAACTAGTATATGGGCTCCTAACCTGAATTCCAGCTATACTATAATTTCGTTGCTATAAGTAATTTCGTTGTCCCCGAGAGGGGGTAATGACAATAAAGATATTATTATTATATTATTATTATTATTATTATTATAATACTCTTTCCATCAGAAGGTGCTTTTCAGACAGTATATAGACCTCTCTTTTCAGAATCACACACACGAAAGCATACTTCCTACTACTAATAATTAATATTGCACACTCTTCACTGTAAGGTCCAAGGGTGGGTTACGTCTAAAAAGATAACACAGTACAATAAAACAAATAAAACAAACCTGCCCTTAAGTACGATACTATAAAACACAAGACACCAGATACAATGGGTTGAATTCAACATAGTGCTAAGGAGATTGTCTCTTTTTCCGCCCCCAACACGCTGTTCTAAGGTTCTCCCAACCCTCCTCTGCAGATATGAAGAGGGTGAAAAGGTGGGTTAGAGTTCCACGTTGGGCAAAAAATTCCTGCACTACAAGGGGTTGGACTAAACGACCCTTGTGGCTTCTTCTAACTCTACAATTCTATTATTCTATTAAAAAAAACAGAGTAGAAGTCAGGGGAGTCCTGTTGCACTAGAATAAACCACTGTGCTACTTTCCACTAGTGCAACAATTTAGTTGAATATGACATGCCAGACTACAAATAGGGGAACACTAACAATAAAAATTCAACTGCCAAAGGCAGAAAAGAGATATGCCCTCAATAACCGCCTACAGCTGTAAATAGGTAGTGTATGACACACTACTATAGAGAGGAAGTTGCAGTTTCGGGATCATTACAGAGAAGGGTCTCTGGTAGGCCATCACCCTCCTCACTGCCAAGGGTTCAGCCCGCCAAAATCAAACAGGATGTGTTGAAATTGAGCATCCTTACTCAACCTAGCACACACACACACACACACACACACACACACACACACAGAAACACTTCACTAGTCAATTTGTCATAATTGACTGTGGCTTGCTAAAGTTCTAAAGACAAATCAAAATGCACAATGCATACTAGAAAATAACTGCTGTTTCCACAGCTTTCAGAGGTTTTCAAATTCAAATATCCAGACCCTTTAACTCCTGGTGAAGCATTTAAATAAGTACCAAAAAAAATCCCCCCCAAACCTTACAAGGGTGACCAGACCTCCAGCTACTCAGAGCCAAATAATAGTCCTGAACAACTTAACAGCTCGCCTTGTCACCTTAGCCACTTGACACAGCAGTTCCTAAGGCTGTAATTCCCATGCGCTCCCGAGCGTTAAGCCCTCTCCACCCAACGCAACTTTCTCCGGAGTAAACACACACGACTGCAATGCAACTTAACAACATGCTCAAAATCCACCCTTACAATAGGCAAATACCAGAGATGACAGCGACCTGAATCCCAGGGTCGTTCCTCGCGAGGATAAACCTGACTGTCAAGCATGTGGCAGAAAAACGTCCCTTCCCCAGAAAATTAGCGCAATAATTGGGATTATTCTTGACTCCATCCATGCAAACCACTCTCCGCCCCTCCTCCCTGTCCCCGAAGTAGCACCTCAGACACTCGTTGCTTCAGCCTCCCCCCCCCAACCCTTTCAGACGTGCATGATACTGACCACTCAACCCCCGTCCCCTCCTTATCCTCCTCCCCAAACACCTCAGTCAAGTACAGGCTACCCTCGGGAGCCTCAGCCGCCGCTGCCTTACCTCGCTCAGCCACGCAGGGTGTGTCTCTCTCGCTCTCCCACCCACTCACCTCTGCCCAGCTCGCCTCTTCCCGGCTGCTCCACTTCCGCCTGGAGACGCCCAGTAACCCTACCCGCACCACTTCCGGCCTCACCGGAAATACGCTCGCGAGGGCTTGTCTGCAACTAGAAGAAGGCGCGAGAGACGGCCAGAGTGAAGGAGGGGGCGGGAGCGGGAGGAGGCGGGGAGAAGAGCAGCCACGCCTCTCTAGTTCGGGTCGGACTGGAGGGAGGCTGGCGATTGGACAAGGCGCGGTGAACGAAAAGGAGCGGGACAAGACATGGGGCGTGGCTTTCTGGATAGGGAGGTTCCCGCGAGGGAAGGGGCGGGCTTTGAAATTATGATGGACAGTAAGCAAGGGAGGGGTGAAGGGAGGAGTAGGCATAGCAGGGTAGGCAGAAATTTAGGTGGCGCAGCCTTCCCTGACTCAGAGACGGAAAGAGCTTTACCTGTTGGATTTCTGCCAGCCAGGCACGCGCTGGCTATCTGTGTGTGTTTTGCAGGCTTGGGGTGTGAAATAAAACTGATGCAAACGATAATAAAAATCATGCTTTAAAAATGCTGAAACATTTGAAGCAAAAGTTGAAAGCAAAAATACTTAATTCCTTGGGGAACTCTGTTAAGACATCTTCTTTCAGAATCTATTTTATCATTATTTTTTTAAAAAAATCCTCTCAGGATTATTGTGAGGATAAGCAATATAAAACGCACTTTATCGGTTTAGAACCTGATCCTCTAAACAGGTTTATTCAGTAGAATCACTCAGGTCCCATTGACATCAAATCTGTGTAAGACTGTAGAATCTGGTAGCAGATTGAGGTTTACAGTGGTACCTCGGGTTACATATGCTTCAGGTTACATACGCTTCAGGTTACAGACTCCACTAACCCAGAAATAGTGCTTCAGGTTAAGAACTTTGCTTCAGAATAAGAACAGAAATCATGCTCTGGCAGCGCGGCAGCAGCAGGAGGCCCCATTAGCTAAAGTGGTGCTTCAGGTTAAGAACAGTTTCAGGTTAGGAACGGACCTCCGGAACGAATTAAGTACTTAACCCGAGGTACCACTGTACTTCTGTTCTGGGAAATGCCTCCCTTTCTTCTTTCAACCCCACTTAGCCTATGCCATCCATAAAGCTGAATGCTTCAGGGATGGGCTCTAGCTATTGGTTGCTTAGTGTAGCCCTGACGGGATACTAGAAGTCTCATGGTGGGAGGTGGGTGGTCAGGAACAGGACAGAGAGAATCACTGCTAGCCCTTGTTGTGCCACCACCTCCATGTCTGAAAGTAAGTGGGTGGGGCTACACAAACATAGACACCACCAATCCCATAAATTCGTGGTCAGCAAAAATATTCTTTGAAGGGCTGCTTTCCTCATCAAAGTGAACATGGACCACCTGTGCTACAACTCTCACCCCATGAAGTCATTGCAGCAAGTTCTGTTCCTGGAGGAGACACTCACAAATACATAGCAGCTTGGATCAAACCAAAGCCCTATCTTCTTGAGCATCCCGCTACCACAGTGGTCAAGTGGATTCCTCTAGAAAACTCAAAAGTAGGACATGAGGGCAAATGCTTTCTCCCACTGCTATTCCGCAGCAACTGGAATTCAGAGATATGCTGGCTCAGATCATGGAGCCATCATGAGTAATAGCCATTGATGGTTTTTCCCCTCTGTGAATTTGTCTAATCACTTTTCAAAGCTGTTGTGGTCATCTCCACATCTTGTCGTAGTAAATATCAGAATCTAACTGTGTGTTGTGTGAAGGTGTGTTTCCTTTTGTCAGCTCTGAAGCTCCCACCACTCACCTTCATCTCACAACTTTTGTTTCCTTCCTCACCCTATATTAGCATTCTAGAGAGAAGGGGAAAGTGTGCAGGTAGTGGATTTGACCCAGAGGCTTTGAGTAGATCTGGATTCAGATTCTTACAGAGTCCACTAAAGGACGGAGTGATGGATTCCAGAAGAAGAAGATGGATTATCAGGCAGAAGAAAGGCGCCTGTACCATGTTTCCCAAACAAGTTCTGAAAACCCCGATTTAGAGCATTTTATTCCATTCGTGACATCCGCATTCTTTCCTCATTCTGAACATTGGCTGCATTCCCAGCTATTCCTTTCAGTCCTAAACTACCAGCCTCAGGAGGCAAGAACAGCTTACAAATGAAATAAAAATAAGCCTGTTTGTTTGCAAGGGAGCCTTGCCCATAAAAGCCACGATGCTCTGGGACATGTTGAGAAGGGAAGGAGGGGACACCGCAGTGAGGTTGGCTGTTTTCACCACCGTTTCCTGCCCTCGTCTTTTTTTTTACCATAGATGGTAACATCGACAGTCACACACCAGGCATGTGGAAACTGGAAACAAACAGGCGTAATGCTGGCCTGCAGCTCTTACATTGCTTTGTAGAGACGGCTGCTTTATTTCTCGGATTCTTTGCATTCAGAAATGGGGGGAAGGGATTTGTTGCTTGGAGGGAACAGGACACAGTGGATTCCTGGTTGTGTGTGTGTGTGCATACATACCAAGGATATGGAATTGCTGACATCTAGTGTCTTGCTTTTCAAATAGGTTGTGTATGAATTGATGGTTTAGAAATCATTGGACTTTCAAGGGGACCAGAAGGTCTTCAAGACTGCCACCCAAGTTCCAAAGTAGGAGCTGACCCCTAGATAAAGATCAGATGGAGATTCAGGTTCACCAGATCACAACAACACCTGATCTTCATCTAACAAAGTGATTTCTGTGGTGAATCCAACATTGTAGAAATCCTTCCCTAGAGAGGTATATTGGACCTGGCTTTAAGTGACAAGCAGGTTTTTGCCAAGCTTTCTAGGTTTTCAGAGCGTACTAATTACTGTGCTGTTGTTCTGAGCTAGCTTTAGATGGCTCGGTTTTCCTGTTGCCTTTACAGTTGTATTATGAGGACTATTCTAGGGGGAAAGGAAACATATTGTTGCATGCCACCCCGATTTCCGAGTGGTGCAGATTCCAGAGTTCCAGGCACTTATACAGGGTTTGTGTTTCCTTTTGTAAATGAGGCGCAGCAGAGACTGTAGTGTCTTTATTATCTATAGTTTATTCACACATATATACAACCTGAGTCTACAATGGAGGGGTTTGCAGCATTAGCACCCCCAGATGGTCTTGTTTCTCCCATAGCCACAGCCTTTGATTGAAACAGACATCAAACATCATACTCTGCTTCTGCCTTTTATTTTTGCCCTGGCATATACCCCGTGGAAACCCACTCTTTACTGCTGAATCGGAGCAAATGGCAATCCATTGAAAACCTGAATTACTGTGTGTTTCAATTCAGCATTAAAGAGAGGGTTTTCCTGGGGAAAGCAGGGAGGGGAGTGCTTGGATAAGGCACTTAAAAGTGCAGACCTATACCTAGAAAGACCTATACCTAGAAACTGGGACGCGGGTGGCGCTGTGGGTTAAACCACAGTGCCTAGGACTTGCCGATCAGAAGGTTGGCGGTTCAAATCCCCGCGACGGGGTGAGCTCCCGTTGCTCAGTCTCTGCTCCTGCCAACCTAGGAGTTTGAAAGCACGTCAAAGTGCAAGTAGATAAATAGGAACTGCTCCGGCGGGAAGGTAAACGGCGTTTCCGTGCGCTGCTCTGGTTCGCCAGAAGCGGCTTAGTCATGCTGGCCACATGACCTGGAAGCTATACGCCAGCTCCCTTGGCCAATAAAGCGAGATGAGTGCCACAACCTCAGAGTTGTCCACGACTGGACCTAATGGTCAGGGGTCCCTTTACCTTTACTTTATACCTAGAAAGTACAGGGCAAAAGGTAAGTGTGGATCATGGTCTGGCTGGAGGAATCTGTTATTACTCTATACAACCCCCTGCCCTCAACAGAGATAAAGTTTGTTAGCCATTAACTTAGCTGGTAGTGAATTTTTACCTAAATAGCTGAAGACAACACATGGTGTCAGAAGTGGGATCTGTACATTTATAGGTGCTTTGTAACTGTAGAATCCAATCACAACACCCTGGAAAGAATACTAAATAAACCTCTGACCTCTGGCTCCACCAAGACTTCAGCAGAAGATCCTAAAAGCACAACAGTACAATTTAAAAGCAACATACAAGTCTGGGAAAGACATTCCCAAAGTTGATCTGCTCTCATGCAAATGTGTAGAAGGACACAGTGCCAAAGAGGAGAAAAACGTATTGCAGCACCTCCCAGCAACCGCAAACAAACTGGAAGAAACTGGGCAGAAAACAGAGAGAGATTAGACACTATTATTGTCAAAGTCCAGGCTAGCACTAAAGGTTAGAGCCACATATTCAATCACAGCTTTCTGTCTGTTGCAGAAGTAACTAATTTAGATGGTTACCATTACCAATACCCAAAGTCACCACAATGGTCCATGTAAAACAGAGGTGGGAAACCTTTCTGCCCAAGACAGTCTTCAGGGGCTGCATATCTGGCGGTGGGTGTGGCCAAGGGCAAAAGTGGGGCAGCAGAAGCGACTTTAATCTTTGTACTCTTGGCTACATTACAGCCACACAAAGATCAGAGGTTTTGATGCACATCTCTCTCCATCCAGGCAAGCACAAGAGATTATTCCAGTTCAAAGACAAGTCACAGCATTCCAGGAGGGCTGAGAGCAGGGACAGTTAGAGGCCAGGCCTGAGGACTTCCTTGAGGGCCAGATACAGAGGGCTGGAAGGCCACATTCAGCCCCTGAGTATGACAATCCCCACTCCTGGCGCAAACTCATCTATAGCTTTCCCATGCGCTGGGCAGACACTGACGGTTAAGTAGCAGTGACTGGTCCAGAGCCACTGGGCAAGGATTTGAACCCAGGTCTCTAGAGTCCAGATCTGCCCACAATACTACACTGCCTCTTAAAAGCAGTATTGGATTGTACCAGGCACCCACCCATCCACCCTATGTTTCACATTGAATGGGACTCTGTAGTCTCACTTTGCAATTGCACCTGCAGAGATGCAGCCTGACTGGATCCAGTTCTCCTGAGTGTCAGGCAGAGGTGTTCCCCCGTTCCTTGCTCTCTGAGCTTACTTAAGGCAGGGGTGGGGAACGTCAGGCTAGGGGACTAAGTACTGCCCTCCGACTCTCTGTTTGGCCCTTGAGACTCTTCCCAGACTAAACCTTCTCCCAATAACACGCCCCAGAAAGCCCTGCTCTGTGCTTTCCTCAAGTGCTTTTGCCTGGCTGAACTTGTGAGAATGCCTCTGGCTTGCCTGGATGGAAAATGAAGAGATGGGGATATATGTAAACCCCTGACTTTTGTGTGGCTGGAATGTAACCTACCATACAAATTTAAGAACCACAATGGTTGCTCTGCCCATTTTGCCTTTGGTCCAGTCCACTTTAGCCTCTCGCTCTGCCTACCACTGACATAAGGCCCTAGAGAGGTTGCCAACAAGGAAATGCAGCCCTTGGCTTGATAAAGGTTCCCCTCTCCAGTTTAAAGCATAAACATTAAGCCAAGAAACCTAGGACCAAGTCTTGAATCATCCATGCCTTATTTGTCAGTTTCTAGGCTGTTGTCATAAATCAGTACCTTGCAAGAAGTGAGATTTCACCAAATTGAAAAGGGCTTTCTGTTTTATTTTATTGCTCCAAATCTTGATTGAAAGGGGCCTTCTGTTTCATTTTACTGTTTTGCTTTCAAGTGGTTGCTTTTAAATTTCATCTGGCACCCTCCGATTCTGTGCAGTGCAGTATATAGAAGCTTTCTCTGTCAATGACTACTGTACACATTTGCTTTCTATCAGATCTGCTTTTCAGAGTCTCTTTTGGAAGCTAAACACTCGTAACCTTTATCAGTTTGCCTCACATGGAGTCTCACTTGTAGTCATGATTGTTCTTTGGACATTTGTTGTTCCACAGCCTGCTTATTTCCTTTTGGGATGATCTGCCCTGGAGTTATCAGTTGCTCATTGCTTGGAAATCCTAGCAGCGGAAAATAAAGCTGTGCCCGTCAGTCTGCTTTGCAACAGCAGCTGAGCAACCTGACTTCAGAGGGCTGATAAGAACAGTAATTGTTATCACACCAGTTTGCAGAGTCCCATCTGGAGATATCGGGGATTGAATCTGAGACGTTTTGCATGCAAAGTAGATGCTCCACTACTGAACTGGAGCACTGTGTCCAGTTCTGGGCCCCACAATTTAGAAAGGATATTGACAAGTTGGAATGTGTGCAGAGGAGGGCAAACAAGATGATAAAGGATCTGGAAAACAAGCCTTATGAGGAATGGTTGAAGGAGCTGCAGTGGCATAGTGTGGGAGGAGGCACAGGGGCAGTTGCCCCAGGTGCAAAATTGTTTGGGGTGCAAAATTTCAACACCTGGTGCTGCCTCAATGCAGCTGTGCACTTCTGTTGATGGGCTCCATTGAAAACAGCTTCTCCATGCAAACCAGAAAGTGACCTCTCCAGACCACGACCAACTCTTCTTTTCTTATCTCTGCAGCTGCAGTTTGGGTGATGCAGACACTGTTAAACCATTGAATGTGCATGTGTACTCTGTCCATTTTCCTCCCTTCCACCCCTCTTTGTGTGGCCCCGGGTGCTGGCAACCCATGCTACGGCACTGAGGAGCTGTGTATGTTTAGCCTGGGAAAGAAAGGAGATACGATAATTGTTATGTACTGAAGTTCTCACCCTGGGCCAGCAGGGGGATACTGTAGATAGTTATGCAAATGAAGGATCAAAAGTGACGTTCAGTGAATGGATAGTTTTAGAAAGTTGTTACAGTAACGAGGTACTTTAGCTCTATATAAGCAGGCTGACTGAGCCCTTCAGTTCCGTTCCGTTTCAGCTTACAAATAAAGAGCTGCTTTGGAAGAATCGCTGTGTCTTCTGATATGTTCACCACAACTTAACAATAGTCATCTTTAAATATCTCAAGGGTTGTCACATGGAAGATGGAGCAAGCTTCTTTACTCCTGCTCCGGTGGGTAGGACCTCAACCAGTGGCTTCAAGTTACAAGAAAAGAGTGTCTGACTAAACATCAGGAAGAATTTTCTGGCAGGAAGAGCTGTTTGGCAGTGGAACGGAGTCCCTCGCAAGGTTGTGGACTCTCCTTCCCTGGAGTTTTTTAAGCAGAGGGTGGCTGGCCATCTGTTATATATGATCCCTGCATTGCAGGGGGTTGGACTAGATGACCCTCGGGGTCCCTTCCAACTCTACAATTCTATGATTCTATGCTCGCTTTCAGGCCTTGCATCAAGGGCTGACCTGGCCAGATGGCTCACCCAGGACCCCCACTCCCTGGCCCTGCTCCTCCCCTTCATAGTGGGGCTCAGGGGTACAGCATCTGTGTCTTGCATGCAGACATGGGCGTAGCCATGGGGGGTGGGGGTGGGGCAACTGTCCCTCTAAATCAAGTAAATCAATAAATATACTTACCGGTAACTGAGATTCTGCCCCCCTAACATGAAGCCTCCCTCCCCAACATAAATTCTGGCTACACCCATGCATGCAGAATATCCCTTGTTCATTCCCCAACATCTCCTCCCTGTCTGAAACCCTGGAGAGCCACTGCCAGTCAGTGTAGACAACGCTGAGCTGGATAGACCAGTGGGCCTGACTCAGTAAAAGGCAGCTTTCTAGGTTCCTAGCCTGCTTGTTCACCTGCCTCTTGCTCTGGCCAAAAGCGAGGGAGCAAGCAAACTACAGAAGTGGTGAGAAGGAGGAAGAGTGACTGTCAGAGCCTCTTTCTCCATCGGTGAGGGCTGGCTGGCTCTTGCTTTCCTGTTTTATCTGGCAACTGGGAGGTTCAGACTCTATGGCTTATGTGTATCTGAGAACCAGGGCCAGCATTAGCAGTCAACATGGCTGAGTACTTGCCAAGAGCCCACAGGGACCCAGCAGGAAGGCCCCTGGCAGGAGCGCCCTGGAACAGCTACTTCTTCTCTTCCCCATTGCAACCTGCTTCTGCACCCGCCTCCTTTTCCAACAGGCAAACAACTACAGTGGTGAGAAGAGATGTGGTTGCCGCCCCCTGCTTGCTCATTGGATCTGTCTGGCAAGCAAGCAGGTGGCAGCAGCTAGGAGGGCAGAGGAGCAGGAGCAGCTGGCAACAATGGCAGACTCACCAAATCAGTGGGTCCATTCTAAGTGTCTTTTCCAAGCACCCCTCTCCCTAACACAAAACCTGGCATCACCATCATTCCTGCCTCTTTGTCAGTTTTAATCAGTGGTTCTGCGAGGTCAGGCTATACCTGCTTTGTTTTGGAGGCCATTTTTGGTTATACTATGAAAGAGAGAGGGACACGGGTGGCGCTGTGGGTTAAACCACAGAGCCTAAGGCTTGCCGATCAGAAGGTCGGCGGTTTGAATCCCTGTGACGGGGTGAGCTCCTGTTGCTCGGTCCCTGCTCCTGCCAACCTAGCAGTTCGAAAGCACAAAGTGCGAGTAGATAAATAGGTACCGCTCCGGCGGGAGGGCGAACGGCGTTTCTGTGCGCTGCTCTGGTTCGCCAGAAGCGGCTTAGTCATGCTGGCCACATGACCTGGAAGCTGAACGCCGGTTCCCTCGGCCAGTAAAGCGAGATGAGCACCACAACCCCAGAGTCGTCCGCGACTGGACCTAACGGTCAGGGGTCCCTTTACCTTTATGAAAGAGAGAGAGAGAGACAGAGACAGAGACAGAGAGACAGAGAAGTTATTAAAGATGGCATTGAAAATGAAGATGAAAATGGGTGGTCACTTTTATTTATTGCATCTGTATTGAATTTTTGGTAACATGCAAATACAGTATATACAGAAATTACAGCGTGAAGGCAAATCTTAAAGTGCCTTTTAATTGGTTGAGTGCCTGAGTATACAGAGATGCTATCCCTTCTGCGGTCCAGGAGGGGGCACCCTTCATCCAGCATTTGAAGTGAACTTTCTAGTTTGCAGCTCTGGATGTCTGCCTGACAGGCTGCAATTTACTGCTGCATTGAGAAAGAACCGAAATGGTACATGGACTGAAAGCAGAACCTGATCTGTAATAACAGCCATGAGCAGAGAACTGAACGTCTGGTGCTTGGATTGCTGTGCTAGAACAGAGAGCTCCTCTTCTGTGGAATGCATTGTTAACATTCAATATATGAGCAATAATAGCACAGGAATTGGCCAAATGTGGGAGACCCACATCCAGCTAGCTGTACTGGTGGCTTGGCTTGTTAGCATAACTAAATCCAGGGTGGTACTGTGTTTGGCAAAGTTTAATCAAACCTTGATTAATTCTAATTTTTACTGATTCCAGGATTTATGGGTGACTTGCACCCACTCTGACCCCTAGAACTTATAACATTACGTTCTGATATACCGGTACTTGCACATCAATTTTGAAGGCTAGCTATAGGGCAACAGGCTCCTTTGGGATGAAGGGCAGGATACAAGTTTAATAAATGAATAAAATAACAAATGCATATTCATCCTGATTTGCTTGTGGAATGTTTATACATCTTTCCATTAATTGTTCATCCCGCACTTTTCAATGCATATCCCTGTCACTTTCCTAGTTGCAAAAAGGCGTTTGTTTGTTTGTTTTAATGGATTTGCTGCGCTAGGGTGACAGAGTACTTTAATCCACCTTCACTGTGCAAACCAACGTTTCTGCAAAATATTGGCAGTCTGGAGGCACCCATTATCATTCACCTCTCCTGTTGATCAAGCCTTGTAACATCAGCCCACAAATCTAAACACTGACTTTCTAACCTCCTTTTCCTAACCTTTCAAGTTCCTCATGGGTTTGCTCCACTTTAATCCCATAATGTATTAATTCCTTTCCACCACTTGAAACTCCCTTCCCACATGTATATAATTTCTCCAAATTCCATCTAGGTTTGACATCATGTTAAGTTTCGTTAAATACCAAACCATGAAAACAAATTAGTATTGCAATCATTTGCAAAAGCAGGGCATTCTGTAGGTTAAAGGAGTTCAGTATGTTTAGGTGGGGAGATGATTAAGAGGCAATATGATAGCCATCTTCAACTATCTGAAGGGCTGTCATATGTAGATCACATGTGGAATTCTTTTCTGTTGCTCCAGAGGACAGGAGGACCAGGAACCAATGGGTTCTGATTACAATCAAGGGGACTTTGACTAAGCGTTAGGAAGAATAACTTCCTGGTGGCATGACCTGTTTGAGAGTGGAGCAGGCTCCCTTGGAAGGTAGTGGACTCTCCTATCTTTCTTAGAGGTTTTTAAGCAGAGGCTGGAAGGCCACCTAGCAGGGATGCTGCAGCAGTGGATTTCCTGCATCACTAGTGGGGTTGGACTAAACTGAGGTCCTTTCCAACACTTTGGGACACATCATTTGCTGCTGCATCTCAGGCAGCCTGGGAAGAGTCCAGAGGGACAGAGAAGCATTAAGCTCCTGGGCCTGAGGCTTCCCACCATGATAGCTGGTAGAGCATGAGACTCTTAATCTCAGGGTTGTGGGTTCGAGCCCCATGCTGGACAAAATGAACTAGATGACCCTCATGGTCCCTTCCAACTCTACAATTCTATGAGTACAAAAGACAAATCCCTGACCTGATGGGAAACCCAGCCAGATGGGTGGGGTATTATTATTATTATTAACTATTATTATTCTTCTTCTTTCAGGCTAACATATAATACAGAGGTAACTCAGAGGAAGGAGAAGCAGAGGGATAAAGGAGAAGAGTCTGCAACAATTGCACTAATTGTTCAGCATAATGGAAAATCACTGTCCACATCAAATGTAACTCAATCAGAACAAATGCTCCCAAAACCTAGGAGTACCTCCTCCACTGAAATCAGCAGAATCGGACTCAGATGCCCATCCAGCAGCAGTGGATAATTCTTGGAATGTAGTGAACTGCAAAAAAGAAAAAGTAAAAAAACCATCCAGCCTGCAAACCAAGTGAAACAGAATGAAAGTGAAAAAGTGAATTATCCTTAAGGCTATCTAACCTAATATTTCAACAGAGTTTTCCTATCAGACGCTTCTGCGACCAGACTTATTCTCATGTTCATTGTAAACCCTGGGGAGGTAGAAGATCTTGTAAATACAGCAGGATCTCCGCTGGCCCCTAAGTTCTCCTCTGCAACTTTGGGAACTGCTCCAAACTCCCCTAATGGTGGGAGAGATTCCTATTCAAAGGAAACTGTTTACTGTTGTGTTCAAATTGCTGTTGTGGTTATTGCTGTTCAGTTTCATAGGGATTAGCAACCCAAGTCACATCAACCAGAAATCCCATCTTTCCATAAAATTTGAAAGTAAAGCATCATAGCAACTGATGCTATCAGCATTTCACAAGCTAGTACTCCATCTAGTGGCTGGCTTAAAGTCTATCTAGTTTGCTGGCTTAAAGTGGGATGCGGGTGGCACTGTGGTCTAAACCAGCCTTTCTCAACCTTGGGTCCCCAGATGTTTTGGGACTACAACTCCCATCATCCCTGACCACTGGTCCTGTGAGCTAGGGATCATGGGAGTTGTAGGCCAAAAAACATCTGGGTACCCAAGGTTGAGAACCACTGGTCTAAACCACTGAGCCTCTGGGGCTTGCTGACCAGAAGGTTGGCGGTTCAAATCCCCGTGACAGGGTGAGCTCCCATTGCTTACAGTGTTTCTGTTGCGTCAGAAGCAGTTTAGTCCTGCTGGCCACATGACCTGGAAAGCTGCCTCTGGACAAACCCTTGGCCTGAAGCAAGATGAGCTCCTTTGGCTGGATGTAACCATCCAGGGGTCCTTTACCTTTTCTTTTCTTTTTTCTTTTTTAACCTTTTACTAGCTTTAAATATAGAAGGATTGGGAAATCCAGCTAAACAAGCCAGAATGGAACCAGTTCATTAAAAAAAACCCAGCTGACATAATTTCTCTACAGAAAGTACAGCAAAAAAGAGAGAGAAAAAGTCAGATATAAACTGCTTAAGGGTGGATGGTTAAAATCCCAAATATTTGCAGTTGGCAATACGAAAGTGAGAGAGGAGCGGTGGTCATTATAACCAAAAAGTGTCCTTTTGCAATTCGGGAGCGGGGAGGGGGGAGGTTTTGTGCAATATAAGCAGTCATATGCTATTTACGTTAGAGATACCTTGGAAGCCAAACGCCTTGGCACTCGTACGTTTGGCTCCCAAATGCCGCAAGCCCAGAGGTGAGTGTTTCAGTTTGCAAATGTTCTTTGGAACTTGAACGTCTATTGTGCCTTGGTTTTACAAACGTTTTGGAAGTCGAACGGACTTCTGGAACGGCTTCCGTTCGGCTTCCAAGGTACGACTATACTGGATGAATATATATTTATGAAATGGTTTTGGTTTGAGTTCCTAGGAAATAAGCACTGCCACCTGAAACCTGGTTGCCTGTCTACTTACAAGGAGCCCAATCTATTGGAAATTTCCGTTGTGCTAGCTCTACTGCATCAAGAATTAAGAGAACAGCTCATTCATTTTGGTGGGGCTTATGCTGTGCAAGTTCCTTGTCAACCATAAAGCTGCCTGCACTTCACTTTGGGAAGTGAGGAATTCCATAATTAAGCAAATTTAATAATAATGATAGTACATGTCTGTCAATATCTACACCTATTCTAATTTAAATTCCCCTTATAAGGGAAATAAAACCTTGAGCTAAAATTTAAGAGCAATTTAAGCAGCAATTACCCTACCTACAGTCCTCAGTTATTGCAGAACGTCATAGTTTTAATTAAGAGAAAATTAGGTTTTCATAATTCTAAACAGAATTCTGTACTAAGAATCATAGGTTTCATCCATTATCCTTTATAATTTGTGTTAGTTCTTCATTCAATATTTTAGTTATGCACTGTATAAATAAGTAATTTATTTGATTTAAGTTAATCTTCTACTGTACTTATATTAGCTTAATTGCTAGCTGTTTTTTAAAAGACACACACAAAGGATCTCTTCTGGATCTCTTTTGGAACTGTACAAAAGCTTGTATGAATTAAAGCTGCCTGTAGCTTCTGAATTTTGCACTTCTCATGCATTGTGAATGTCATATTTAAATAAAACACTCTGAGTGTAATTGCCGTCTTAATTTCAAATTGGGATTTTGCAGAAAGAAAATGCTTTGCAGCATAAGCTAAAGAGATATTTACCCTTGTACTGCTGTTAAAAACTTGCAGCTGGCTCAGTTCAGTATTTTAAAAATTTTGAGTTTTTCTTGGTTTACAGCTTAATCTTTTCTCCATTCTAATTCTTCACTTTGATGCCCATTCTCATCTTCCTACTCATGCTGGGTGTGGGTAATATGACTGAAGAATGGCCAGAGCCCAGAGTTATGACAAGCGCCTTTGGCACCTAAGAACTTCCTTATAAAACCCCCATCCCATCTCTGATTCTCCCTTATAGGTAGTCCTTGAGTCATAATATATAGTGTTACTCTAATGACAAGCTATAACAGCAATCTTATCTATACTCCCTTGTGAGCTGTAGCAGTCCCGCTGTTCCAAGTGGCGCAATTCAGCATAAAATAAAGACGCAGAGAGCTAGTATTTTTCCTTGTACTGATGGAGCAGCTCTTTCAGACATCTTCTCCTCTCCAGTCCGTTCACTTTATTACCCTTTGTTCTCTCCAGCCGCATGGCTGCTTGCCAGTGTCTCATGTTACCTCATCTGGCCAAGGCTTAAACCCACCCACACCATATAGGGTCATCACTGCCCAGAGGAAACACAACTCCTTTTAAGGTCAATACAATTCTAATACATGATAAGGCACAGACATGCTGGTCACTGGGTCAGCAAGACACCAGGTGGCACTACAAACCTTTGCCAGGGCTTTCTGGCTCCCACATGCCCTCTTTCTTTATATTTTAAGCATAATCATATATATCAGTACCAATGGCTTTGTCGAGCACGAGAAGCGACTCTTTTGACACCGGAAGCGGGCCGTGGACTGGAGAACCATGCAGTACATACAGAAATTAAAGAATGAATACATTGTATATAGCAACACAAAAAAGAATGAATACATTGTATATAGCAACACAAAATAATGCAAATAACTACTATAATAATCACTATAATCAATAAATGTCGAAGCCAACTTCCATCCGGAAGCTAAGAATATAAGAATTCTGATTCCATGCTGCATGGTAGGCTTCTTTTCTAGTTTATTAGCCATGCACTGGTATCGCTTCTATAGCACTGAGATTGGTCACTGTATGTTCCTGTAAGAGAACAAGAGCTATTAAACATGAATTTCAATGTATATTTACAGTTTGGATATATGCCCCATGATTCTTTCCTTCTTTAATTTGAAAATAACTGGGGGCAGGCATACATACCCAACATTTAGAAGCATGCAAGAGACTAGTAAACTTAATCATAACTTGTACAAAATTATTATTCCTCCATATCTTATGATAATTTTCACCCTTAAAAGTCTTATTCAACAACACTGTTCTTACAGTTCGAGAGTGGCTGAGCCGTGAATAATGCCAGCCAGTGTAGGATTCAGGCAACTGCTGCTTGCCAGCCAATAAGGTGAAATATGGTGGTTTCAACTGGACCGTGTTGTCTGCTTCTCTTCCTTGTATAACGGTGCAGCGAAAGATGGCAAGGCAAATGGTTAGGGAGCACTTCTGCAGTTGAAGGGACTTGCCATGGCTGCACACATCGAGCTGAAACCCATAAAGGCTTGTCCTCGACGTCCACTGCCGCGTACCCTCGTCCCCACGTGATCAGCGGGACAGGTCCATGCCATGCGGGATCAGGCAAGCGTCTGTACACCACCAAGGGGCGAGGGAGTGCCTCCTCCTTCCTAAAATGCAATTCCGTGGGAGTATGGGTCCTAATATGTGGATATAAAGATGGTTAAACACAAAAAGAACTTGGTGAACAGCTGAAGGGATGAGTGCTGTTCGGCCGCCAAGCAGTTTTAGCAATAGTGTTTTGAACGTCAGGTGCGCCCTTTCCACTATCGCTTGCCCTATGGAGTTAAAGTGTATATCATGAGTTAATTTCACATTCCACAACATACAAATTTCCGAAAATGTTTTAGAAATATATGCTGGACCATTATCAGTTTTGATACGCGTAGGTTTACCCATGACTTAGAAACAGCGGATAGTGTGCTGAGTGACATGCCGAGCTGTTTCCCCCCTCATGGGCGTAGCCCATATGAATCCAGAGTGGGTGTCCACAGTGAGGTGAACCTTGGAGAATGGAGCCAACACAGGTGTGTGTGTGACATCCATCTGCCAACACGCCAATGCAGACGTGCCCCTAGGATTGACAGCATCAAAAGGAATGGCCAGCTGAGATTTAGAACAAGAAGCACATTGGGAAACTATATCCCTAGCTTGGGCCAAAGGAATAGAAAACTGCTTAGCCAATGCTTTCGCAGGGAGATGAAAGTTGTTATGACCTAGTATAGGATCAGAAAAGAGAGAAAAGGCTGAATCTGCTCTTGAATTTTCCCTCTGCTAAATACCCTGGGTGTGATGTGTGGGAGCGAAGATGTGCAACATAATAAGGAACTCTCTGTGCTGAAGTAAGGCCTACAGGGCAAGAAACAAGGAAAACAAGTCAGAATCCAAGGAAGGAGTTATATAAGATATTGGTAAAATAGCAAAAAGCGATATACATACTGAGTATCCACAATAAGATTGAAAGATTGAGTAGGAAAGGATTGAAAGGCAAGAATCACAGCCACTAGCTCTGCTCGCTGGGCAGAAGACTGTGGAGAGGTAAATAACTTTTCCATTTTCCTCCCTCTTCCCATGTCACCCCCCCCCTCTTTTTTGTTCCATCCGTGAAAAGGGTTAGTGCAGAGGGGAGAGGTGTGAGAGATAAAGGGTTTGTCAAAACATAGGTGACCTGTGTCAGAAATTGTCAAACGGTCATCCTTTGGAGGATTAAAATGATGACCTATAAAATCAGCCAAAACAATTTGCACGGCAGCATTTGTGATCAATAAATGCTGCTGTTCAGTCTGTGAAAATGGCATATAAATTGATGCAACATCAAAACTGCTCAAAGCTATAGCACGTGAGCATCCTTTGATAACAATTGTCTGATGTGGATTCATTTGCTGAATAAATGTTCTTCAAAGGGGTATGAGGTAAATGTAACCATTCTATAATGCAGATAGTCTTCTTCTTGTCCGTCTGAGCATATAATTTTCCTGTTGGCAACAATGGTGTAGCAAATACTGCCAGATGCAGCTTGTGTTCAGCACCTCTAGGTGGCGCATGCGGAAAGGTTTCGATGCTTCATCCACAAAATTTTGGCAAAGTGTAGGGGAGTTCCGCATGCTGTTGTGGCAGGACAACCCACTGATATCGCTGGGTGGATTGCAATTTGTTATATACTGGCAATGTAAAAGCAAACTGTTCCTGTCTGCTGGATCCAGTGGGATGAAAATGATTCAATATCAAAAGTTAATTGTTCAGAAATAAGCTGTTCAGAAACGAGATGGTGCCATTGCTGCGGTTTTTCCTTTTGGTGGAGGCCACTGTTCTACCCACACTGAGGTATCAGTGATCTTGGTTTGCCATGCTGGAAACGTTGTATTGATGGCTACAGGTTGGTTTTTATTTTGCGCTGCTGCCAGCAAATGAGCCTTGTGGGTGGCTGTACCAACAGACTGACAAATGCGTAGCATCGTAGCTGTATCAATGGCAGGAAGGTATATTATCGGGCGCAACGCAACCTTACAATCCTCAGTGGCATTTTCAAAGGCCAATTGTTTGATAATTATTTGTTTGGCTTCAGGATTTTCAATTTGGCTACTCACTGCTGTAATCAGCCTGTCCATAAAGGAAGGATATGATTCTCTAGGTTCTGGGATTTTTCTCATTGCTTGTTTAGCAGCAAGAGCAGTATCCCTCAATAAGATCTGCAGCAGTGTGGCTTGTACTGAAGCCTGAGCAAAGGGGCCATGCCCCATCATGGCATCCATTACATCTGCGAGGGTAAGGTTAGGATTATTCCCTCTGGCTTGGTTCAGTAAAGCAGGAGCATAAGCACCACAGGCAATTTCCCATTCGTGAGCAAATAATACACCAGCTGATGGGGGTAAAACTGTACGTGCCAAAGGCTTGATGTCATCTGGAACTAAAAGCTGGGCTTGAATTCCTGCTGGAGCACCAGCAGGTGGCACAATAACAGGGAATGCCATAGTATCCTGAGTTAAGTTACAGGCAAATACTGCACATTGCAAAGGGGTAGCTGTTTCTGCTGCTGCTGAAAAAGCAGAGTCATTTCCAGCCAGACCACGGTATTTTTGCAGGATTGGGTCTTCTGGTGAGGAACTGCAGTCTGGAGGTTTGGGATCTGGGGCTGCAGGCAAAGCAAGGGCTGGAACACATGGCAGGACAGCAGGCTGAATTAAGGAAGCTGAAGCCTGTGTTGGCAATGCAGCTATGGAGATATTTTTTGGTGATAAAGAACCCATAGCATATCGAACCTTGCACCATGCATTTAAATTCCGAACACCAATGCTGGGAAGCCCATGAAAATGTGTTCCAATATTATCCCAATGTTTTAATTCCAAAGTTCCTTCTGCAGGAAACCAGGGGCAATGTTCATCAATTGCCAGAATGAGCTGTATCAAATCTCCCTCAGGAACTTCCAATTTGTTGCAGGAGAGGAGAAATTTTAAGTCTTTTAAAAATTTCTGTTGGGGAGTAGTCAAAGAGCTGCCCATTTTTCTAAAATCAATATTTAAGGGATCGACTAACCTTGGATCCGTAGATGAATAGCGCTTGAAACCTTTTCCAGGCGAGGTAAGTCGATGAATATCCACTGCTTGGATCAAAAATCTTCTCACAGTCTTGCCGCAGACTGTTTGCTTCAATCTTGCTTCTTAGCTCTCTTTTAAAAACCTCAGTCGTATCTTTTATTCTGCCTCACACGGGGCACCACTTGTAGCAGTCCCGCTGTTCCAAGTGGCGCAATTCAGCATAAAATAAAGACGCAGAGAGCTAGTATTTTTCCTTGTACTGATGGAGCAGCTCTTTCAGACATCTTCTCCTCTCCAGTCCGTTCACTTTATTACCCTTTGTTCTCTCCAGCCGCATGGCTGCTTGCCAGTGTCTCATGTTACCTCATCTGGCCAAGGCTTAAACCCACCCACACCATATAGGGTCATCACTGCCCAGAGGAAACACAACTCCTTTTAAGGTCAATACAATTCTAATACATGATAAGGCACAGACATGCTGGTCACTGGGTCAGCAAGACACCAGGTGGCACTACAAACCTTTGCCAGGGCTTTCTGGCTCCCACAGTGAGCTATGCAGAAGTCAGTGGGACTAATGAGTAAATGTGGTGTATTTGGGCTGTCAATATATTCTGTATTCATATTATACAAAGTTCATTCATGCTCTCATAATATCTAGGTTAGACTATAGTAACATGGAGCTCCCCTTAAAAACCATTTGGAAACTTCAGTTTGTTTAGAACACAGCAGTCAGAATACTAACTTGGACATATGAGTTTTAACCTATTTCACCTGTGTCAAAACATCACTGATCATTGTTGCATTTCTGGGCAAAATTCAAGGGTTATCTCACACCAAGTGATCCAAGTTTTAATTACTTTTTTACTTAATGTCATCCAATTGTCTAAAAATTTTGTACACTTACTGAATGATCAAAACTCAGTTTAAATCTATTTTTTTATCTCATCTCATTTTTGAATTATAAGGGTTTGAAATTTCAAAAATTGACAATTTTGGCCTTGCCAGACTATATAAAAACCTTAAAAACTCAGCCCAGAATTGAGATATTTCAAAACTAATGATACAAATCTCTTCAGAACTTCATGGGCTTTAATATGATATAGTACATGATGGACTTATTTAAAATTTTAAAGATAAGTTACAAAATTTAATTTCATCTCGGTATCTTAATGGGATCACATTTTTAAAATATATTTTTTTACATACATGTCTTCCTTATTGGGTTCTGTTTAGGATAAATGGGTCTTGAAATAAATATAACAGAAGAAACAAAACTTCAAACGATAATATCAGTTACTTCAGGCATTTCTTTTATTCAATTAAAAGGTTTCTGTTAAGCTAGCCAGGCTTTTCTTTTAAAAATGTGTTTCAAAGCAGAGTGATAGCTTGCTATTGCACGACAGAATTAACACTGTACATTCAGATCTCACAGTTTGTCTAGGGTTGCAATATTTCTAAAAGTGAAAATCCAGAAAATTGTAAAAACCGTGGTCCTTTTTTTTTTAGTTAAATCTCAAAAAAAGAAAAGAATTTTTGAGCTATTTTTGTGAAATTCGTCAAAATCGACATGGGCTGCCAGACATTTCCGCGATTTCTGCCCAGACACTGTTTATGAGGGCTGAATACTGCCTATGTCCGGGAAATTCTGGATACATGGCATCCCTAAGTTTGCCAAATATGCAGATAGTCTCAATACCTGCTTTCTGTTTTGGTTTTTTAAAAAACTGAGCCCACTTTATATAGCCATGTTAGTTTCTGGCAGCAAAATTCTTGCAACACCTTGAAGCCTAAGAAATTAATTGATGGTAGCATAAGCTCTCATAGAAATCCACTCCCGCCAAAATATACAGAGCGCTCAAGTGAAATTGGTAAAATATCCAAAGTGTGTGAGAGAGCATGATCCACTCCCAGCTTGTAAATAATTGGTGAAACGAGATGATTTGTGTGCCTGAGCAATCACTTTCATGCATGCCTCCAATTACCGTATGTTTTCATGCATTTGCTTCCTAGCCTGCTTCCCCCAACCTGTTCAGCTCTGCTTGACTGGGGCCATTTGCTGCTTTCCTTCCTTCCTTGGGGAGGGGGGAAGAGGTCGTGGCTCATTTTAGGCCTTTGCATTTATTTTCTGAGACCCCTGGCTTGCCTTGGCCTATTCAACAAGGCATTTCCATTGCTGCCTTTGTCCCCTCGTTCCGCCCAGCCGCTCAACTGGTGTGGAGGGAGTTCCCTTTTGATTCTTTTCCCATGCCAGGAGCCCTTCTCAAAGCAGCTCCCTGACTTCCACTTGCCTTTGTTTTGAGAAATTAGCCCTTCTCTGGCTTGCCAGCGCATCGGCATCTGCTGCCATCAATCAGCTCACTCCTAATGGATGAAGAGACCCCCAGTTTTCCTACCTAAAAGAGAGAGAGAGAGAGAGAGAGAGAAAGTCCTGAGACGCTTATCATCCTTGGCTGCAAAACAAGGCCACTTTCAGTTGCAAAAGAGCCACCCACAACCCCACACAATGGCCCCCTGGCCTGTCAACTCGTCTTGCTCGATGTACCCCAGTCTTGAAGGATTTGCCTCAGCTCCTTGATTAGCATAGGCCAATGGCTTTGCCCTGTTCCTTTTGGCCCAGCCGGGGCTACTTTTCACTCTTTATCTGGAGGCCAGTTCAGCATTTCCATCTGAGGGATAATCCCTTTTGTCGCTTTTAACCCACTCCTCGTTCCAGCCCCTTCGCTTTGTTCAACATTCAAACAGCGCATGAGTCATCATCTGTGCACCCTTCCCATCCACCTCCAAGAATTGTGCTCTGCTGAGGCTCATGTTACCCTTCTGAACTTTTGGGCCATGGGAAATGTTGCCTCAAGGGTTGCCAGAAAATGGGGCTAAGGATGCAGCCTTTAGAGCTTTCCCCACTGTCTTGTGAGGACAGAGGACCAGGATTCAAGTTCAACTGGGAAAAAATATATCTAGAATCCAAGTTCAATTGGAGAACTTATCCAAATATCTAGAAATCAAGTTCAGCTGGATAACTTTTAAAGAAGAACCTTGGAAGTCGAACGGAATCCATTCTGGAAGTCCGTTCGACTTCCGAAAAGTTCAGAAACCAAGGCGCGGCTTCCAATTGGTTCCTGATTGTGCAGACATGCCGGAAACAATAGCGGAAGCTGCGGCGGACATTCGACTTCCAAAAAAAGTTCAAAAACCGGAATACTCACTTCTGGTTTTCAATCATTCAGGAGCTGGAGCATTCGACTCCCAAGACGTTTGGGAGCCGAGGTACAACTGTATGGCATAGGCAGGGCCAGCCCATCCATGAGACAAGGTGAGGTGACCACCTTAGGCTGCATGATCCACAGGGGCAGCAGATCTGACCTACAAGACCTACCCACACGCTGCTGCTGCTGCTGCTGCTGCCGCCGCCACCACAGTGTCAGCAACAGCTGTGGCACATTCCTTGGAGACTGGTTCTGCTGCCTCCTCAGCAGCCTCTCCTTGGGGGGACACCATCCACTCTGACGCTCACCCAAAACACAGGGCTGGGAACGACTGTTCCTTCATGACTCCAGGCAGCCAGCACTAGCAACCCTGGACCAGATAAACCATCTCACCCAAGTGCAGCATGAGTGCCTAAGCACAGGACCAGCTGACCAATCATTAATTAAACTGCCTGTGTTCAGTGTCAAGAGATTCTGATGTATTCCACTATTGCCCTGCAAACATATATCACATTTAAGTACAGTGAATGGAACTTAGTACCCTGATCATCTCTCTCTTTTTCCCTTCTGTAAAGAACAAGTTTCTAGCCGCTATGGTTATTTGAAAGGATATGGGTGATGCCAGGTGAACCTTCAGAGGCTGGCTGAGTAGGACTTCAGCAGAAAGCAGGCAGTGCTTCAAGCCACAATCCTATACACACTTACCTGGGAGTAAGTCCTGTTGAACTGGGTCTTCTGGGCAGACATGTGAAATATTGCACTGTCTATGTCTTGCTTAGGGGTTTTGCCCATCTCCATCACTAGTGGAAAAATAAATTAGGCCTATATTTGAAGGAGTCCTCTGTTTGAAGGGCTGCCAGGTTTAAAAAGAAAGACCCTAAGAAAGGGAGAGTAGGGATGGCCCTTGGAAGTTTCCCATGAACAGCTAGCACACTGCAGATGGTGACAGCAGTCACAAAATTAAAAGACGCCTGCTTCTTGGGAGAAAAGTGATGACAAACCTAGAGAGTATCTTAAAAAGCAGAGACATCACCTTGCCGACAAAGGTCCATATAGTTAAAGCTATTTTTCCCAGTAGTGATGTATGGAAGTGAGAGCTGGACCATAAAGAAGGCTGATTGCCAAAGAATTGATGCTTTTGAATTATGGTGCTGGAGGAGACTCTTGAGAGTCCCATGGACTGCAAGAAGATCAAACCTCTCCATTCTTAAGGAAATCAGCCCTGAGTTCTCAGTGGAAGGACAGATCGTGAAGCTGAGGCTCCAATATTTTGGCCACCTCATGAGAAGAGAAGACTCCCTGGAAAAGACCCTGATGTTGGGAAAGATGGAGGGCACAAGGAGAAGGGGACGACAGAGGACAAGATGGTTGGACGGTGTTCTTGAAGCTACCAACATGAGTTTGACCAAACTGCAGGAGGCAGTGGAAGACAGGAGTGCCTGGCATGCTCTGGTCCATGGGGTCACAAAGAGTCAGACATGACTAAACTAAACAACAACAAATGGAGGGCTACAGCTTCTTCATCCCTGCTCTACAGGTGCATGCATTTAAAACACATTTTCCCAATCCCCCCAAATCCTGGGAACTAGTTTACTCTGCACAGAGCTGCAATTCCCAACACCCTTAACAAACTACAGTTCCCAGGATTTTTGCGTGTGTGCTTTAAATGCATGGCGTGTAAAGTCGCATGTGATGGATGGGGAGAAGGGGGTGAGGTGCCAAGGACCCATTGGAGGAGATCCGGTCCTCACTACTGACCCCAGAGATGACCCTGCAGCAGCTGCTGCTCCTCCTTCTCCATCTTTGTGGGTCAGGGACTGGCCATGAACCCGCACAATGGGCACTGGAGCCTTGGCAACTGCCCAGAGATGCCAGCTGAATGAGTTGGTGCAAGGTGTTGACTCATTAGGATTTTTTTTAAAAATAAAAAGATTAGAATATGCGCAGGCTAGCTCTCATTCAGGCTGTGAGAAAGAGCAAGACTCTCTCTCGCTGTGTTTCTAAATTACGTCAACTGTCCCATCTCATCCTTCTCAGCGACCCTCCCCCCCGCTCCCAGTTCTTAACAGGCGTTTAACAAATGACTTGCCTCCATTTCAAAACCACAGCCCAAACTTCCTGCTTTGCAATCAAAAGAAGAGGACCTGACCTTCACCCCTTCAGTAACCATAAAAACAGGGGCTATAAATCTAATCTGCCTCCAGAGGCTGTTCCACAGGATCCAATCAGTCGTTCGTTTCGTTTGGATAAGGGTTGTAGAAGTGTCTTGTGTCAGCGCAAGGTCAAGTTCATGGGATTTCTTCCCAGCCTCTCCCCCATTTCTAGCTAGGGCACAGCCTGGAATCTCAGCAACCGGAGCTTTAATGGCATTGGGGTGTGTGTGTATTTTACGAGCATCTCGAAGAATAGGAGCTTTGTTGGAAACCTGAAGGCCTGCGCTGAGAGAGTGTCAAAGGGTTAAGTGAACACACCAGCACATTAATGGGGGGTTGGATTAAGACATTCCAGTACTCCAAAGTAAGAGACTGGAGGCCGGCAGAAGGAGCTGGCCTGCTCAGTCTTATAGTCAGTTTACTTCTACACTGGATAAGGGACCATTGTTCATTGGCAGAGGACTTGCTCTGCATACAGACGGTCCCAAATGCAATCTCAGGTACTTCCACTTAAAGGACCTCCTTTAGCCGAGTCTTCTGATTGCTTTTGTTTGATTCTTGCTTTAAAAACTTCCCCAACACCCTTTAAAATCACAACCAAAACTCCCTGCTTCCTCTAAAAACCTCCTCTTCTTTATCTAAAGTGGCCCAAGTCAGCATCTACGTTCCTTTCGATACTACCTCCAGCCAATTCCCCCGGCCTCAATTCCTAGTTTCTTTCTTGCTCTGCCCTTCTCAGTCCCTTACTAAGTTTACATGTTTCTATGTTGGTATCTTGAATGTTAATTCCTTTAAAACTATGAAAGCCTATGCCACTTCACTTCTGTTTCACATATTTTAAGTAAAAATGCCCATTCCCTTTTACTTGTTTGATTAATTGGTAATTTTTTATGTATTATTTTTACTCCATAAATCTTTAATGTGATAGTGTTAGGACACACCCAGCTCTCTGTGTCAAAAGACCCTAAAATGGATGTCAGGGTCACGTGCAAGAATTGTAGGCTCATGTGAAAATTGCACAGTTCCTAAGGAAGCAGCTTTCAGACAGGAGACATTCCCTGTCCTACTTAGAGATTCAGCCGCTCACTATACCAGAACTGGACTTGATAGCCAGGCATGGTTCAATAGAAAAGGTAGCTTTGCTGGAAGACTGACTTATACCCTGGCCCCCCAAAAAGGACACAAATTTGCACATGCAAACTTTATATGCATAAATGCCGGTGTATATATGTAAAGGTAAAGGACCCCTGACTGTTAAGTCCAGTCACAGACGACTCTGGAGTTGCGGCGCTCAACTTGCTTTAAAGGCCGAGGGAGCTGGCGTTTGTCCGCAGACAGGTTCTGGGTCATGTGGCCAGCAAACCAGAGCAGCGCAAACCAGAGCAAACCAGCGCAAACTTCTGGCAAACCAGAGCAGCGCACAGAAACACCCTTTACCTTCCCGCCGGAGCGGTACCTATTTATCTACTTGCACTTTTTAGTGTGCTTTCGAACTGGGTTGGTAGGAGCTGGGACTGAGCAATGGGAGCTCACCCCGTCGTGGGGATTCGAACCGCCGACCTTCTGATCGGCAAGCCCAAGAGGCTCAATGGTTTAGACCACAGTGCCACCAGCATTCCTGTATAAATATTTACTGTCTTTTAAATAGGAATAAAGTGGCAAACAGGTGATCCCATTTGCCAGCTCAGTCTTCTGTTCAGGTACCCACTGCTGCTGATGCACAACTCCAAAGCCCCTGCTTTTTCTTCTGGTTCATCATCTTTAAACCAGAAAGCCTAGTGACACTTGGGGGTGGGGAGTTGCTAGTGATTAGTCCCTCAGGGATGGAGTCTGACTGAGGTGGGGTGGGGGCTGAGGAAATACAAAAACCTCTCCATGGCCCCTTGACCCAGCTCCTTGCTGCAATATTTTAGTTCTTCTCTTGAGAAACTCTGGGCGTGCTGAGGGAAAGTTTGAACCTGAAGCTTCAGAGCAGATGTTGACATCTGGCAAACAACTATATTTCCCTCCCCTATAATCTTGGATTTGCCTAAAGGCACCCTTGGTCAATGGTGTCCTGTTTTCTGCAACACCTGCACTTGGGGCAACCAGAACAAAAGATGCAATTCAATCAAAGTACCCAAAGCTATACTAGTTAAATAACAATTTGTCCAGTTTCAGTTGTTCTTTAGAGAAAGTCATAACAAGTACAGGTGACACATTTGCATTTTAATGTAAATTAATATTAATAGGTCCATTGTCTTCTTTCTGTACAGATATATACAAATAGGTAAACATAGCAGTTTTATATTTACAAAATAATTAAGTTATTTTTATTAATTAGGCTCTCTGAATATATAAATACACATGTACATAAATAGCACCTGCACAAGATGCTTCAGCATTAGTTGTGTCTTATTTACAGTTGAGAACAGTACGAGGTTGTGTTTGGCAAGGTCATGCCAATGGTGTAATGTACACCAACAAGCACCATCCAGGTCCGTGGCAAGATAAAAAAAAAAAGGGGGGGGGAGAGACCCTTAACCGTACTGCAATTTTTTTTACCACACTTGATGCCATTGGTATCAGACGGATTAGAGGCAGCACGAACCACACCCAAAGAAAATGACTGCTCAAAAGGTGTTTTTCAAAAAATAAATGTAAAAATAAATAACAACTGTGGCGCACTTATTCCATCAAGAGAAGTGTTCCTGCAGTACTGCACATTGCCCTGCATGCAGATGCAGTTGGTGCTCCTTCAATTCCACGTAGCATGTACCAGTGTTTGCTCTCCAGAGAAGTCTGGAAGGACGTCATAGAGCACTCCCTCAAGGAAGTAAGTCAGCATCCCTCCTGCACAGCGGGTGGCCCTGTGGCAGCCCCTCCCCGCCTTCAAAGGATCCCAGTGTGTAAACAGCAAGCCGAGGTCAAACAATGCTGGCCAGCTCTGTGGAGTCTGACTCGGTGCTACTGTTGTTTTCTTCATCTCTGGGGAAGTAAAAGAAGGAAAATATATGTTAACCACACATACACACACACAAGTTTGCAGTAGGCACAATTCAACTAATGAGTCCTGCTAGTGGAAGCCCATGCCAGGACTTCTGCTTGTGCAATAGGGCTCCACCCCATCCTCCCGTGAGAGCCAGTGTGGTGTAGTGGTTAAGAGTGATAGACTCGCAATCTGGGGAACCGGGTTCGCGTCTCTGCTCTTCCATATGCAGCTGCTGGGTGACCTTGGGCCAGTCACACTTCTCTGAAGTCTCTCAGCCCCACTCACCTCACAGAGTGTTTGTTGTGGGGGAGGAAGGGAAAGGAGAATGTTAGCCGCTTTGAGACTCCTTCGGGTAGTGATAAAGCGGGATATCAAATCCAAACCCCCCCCCCTCTCTCCCAGCTTGAGTTGTGTTGGGGGGAAACCCAGAACAGTGCATGAAGGGTGGAGAGGGGAGATTGTTCCCTCTGGTAAGCTAACATGCTTCCGCTGATGGAACAATTGCCACAGCACTACGATGAATTCCTAAGTTTCCAAACAGGGATTAGGTGTTGCTGCCAGAGGCAAAAGTGTCTCTTAAGACAGCAAAAGTGTCCTTCAGCTGTGTACACACCATATATTTAAAGCACACACCCTATCCCAGGAATCCTGGGAAATGTAGTTTATTAATGTTGCTGGAAATTATGCTTTCCCACAGTTCCCAGGATTCTTTTTGGGGGTGCTTTAAAGGTTTGGCGTGTACCAGGCAAGGCGAGGCCAGGACCCAATCCAGAGATCCTGTGTGTTTGCACTATGCTGACCTTGCTCCTGCCTCGTCCCTCCTCTTTTACCTCCTGGGAAGCAGCAGGGACTGCTACTGCTTCAGCAGACCCTCCACTATTGCCTAAAAGGTGACCTTTAATCTGTCCCATTATGAAGATGCAGGTTGCTTGTTAAGACGCAGCTCATGACTCCCCTGGTGCCCTCTTCCAGACTCGACAGGGAGTGCAAGGCACAGCCTGCTGCTTATGTGACAAATGTCCCTCCCTCTGGGGAATGAAAGAGGTTCGCAGTATTGGAAAGGACTCAGAAAAAGAGGGAAACAGTCTGGTTGGTGGGCCACTGCGACTCACAGGTCACCAGTTGCCTATCCCTGAACTAGAGCTACCCCCACTTCTGAACTATCAGGCAGTTATGTGCCACCACTAATCTTGGAGTAAAAGAGGTACCCGAGGCAACTCTAAAGAGTCAGGAATTCCAGCAAGTGAAGACAGAACTATCAGGAAGCCAAGCAGTGATTTGTGCATAAAGGGCCAACATTCAGGATCACTCAGCATTTTATATTTAGCTCTCTACACCCTGCCATGGAGTGCTGCATCAGAGAAACTAGACACCCGTTTGTCCCAGGGCCATCAAACGCCTGCTCTATTTTAAGTTTTGGCACCTGTCCTTGCAGGATTTGAACCCGTTGCCACACACGGGGAATTTTGAAAGAGTGGTGTTTTCCGCGGGGGTGGGGGGATTCTTCCTGATTCTGAATGGCACATGAGATCACACTCTCCCCTTAACTGCAGCTTCACACAGACACGGGAATCCAGATCCTTTGCAAGCCATCCTTCTCCGGAGCCCCTCCCATGCTCAACCTATGTGACTACAGTGGGCATTTTTGTTCAGAAGGGCGTGAGGAGGCATAGCATCTGTGGCAATCGCTCCTGACCCAACAGCATCCCTGCAAGTGAATATTCTCCTGCAACTACTGGCTAGGGGGTGATAGCCCACCCCATGAGAAAAGTCCCAGTCTGATAGTTGCTCATTTCTGCCAAGTTATAGATGAACTCCCCCGACCCAAGTGGCCATCTGGGGTCTCACCTTAAATCCTGCAGGGCTTTCTTGTTTTTCCGTCGCCTCTCCTCATCAATGGGGTACAGCTTGAAAAGGAGCAGGCCAAGGATGATCAAAGCCACAGGAGCAGCAGACACCAGTATCTTCAAGGTCAAGTTCACCTCCTCTGGCTGGGAGCACCCCCGGGTTTTGTAACCAGCAAAGCTACACACCAAGAAAAAAACCGTTATAATGGCTGAGTAAAGTGTCCTGTAGCCCTGCGTCGCTCCTTACCACACCGCCAGGTTAACAAAACCAGAATAAATTAAACAAAATAATAAATTATGCAAATTGGCCCAAATTGCAATAAACAAACCAACACACAAAACAGGTTTCCTATCCCTTCTCTTGGGCTGCCTGGGCACAGAATTTTAACATACATTCTTTTTAACATACACTTCTGCTACAGCCCCCGGAACATCTTTGAACAATCTAGTGAGTTAAGTCTCTATTTTAGAGAAGGCAAACTGCAACTAAGACAGAACAAATTGCCTAATGCAGCACACAGGTATGTGAAATTAATGGCGACACAGAGCTTCAAGCCCAGGTATTCCAGGGCTCCCAGGTGATGCATTCCAGTCACTGGATCTCACTAGCTCTCCAGTAGATCCATCAGGATCCTCCTTTCCCTAAAATGTCCCCATTCCAGCCATCATGACAAAAACTACCATGCAATTTTAAAGAAATTGTGTTGGCATATGATAGTCTTCTTCTTCTCCCCCCCCCCCCCATTTCCTCTTGCATCATATCTTTTTAGATTGTAAGGGCAGGGATTGGCTTTGCTTTTATTCAAACAAAGCCACTCTGGAAGCCTTTTTGGCTGAAGAGCAGGGTAAAAATAATGCTGCTTCAAATGATGGCGTTCTGCTATATATACCACCAAATCTAAAAAAGGGGAGGGGAGAAAGAGACAGGCAGACAAATACTTACTCTAAACTGAGTGTGGAGATCCCCAGAGACACCCCAGATGCAAACTTGATGAAGAAGACGTAGAAGGAGAAGAAAATTGCTTCATGGCCAGTGGAATCTGGGTGCTGCAGGTTGAAGTCATCAATGACATCTGGCAACATGGACCTAAATGGAGAGAGAAGCAAACCAGTCAGTACCATTTAATTCTCCCCAATTGTCCTCAGCTTCCAAACTGGAGGTTACAATAAGTAAGATGTCCAATTACATAGGGCTGCCGTACGCCCGAGTTCTCCTGGACATATCCAGGATTCGGTTGCCGAAAATAGCGCCTGGGGGGAATTTCTGAAAATTGCTAAAATGTCTGGAGAAACCTGGACGTATGGTAACCCATGTTGGAAGTGAACTTGTTTTGGGCAAATTTCCTAAAAAATAGGTCAAAAAAATTAATTTGTTTTGAGATTTTGCAAAAAGCTCAACAACATTTGTCACTGGATTTTCACTCTCTGAAATGTGGTATCCCTAAATTACAAATCACACTTTTTCACTCAATGATAACCAGAAAAACATGTTTTGGAGCTGCCCCATTATTTGCCACCTGCATTTCAACATAGAGTTGGGAGTTTCAACATAACATAGGAGTTATTGAGGGGTGTGTGTGGAAGCATAATCTGCTTTCAGCACTGAAAACACAGTACTATGTTTACTAAATACACACACACACACACACACACACACACACACACACACTTACCAGGGTAAAAGAAAAGCAGCAGCGACACTGATTCCAACTGCAACAGCCACTATATAGGTGATAATAAGGTTACTTTCCATGATTATGACCAAGAGAAGGAAAGGAGTTGCAGACTGTGGAATCAAGAGAGGAAATGGTCAAAAAGATAATCATTTGAAGGTTTTCACTGGCTCAAGACATAGTGGATAAAGATTTTTTTTTTAAAAAAAAAGCATGATAGTTTAGGCTTTAATTGTTTGCACCTTGAAAACAGTATACAAATATTCATTTATATGCCTGCAATACATGCAATATATATTTTTATTTTTAAGGGACAAGGTGGGCTAATATTAACACAGTCACCGCACAACTTACATGTGTTTAATTTATGCGATTTCAGCTTTACACAGTTGATGGCCAACTGGTTAAAATTGAACAAATTAAATGTGCAGAAAGTGGAGAGCTTAGAAGTTCTTTTTGCACAGAGTTCTGGTGCAGAAAGAGCTTTTAAGCTCTCTGCCTTGCTTACCAGCCTCTGGGAGGCTCTTTCTCGGGCTCTGGGAGGGTCTCGCAAGATCTCAGAAAGCCTCCTAGCATCTGGTAAGCAAAGCAGAGCAGAGCACTTAAAAGCTCTCTGCTCGTTTTTAAGACTCACATGGTGTGCTGTTTCAGGAAAGCAAGACTGCGGTTCCAAGGAGGTGGTATGTCTATATGCATTTGTGGGTGTCCACGCCATCCCCAGAACATAATCACCACAAAAGATGTGAGATGACTGCATTTCTTGATTTGTAGGCCAATTGCAATGTAGCCCAGCCCAGTGAATAGACTTAGTAACTTACAGGAAGAAAGTAGCAGGTACAGCCCAACACTATGATGTCAGTAGGCCTCAAGCACATGAGGCCTGTTCCTCCGTGACAAGGCCTTTCCACACTGGAACAGCCTTGTTCTGGGGAAAAGTAAAGGGGCCACATGAGGCCCCAAGTCCTGTACTGTCAATAGGCCTTAGATCTGCTGCAGAACAGCCATCTCAGAGAGGGAAACACACAGAGCTTACACTGCACCACTAAAAGCCCTCCAGAGAAAACCTTTGAAGAGGCCCATAGTGTTTACCCGTAACTCCATGGCATGTTCAGTTCTTGGACTTAATAGTTTTATCAAGATCTAGACCAGCTCATTGAGAAGCTGCTTGGCAGACCACTTGGGCCGCGTGGTTTCCTCGCTGTTGTAGGCGTAGCAGCGCCAAGTGGAAAGACTTGCTCTGAGCGCTACGTTTCCCTACATGGCTTGGCAACAGGCACAAAACCTCAAGTCGGCTTTGTGCTTCCCCTTGGAGATTTTTCACTCACCGAGATTCCAATGTAGACGGCTGTTTTCTTCCCAAAGCGAGTGAGGAACCACTGCCAAAAGGGGATGGTAAGAGTGGCAGAGAGCTGCAAGAGAGCAACAAGAAGGGGACGGGAGGAAGAGTTGTTACTCGAGTCAGCCAGAGTCAGTCTTTGCAACAGCCTCTCCAAGGGAGCTCTGCGGGAGCCTCGGGCACTATGTATGCAAGATCACACGCTTGGATGTGGCATTGATTAACCTGGACTTAAACCCCTGATTCCAAACACAATCATGCGTATGGAATCCACAGTTCGTTCATAAGCATGCACAGAAAGAAGGGGAAATGTTCTGACAGCAACCATAGCTAAGGACCCCAGGGCAGGTTATTATCATGGGAGATTTTTTTTTTTTAGGAATGCCTGCAGTCACATAATGGCAGGGCAAAAAACATGCTCAGGTTACATAATGCCCATGTACAAATGGCTGCACCAGCTCCTTGGCTTTTTTCATAGCCAGCACAAATGCCAATTCTATCCTCAGCTGTCCCACCATAGTCTCCTGTTCTCAAACAATCATGTCCAGTCTCCTTCACTGCCCCCTTACGCCTGAAACTCCCTTCCTTTTTTATAATAGCTGTTTATTAGTTTTCAATTAAAGTCCAATAATAGACTCATTATAACAATACCAATTTATAATACAATTCATTCAAAAACCGAGTTACAGAATTCAGATAAAGTGGCCTCCTGTGTGCTAGATTTGATTGGTGATTTTCTTTATTTCTGCCAGAATTCTGCAAGGCTTATAAAGCACTGAGTTTCCCCACAAGAACTCAGTGTCAAGTTCCTTTTCCTCATGAAAGTTCCTCTCAGGGCAGCGTCTCTGCCCTTGCCTCTTCTTAGGACAGGACAGGAATTGTTGGTGGCATGTCAAGAACACGCCCCTACGTTCCTATGCAGTCAGAAAGGGGAAAGAGGAGAGGAGAAATGAAGGGTGGCAGGGTCCTCCGGACTGTTACTTAACGGGGATTGGCGTAAGTTTTGATTCTGCAAAGGGGGCGTGAACTGGATGGAGTCTGGCCAAGAGAGCTGGCCACGAGGATGACAGAACATGCTCCACACCCCTCTCTTAGGGACACGCAATGAGGGGCTGAGGTCATGGCCACCGCCGGCAGCCAGCAAATCTAAGCACATGGCTAGAACTAAGGGAAGCTTGAATATCCTACTGAGGACAAGCACAGCCCCTCATCCATCCTCTCTCAGCAGCACTGTCCCAAAACACCACAGGGAGATGGTGCTGCAAATTATTATTATATAATACAGCTCCATCTGTGGACGCTGAACTTTATACAGAGTTCCATAAGCAAAAAAAGGGACACAGGTCCATGTCCTCCTCCCTTTCCCAGGACAGCACTTGGGTTTGGTTATAGTCAAAAGGATTAAAGGGTTTAAGCCAAAGGCTTAATGGAAAAAGGCGGGTTTTGTGGAGTGATTACGGAACAGCCTTTGCCAGCCTGGCACCCTTCAGATGCTTTGGATTACAACACCTCTCATTCTATGGAATTTGTGCTCCAAAACATCTGGAAGGCACTACGCCGGCAAAGGCTGTTCTGTAAGACAGCTGTGTGTGATCTCACTGGGCAAGGGGTATATGGGGGGGGGGGAGCATGGGGAAGTGCTGCAGGTCATTGGGCTGGAGCCCATGAACACCCCCTCCCAGGTTTAGGAACACACACTATTTCCCAAACTTGCATGGCTCTAAAATAAGACTAATTTTTACTTTCTTCCTCAATTTTGACTTGGCCACAAGGTCCTAAAAAAAGGGTGGGTGGCCTAAACTGTCACTAGATAAGCAGACTATGAATTTGCTGTAAATGCCCAGGCCACATGGTTTGGGTGGGGAGGAAAGAATAGGAATGAATATGCTAGCCAAGTCAAATTAACACAGTAAAACTGCAGGAGACCACACACTGATTAAGCAGAAGCTTTTTGGAAACACAAAAACAAACATCATACTTTTCAGGACTGCCTTACAGAGGCCGCACGTCCGTCTGTCTGTCTGTCTGTCTGTCTCTCTCTCTCTCTCTCTCTCTCTCTCTCTCTCTCACACACACACACACACACACACATACACACACACACACGGCACTGAGAGTCACCACCTGCTATTCAGATACCGCAAGGCCCTTTCTTACCACAGCCTCCCTCCACTCCAAAATATTCAGAGCTCTTCTCCAAATAGTCCAGAGCCCTGTTCATTTTATTCCCCCACAACGGCCCGGACACACACTCAGCATTCCATGCGGGGTTTGTAATGGCTCCTTGAATGGAAATGGATCAGGTTTTTCCCACTCACTTCTCTAACATTCATCTCCAACCTCTCCAAAACATCCAATTCATCCTGTTTGGCTCCAGGTGGGTGTGCAACATATGCTGCCCCTGCTTAACTTCAAAACCAGCAATTTCCTTTAGGAACTGTTCTGCAGAATGTGTGTATCACACCACTTTAAATAGTCATGGTTACACACACACACACACACACACACACACACACACACACACACAATCCTGAGGACTAGTTTCTCATAGGTGCTGAGAATTGTCAAGAGACTCTTATTCCCCTCACAGAGCTGCAATTCCCAAAGTTCCCTGGGAAGAGGAATTGCTTGTTAAACCGCTCTGGGAACTCTGTGGGAGGAATAAGAGACTCATTCCCCTCCCGGAGCTTAACAACTCTGCACCTATAAGATTCTTTGGGGAAAATCCATGACTCTTTAAAGTGGTGCAATACTGTCTTAAATGTATAATATGGATGAGGCCTCAGTAATGCATGTTCCTGAACGTGTCATTTTAAAAGAAAAGAAACTTCCCTGTTTTTTTTAGCAATGTGGTGAATATCTATATCTATATCATCTATCTATCTAGATCTATCATCTCCTGTCCTCCTGTTTGAAGTGGTATAGTCCAAGGCATGGCACCTCCTCTACAAACACTTACACCATTAATGTGCAGAAGTACTTTATATGGGAAACAATGGCACCTTCAAAACACACCATTTCCTTTTGTGTGTTTTGCATTTCTAGGATGGCTTAAGAGTGAATCACTGGATCTGGTACCAGATCAAAAAAGGTTGGCATTTTACCTGCCCAAAGTTTTGAGTTTTTTTGTAGCCATGAGAAAACAGAGACCATTGGCGGGGGGCAGGGAGGAGGTAAACAGAAAGCCAGACTGCGCTCAGGATTTGGCCTACCCTGAAGCTGCTTCACAGAGAAAGCTGACAGAGCCCCCCCCCCCATGAGCTAAATGCAACACCATTGCATGGTAGTCAGTCCTACGCTGCCAGGTTGCAAAGGAATTTTCTTTTTACCACACCATCAGATGAAAGCATGTGGCAAAACAGTTGTCTGCAAACAGTGCAATCAAACCTTTTTGTAAATGTGACACACAAGAGAAGGAAGAGGAAGACAGCAAGTTATTGGTGGGGCTTTACTATGCTACAGTGTCTGCATCAGGCCTCAGTTTGACTCCTTTGTGAGCTTGGAGAAGCAGAACAGGGCCTCTTTGCCCACCGTGCTATTACTGCCTGAATTACTTTCAAGTCCCTGTGTTTCCTAAAGGCGTAGAGAGGAAGGGGGTTCTTCCCTCTCCCCTCACTTCACTTACTTTCTAGCCTGGCACAACACAATGCCCCCCCACTGCCTGCTCCCCACCCCCACCCCTCCTCCTCCTCACATCCATCAGCCTGGAAAGGCTTTCCCAGACAAATCGGCTCCATTCCTTTCATTCAGTGCCTCTCTCCGATAAACACTCAAGGCTCCTTTTTTCTCATGATTAAGGGTAGAAAAAATGGCCGGGTTGGGACAAAAGGCTCACATGGCTTTTATTCTCCGTCCCTTTTCACGGCCTCCTTCAAATGCCTAACAAAGAACACACTGTTCCAGGAACCATGTAAAGTGACTGCCCTTCCCTTCCCTAAGGTTGCCCATCCTTTAGCTTCCTCCAACTCCTGCACAATTGTCAGGCAGCTTAAATGCTTCTATGGTGGCTCTCCAAGGAGTGTGTGGCTCAGTTCTCCAACTTCCACGTACTCCTTGGACTCTTTGCACCCTGGCAGCTCAAGACCGGTTTACTGCCGGATGCACCTCAATTACTATTGGTTTGCAGTTCAGCGGTAGTTTGGTGTTCAGTTGCTGCTGGGCAAACCACATCAAAGTTCTTCAACATTTCCCCAAAATGCCTTAAACAGATACAGAGCTGGATAGTCACAGAGTACAACTGTCCAGGAGAAGAGCAGCCTTTGCACAAGGCAGCATCCTTTACCTTCCAATATTCAAAGCGAGTATTAGCTAAGTAAAACAATGGGGACCTACAGCCCTCAATAAGATTTTAGATTCCTCCTACCATTAGTTCTTGTCAGCTTGGAAAGCTACAGCTTTCCCCAACACAGATTGGCGTGCGTGAGTATTTACAAAATAACCTGGGACACCCGCACATAGGATGTCACACAATGTTCATTCTGCACTTGTGTAAAACAGATTTTTTTAGTGTGGAATTCACTGCCTTTGCTGTACTCTTTTTGACACCTGCTTAAAACATTTTTGTTTACGCAAGTCCATCCAGACACACCACTGTTTTAATCTCTTTTTAGTTTACTACTGATTTTAATTATTTTCTAAATGCTTTAATTACTTGTTTCCATCTATTTATTGATCATTTTAATTTTTCCGCTAAACCACTTTAGAGGCTTTGTTACAACCGATCAGTATATAAATGTTGTTAGATAAAATAAAGAAAATAAAAATAAAAAGAAGAATTCTATTCATGAGAGTCTTCTCCCTCATCATACTGGCCAACAGCTACAGACCTTCACTTCTGTGCTGCTGTATCCTACTGTCTGGAAAAACTGATTACCTTGGATTCCAGCTGGAAATTTGGGCCTTCCCCCTCCCATGAAACTATGCTGGTACAGCCATTTACATGACTACTAAGGAAGTTGCAGGTGGGGGCAGGGGGCAGGAGAACAACATTAAAAGTTTGTAAAAAGCAACTGTTCCGCATTAACCTGAACAAAATGAGGGCAGAGGTCAAGATGAAATGGATTTCCCAAAACCACTTAAGCAGGTTCATGACAGAGGTCTCCCCCCCAAAAAGAGCTCCCCTTTGAAACAGATAAAGAGCAAGAGAAATGTGAGTAGTAGTCATGCTGACTGCCATTTACATACCATGATGGCCAGGAGAATGTTCTGGAACTCATTGCGTAAGCCCAAGGTGTACGTACAGAACAAAGCAAAGTTGCCTTCCAGCAGCTGAAAAGAAGTGGAACAGCCGACATTAAGGGAAGAGATCCTAGGAACTCTCATTAAATCTCATTAGAAAGGGAGGGAGGCTCTTGATTTCTGCCTGAAGTAACTTCTTTATCCTGTTTTTCCTCTAGGGAGCTCACAGCAGCATATCAATCTCTTTCCCCCTTATACAATCTATTCTCACAACTACCCAGTGAGGTAAGCTAGACAGAGAGAGAGAGAGAGAGAGAGAGAGAGAGAGAGAGAGAGAGAGAGAGGGGCTGTCAAAGGCTGTCCAGTGAGCTTCAAATCCAAGTGGGGATGTAAACTTGGGTCTCCCCAGTCTTAGTCTAACCCTCTAACCACTATACTTCACTGACTTGCCAACATCCCATAAGGGGTGGAGTTTCAGCTGCAATGTTAAGTGCACCTATGGGACAGGTGGAGAGAGAGCTCCTGAACATACCATATTTGTATGAATATAAGTCATCCCCAATTATAGGCTGTCCCTAAACAGTGTTATAAATTAGCCAGGCGCCAGGTGCGTTTTGCAACTGGCATGGGCTCAATTGCGGCCACACAGAGATCTCTGGATGCCAGGTCAGCAACTAGGGAAAGCAAAATGTCACTTAGAGAAGGACGTGAAATATTTTCCTTGAAGTATGAATTAGTTTTATCCTGGATTGTTTTATTTTATTTTTTAAAATGTGTTGTAAACCGCGTTGAGATTTGTACTTTAAAATATAAAGCTGTATAGAAATGAAAGAACAAGAACAACCTTCATCGTGTGTGTTTGTTTGTTTGTTTGTTTGTGTGTGTGTGTGTGTGTGTGTGTGTCTACTAGACATTCTATTGTGGTGACCGTAACCTAGGTTTAAAGGTGGTATTTGGCAATTAGGATTATATATCTGAGTTTCTAACACTGCCCCAAAGATACCTTAAATCACAGCTCCTCTAAGAGTGTGCGTATACACTGAGGTTTATACAAGCCAGATTTTTTGGTGGGGGCAGGCGGGGGGAGCAGGGGAGTGCAGCCTATATTCAGACCAATACGGTAACTCCAGAAACAGAGGCATATAAAAATAAACCTCTGTATTGGAACCTGGAGCAGTGTGGTGTGTGTGTGTGTGTGTGTGTGTGTGTGTGGAGGAGGGAGAGAAAAAGACGAGAAGGCTACTGGATGACTGCCACAGTGAAGGGGAAGGAAGGCTAACAAAAGTGGAAGAATTCAGCAGATTCCCCAAGGCCAGAGAAGAAAAGTCACTATTCACAATTGAGCTGGAAGTAAAAAAAAAAAAAAAAAAAAAGATAAATGAGAAGTATTCAGCCAAGGAGCAAGTTCAGCATTGCTGCTGTTGCAGCTTGTTGCTACTAGGGCAGATTTCAGAAAAGGTTAAGAAGTTTGCCTCTTTAGCAAGAATCTGGTATTAAGGACCCATAGACACCCTCTGGTAAAGTTCTTCAGCTTTGTCCGGTGATTGCTTCTATACCAATGTGTCTATAATCCAGAAATAGATCTAGGTCTGAGTTCATTCATTACGCCCAGCTGTTTTCCTCTGCTCCTCCTTTTGAGGGCAGCCCATTTCATAGCACTCTTTTTGTTAAACCTTAGTCCTTAATAGGATGCCTTAGTATGCATTAATATTCTAGCTAGTAGACATCTTGCCCTGGGTTCTGCCATATAGTTGCCTGTTTCAAACTTATTTACCTTGTCATTTGCTCAGTTTAGGACGCTATCTTGTATTACTGATAGAAACAGAGCTGAGTGGTCCTTCCCCAAATCTAGTCAGAAAGTGCCGTCAACTCAATGGGAACTAAAATGTTATTCTTCTTTTGCAGTCTGGCTTCTAACACCACACTTGCTCTCAAGGGAGAGAAGGTCACCAAGCTGGGGTGGGAAGTCCTCAAACAGGCAGACCTCACCTCAGTTTGGGGGGGAAAAGGACCTCACCTCTGAAGCTGGGTAGTAACGGTGCATTTATCACCGGGAGGGGTGTGCTTGTAAAAGATGGTTTCCTTACCATAAAGGCCAGAGAGGTAAAGAGTAAGCCAGCGATCAGCTTGACATAGGGGCCATAGTTCATCACCAGCTTCAAGCTTTGGAAGAAGGAAACTGGCTCTTCTGGCTGGAGATCGGAAGACTCTGCGGGGAGCAAAACAGAAGCACTAGGTCAAGTTATTTCCCATCAAACCATCTTCAGACAGGCCTTACGCCGCTTTCATGCTAATCTTGTGCTGGTGCAAATTTTGTTTTGATTCTTATATTCTTATCTTATTTGATTTAGTGAATTGTCTAGAGGACACCGTTTAGTTAGGTGGTACGTAATTACCATAAAAAAATTTGAATGCAAAATAAAATGCTGTGAATGAATGCCTTACAATGCCTTCATTATTTAACTTGTTTTGTGTCATTTCATCATTTTGCTCCTGGTTTTAGGATCTGGCTCCAAGACAAAGCTGAGAAAGAAATTGCTCAGCCACCTCCCTAACATGCTTCCCACAATATCATTGCTGTATAAGGGCTAGTGGCTGTCATCTCCTAAGTGCGAAACACTGACCCCCCACTATCAGATCCTACCGTATATCCACCCTACTGTGGAATTGTAGCTTATGTGTTGCTGCATTTTAGCGAGAGAGAGAAAGCAAGAAGGGGCAGCCCTCAGAATGCCATGTACGTGGATTAGAAAATAAGTTAAACCACAGGGCCTAGGAATTGCCGATCAGAAGGTCGGTGGTTCAAATCCCCACGACGGGGTGAGCTCCCGTTGCTCGGTCCCTGCTCCTGCCAACCTAGCAGTTCGAAAGCACGTCAAAAGTGCAAGTAGATAAATAGGTACCGCTCTGGCGGGAAGGTAAACGGCGTTTCCATGCGCTGCTCTGGTTCACCAGAAGCGGCTAAGTCATGCTGGCCACATGACACGGAAGCTGTACGCCGGCTCCCTCGGCCAATAAAGCGAGATGAGCGCCGCAACCCCAGAGTCGGTCACGACTGGACCTAATGGTCAGGGGTCCCTTTACCTTTAAGTTATGTAGCAAGGCCAAAAGATCAAGCAATGGAAGTGATAGTACGTACTACAGAGAACGGTAATGAATTTGCAAAGGCATAGAGAAAGACAACTTCTTTTCTGCAGTGAGCAAATCATTCCCAGTTCCCATAAGCTCAAGTCTGCAAATGAATTAGGAACACAGGAAACTGCTGAGTCAGACCAGGGGTCCTTCTAGATCAGTATTGTCCACACTGACTGGCAGGGGCTCTCCCGGGGTCCAGGATTCCCTCCCAACCCTACATGGGGATGCCAGGGATTGAACCTGGCAACTGATTCATGGCCCTTCCATTAAGTCCCAGTTTAGCAGCTTAAAACCAGAGCTTGAAACCTTTCGGGTGGAATACAGCAAAGGGAATTTCCATGCCTTTGCAATATATTCTGATAGCCAAGGCGCTTGCTCTTTGATACTTCCATTATTTGCTTATTTTGGATATATATTCCCCCTCAGCCCTACTCACTACAGTCGTACCTTGGAAGTTCAACAGAATCCGTTCCGGAAGTCCGTTTGACTTCCAAAACGTTCAGAAACCAAAGCATGGCTTCTGATTGGCTGCAGTCATTCGGACGTTCAGCTTCCGAAAATAGTTTGCAAACTGGAACAGTCACTTCCGGGTTTGCGGCGTTCGAGAGCCAAAACTAAGCTGTTCGAAAACCAAGGTACAACTGTACTTAGGCTAACAAGTCTATTTTACAATTTGTCCAGGACTCTGTTACATCACGTTGGAGTGGTGAGGGGAAAGAAAAAGTAAGCAAGCAAGCAAACCTATCAGGGAAATCTCCTTGTCAGTAAAACATCCTCTCCATCATAAGTTTAGGACTGTTGACAGTCCAAGACTGGCAGGACTTCCCCTTGAAAGCTGACTAATTATCATTTCACAAATGTGGAGTGTTTGGGTGATGATAGGCCTAGTTATCTAAGAAGAGGGACAATATTTCATAGCTGTGGGTGATTCTTTTGATAAGCCCCCTGCAAACGTGGCCTCTAGCACACCTTGAGGCTGAGTGGATTAAAAACCTCAAGAGGAACTTGAGTGACAAGGAGGCCTTTGAGAATGCAGAACAAAGATCGCAAGAGCCAGCTTCCCTCCCCAATGGCTGGTTTCAACCAGCAGAAGCCAGGGGCTTTTCCACAAGGAGCTGGAGTTACGTAGGTGACGCTTGGTTTATGCAACGGGAAATTCTTGCAATGGAAATTCTTGCCCTGTGTGTCATTTGCTCCCTTGAAGTCAGCCCATGTATTAAAAGGGATTGGCCCATGTACAAAGAGGCACAATAAGGACATCCATCCCCAAAAGGCAAGGACTAGATTATTTTGCAACTATCAAACCAGCCTGATTACATGCCCAATGGGAAGAAAAGAAGAAAGCATGTCTCCTTTTTCTAGTGGGGGGGGGGGGAGAGAGAGAGATCAGATGCTTATACAGCACATTAGGAGTGCACAGAATGTTTCATGGATAATCCTAGTTCTCTCAAACCAGAAAAAAACTCTATGAATTGGAAGTATGAGGTGGGTGGAACAGAAGAGGAATGCATGTGAGTGGAAATACGCTTATGAAAGCCAAACCATGGTTTGGTTGTTACATATTTAAAATAGGTCTGTGTAAGTAATGGGAGGGGGACCTAGCTCAGTGCCAGAGCACACAGTTCGCATTAAACAGGTTGCAGGTTCAATTCCTAGCATCTCCAGGTTGGGCTGGGGAAAAACACCCCGTCAAAAACAGTGGAGCGCTGCTGGCAGTCAGAATAGACACTACGGTGTTAAGCAGTTTAATAATAATAATAATAAAACAACAACAATAATAATACTCAGCTAGATGAAGTAAAAGGCAGGTTCCTTTGGGAGCCAGTATGAATTCTGCACTACTCAACTTGCATCCATCTTTGTCACAAGCAAGTTGATTTCTTGGCAGATTATGCCTGGCCTTTTCCTTTTGGAGCCCACCCCCTCCACCCACTTTGAAGAGGTCACTTAAGCTGTCCTTCTTGCTCACCTCGTCTTTCTCGAACACCCACAGATAAGACGATAGCACAAAGAATATATATCCCACCGATGACACCGGCTGCGATCATGTAGGCATTTCTCTGCACAAGGATAGGAAACAAGGTTGGGGTGGCAGGTGGGAGACAAAGATGGCACATCCAGATGAGAGGTGATGTTTTCCAGAATGGCTTGGCACCAACGCATGAGCATGTGGGCATCAGGAGAGGAGATTGTGGCGGCTTTGCTTCTCCCTGGCTGCTCTGGGAGTTGCGAAGTGCTGAGCTAAGCCATGGCTTGGGGTGTTTCTCCAAGTCTGGGCTTATGGTTTAGTCAGTGCTTCCAAACAGAACTTAAGCTGTAAACCATAGGGCAAACCTTGGTTACAGCTTGTGGTTCGCCTGAAGCCTCTATGCTCTTGCTAAGCCATGGTTTGGCATGGTGTGACGTGCAAAACAGGCCATCATATGCTTGCCTGACAGTGGAGTAAAACAAAAGTCACCATTCCAGAAAAAACCCAACAGCTTTTAATTATTATTACATCTGTATTTTGCTCTTTGCCCAAAGCACATTAAGCATTAAATTAGCACTATGAACAGGCTGAGATGAAAGTATAGCTTTCCTTTCATATAAACTGATCCGGAATTCAATGGGAGGGCAGTATTAAAGCATCAAGAAACAGCATCGGGTTTGATTGCTGCACCTCCAGTTAAGAATGGTCCTATGGCAAAGTTCAATGTAATAAGGGCAAAAAAAAAACCTGGGGTGATAGCATAAGAATGTTAAGAACCCAAAGGTTCATCTGGTCCAAGGATGGGGAACCTGTGGCCCTTCAGATGTTACTGGACTACAACTCCCATTAACCACCATCACTGAGTGTTTTGGTTGGGGCTGATGGGAAATGAAGTCCAACAAGCTGGAGAGATGCAAATTTCCCATCCCTTTTGTAGTCCATCATCCTGTTCCACACTGTGGCCAAATATGTGTCTCTGGGAAGCCCACAAACAAGACATGTAGCCAAGAGGTCTCCCTCCTTTTGCTGCTGCCTAGCAGTTGGCATTTGGAGGCATGCTGCCCCCTCTGAACCGGGAGCATCAGTGCGTATTCAGCCTGGCTACTAGACGGTCTTCTTGACAAAGAAGCAGGAGGAGGAAGAGTTCTCTCTCCAGCCCAGCTCTGCAGCCATGGGCTTCCGCTAAACCCCTTACTATATTATCCCAACCAAGTGGGATTAGGGAATGCTCAAAAGGGATCTGTACCGTGTCCGTGAGTGAGCCAGTGTCATGGGTGATGTTGACCTCTTCCATGGCCACTGAAGAAGTATTGCCAATGTTCAACAAGAGCGGGTCTGGAATGCAAGGCGTGCCCACTTTGCCCACAATTTGCCCTTGGATGGCTGTTCCCAGGACGGTCCCAAGCACTTCCACTGTCATGCCTGCAGGAAAGGGATGCACAAGCGGTGGTTAGGGCTAAGAAGTGTACTGTTGAGCCAGAAATGGCGTATGAAAACCTAGCTCGCCCAGCAAGTTAAACTGTCACAAGTTGGCTAAACAAGCCCATTTCTGGTTTAACCCACTTAGCAACGGAGCCTATTTTGCAAAAGGTATTCAGTCATCTCCCAACAGTTTCCTGGGAAGCTATTTCCAAGTCAGCATCTACTTAAAATGGATATTCCCAAATACCCAGTGGGGTGTAGATGTTTGGACCAAGATGACTCAGGTTCAAATCCCCACTTTGACACGAAGATCACCAGATGACCTTGGGCCAGTTACCATTGCTCAGTCTAACTTAACCTACCTCACAGGGGTGTTGGGATGATAAAATAGAGAAGAATTAAGTATGCTGTCTTGAGTTTGGAAGAAATGCAGGAAACAAATATGTTCAATAAATAAATATAGTAAATAAACATGAACAGAATTCAGCCCCTCATTTCCTAGTCAAGAGATAGAATTCCTTCATAATGTAGAAGGAAAATTGGATCCATGAGGAATGTGAACTGCCCCTGAGCCTCAGCCTTTTCTTGCGGTTGCTCAAAAGCTCCTCTTGAGTGAGGTTACATTTTGGTCTCTGGTCTAAATATTAAAATTGTTGAAAATAACTCTTCTACATATTAAGAGGTAAAATCTGGACATTACCACTGTAGTGGGAGTGAAAAATTTAATTTTTAATGCTCCCCCATGTGAAAAATTGAGTGGCCTACTTTACTGCATATTGGAAGATTGCAAGTGAGGTATGTGAATTCCCTCCCCATAACATGCCCCCTACCTTTCTAAGTGGCACAGCCAGAGTTCTATTGCCCCAGAGTTCTATTGATCTGGGGCTGCTCTGACTAATGTGCAGAACAGCCTCAGATCAATGCAAATATTTATTTTTGTAATGAGAGGCCGATTTGCATCCATTCCAAGGAACTTAACAGTGCTGAACTTCCTGAAATTTGGGAGAGGGCAGAAGTGTGGAAAAATAGATCCCCTTACAGATATGCTGAGAGGAGAGATTTCTGAAAAGCTAATTATTCACAACCCGGGAATCTTAATGTCCAATTTCCATTGGAAGAAAAATATTTTGAATGTTCCTGCCCTGCATTTTCCAAACTGTCCTGCACAATTCATCCACGATCACTAGGCACTGAGCACAAGCTTTGCAAAGGTGTGTTCTTCCTGTCTTACGTAAACACTTCAAAGTATACAGGAACAGCCTGAAAAGTCTCTCCCCTTTTCAGCAAGTTGCTTCCACTCAAATGCACACCTTACTGCACGTAACAACAATGACGCTCAATCATCAGCGAGCGTATAGACCTCCAGCCATAGCAACCAGAGGCACACACCCCAAATTTCAAGCCTCCACATGCAACTGAGTGGGGCATATGAGCAAATTTCATGCTGAAGTCCCAGCAATTCACAGTTAAAACACAATTAGCTGGAGCAAGAGGGCAGGGGGTGGGGGGAAGGAGTAGACAGACTCTCAAAGGAGCAGAAGCATTTCAACATTCAAGGAAGTGGTCTTCTTACGGTAGGCAGTGGCGGAATCTCGCTCACTCTGCTCCCTGCTAATGAACATGGTGAGGGCCGAGTACGGAACATGGAAACACTGCAGAGGAGAACAAGCAAATAAGGAAGTCAGACTACACATACCCTTGTCCAACCTGCAATTACAATATACAAAAGGAGAAGCGAATGCGAAGTGGATGCTATTTTAGGAGGGTGTGGCGGGGATGGGGTGATGTGGAAGAAGAGTTAAGCAAGGCTTCGGGGCCGGACGCGTGCCAAGCTTCTCAACCTGAAGAGGATAAACCCCCTACTGGACAGGCCAAGCCCTCAAAATAAGACAGGGTAACTTTGGAGAACGCTCAACCTGCAAAAATAGAGCGTAACTCAAAATCTGCCCAACTTCCATTGTCTAGATCTACCAGGATCCCGTCTTGTGGCAAGCAGGAACCCCTCCTCCTCCTCCTCAGGCATTTAAATATGAAAACCAGACCAAGAGACACAACAACATGTGGCAAGCACATGCCTAGCTAGAAAGGGCCTTAAATCCTTCTCAATGGTACTAGACTAGACTTTTCCCATGTATAGAAAGTTTTATATCACCATTTTTCACACTATCTGATGTGGTGGGCTGGCATTCCCCTCCCCCCCCCCAGTGTGCCAGGGGCCAATAGCATATTCGGTCTCTGAAGCATCCTCCCCCCCCCCCGCCCCTGCTCTGTGGTGCAGTCGCTGCAGACAGGCAGCCAATGGCTCACGGACCTGCTGAGGGCCTGGTGCTTAGAGGCAAACAAGACCAACGTACACACACCTTCATACGGTGCACACTTGTCCAGATTTATTATTTAAGATTAGGGCTGGGCGATATCAGCTTTTCAACATCGCGCTGTATCACCAGCCGAACATTGTGGTTTGGCGATATACCATGATGTTGGAAAAAATAGATGCATTGGACTCTGACAGAGAGACACTAGGTGAAACTGCCCCAGCTCTCACCTTGAGAGCCAAGGCGGTTTCACCCAGGCTCACAGGCTGGGACAATGCAGATTGTTTGCGCTGCTCAGCTGGGGGGAGGGAAGGTCCCCCCCCCAGCTGAGACAGTCCTGGGGCGCTCGCACGAGCGGCCAGACCATCAGGGCTCCTTTAACTGCTCGCTGCGGGGAGCAGCAACCGCGCTCCCCTCAGCTGAGCAGTTTCACAGAGCCACCACTGGCTTGCGGGAGCCAGCCTGGACTGGGGGCTCCTTTAACTGCTCAACTGCGGCAAGGGCAGCTGTGCAGTTTAAAGATGCAGAGGGAGGAACAAGCTGTATTGGTGCCTCACCAATACAGCTTGTTCCTCCCTCTGCATTGTATGAGGGCAGGGTGGGATGGCGGTTTCACTCAGCGACATATCAGTGGTGAAACCGCTCCCGAGTCCCTCTGCTAGCAGTGCCAACTGAAGGAAGGAACTCTTGCACTCGGGAAGTACATTGCAAGGGCTCTGCCAGGCCTACGTTCCGCAAAGCACACTAAGCAGAGAACTGGCAAAGCCACTTTCTGCAGGCACTGGCAATATACGATCAAGTTGCCCCACAGGGAATTCAGTTCTGCAGCTGGTCTGGCCACTTCACATATGATGTCGGGCGTGAGCTAAATGAGGTGCAGTTTGGGGGGGAATGGCCTTGTGGGCCAAATCTGGCCTGTGGACTGGAAGTTTCCCACCCTTGCTCAAAAGCAAAATGCAGGTTGTGCACAAGAAGATGAGGGACTCACTGTGACGAGGGTCTGGAAGATGCAGTAGAAGAAGAGATACCACATCACTTGGCCTTGAGAGATGTCGGGGACAAACCATATCAGGAAGTAGGAGATCACAGCAAAAGGAGTGGAGAATATAATCCTGTTGAAAATTGAAGCAAGATGAGAAAAACCTGATATAGTTTGGGGTTCGGAGAGAGGAAAAGGAAGAGAAAAAGTATAATTTGATACGAATTTGTCTGGTTTTAAATGCAAGGGACGTAGTCCATTGACCACCTCTGTAGAAGTTCTATTGGTCTTGACCTAAGAGGGTTTTCACCTTCCTGTTCCTTTCAACGGCTGCTGGGGGCCACAGCAGTTCTCATTACCAGGAGTTAAAGCTGATGTCAGTCGTGAACTTACTAGGCCGCCTTGGAAAAGCCACCAAATCCAAGTCCCTGACCTGAATCATAAAGGATAATTATACCGGCCTACTTTTAGGAAGCAAATACTGACACGATCCTTGGGAAAAGCTAAGACAACTGGAAACAAAGCCAAGTATAATTGTCATTCTCTTCACTGTATGGCTGCGGTATGTATCCCTGTGAGCCCCGCCTCATGGTCAGAACCCTTGGTTCAGCTCCAAGGGATTAGATGACCTTCAGATTCAGCTTGCAGTCCTACAAGTTTATAATTCCAGGCTTGTCAGTACTTGGGCGGGATTGGGTGGGTAGGAGAAGAGAGAGCGAGAAACAAGAGAGAGAGAAGAGGCAAAGTTCCAGACAGCATAAAGAGCTGAGTAAGGTTTTGTGCAGTGGGGCTTTGATCACACAGTCCCCCTCAATGAGGCAGCAGGAGCAGGCCTGCTGAGCTTTAGAACCTGTTGTGAGCAACAAAGCAGAGATTTGGCAAGAAGGTCCGTCTGCTTCAGGAGGAGCTAAGCATTTTGCAGGACTGGAAGGGAGGCAGGGGAAGTCTACATGCTGTGCGTGTGAGGCGAGGAAAGCTAAACCGGGGAACTAAAGTGCCACCTTCTCCACCCAAAGAGAGGAATTCACTACCTCCCTCACTCAGAAAAGAGAAGTGAACTGGCTTTCTTTGTGTATCTACTTCCCATGCAAGACCACATAAGACTTTTAAACAGCCACTTGGCCATCCAGTGACAAAGAATTAGGTGTAGGTTGCCAGCCTATTGTAAGCCACAGAAAACTAGCATAAATAAGTGTGGCTTGAAAGGCCAAATATTTCTGCAAGCTAGTCAACTCAGGTGGGTTTATTTCCACAAGATACACATTTCACAGAAGGAAAACTGACAATGCTCAGAATTCCTCCCCCAAACAAGCTAAAGATCTACATACACCCCAGAACAAATAAAAACCCAGGGGGGAAATGCAGGCGGCATGCTGGAAAGCAGTGGTGTATTCTCCAACATAGGCAACTTGGGCTACAGCTTTTGCCCTTAACTGGAAACCTAGTCCTTTATCATTCAATGCCTCTTGTGTCACTGGGCCTCCAGGAAACCGGAGTGCGTTGCTGTATGCACATTCTCTGTAGCAAGGATACGTTATCAACAGGACAGAGGAGTACATAGAGACGGAGGGCGGGGATTGGGTGAAGAGACAAAGGGGAAGACATCCATTTATTCCCTAGGAGAGAAACTGCTAAATCCTTTTACAGGAAAGGACCTGGTGAACGTAAGAGAAGCCGGCCAGATCAAGCCAGTAATCGAGCATCCCGGTCTCATAGTTGTCTGCAGGAAGCAAGCAAGCCAGCCAGATCTGAGGACAACAACCCCTCTCCTCTACGTGGTTTTCAGCAACTGGTATTCAGAGGCACAGTGCCTCCGACAGGGGAGGAAGAACCATATTCCTCCTAAGTGAAGTTGGCCTAATACTCGTCAACTTTTCCCCAGCTCCTCCAATCTAATAAGCATGGAGAGTAGGGATCCAACCAAGCAAAGCTCCCCCGCTCAGCACATAAGCAGAGGCCAACATGAGAAGAGTGGATGCTCAATCCAGGTGGGGTTGGGTTGGGGGACTGGCTGGCTCATTCTTGCCTTTCACCTGCTAGCTAATGCACAGAGGCAAAAATCGAAAGTGGCACCGGGTTACACACATGTACACACCTTTTGATGACTAAACTCAAGGTTGCCAAGAGAGATCTAGAACAGAGGTTTTCAACCTTTTTGAGTCCACAGTTCCTTTGACCAAGTACCTTCTTTCTGTGGCACCCCTGTGGGGCTCAGGAGCCCAGCTATGTCACCCCTTGCCCGCAGAGCAGGCAGCCTCTCACCCTTTTTCAAACAGCCCCCCCCCTTGTGAAGTCTTTCCTCAGCCTCCTCTCCCCTCTCCTTGGGAGTCCTCTGGCAGCCACTGCTGCTGCTTGTGGTCTCTGAGCTGCCACCCCCTGCCTTCAAGAGAGGTGCCTCCTCACACTGCCCCACAGGGGCCTGGGACTTGTCTGTCCATTCTCAGCAGCAAGGGCTGGTGGTCTGGCTGGGCTCCCTCGCCCACTTGCCTGCTTACTCTGAGGCCCCGTTTCAGCTCCTGGAAACCAGCACCCCCTGGCCAGCCCCAGAGGCACCATTCGCCTGGGGATCTTGTAGCGTGGGCTGCTGCAACAAATAGCTGTGCAAGCCTTTGGGGGAGGGAGGGAAGGAAGAGGGATGGAGGTCAATGTTGCCCACGGCACCCCGATCAGCATTCAAGGCACCCAGGGTGCCACGGCACACTGGTTGAAAAGCACTGATCTAGAAGACACAACCTATAATGGAAATGTGCTCTTGCATAGGCTTCATTAAAACGAAAAGGAGCCTTGCAAGAACACATTTACTGTTCTCTCAGTGCAGTTCTCATTCGGTTCAATAAGCCTTTGTGCAGGACTTCTCTGTGGACTGTACATGCTAGAAATGTGTGTACTGTCATTTGGACTTTCTGCATTCTCAAAGCCTCCAGCTTGTAGGCTAACCTTGGCCCTCCAGGGGGACTGAGAGCCAACTTTCCCCAGAAAACACCCACCCATTCTTCAACTGACCTCAGTTATCTGATGGCCAGGAGGGGGGGGATGAATCCTGTGCTGGCTGTGCATGAATGTTTCTCATGCAGGAACATAGCAGTATAGCTGAAATGAGCAAGATTCCATACAAACCCCTTCCTGATTCAAGGATGGATTTGAATGGAAACAAGTTTTAGCAGTGCCTTGAAAGGGGCTTTGAAGTCCCAACTTTAGCACTTCAAAGCTCTTTGCACTTGATGTCATTGTGATGCCATGTGACCGATAGCTAGGGGGCTGTGCCCACCAGTCTTGCTTCACATGGATTAAGTTAAGTGAGTGCAAGGGTAACAAGAGCTATTGTGGAGAGCAAGTCTGAATTAGTTTTTCTTTTCTTTAAAAAAAAAAAGGGTTTCTGTGCGCATATTATGTGGGCATAATAATAATAATAAACAGGCATGAGCAATCCTGGTAGAATTCTTAGGAATCTCATTTCTCTTTTGGGGGCTGTAGCCATGTGGCCGAAAATTAAATTCATCCCTCAGGGTGTGTGCAAGGCTACTTTTCTCCATCTGGCAAGGGAAGCAGACGGAAGAGAGAAATTATTTTAATGTGACTCATTGGCATTTTGCCCCACAGCACGCCAATTCCCATGACGCGGAAAGGAAAGGTGACGTGTGTAGGACACTGAGACAATCACAAGTGTCCTGATATTCTGAACTGTTTCTAGATACTCAGTATTTGCATAGCCTTCCTCTTGCCCCTGGGCTTAAAAAAAAATCCGCATAAACTCTACATAGCTTGATAGTGGTGCGGAAAGTGGAGCAGTGTCCACAGCCTACAGTGGGGATGCCCTTGTGGAAATCCCCTTGTAAAACACCTTTTTAGCAAGAATGACTGCTACAGAGTTCAAGATCGGACGGCCAGCTTCATCCGTTTCCTCCTCTCCAACCCATTCTAAGAGAGAGAGTCTCCCAGCGGTTTGACTTCTAGTAACCCCCACCCGCTGATCCGCAGAGATATATGAAACAGGCTAGACAGGCACACGCCCTGGCTCTCCATTGGCTGAGCTCAGATGGTGTGTTCCACTGCAATCTCTTCTCCTTCCCCGCCCACCGGCTTTAACTGTTTCCTCTGCCATGTGTGAAATAGCTTCCTTCCACACACGCTGCTCTTGGGGAAAGGGAAAGAATTTGATTTTCAGCTCGGCTTCAAATCAGAATGGAAAGTGTGAGGGGAGGGTGGGAGGGGGAGAGGAGATACTAATTTTTTAAAAAAGTTAAAAGCAGATTTTTCAAAAGTAAGCCTTGCTTCCATGTTGAAGTTTTTAAAAGCAAAATTTTCACTTACTAGTGTTTTATTTATCTATCATCATTATTAAGATTTATTAAATTTCTATCCTTCATCTGAGGAGCACAGGGCAGTTTACAATGTAAAAACACAAAGATACATAACATAATAACAAGCAATAATAATACCGCCCAATATTATTATTGAGTAGTAAAACCCTGGCTCAATTTTCATGGAATGCTATGCTAAACCACAGCTTAGCACAAATGAGCAAGTTTCCCAAGCAAAGATCGCAGCCACAGCGCTTCTGCTGCTGCTACCAGAACCAAACTAGGGCCAGACAAACCATGAGCTGTAAACCAAGGTTTGTTCTTGGTTTACCACTTGTTCAGAGAAGTCCTCAATCACCTACCACAGAACCCCTGCAAATCTTACTGGGGCACCTTCTAGGGTGCATGGACTCATGGTTCTCACAGTCATTGTCCGCAAATTGAGCATGTGTTCCAGAAACACCTGTGTTTCTCCTTGTGGCTACTTTTTGGAGAGGGAAGATGCCCAAAAGCCATTGCAGAGAACATGCTAAAGATGTTGTGGGCAATATTAGAATAAGGCTACAAGCCTTTGCATGCTAAGCCCCATCAAAGACAGTGGGACTTACTTCTAAGGAGATGTGCACAGGATTGCATTGCAGGAGCGAGCCCTGTTTCCTGCAAGCCTGACTGGAGAGACGTGCGATGGAGAGGGAGCCAATTTTAGAGAGAAGCAAGCCGACTCAGATTGATAAGGACACGACCTCATAAGCCATATGCTCAGCCCACTTACCGCATCAGAAATCACTAAACTTAACTGCTCTCTGACATGTTGCTATTCTGGACTTTCAATACTGTATTTGCAACTCACCATCCGAGATGCAAAAGTGAGGGAGAAGCACTGGTGCTACGGAAGCTATTAAACACACTCACACAAACTTCAACTCAACTGCAGGAAGCCTTGCCCTTTGTGCCCAGAAATATCTCAGCTCCAAAAAATTGCCAGGCAAGTTATTACTAAAATAGGTTTAAAAGAATCAGTTCTAGCTTAACAACGGCCTAGACAATGTCACAGCTAGGGAAGGCTTTCTGTTCTGCAATGGGCCCGCTTTCAAAAGATTTCCATGAGATCATGTACAGGTGAAGATGAAGTCACATTTGTTTCTACATATTTGTTAACACACTCCAGACACTACTGACACCCTTTTGTCTTTGTGAGTCATATTTACTAATGCCAACAAAGGTATCTGGCTGAGCCACTTTCCTAACTGCAGAATTTTTTTTGCTTCCCAAGAATAAACTAGTCCCCTACTCCCAACAAATTTAATTAGCCCCCACCCACTTCCTGCTGACATCTTGGCCAGAATTTTATTAGCATATCATAAAAAGCTAATGAGGATCTATATTATATACAGCAAACATGGGGAGCCTGGGTACTCCAGAGTATGTTGGGGTATAAATCCTATTACAGTCATACCTCGGCTCCCAAACGCCTTGGGAGTCAAACGTTCCGGCTCCTGAATGATCGAAAACCGGAAGTGAGTGTTCCAGTTTTCGAACATTCTTTTGGAACCCAAACATCCAATGGGGCCTCCGTGGCTTCCAATTGGCTGCAGAAGCCATGATTTGGAAGTCGAACGGACTTCATGAATGAATTCTGTTCGACTTCTGAGGTATGACTGTATTCCGTTGCTGCAAAACATTACATCAATGGCTAACTGCTTCTCCAATAGCCAATCCCTATACAGTGAAAACAGAAGTACCCACCCCACAGATGGCATACTTCGGGGAGTCGGGGGTGGAATAGACATATGGACCCTAAGGCCTGCAGAAGTACCTAAACCACCACCACAAGGACAACCCAGAGAACAACCCAATAAGCACTTAGCAGAAAGCTGACCCAGAAAATGAGGAGGCGAAGCGGGGAAGGGGATAGGAGATGGGAATGAAATGGAATTACATGAAAGGGGGCCCAATTCACTGACAGGTACCCTGAACAGCATCATTCCACACAGCAACATTTTGTTGTAGGCCCCTCCAGTCTATGTTAGACGCCAACAGGAGTTTTTTTCTGGCTTCTGACTGGCCTTCCTGGACTGAACCCAAATAGCATCATTGCATGCTGGCTGGACAGACACCCGCCCTTTATTCCAGTCCTGGAACCTCAGCAAAGGCAAGCGCAGTGGGGGAGGGATATTTTGGGCCTGAGTTTAAGGCCAACAGAAGCAAAACAAAAAGCACCAAGTTGCACCAGCAAATTTAAGAACCCCAAAGGGTGGGGTGGAGAGTATAATCATGCCCTAACCAAGGAAAGGCATATCTAATTTCTCCCTGGGCAGCTCCTCCCCGCCCAACCCTTTTTCATATGTTATCCACCGTTAGGCCCTTCAGCCAGTGAGCAATGCAATCCTAGCAACCGATGCAAATGCTTCCCAGATTCAGAGGCTGCCACTATACCTCAGCCATAACTAGCTATTGCTGACTGTCAGCCGAAAGAGGATTGGGGGAGTTCAGACACAAGCAGCTGTCTCCTAGGATGCTTTTCCTTATAAATCCCAGGGTGCTAGTTAGCCCTTCTTTATTTATTTTGCTGCAACTTTGATTTATCAAGAAGTTCCACTTTATCCATAGGAATCTGAATAGCCACAATGGTTTCTGGTCCCACTGCAAGTTCTAATTTAAGCACATTTCCACCCTTCAGACAACCTCTCTCTTCCCTAATTTCTCCAAGTACTGAAAACAGGAAATATTTGGGTAATATACTGCCTTCCAGATTCTTCTGCGCCCAATGTGTGAAGCATAGGCCTGTTAGGAAAGAGGTGGTAGCACTCTCCTAGTCCTCAAGGGGGGAAAGGCTGCTGTTTGCCCAGGCACCAAAAGCTTTCCAGTCATTAACACTCTCCAGTATTAGATGGGGAAAGCTGTAGTTCGAAGGTTCTATCTCCAGAAAGAGCTGCAACCCTGCCTGACAGGGAGCCTCTGACTATCAGTGATGACAGTATTATTAAAAGGATCTGTTCCCCAGTTTTCATCTATACCAGGGGTGGGGAGCCTCTGGCCTGGGAGCCAGATGTAGCCCTCCAGACTTAGCTATCTGGCCCTCAGGACGTTCACCACACCCCTCACTGCCCCTGCATTGCACCATTTGGCTGCAATGTGTCCTTGCACTGGGAGACTGCCTCTTGCTTGCCTCAGGAGTTTCCCCTACACAGGAGACTAGAATGACCAATCTCCACTATTAAAATTCCACTCTGGGGTTCTTCCTCAGCATGCAGTTTTTTAAAAAATCAAAGCCTGTTCACAAATGCAATCTCTCGCCAGATTTAATAAGCAACCGTTCATCTTCTTACTCTGAATTGCTCCCTTACACTGCTGGTTCAGTCCAAAGATAATTTAAATAAAGCCCTTTCAACCTCAGTCAAACGGAGAATGCATAATAAAACATTGCTAAATCCTTTGTTGGGCATAAACCAAATGCCTGCCCACTCTTTTCCTTATTATCAGACAGAATAACATAGCTACAACTACACACAACTGTAGGGGAATTTTGCAGGGGAAGCCAAGAAAGAAAAAAGCCATTTTTCCAGCCTAGGAAGAGCAGTCTGAATCCAGACTGCAGATAGTTAATCCAAAAACTTGTATTCCTGCAGCTGGTGGGTTCCTTTCCTCCCTCCTGATGATTTAGAGTAATTTGTCCTTATCTTGAACAATGCCTCTTGCTTGCCTCAGGAGTTTCCCCTACACAGGAGACTAAGCCAAGGGGGCGCAAAATTGAGAAGATATATGCGAAGATTGCCAAATTTTTGCTTCACCTGGGGAGCCATATTATGAAAGATCTGCCCCAAGACAGGCCCCCACTCCATTCACAAATGCATGTGCTTCTCAACATAGTGACAAGCACTATGCACTGACTAGCTCTACGAATCCCATATTTTGGCAAAAACCAGCTTACCAGGGCATCAGGCGTCCAAGGCGACTCCATGACGTTTTACTGATGAAGAAACCCACCAGCGGATCAGTAATGGCATCCCATGCGCGGCCCACAAAAAGGATGATGGATGCATAGAAAGGGTCCAGCTATGCGGGAGAGGAAGAGATCCAATTCAAGTCGAGCAGCTTAAGACTGAAGGTGTGGAAGCACGTGAGTACAAGGTGAGGTTCCATCAGTTATGCTTTCCAAGTGCACCACTTGCCTTTGTCATCTCAGGTGGTCTTTGTCTGCCCCCACTAAGCTTGAACAACTTGTGAGCTGCCACACATTACGGAAGCTCAGCAGGCAGGGAGAGAGGACACCATAACACAAAGATCAGCAGCTCCAAAGTGCAGCCTGTCAGGTGCTTGGAAAAACCTTCAGGCAGGCATCAAAAAATTGGAGGGTTTTCAAGCCCCAGGTGGCTAGTAGGGCACATTTTCCTTGGAAGAGGAACTTGCATCATGAAATGCTACTCCTGCGAACAACGTAATTTACACAGGAATATAGAAAGCTGCCTTATACCGAGTCAGGACATAGATCCATCTAGCTCAATATTGTCTATTCTGATGGACAGTGGCTCCCAGGGTGTTTAGACAGGAAGTCTTTCTCAGCCCTACCTGCCAGGGATTGAACCTGCAACTTTCTGCATACAATGCAGCTGCTCCATCACTAAGCTATGGACCTTCCTCCAGCAACAGAACTCTACCGCTCTCTTCTGCTATATTGTTAGCTACAGTATATCCAAAGGCAGCCTTCATGCAAGGGCCTGTCAGGCATAGCGAAAACCCTTCTCCTGCCAACTTTCTGTTTCAATTTGCAGGTTACTCAGTGGAGTGCTGCATTCCATCACCTTTGGGCCACCCCTCAAAAAGCAAATATACAAGCTGGTCAGACTTACCTGAGCCACATCCAACAAGTAAATCTGCAGAAAGAAGCCCAAGGCGCAGCCAGTGATCTGGTAGGGCGCTCCGCCAATGGCATAACACACTTTGCTGCATATCGATAGCTTTCCTTTGCTTTCTCTCTGGAAAATAGAGGACAGGACGTACTAAATTAGCCACCATCATTCCTGGGCATATTCAGCTTCTTGTGGGAACAGCATGGCAACCTAACAACTTTGCAACTAGTTGAGGTTGTGTGTGGGGTTTTTTAATCACTTTCTTGCATTTATCAGTCCAGAGCCTTGAATGACTTCCAAGCAATGTGTCATATCTGGTTGTATTAGCTCAAGGCATATTTGAGCAGACAGCTTTACTACTCCCCACTCTTACTAGCAAAGATTTACATTGCTCACTCAACGTTTGCAAACAGCTCTGCCTCAAGTGGACAATGGAGTTGCATCAAGGACGGACAACAGAAGTTGCCCAGAGTGGGTGTGTTGCTTGTGTGTGCGCGTGACAATGCATTCCACACCACAACACTAATTTCCTGCTAACCACGTAAAACTCTCCCTGTCTTTTTGTTCCCTGTCTATTCAAGGGGTGGGGTGAAATGTTTATTTTATACATCATTTACAGGCTGCAGAATATTTACTTTTAATAAGCTCATCATGGCATACAAATCTATGGCCATGACAAGCCTACTTCTTAAACAAGTAATAATTTCAGAACCGACCAATTTCCTAGTGGTGCAGCAATAGCATCATCATTCATTCATTAAAATGCTAGCACATTTGCAAAGCTAAGCAGGGTCTGGTATGATTTCAAATTGGATGGGGGAATGCATGTTGAAATTCCTGCATTGCAGGGGCTTGGACTAGATGACTTTCAGGGTCCCTTCCCGTTCTATGATTCTATGACCACTGCTTCCCCACCGCTAGCCTATATCTGGTTCTCTTAATGTTGGGGTGACTGAAGCCCGGCAACATCTGGGGAGCCACAGTTTAGCCTTCCCAACTGCCAGTGGCTCTCCAGGGTTCCAGAGGGGAGTTTTTGCCAGCCCTACCAGGCGATACTTGGGATTACCTGGAACCCTTTGTACGGAAAGCAGGTGCCCTCTCTCTGTGCAGCAGCCCTCCCCAAAGGTAGAGCAGTGGACTTGGAAGACTACCTGGTGAACTTTGGCCAGTCACAGTCTTTCAGACTAAGCCTACCTCACAGGGTTTTTATGCAGACCAGACCAGTTATGCTACCCCAAGCCTTTTGGAAGACTGAATAACCCTACCCCACACCCAATCAGCAGCAGCAGCAGTCCCAAGTAAGGCTGTGTACAGTGGTACCTCTAGTTACAAACTTAATTCGTTCAGAGGTCCATTCTTAACCTGACACTGTTCTTAACTAGAGGTGTGCTTTCGCTAATGGGGCCTCTTGCTGCCGCTGCACCGTCAGCACACGATTTCCATTCTCATCCTGGGGCAAAGTTCTCGACTCGAGGTAACTCTTCCAAGTTAGCGGAGTTTGTAACCTGAGGTGTTTGTAACTCGAGGTACCACTGTACACACTATTGCCTATAAAGCACACTCAAATCACATTCTTTCCTTCAAAGAATCCTGGGCACAATGGTTTACCCCTCACAGTGTTACCATTCCCAGCAACCCTTTGCGAAACACAGTACCCAGAATTCCTTGAGAAAAAGAATGAGCTTTGAATGTAGAGTGTGTACGCAGCTTTAAAGGTACAATCCAGAGAGATCCATCATGTTTGCTCCCTCCCTTTCTCAAGAATCAGGGTCTTACAGTTAATCACACACACACACAATATCTACTCAGAAGGAAGATGCATTGAGTTCAGTGGGGTTTACTCCTATGGAGTTTGGGATAGGTGTGCAGCCTTAAACCTTCTGAATATCACGGAAGGGATCAGATATGTACCTGCTACAGTTCAGTCTGTAGTCAGATAATGCAATAGTACTCTAACCAGTTACATGAAGTGCTTAAAGATATTTTTTAAAACCCACATAAAATGGGTTCTCTTCTCCATGAAGCATTTGATGACACACACTCTGCAGGTGCTGGCTGTCTAAACCAAAACTCCCACCACAAATATATAGTATTTAGCCATATGAACCTTTTCTGGAGAGAAGCACCACTTCGTTTCCATCATAAGTACCACCTGTGATCCAAGTCCCCATATCCTGGTGGTAGTGCTCTCTTTAAGGCTGCACTCCTAAAATGCACTTCCTTCCATGAAAGTAAGCCCCACTGATTTCCATATACTTCTGAGAAGATATGTATAGGTTTGCACCACAATTGTTTTTAATCAGTACATTGCACTGTACAGCTGGGATGGGGAAACTGTGGCCCTCCAGATGTTGCTGAACTCCCACCATTCCTCATCACTGGCTGGGGCTGATGTGAACTGGAGTCCAACAACACAAGTTCCCTCTGCTTGCTTCAGAGCACTGAAAAGCCATGGGCTCCCTCAGAAAAGCTTCAGAGCAGCCCCGTAAAGCAGGCCAGTATTACTATCACCATTTTTCAGATGAGACACAGCTGAGACACAGTTGGCAACCCACAAAAGCCTACTTACTGAATCTATGGCGGAGGTGAGATTTGAATTGGTGGGCAGGGAAGACACAAACACACATTTCCTGCAAAAATTTTTTTTCCTTCCAGTAGCACCTTAAAGACCAACTAAGTTAGTTCTTGGTATGAGCTTTCGTGTGCATGGCAGACCAACACGGCTACCTATCTGTAACTGGAACACATTTCCTGCCTTACTCTTTCAGTAAGATTATTCAGCATAAGCTCCACGTGGCTGCCTGGCAATGCAACTGCTCCATCTATCTATACAGTAAACTAGGAAGCAGGAAAGAAGAACAATGTGCACAGCTCCCTGGATCCACTGGACCATATTTAATCAAGAAGATTAACAAAGGGGGATTGGTTTACAGATAACAAGCAAACTTCTCTAGAAAGCAGAAAAACCAACAGCTTTGAATGGAGCCAGTGGACTAACACAAGCCTAATTCTGCAAAGCAATCCAGCTGCCAAGTTTAGCGGCACAGCTGCATTCGCAGGGAGAACAGCTGGGGCAGCTCCCCACCCCCCAAGCCCCGGAATTGGCAATTGGAAAGGGAGAGGCCCTGAAAGAGACACGTACTTCAACGGCACTGGTGTACACTTTCCCCAGGAGGCGGGCTCCATCAATAGTGCCCTGTGGGAAGTCATGGGCTACTCTCACCCCATGCAGCACAGTACAAGGGGCTGCTGTAACAATGAGTCTCCAAAGCCTTTGCAAGGAGTAAGGTCTGGGCTTTCCACTACCAGAAGCCAATCCTGATACTAATTCAACAACAGGCAACCTTGAGCAAGGCACCTCTGTGCTTCTCGCCTTTCTTTTCTGTTGCAAGGAGTCAACATCTTCAGAAGGGATGTTGCAACTAACACTGGAAGAAGCCTGCAAAGCATTTCATGGGGTGGGGGATGCTTTTGCCCCTGCCATCAGCCGTGTGGCAGGCTCCATAGAATTGCTCCTCAGGAGCACTTTAAAATGGCAAGAATCCCACCACCCCTTTTAATAACTCTGACCTATGTTGAGTGATAACATTGCTAACTCTGAAGCAACCACACATGCTCTTGTAGCATATTGACTTTTTGCAATTCAAGCTTGAATGAGTGGATCTTCAAATCTTATAGGAGGGAAAACACACGCACACTGCAAAATAGCACCCCTGCTTTATACAAGAGGCTGGTCCCATTCAAGAAGTGTTGTGTTTCTCTGCTTTTAACCCAGGGTTTGCTGAAAATCATTGTCTCTAATCCTAGTAATGCAGTTCATGTGCTGTTCCAAACCCCTTAAATTACGCTCCTCCTTACTTCATTCATTCACACAAGAACCTTCTTGGGTAGTGAAATTTCCACATACATTTTGCACCCATTCAACATACTGCAAACTGTTCAATGATACCCTTTCGAGTCCTGGAATAAGGATCAATAACACCTACTACCAGCACTGGCAGTTTTTATTTAGTGCCCAGGGCTACTATCTTTTGACCAGCTTTCTCTCACCCAGAGTCTTCAAGAGTCATGAGGAAGCCAACAGGTCAAAATCCCACCTTGGAAGTCATGGTTAGAACTCAAGAAGAGTCCTTCGTCTGGATCAGGTCAGTGGCCCATTTAGTCCAGACTCCTGTTCTCAGGGACCAACCAGATGGAAAGCCAAGACCAGAGTCCAGCAGCAAAACTCTCCCCACTTGTGATTCTCAGTGTTCAGAGGAATATTGCCACTGACAGTGGGGGAGAAGGAACATAGCCTTTTCCTCCAAAGTTTAGACTCTAAACTTTAGAGTTAAAAACTAGACATAGACCCCCCCTTTCCATATAGTTTAGCTTACAAAAACAAATGTAATAAGTTTGTACATTAGTACTGGCACCCTAAAAATCAATCATTACTTTATGCTCCCTATACTCTTTACTTTCACCTGGACCTCCCACTCCGCTATGTATATGTTTTAAATGCATATGAGAAAGCGGGAACAAGTCTGATTTTTCTAGTTGCCAGGAAGTTAAAACAGCGCGAGCGACCCCCACCCATCGAGAGTAAAGCGAACGCGGCGCCTTTAAGGAAAGTTTGCCCTTGTCTCTAATGAATGAACTTGAACGGCTCGGAGGCCTTTGGAGCCGATTTACTACCACTGGAAGGTTGTGGGGGAAGAAAGGCAGGGGGCGCAGCACCCCTCGCGCAGCAGGCGGTGCGAGACTTCGCAGCGTCCCGCGCAGAGAGCTCAGCCCAGACTAATGGCCCCGGCGCCTCCCGAGAAAAGCCAGCCCGGACAAAGCGCCTCCAACCCGCCACAGTCCTCATCCGAGACGTGGGCCGTTCCCCTCCTCTCATCTGGACGGATAAACCTTATAAGGAGTCCTCCCGTCACCACCCCCACGCCCCAATCCCGACGGGATTCGGATCTGCCACATAGCTTTGACGCCACGATCCGCATCCCGGCGTTGGGGCGAATCGCAGGATCTATAGTGCGCTTTCTGCTCCAAAGCCTCTCTCTTGCACACACAATGCACGGCCCTTTGAAGAAGAAGAAACTCCCAAAGGCCATCCGGATCGAGCCATGCGGATCCACTCACGTGGCAGCCCCGGTCTTCCTAGCCATGCCTCCTCGGGAGTAACGCCCGATGGAACTCCCCTCCTCCCGAGCCCAGCGTGCGAGGATCGCGGCTTCAAATCCCTTGGGGATTTCTAAACTCCCACCCCCAGCCCCGGCCCGACCTCCCAAAGGGGACCCCGCCTCACATTTTTCCTTAGGTACCTTGGGACGTATCAGTTCTTCTTGCTTCAAGATACTTTGCTGCAAAAGACCCGCAGTTGCAACGCTCTCCGCTCCTTCTCCTTTGGCCATTTGGCAAAAAGAAAAAGAAAAAAAAACAACCCCAAACCCTGACCCGATCCCCTTCACTGGTCTTTCCTTTCCTTCTTTGCTTGCTTCCTTCGCTTTTTTCTTTTCCTTGTTGCTCGATTGGTTGCTCTTCGCTTTGCCTTTTCGCAGGTGAAAGGACCCCGTCGACAAAGCAGCACCACGTATTTGATGGCCAGATAAGCGCGCTCGCCAGAACAGAGCGGCGTGGCGTTTCCTTTCGCTTTCCCGAAGGCGAAGGTCCCGCTCGAAGCCGCCCAAAAGTGAGTGAATGAATGAACGGCTCGAGGCGGATTGAATTTCATTCGCACGCTTGCAGGCGGAGCCCCGCCCTCTCACTCGTGAGACACGCCCCCTCCCCTCGCCCCAGGGCTGGTGGGTGGGGGCTGGCAGCTGCCCAGCGCACACCCGTCAGCCCTGATCCTCTTTTGCTCCTGTGCCCATAATTGGAGGCGCCACCCAATATAACGCGAGAGCCAATCAGCGGCTGCGCCGGCGCAAACACCCCCAATTTACCCATCGCCTTCTGCCTGCCTCCTCCTCGCCGAAGCAGACAATCCCGGCTCCTAATTTTAGCCCCTCCACCTGCCTGCCGTTTTTACATTGTGATCACGGCTTTCCGAAGTCCCTGAGACATTATTCTTAAACTCATCTAATCCCGTCCGTATCCCCTGCTGCTAAAAGCGTCAGGCTTTGCCAGATCGCTTACACCAGCACTTCCCAAATTTGGGAGGTGCAAACTGCTTCCTGAAATAAAGAAAAGAGGCACGTCTCATTCGTATCCTCCCCATCCCCAAATATTCATTTATATAGGCCAGGAATGGGCTGCAGTTGTGGAGCTGCAGACATTGCTGGACCACAGCTCCCCATCAACTGGACTCATCAACTGAGGAGGTTGGTGAGAGTTGGAGCGAAACCACATCTTCTTTAGGCACTCTGAAAATAGACCTTGTTTCTAGTGCACTGATTATGACATAGGAGCCAGCTCCAGGGGGCAGTGGGTGCTTGGGCACCCACAATAATATAATTCTGGGAGCGGGGCACCCATAAAGTCAATGAGAAAAGTCAGCTCAGCTCCACCCTCCTCAGTCAGCCAGCGAGGCACCCTTTCTGGGGCGGTGAGGGACTCAGATGTGGAGACAGAGTCTCTCTGCCTCCGAGCCCGTGGAAAAGGGTGCCTTGCTGGCTGTGGAGAGGAGGAGGAGGAAGAGGAAGAGGAGCTGCTGCTAGCTGCAGCAACGCAGACGTATGACATCACACGCACACTCCTGTACGTAGTGCGTGTGACATCACTATGTGCAGGCGTGTGCTTGTGACATCACACGTCTGTGTTGCGGGGGCAGGCACCCACAATCTTGAGGGCGAGTTGGCACCCCTGGATTATAAAGTGAAGTGAGATGTGTTTGTGTGTGGAGCCACTGTTTGTGCTGGCTCTGTTAGGGCAGTGGGCATGATTTGGTTAAAATTGGAAGGAGTCAAGGATGTAGCCTTTAGATGTTTTCAAGGCAGCCATTCTTAGCCTGCTTCCTTCCAGATCTTATGGACCACAAAAATATGGAGAATTTCAACGGAAGGTGTTCTGCTAAAAACTTCAGAGAAGTTTTCTTCCCTTCCCCCACCCGCCCAGTCAGCGTGGCACAGGTGGTTAGGCCTGACCATCTTACTACTGTGTTATGTGTATACAATGTTTGTGTTTACGCTAAACATCTTCTTCCCTACTGTTGACAGCATCAAGGCTGCTTCAAACATGATGCATTCACTACACAATAGCCTAGCAACATAGGGAGCTAACTAATTCCTCTTGGAAGGGGTTCCTTCTGTTAGTGTTAAAGCCAAGCGGGAGGTGAGTGGAGGTGTTGCTTAGCAACTAGGCAGACTGGCATTTGTTCTGATTGGCTGTGCAGTTTTGAGGGTTTCTCTCCCCACCAAATATGTTTGGTTAACTGTCCCTCTGCCCTGAAAAAGTCCTGAACTAAGAAAGTCTGTTAATTTCTTCCCAGGTTACACTGCTTTGTGGAGTTTCCTCATTAAAGTGTTGTCAAGATTTCTTTCTGGAATCCATCTGCATTGTTTAAATGAATTTCCTAACAATTCCAAGACAAAACGTTGGCTCATTTAGCCCACTAATGTCTACACTGACTGGCAGCAGCTCTCCAGGGTTTCAGACAGGGAGTCTCTCTCGGTCTTCTTTCCAGATGAATTTGAATTTGAATTTATCTGGAGATGGATTGTGTTTAGGACCTTCTGCATGCTAAGCCTATGCTCCATCACTGAGCCACAAGAAAACATTAAATGCTGGGTAGATTTCATCATGTAACGGCTGCACTTTATGCACCATTTCCCCCTCTGTGTGTTCACATTCCAGAAGACTGCAATTAACCACAGAGTGCTAATACTCTTTCTAGTCTGAAAGTGGGTGCCTCTGAACAGAAGCACTATGAGAAGGAGTTGAGTGGGCCTCATTCTGTTGTTTCTTCCTAGAGTTGCCACATTTATGTGCTTTTTTATACTGGTTATCTTAGGCAGCATGTGACATTGCTCTGAGCAGACTTTTTTTAAGTCCTTAAGGCAAAGTGATTATAAGCAAGCACAGAGTGCATTTCACCCTTGATGGAGAAAACACTAAATTCATAGTTCTCCACGGCTGAGGTTGGCCTGCCCCAATGAGCTACCCTCCCTCTGGGAAATCACAAGTTTGATTGATTCATTAAATGATTAATTACGGGAGTGGCAACCACCACCGGCCAGGGCAGAGTGGGATCAGGCCAGGGCAGTGGTAATATCAAGGCTACGTGGAGCCATCCCGTCTGTTGCTAACCACATTGCCTCCTTGATTAATTTAATAAATTAAAATGCCTACACTGAATTAAAAACATTTCTTTAATTGGCTGATTCTGTCATGCTCAGAACACAAGTCCAAAATACCAGCAGCCTGTCATGACTGCTAAATGAAACTTCCCCACTAAATGTGGACACCCTGTTCAAGGCAAGTCCCTCCAGACGCACTTCAGGTGTGTAGAGTGGTGTAAATTTGGAGGTGGTGGCACAGGGGTGGTTGCCCCAGGGCAAAATTGTTAGGTATGCAAAATTTCAACATCCTGTGCTGCCTCAGTACAGTTGTGTGTGTCTATTACTGGGCTCTGTCGAAAACGGCTTCTCCATGCAAACCAGGAAGTGACCTCTCCAGACAACAAAACAACTCTTCTTTTTGTATCTCTGTGGCTGCGATCTCCTAGGTGACGAGGATGCCATTAGGCAGCTGAATGCGCATGCATACTCTGTCCATTTCCCTCCATCCCACCTACCCCCTCTGCGTGGCCCCGGGTGCTGGCAACCCACGCTACACCATTGGGTGTGTAGGTCACATGTACAGTGCGTCCATAGGTGCAATGGAATGCACACATTATCTACGAGCATCTCATTAGTTTTAAGGAGGCCCAAATCTGGTCTGGATGGGTGACCCCCTGGGAACCACATGTCCACTTCCTTGAATTCCATGACAGCAGAACAATGGGACTGAAATGTAAAATGAATAAATAAATCCAGGTCCAATTCAAACTCCTGTTTTAAAGTCTTATGAGGCTCAGGACCCCGATAACTCCAGAACCACCTCTCTCCATATAAACCAGCGATCGTCATCTGAGGCCCCCTCCATGGGAAGTCTGGTGGGTGGCAACACAAGAACAGGTCTTTTCAGTGGTGGCTCCCTGCTTGTGGAATGCTCACCCCAGGGAGGCTCGCCTGGTACCTTCATTACATATCTTTAGGCACCTGGCAAAAACATTCCTTCTTCAAGAAAAGGGTGGGATGTTTTAATATACCGTATTTTTCGCTCTATAACACGCACCCGACCGTAACACGCACATAGTTTTTAGAGAAGGAAAATCCGTAGGCATGCCACCCGTAGGCATTCCCTCCATAACACGCACAGACATTTCCCCTTACTTTTTAGGAGGAAAAAAGGGAGTGTTATGGTGCAAAAAATATGGTAGATTTGTGGGGGGTTTTGCTGCTTTCTGTAACTATATGTCTTTGTTTGTTGCTTAAAGTATTGTATACTTTGCGTTTCAGTGGTAAAGAAAAGACTAATAAATTTAAATATTAACTAATTAATTAATTCAGCCACATCTCCATCCAAATGCTGATAGGAATGTGCATTAAGATACCTACCTGAATGTGCATCCATCTGATGTTGATGACTTACAGGTGCACATCAGATTTACTGCTGCCACTCCTATGACATATGCATCTTCTTTGTACTGGGACCAGTGCACTTATCCAAGCTTTTTCTTAATCTACAAAAATGTAACACTCTGAACAAAAGCTAGCTGAGCATCAGAACTTCTTGTTCTCGAATATCTCTGACAGCTGGATCAGAGTGCAGGAATTCGGCAGAGGACGTCTTGGGAAGAAAATGACTCTGGGTTATCTTTGCGCATGAGCCCTTGGGAACCTGTTGATCACATTTATCTGCTCCTTGCACCTGTCTGGGCTTAGAGGGGAAATTATTTCTAGCATTTGGTCATATCAAGTCCTTTATGGGGGGAGGAGTGAGTTGCCATTGGGCATTGCTGTCATCTAGCACCAAACCTCTTTTCCTCATTTAGCAGATGTTCCATCAGCTGACCAGATTGATTCCATCTGCCATAAGATTGATCTAAACGTTCCTCCACACAAAAGTCACTCACAGTCTCGGCAAAGCGAAGTTATAAAGGCCGGTCTCTTTGAGAGAAGACTTTCAGTGCAGAAACCCGGATTCATTGCTAGACCAGTCGATGGAAGGACGGGGAAGGAATGTGCGTAGATTTAAATCACTATTCTCTTCCTTTGCGATGTGGAATCTTCCTGTCATTTCCTGGTCACCAGATGATGACTTCAGACATCATGCGTGGTGAGGGTTGATAAGAAAATGCTTTAGGATTACATAAGCTGTGGTCAGTTTTGGCAATGCAGGAAATAACAGTGCATTTGTGGCAAATATTTATTTTAAAGGAAAACGCGTACACGTGCGCAGACACACACAAAGGTTTCCATGTAGATTACTACTTAATGTCCAGTTAACATAACCACCCCATTTTAATACTTAAGTCTTACATATTTCTGTGAGCTTTTATTCTTTTTATATATATAAAATAGATTTTATTCATATTTTACACACAACAACAACAACACAAAAGATATCGAAAAATAACAATACACAACACACAAAATTCAACATTCGAAAACTAAAGAAAGCAACAAAAAAACAAAAAAACCCACAAATCCATATATTTCAAGTTAATATTATAAACACTAAAACAACAACAAGAAGACATTGCTGTGAGCTTTTATTCATTGCATTACTACATTTATACAGGGCCGGCCTGTGCATGAGGCAGGCTGAGGCAATTGCCTTAGGCAGCAGAACTGCAAGAGGCAGCACCTGCAAGCAGCCTGCCCCACCACCTCTGCTGGTGGTGGTGGAGAAGTGGGGCAGCAGTGGCAGCGGCTTCCAGTGAGAACTCATAATATCTTGCAGAAATCTCACGAGATCTTGCATACTCCACAAGATTTTGTGAGATCTCGTTGGAACCCATCAACGTTGCTGCTTTGTGGGTGCCACCACACAACCCACACAAGGAAGTCTTTGATCGCGTGTGTGGACCAATACCTTCCTGTTACACCTCAGGCAGCAAAACGGGATGCACCTTGCATTCAAGAAGCTCTAAGTTCTTTCCCCTTCATATTATCCTCACAACAACCCTTTGAGGTAGCTCCAGCTGAGTCTGTGACCGACTCGAGGTCACCCAAGTGAGCTTCATGGCCTGGTGGGGATTGGAACTCAAGTCCTAATCTGATACACTCTAACTAAACACTTTAAAACTAAAAGCAACTGACAGGAGGGAAGAATGAAATCAGGAACAGATATAGGGTAGTAAGAAGACAAAAACCCAGTAAGTTGCTCAACTCTTTCCCTCCCTGCTATCTGCTCAAAAATCCTTCAACCCAACCAATTTATCTACCCACAGAGGGGGGAAATTGGGGAAACAGCTAATCATCTTTTTAATATTTGCATACTTTTAATATACTGTATAATACTGGAGTCAGGCAAAGCTCCCTTGTGATCGATTTCTCCATTTCAGAACCACTGCTTTAATCACAGGGTTTATTAACCTAAGATATATCTCCCTCAAAGTGTGTTGACTCTTGCCAGTAATTTTAGAGGAAGCTGGCATCAGGCAATCCTCTCTCCTGGTGCTAAGGAGAGGAGGAACAGCTGAGGATTCGTAGGCCAATCATAACATCCGTAACTCTTCCAAGGAAGGATGACTGGATTCCCAAGATCAGCTGACAGGAACAATGTAGAGAGGAAATTCCTCTGGCAGACAGTAAGCCTTTGTTTCTGTAAGGGCTGCACAACCTTGTTTCATGTCCCAAGATTGCTGGGAGGTGTTCAGGGTGGGCAGATGTCCTACTTTGCAGAGGACAGCCCTCTGTCTGCTCTAAGCCCAGTTTAGGGATAAAGAACCCCAAGAAGGGAGAGAAGGAAGGGCTTTGAAGTTGTGCATCCAGTTAGTGGACAGCAGACAGAGCATGCACCCTAATCACCCATAAGTCACAGACCTCTTCCATCAGCTGTCTGGCTGGTGCTGACCCATGACAGGGCCTTTTCAGTGGTAGTTCCCCAGTTGTGGAATGCCCTCCCTAGTACCTGTCTCCATCATTATTAACTTTCAGGATAAATTTGAAAACATTCTTGTTTATGCAGACATTTGACACCAGAACAATACTTTTCCGGCCCAGAGATCACTGTTTGCAAATGTTTTAATAGAAAAAGTTCACATGGAAATTCGTCAGCATTTTAGTGCAAATTTCTTCTAATATAAACACTCTTGCAAATGTTCCCTAAAACAATGCAATTTTGTTTCACTAAGATATGTAATTTTATGCACACTTTATGCCAGTATATAGGGACTCGGGTGGTGCTGTGAGTTAAACCACAGAGCCTAGGACTTGCCGATCAGAAGGTCAGCGGTTCGAATCCCCACAACGAGGTGAGCTCCCGTTGCTCAGTCCCTGCTCCTGCCAACCTAGCAGTTTGAAAGCACGTTAAAGTGCAAGTAGATACATAGGTACTGCTCCAGCGGGAAGGTAAACGGCGTTTCCGTGCGCTGCTCTGGTTCGCCAGAAGCGGCTTAGTCATGCTGGCCACATGTACGCGGCTCCCTCGGCCAATAAAGCGAGATGAGCGCCGCAACCCCAGAGTCGGTCACGACTGGACCTAATGGTCAGGGGTCCCTTTACCTTTACCTTATGCCAGTATATATACATATTTGCACACATAGGAGGACCCTATTGCTAAATTCGGAGAAGTGCTCACTAAAATCATCATCTTCTAGCCCCTGATAGTGAAGATGCATCCTTTAGCTACTGAGAAATCAAAAGGCATGAAGGTGTTGTCAGTGGTGAAAAATCGTCCTGTCACTTTGCCTGACCTGTAACACTGTTATGGGTTAATGGCTCTCAGCATCTTGTCATTTCCCCTAAAATGTACATGCCTGCCCTCCGGCACACTACATAGGTAACACAAACTTAACCTGCTCCACAACCTTTACCATCACTTGTGATCACACATCATTACACAGTTCTGCAACACACCTACAACATCTCCTGATCGCTGGCAGATTGCACAAAGCCACCCAGGTCTGCCTCACCCAACAAACTTCAGGGCCAGCATGAAGCAGTGTGAAACAACCAGTACTTGGGATGGCAAACTCCATGTGTGTGGTGTGATCTGTCTCCATCCAATCTCCATTTTTGGTGCCCTTCTCTTAAAAGTCTAGAATAAAGTAGAGATGGCACTGGAATGAGTGGACTGCCTTGCCCAGCTCTTGATGAGGATGCAATTCTCCCCCTCTCTCCCTGCTTTTCAGACTGATCATCTCATGGATTACCTATTGGGGGGGGGCTGTGTATTTATGTGCATGAGAAAGAAAGGTTAATGACCACACCCACTTCTGGCATGTGGCCCCTGGAAGGTTCAGTGGTGAATGTGGCCCTTGGACCCAAGCAGGTAAACTACCCCTGGTGTACACAATCACATAATAATCTCATTCGCAGTAATCAGATGTCCAAACACACAATGCAATTATCTCAGGTTAGGCTTGCTCCTGTTCATAATCTCTGTGGGATTCTTATATACTTAACAGCCTCACTCACAGTAATCAGATGTCCAAACTCACTATGCAATTATCTCGAATTAGGGTTGCTCCCGTTCATAAACTCTGTGGGTTGTTTGTAATTGGGGAGCTCTCTCTATAAGAAGTAGAAAACTGTTTTATTGGGTCTGAGGCTACCTAGTAAGTTATAATAATAATAATAATAATAATAATAATAATAATAATAATAATATAATAATAATAATAATTTATTATTTATACCCCGCCCATCTGGCTGAGTTTCCCCAGCCACTCTGGGCGGCTCCCAATCAGTGTTAAAAACAGTACAGCGTTACATATTAAAAACTTCCCTGAACAGGGCTGCCTTAAGATGTCTTCTGAATGTCAAGTAATTATTTATCTCTTTGACATCTGATGGGAGGGCATTCCACAGGGCGGGCGCCACTACTGAGAAGGCCCTCTCTCTGGTTCCCTGTAGCCTCACTTCTCGCAATGAGGGAACCGCAAGAAGGCCCTCGGCGCTGGATCTCAGTGTCCGGGCTGAACGATGGGGGTGGAGACGCTCCTTCAGGTATACAGGACCGAGGCCGTTTAGGGCTTTAAAGGTCAGCACCAACACTTTGAATCGTGCTCGGAAACGTACTGGGAGCCAATGCAGATCTCTCAGAACCGGTGTTATGTGGTCCCGGCGGCCACTCCCAGTCACCAGTCTAGCTGCCGCATTCTGGATTAATTGCAGTTTCCGGGTCACCTTCAAAGGTAGCCCCACGTAGAGCGCATTGCAGTAGTCCAAGCGTGAGATAACTAGAGCATGCACCACTCTAGCGAGACAGTTCGCGGGCAGGTGGGTCTTAGCCTGCGTACCAGGTGGAGCTGGTAGACAGCTGCCCTGGACACAGAGTTAACCTGCGCCTCCATGGACAGCTGTGAGTCCAAAATGACTCCCAGGCTGCGCACCTGGTCCTTCAGGGGCACAGTTACCCCATTCAAGACCAGGGAATCCCCCACACCAACCCGCTGCCTGTCCCCCAAAAACAGTACTTCTGTCTTGTCAGGATTCAACCTCAATCTGTTAGCCGCCATCCATCCTCCAACCGCCTCCAGGCACTCACACAGGACCTTCACCACCTTCACTGGTTCTGATTTAAAGGAGAGGTAGAGCTGGGTGTCATCTGCATACTGATGAACACCCAGTCCAAACCCCCTGATGATCTCTCCCAGCGGCTTCATATAGATATTAAAAAGCATGGGGGAGAGGACAGAACCCTGAGGCACCCCACAAGTGAGAGCCCAGGGGTCTGAACACTCATCCCCCCACCACCACTTTCTGGACACGGCCCAGGAGGAAGGAGCGGAACCACTGTATGACAGTGCTCCCAGCTCCCAGCCCCTCTAGATGGTCCAGAAGGATGTTATGGTCGATGGTGTCAAAGGCCGCTGAGAGATCCAGCAGAACTAGGAAACAGCTCTCACCTTTGTCCCTAGCCCGCCGGAGATCATCAACCAGCGCGACCAAGGCAGTTTCAGTCCCATGGTGAGGCCTGAATCCCGATTGGAAGGGATCCAAATGGTCCGTTTCCTCCAGGCGTGCTTAGTTAAAGACTAAGGCCAAATTTGGTGACTTCTCAGCTCACACAGAGCCTGCTCTGCCATTAGGCAGGATGAGGCAGGTGTTTTGGGCGGCAGATTGCTTGTGATGGTGGTGTCAGGCAACGGCAGTGAAGTGCTGGAGCAGAGTTGTGTGTGTCACGCTGCCTAGACTGCTGTCCTCAGCCTGGGAGGGCTGTGGGCAGGTGAGAGGAGGTGGCCTAGGGACAGCCCCAAGGACCAGACAGGCTGCCCTGGGGGGCTGAATTTGGCCCGGAGACCCAATGCTCCCCACCCTCAGATTAGGTTACCAGATCTTGACCCCATAGACCCAGGTTCAAATTGTTAAGTTGTGGGTGAACATATCAGACGACACAGCGATTCTTCAAACAGCTCTTGTTTATTCAGAGGCCAGAACAGAACTGGGCTCAGTCAGCCTGCTTATATAGAGCTCCAGTACAACGTTACTGTAGCAACTTTCTAAAACTATCCAATCACTGAACGTCACTTTTGATCCTTCATTTGCATAACTATCTACAGTATCCCCCTGCTGGCCCAGGGTGAGAACTTCAGTACATAACACAAATGATGCTAACTGGGTAACCCAGAAACAGACACCTCCCTTCCTCATCTACCACGCAGGCTTATAGTGAGGATAAAGCAAGAGGCCCTAACAGTAACTGTGATAAGTATTTGCACCTCCAGGTGGACATTGTTTGGAGAACCAAGGGTGATGTAGTGCATAGTTTGATGCCCAGCAAAGGGGCAATCAGTCCCGTCTCTTATCCTGTCTGTCTTTTCTGTCATCAAAACAGTTGTCTGCCCTTTGTCCTAATGCTTGTTAAAGGTGAAGATGTGTACAAGTGAGTGGTCCGGTTTTTATCTTAGGAAATACTGGACTAGGGCTCGTTTGCTAGAAGCACCTGAGATCAAAGACCTGTGTGTGTTTTTATCAGAGAGCACTGCTGTGTCTTTCCTTTTGCAGGAAGGGGAAACGTTAATAGCCACGACGATGCAACCTCTGCTCTGCTCAGACCACCTGCAGAAGGTCCAAAGGTTCTGGCACGTGAAGCTTCTGGGCAGAGGTGGAAACCAAACACCCAGCGTGGCTGTCCATCATAAAGCATTGAGAAAGATTGCAGCAGCATTTGAAAATAGTAAATATGATTAGTAGGACTCAGGTATCAAACGGCACCAGTGCTGGGTCTATAAATTTTGCTGTAGGAGACCAAAGTCTGCACTGCCGCTCTCCCCATCCCCCTCACTCCCAATTGTGATCTCCAAGTAATGTTTTCTTTTTTAAAAGTGCTGCCCAGTGCCTTTGAGAGCTCCTCCAAATGCTTCCTGCCACTCCACAAGTGCCAACAAAAGGGCCACCTTGGGGGACCCTGGGAGAAGCGCCCAAGCTCAGCTTGGCCCCTGCATCATGATGACAGCGCCCTTCTCCACCAACAGCCCTGTCATAGCTCCAGTGAAAGCAGCCAATGTACCGCCAAGTAAGAAAGAAAAGGAACATACCAGTGACCTCTCCCAATAGTGGAGCAATTGCATCCCCTATTCATTAGGGATGGTCCCTATCTCCTGCTCTTTGTCAAATTGCTATCTCTGTTTTTGCCTTTCGTGGATGTCAGTTAGGAGAATTCATGTTCCTTGGGGGGCACTGAGGTGTGCTCTATGGTCAGTCTACTCTAGCTCATGTTGGTTGGCCCTTGACACCTTGCAGCTTCAAAGGTAAAGGGGACCCCTGACCATTAGGTCCAGTCGTGACCGACTCTGGGGTTGCAGCGCTCATCTCGCTTTATTGGCCTAGGGAGCCGGCACACAGCTTCCGGGTCATGTGGCCAGCAGGACTAAGCCGCTTCTAGCGAACCAGAGCAGCGCACGGAAACGCCGTTTACCTTCCCACCGGAGCGGTACCTATTTATCTACTTGCACTTTGACGTGCTTTCGAACTGCTAGGTTGGCAGGAGCAGGGACCGAGCAACGGGAGCTCACCTCGTTGTGGGGATTCGAACCGCTGACCTTCTGATCGGCAAGTCCTAGGCTCTGTGGTTTAACCCACAGTGCCACCTGGGCATCAATGGAAATGTCAGAAAGGTAGCTGCCAGGTGACAGCTTAGCTCAGCCATGTCTGGGAGAATTATCCAATACATCCAACGAATGGAAATATATTAGGAGCAATTTTAACAGCGTACGGATCAAATGGAAATCAGTTGTGTTAACTTGGAGGAAACTGCATAGTATTTGGACGTAATAATTCTTCTGAGCTAAAGGGGGGGAAACTATGACTCAATACACCCTATAGATGAATCATATATCCACATTCAAGTAAGTAGATTTGTGACGAAATCATGGTGAACGGCACATTTGGGGACTCCGAAACCTGTTGCAATCACAACCCACCATTTCCTGTCTCAACTGAAGTTTTCCCCCTGGGGTGATGGTTCAGGTTTGCAAAAAACAAACAAACTGAGGAGGATCAAAAGAATCTGAAAATGTGAATGACAGTTTTGGGACCTTGGGAGAGTCTCAAGGGCTAGACAAAAGGGCTTGGAGGGCTGTGTTTATCCCATTGTTTGAGGGTTCCTCCAGTGGCGTAGCATGGGGGTGCCAGAGGGGCCTTGGACCCGGGTGTGGGTTTTCGAGGTGGCACAAAATAGGTGCCCCCACACTGGTGCCCCCAGCACAGCACGACGCTCCTCTCCTGGTGTCGGAGGAACCTCCTCCGGGGAATGATGGAGGCCAAAGTGAAGACAGCTCTGCATTCAAAATCCGGATGTAAACCAGTGGAACAAGATCGGCTGCCTCTTGCTCCATTTGAAAGCTTTGAATTGCCCCATTTGTTACTGTCAGCAGCACTCACGAAACCTCACACACCCTCCACCATTGTGTGCCTAAAAATAACTGCCTCAACTCTGCAGCACAGTACTCACTGAGGTGGGAAAACTTGTGTTTGGGCTTTACCACGTCATATCATGGACACAGCTGGAAGCTCACACGTGAGAAAACTTCTCCATATGAAGGGGAGGGGAATCCCTGCACATAGAAAATATAGTGTACAGTACAGGAAAGCAGGGCCTTTCTCCTGACATGCTAGTTTTCTGGGTGCAGGGATGCCCCCCCCTTTTAATGTGGGAAAACATTCTATTGTGTGAACCCAGACACAGGTTTACTGCACAATGGTTAAGGAAAGATAGAAGAAGGCAGATGTCACTCATAACAGAGCAAAGCGGAAGAATATCAACACAGCCACACTATGTGCACACCATACATTTAAAGCACATCCCTACTGTCACTGACAACAATTCCCAGCACATTTAATGAATTACAGTTCTCATGATTCTCTGGCGATTGGGGAAATATGGTGTGAGTGTAGGAGGCACACATTCAGGTCATGAGCACATACCCTCCAACATTCCTCAGAGGAAAATAGGGACATTTTCACCTGAGGAATGTTGAAGGGTATGCGAAGGCCGTGATTCAGTGGGTGCTTTACATGTTAGTAAAAAGGCACCAGAAAGGGCTACAGTCCCACCCCACCCCACTACGTACCCCTCCAGAGCAGGCTGCAGGTCTTCCTCACCCTCCTCACTTCCTTGTCACATCTTTTGTTCCCTATTCACGATGCTACCCACTGACACACACACACACACCGCCCCTCCATCTCTCTGGCCAGCACTCTTGAGGTACTTCCCTCACCACAACAACTTTCATGAAACTTTTGTGTTTTCGGGTAATTTCCACTTTTTTTGCATTTCACGTGTATATATGCTTTTCATTTGAGGATTGCACTTCGCACATCTAACGGGCTGTGTTCTATGAAAGTCTGTGCCATAATGAATTTGTCAGTCTTTATGATGTCACAAAACTCTTTCCTGATTTTCCTTCAACAGAGCAATACAGTGACCCTTTGGCAAATTGTCACACTAGAGGTATCTTTCTACCATATACGCCAACTGTCCTTATTTACCCTATTTTCTGCTAAGTAGCTGGTAAAATCGATGTCTGTTTTTGCCTGACGAGGATGCCTTGTTAAATATTTTTAGGGAGAACACCTAGAGTTTTTCAGGGTTCTGCCCCCTCCGCAGGGTCTAGGAGCAGATGACAGCTGCAACATCTCCCGTGAATGATCCTAAAATGTGCTGTCTGATACACAAACATTCACATTTCACACACTACAGCTGCTGAAGTAAATTTCTGAACTTTTCCTTAACACTTGTAGGACGACCATGTTTTACAGTTATGTATTTAACCAAAAGTGGGAGCAGGCACCCTTGTGGCATATAAAACAATGGGAGGCAGAGCAAGCAATGCAACATTACATAACAGTAGACAAAGTAGACAAGGGCTGCATGCACAACATACATTTGCAACACACAGCTTACCCCAATAAGGCTGGGAACTCTAGTTTACCCCTCACAGAGCTACAACTCCCAGCACCCTTACAAACTACATGTGTATGTGTGAGTGTGGGAGAGAGGGAGGGAGAGAAAGCAGGAGAGCGTTTGCGCAATAACCCTCGGTGTGGAAATTAAGATGTTACAATCATGTCCCTGTTTTTGCTTCTGAAATGTTGGCAAGTTCCTCAGCGTGCAGTATCCTCCTGCTGGAGAGAGAAAAACGCGTCTCTCTTTAACTGAAATATTCGTGGGAGGAAAGGATCTCTCTGTGTGTGTCAGATACTTCCTGCCTGTGCCACACACCAATGTCTGAATGTCTGAACATGAACATTATCAACCACATAACATTCTGTCTGTCATTGGTCCCTTCCAACTCTACAATTCTATGATTTTGCATGCTCCACTGGTGAGGTTCACTAATTTTACACACACACAACACACACTTCTGGATCTTATCAAGCTCTTGTGGTTTGCTTTTACTTTACTGATATTTCTTAAGCAGCATTAATGACACTCAAGATAAGACCTGTTTGAAAGAGCTTTTCTCTCCTGCAATTCAGTTAATGAGTCAAAGTGCGTTATATTAAGGCCAAACGAAGTGTTGCAAATACAGCGCAGCAGAAGAAAACAAAGACAATGGGGGACCTTCAGTTTATGCTTAAGCCTTCAAAGATAGCATCCACAGGGACCAAGTTACACAATCAGTAGTCTCCCCGCCCCTGCCCCCCACAAACACACACACACACACACACTGACAGGCTGCTCCAAACTACACATGGGTAAATAGCAGGTCTGAATTCTCCCACGTGGAAAAAAGATCCCTGCATAGAGAAGACTTGCTTGGTGTGGTAAGATCTAGCTTGATCTTTCCCAGCATGTTACTCTACTTTGTGCAGTGGGGTTTTCAGTTGATGAAAATCTGAATAGAAGTTAGGAGAGAGAAATTTTATAAATGGAATGCACATTCTAGCCAGAACTGATGTTGCATTCTTGTTAGAGAAGCATGAATAAAGAAAGACAAAGTTCCAACCCTAAAACAAACTCCACAAATGCTAAATGACAAGTGCCTAGCATTTTCACAGTTAGGCAAGGTTTTCCTTGAAGTGTGAACCATCCATTTTTTTAGAATAACAACTGTATAGTTGCAGAAATAGTTTTATTGCCTTTAGTTTGTGGTGTGTGTAACCTTTAGTATTTTAAATTTTATCTTGCGTTATTTTATTGTATACCACTTTGGTAATGTTTTGATATGAGATGGTCTATAAATCTGCAAACAAACAAACAACTGATAGAGATCGGCAACTTTTAGCCTCTGAGACTATTTTTGCCCAGTGAGAAAAGCTGCCTGGCCCTACCAGGTAGCAAGCCGGACTTAAAGCAGAGTGCTGGACGAAGGAAATGGGATTAGCCAGTGAACTGCATTGGGAGGAAACTGTGGTTTCAGTTTGGGTTTATCACTACAGGGCTATTACAGTGATACCTCGGGTTAAGTACTTAATTCGTTCCGGAGGTCCGTTCTTAACCTGAAACCGTTCTTAATCTGAAGCATCACTTTAGCTAATGGGGCCTCCTGCCGCTGCCGCACCACTGGAGCACGATTTCTGTTCTCATCCTGAAGCAAAGTTATTAACCCGAGGTAATATTTCTGGGTTAGCGGAGTCTGTAACCTGAAGCGTATGTAACCTGAAGCGTATGTAACCCGAGGTACCACTGTATTATGCACAGTGTAGCAAAGTGGCCAGACTAGTTCCTGACCAGAATCATAGTGAAAACGCCTCAATCTGTCTGTTCTGGATTTTCAGGGAACGGCAGCTATCTTCAGATGTTGGGATTGTTCATGCATGCTTATTATTATAATTATTATAATTATTATTATTTGATGACTATAGCATCAAGCGGCAATTTGCAAATGTGAATCAGTCTTCACAGACTAGACAGATACTTTGTGCAGAAATTTTGCAACACCTTCAGGGCAGCCAGGATACATTTCAATCATGTTTCTTTTCATTCAGGTACAAATCATCAAGAGTGCTGTAATCATCGTTTGTGAAATCAAGTGTGTGCTCCTGGGAACCCTCACATAACTTATGATGTATGTGTGCTTGTGAACCAGCCCTACCTTATACCCCCTCACCCTGTATGCCAAATTTGGTGTGGTGGGTAGGACCGCACACCTGTCCATCAGCTGACATCACAGTGATGTCAGGGTACGTGAAGCCCCTGTGAAGAAAGGCCCTGATCTGCCTTACCTCTAAGCCAGTTTGTCATGTACCTCCTGCAACTCCCTTTCAATGCAAAAAGGGTAATTAAGAGGCCATGAAGGACCTGAGCAATTAACTCTGACTGCTTATTGGTCAGGAAGAACCAGGGGTCACTCCTCCCATGAGTGGGGAAAAAAATAAATTGAGCTGCCCTTGCATCTGTTTCCCCCTGGGATCTAGGGTTCCCTTTTCTACCACCAGGGATCCAGGTTCCCTTTCCTGCAAAAGGGATCCAGGTTCTTCCTCAACATCAAACTTTCAGTAAAGAACAACTACTCTAGAGAGTAGGCTAGGATTAGCCCAGTTTTAGAGTGACCATACGGTAGTTTATTTTGTATTCTGTTTCAACCTTCCTCCTGCTTTTTATTCCCAATAAAGTTTCTTAATTTGTGCCAGCCTCAGGGTTTTTGAAATCCACATGTGCCTAGATGCTTGAAATGTCTGCTACTGGAGATTTAGGACTGGAATTGTAAATGACCAGCACGCTCTTCTGAAGTCTGGGAGAGACCCAGAAAGTGGTTGGGCTGCCTTTACACTCTGTGTAACGCATAATGGAAGCTTGAATAATAATTTATTTAGTGCATCCCAGGTCCCCTGCCACCTGGGCTTCAGGAGTGTGAGGGTGGGGGCAACAAATACCGGAGAGTAAGACCCACTAGCAACACTGCAGGGCTGTTGTGTTGCAGTTGGGCAATGAAGAGGGTGCGAGAGGCTTATTTTGGGTGTCCCTCCTTCATCACAGCCCCGACAATCAGCCGATTGTTGGTGCTGCAGAAGCCCAGCATGCAGTACTTCTGAAGTGCTGCCGATCAGCTGATTGGCAGCACTTCAGAAGCCCTTTTAGCCAAGCCTAGCTGCCTTTAACCTGCCCACACCTGATGCCATATATGATGTCAGGTGATTGACAGGTGGGCATGGTTTGGCCAAATGAGGAGACCTGAGAGGCCTAATGAGGCTTCTGGCCTGCAGGATCCCCACCCCTGACATAAACACTCTGCTGGACAACCAGTTTATTTATTTCTAAATAAATAAATAGACGACATTTCTGTTATGCACTTGAATCCCTCCTGCCACAATGGTGACAGACAGGGGGCATGCAAAACCCAGAAGTGTGGGGCAACAGCCTTGACTCTCCAGCTCCATAGAACTCCTGTCTTGCAGCTCAAGGAGACCTCTTGAGCCTTTGGAGTTTCAATCTGGCAAACTTGGTCTTTCCTTGGCCTCCTCATGAAAGCTGAGGGCGCTGGCCTAGCCTGAAAGCAGAAAAAATACAGCTGTGTGGGAGAGACTGTGAGTGAAAGCAGGCAGATCTATAGCCACAGCCCTTCAGGGAAGACTGTGTGTGAATGGGGGCAGGCAGAAGGATTTTAGAAACAGTGAAAAGAAGGCCTGGGGGTGGGGAAAACAACAGGATATGTGGAGTGTGCTGGCCTGGGAGGATTCCCAGTGGCCTGTTTAAAGTATTGGTTGCAGAGCATTTTCCTGATGATGAGGCAAGAAGCCTCTTGGGATCTTGCTTGGTGGAAATTGTTGATATTCTTAGCATTCCTGTGTTGTGCAGCCTGAAAAACCCGGGGAAAAGGTGAGCGGCTGCCTCATGTCTCCCAGGCAAAACCAGATGTGAAATGAACAATATCTGGAATAGGGAGGATTTGTTGCTTTCTTATCTGGAGTCATTTCCAATTTATTCACTGGCTCTAGATGAAGTTATTATTCAATGCAGCTAGGGATGGAGGAGGAATTCTCCTTACTCAGATTCCAAACCAGGCACAACTGATCTAATCCATCATGACCCAGATTGGCTCAATGGTCCATTTCAAAATCTGCAGTCCAATGGATTCACTTCCAGGGCACACTGAGTGACTGATGGCCATTGGGACTGGTAGGGAGAAGGCAGGGTGACCAAGAGCTGACGGAGGCAGAGCCAAGGACAGGGGCAGCCAACTATTTCCAGTTTTGCCCCCATCTTTCTCAGAGTTCAACCGAGGCAATACTGAGACACTACAGAGGAAGAAATTAATAGCCAGTGCCCCAGAATGGTTATTTATTTATCTAGTTCTATTTATTGCATTTCTATCCCACCTCTTCTCCAGGGAGCTTGAGGTGGCTTACATGGTTTCCCTCCTCCCCATTTAATCCCCACAACAACCCTGTGAGGCAGGTTAGGCTGTCAGGCAGTGACTGAAGCCCAAGGTGAGCTTCATGACTGAATGAAGATTTGAGCACCGGCCTCCCAGGTCCTAGTCCAGGGGTCGGCAAAGTTTTTGTGGCTTGAGCTGGTTCACGGTCCCGCAGATGGGGTGGGCCGGAGTGTGCGCATGCATACATGTGCAAATGCTATTTTCGGCGCTCCTTCCAGCGCGGAGGTGTGCGCAGGAGCTTCCTGCAGCCAATGGGAAGCCGGCCAGCATTGCAGAAGGCGGTCCCCACTTTGCTCTGCACCGGTTTAGCGCAGTGCACAGGAGCCAACTGAGCGGGCAGTGGGGGTCCATGGGCCAGTTTAATGACCCCTATGGGCCGCCCCCTGTCCTAGTCCAATGTACTAACCATCTACACCACACAGGTTGCAAGTAAGAAGACAGGCAGGTGGGGACTGGCTGCGGGCAGACTGGTTATCCACAGTTCCCTTGGAAGAAGGATTGACTGTTAAACCACTCTTGTGAATTACAGTAGTACCTCGGGTTACATACGCTTCAGGTTACATACGCTTCAGGTTACATACGCTTCAGGTTACAGACTCCACTAACCCAGAAATATTACCTCGGGTTAAGAACTTTGCTTCAGGATGAGAGCAGAAATCGTGCTCCGGCGGCGGAGCAGCAGCAGGAGGCCCGATTAGCTAAAGTGGTGCTTCAGGTTAAGAACAGTTTCAGGTTAAGAACAGACCTCTGGAACGAATTAAGTACTTAACCCGAGGTACCACTGTATAAGGACAGAACTACCCAAACTGTACAGAAACTTATTCCTGTATGCTACTACTGCAGCAAGAATGTTACTTGCCCCAAAATGGAAAGAAGTAGAAGTCCCAGCAAAGGAAGAATGGGTACAAAAACTTACGGAATATGCAGAAATGCTGAAACTTACCGGAAAAATAAGAAATCAAGATAACAAACTTTTAATATAAAAATGGAAATGGTTTATTAAATATTTACAAATAAATTGTAAACAGATGAGAACATTGGCAGGATTATAATAATAACCTGCAGTTTCATAAGTGTATATATTTAAAGTACAGTGGTACCTCTACTTATGGACGCGATCCGTTCCATGGTGCTGTTCGCACCTCAAAAAGTCCGTAAGAAGAGCGCCGCTTCTGCACGTGCGTGTGACGTGATGGAGCCCTCCTGCGCACTCGTGAAGCGCACAGATCGCTCATGCACATGTGCGAAGCGGCAAACCCAGAAGTGAACACTTCCGGGGTTGCCACGTTTGTAACCTGAAAAAGTGCAACGTGAAGCAAACGCAACTCGAGGTATGACTGTAGATGAATAAATGAACAAATTAAGTTAATTTGGATATGTAGAAGGTACAGTGGTACCTCAGGTTACATACGCTTCAGGTTACAGACTCTGCTAACCCAGAAATAATGCTTCAGGTTAAGAACTTTGCTTCAGGATGAGAACAGAAATCGTGCTCCGGCGGCGCGGCGGCAGCGAGAGGCCCCATTAGCTAAAGTGGTGCTTCAGGTTAAGAATGGACCTCTGGAACGAATTAAGTACTTAATCCAAGGTACCACTGTATTAAAAATAAATTTAAGGAATCATAGAAAGAGGGGGTAGGAGGTCAAGTTTTGAAATGTTAAAATGACTGTAAAATTATTGAAAAGTATAAACCTGAAAATTATAAATAAAATTGGAGGGAGGGGGAAAGACTGTTAAACCACTCAGAATTGTAGCTCTGTGAGGGGAAACAGAGGCCTCTTAAGTCTTAACAGCACTCAGCGCCCTTAACAAATTACACTTCCCAGGATTCTTTGGGGGAAGCCATACCTGTCTAAAGTAGTATGATACAGTACTGCTTTAAATATATAGTGCAGCTTGGGGCCTTAGTCGTGTCCATTAATTCCAATGGGCCCATTCTGAGTATGACTCACATGGGATATAACCCATTGTCTCTCAATGCAACCTACCTCTCAGGGTTGTTTTGAGGATAAAATGGGGGGGGGCTATGTACATCGCTTTGAGAAAGGTGGAGTGTGTAAACATATTCCCTCAAACTGTGCAGTGAGTTTCTCCAAAAGAGGGAGGGCTCTGAGGCCCTTCCTCTTCCTGTCAGATGTTGGCTTCCAAGGTGTCAGGTAAGAGCCCATTGGGCTTCCTTCTCTTCAGGCTTCCAGGTTCACCTCCTGAATTCCTAGTAATCCTGCCAGGTTGGACATAATTTGTTTGTCTTCTGCGCCAGGTCAGGTCAGAACAGTCAGCTCTGATAAGATTAAATAATCACACACCAGGTTGTGGATTTTGGCTGATGGGATGTGAGGGTGGGGTGTGGGGTTATGCTGTGTTATCTGAGAGACATCTCTCCCTCCCTTCCTCCGCCATCACAATCTCCTCTCAGCAAGCTTATTTATTTATTTGATATATTTCTATCCCAGCTTTCTTCCCAGTCGGGCTTCAGGTTTTAGCGTGGGGAGCTGCAAATAGAAGTATTCCGTGATCCAGGATGTAAATATAACTGGTAGTGATATTGCAGACATCCAAATATTGTGCATAGGATGGCTGATGCCACAAGAAGAATGCATCCTGCAGTGGCAATAAATGTATACATGGACAAGAGTTTATTTCACAATATAATTGTTAGTCTTTAAGATGCCACAGGACTTTTTGACAGTTTCATTGTGGAATCCTTACATTTTCTGAAAGTGTATTAGGGGTGGACGAATCTCCCACTTTAGTTTCTCTGTTTCTTCCCCCCCAAGCTTTAAACACACACCATTGCTGGTGCTTTAAACACACACCATTGCATCAGTTTGTGGTTTTTTTTATTTAAAAAGGTCTGTAATTATAATGTGCATTTTCTTGTTCAGTTTTGCCAAATGTTGTACACACATTTTCTGCAAGCAATTGCAGCAAATAGAATGGATTGTTGTACATTGTTGTCATAAATATATGTGTCCCCCCCATTTCACCCACTATATCCATTTTTGTGTGCATATTCAGGCTGGAGAACTGCATGGCAAAATTTGGAGAAGGTGCAGATTTTGAAGGATGGTTACATGCCAGTTCTCATATTGTTTCAGGAAGTGTGAATTAAGCAAATAAATGCTTTCCCCAACCCTAATTGCATTTCAGATTGCAAATTTCCCCCTTCCTTTGTGTGGGTTGGTGGGTGGAATTTAACATTGTGCTCTATTTGACTGGGATAGGATGCAAAGAACAGGAGTGCAAAACCAAGGGGTGGGATCATGGCTATGAGAAGACATATGTTAAAAAAAAAGTTCAAAGATCTTCTCTGCCTTCCTAAACCTTTAGCAGAAGAATGGCCAACTTTTTTCAGAGCTTTCTCTGAAATCATGAGCGCTGGTTTCATGAAATGTTAGTTTAAAAAGGGGGGAAGAAAACATCTACCAAGGTTTCCTAATGCAGGAAATGAAAAGGGTGCTAAGACCTGGCCTCCCAAGGCTGATTGGAGCACTTCCACCACAGCCAGGTATGTCCGCTCAGAGCCCACTGACTGAGGATGCGGGCCATCAAGGAGCAATTTGACAAAGTCTCCCTCAAACCTGGAGTTGACCTTGCTGGTTGGTGTTCAAAGTAGGTTAGCCTGAAAGGAAGGTGTGGGGAACCTTAGGCCCAGGAGCTTAGGCCTTCTTATCTGGCCCTTGGAACTCTCTTGAGGCCACACACCTCACTGGCACTGCTCTTCACCTTCCTTGAGTGTTTTTGCCTGGTTGGAATGAGTTCTTGAACTCTGACAATGCCACTTGCCTGCCTGGATGGAGGATAGAGGGGTGTGTGAGTGTGTACAGAAACTGTCCTATTGTAGAAAGATAAAATTTACTTTCATTGCTTTGCCCAGGTTTGCCTCTGGCTCCTCCCCCCACTGCAATGTGGCCCTCCGAAGGTTGCATTGAAGGCAATATGGCCATTGAGTTGAAAAAGGTTCCTCACCCCTGCTGAAAGACAGTCACTTTTTCTTAATTAACCTATCTCACAGAAAGTTTAATAGTGGGAGGGCAACAGCCCTTTGTGTGAGCCTAGGTGTGTTACAAGAAGGCAGAAGAATCTGTTTTCATTTGTGAGACATCTGATATGCAGGTTCCCTTGGGGTCTCCGATGGGGAGCCAGGATGTCTCACAAATAAAACCAGATTCCTCAGTTATGCAGGAGAGAGTAAAGAATGGTGGTGGCAGAACAAAGTGTGGTCAGGATGATAGATGAATGGACAGGGGCTGCTGTGTGAGAGAGCTGTATCGAACCAGGACTTCAAAGTCCATCCATGTTGTCAAACTGCATTCCAAAGGCCACAGGGAACTTTTGGCAACCTCTGTGAAAAGTGAGTTATGGCTCTGCAGATATAGCATCCACGTCTTTCTGCAATTTGCGTCCAACAGATCGGCACGGTTGGGTCATAACTAGACCATAGTGCTATGACTCGGAATAGGCAGGCTCCTCAATGCTACTTCAAACCTTGGCCTAAATGTGTAACAAGAGAACGGCTGACATGTGCGCCTCTGCCTAGAAACCTCATGCAAATGTTGACCTGAAGCCTTGCCCCAAAGGCTTGACCTTGGGGGCAAAGGAAAAGCAATCTGCTGCCCCGCAACAGAAGAGGGTGACAAAAGGGAACAGGACCCCTGCACCCTTAATGAAGCTTGTCACGCAAGCCACACTTACTGAAATCCCCTCTTCTACACAACAATTAAAGGTGCCTGGGTCCTGCTGTATTTTCCTACCTGGCTGTCCAGCAATTGCAGAGAAATATCACAGCAGGGGGAAATGCAGCAAAACCGTGCAAATAAGTCCACAAACATTACTTATCTACAAATGACAATGTTAAGCCTGAGGAATGGCCTGGTGGTCAAGCAGTTCACAGAGGTTTCCTGGCCTGGGGAAGAATCCTTTGAAGCCAATTCTAATTCACTACAGATGAGGTGGCAAGGGAATAGCCCTCCAGGAGCCCGTCTTATCGTGCCTTCATAATGATTTGTGCTCATGATAGTATTGAGGCAGATAAATGGGATCCTGCTTTCTATACTGTTTCTGCAGGCAAATGTTTCAGGTTGGACATTCAGCTTTGTTTCCAACCAGCACATGTCCCATTGTTTTCTGCTGAAATCCTGTAACTTTTTATATTACAAATGTTCTGGTTGTTTTTGTGTTGTTGTTTTTTTAAAAAATTGCTTAATTTTTTAAAAATTGGGAAGTATTGCAGAACAGATGTGAGGATGGTCCCTTGCTCCAGTATAAATCCACCACTCATTATTGCATTCAACGACATGTTGCATCAACTCCTCCTCCGTCCGCAAAATATTCTGGTGAAGCCCTTTCTGGTTCCTCACTTCTGATGAAGGATGTCGTCAGAAAAGAGCTCAGAAAATGAGTCTTAGGGCCCATCCACACTTAGGTTTGTCCCATCATTTCAAGTTACAGGTCCAAGAGGTTTCGTGGTGATTTTTTTTTTTTTGTCCTGCCATTTTCCCAGGGAAAGCCTGCTGTTTACTGCTGAATTGGAACAAGAGTTCCTCACATTGCTGGGCCTTGAAAAGTCTTGCGGCACCAGTCTTGCGGCACCTTCGGGATTGCTGTGGTCCAGTGGTATACTATGGGTTGCGCCCCTAAGAATTTTTGCACCTGGGGCAACTGCCCCTGTGGCCTCCCCACAACTACACCACTGTTTATAGCAGGGATCCCCAACCTAAGGTTCGCGGGCCGGATACGGTCCGAGGGACTTGTTTATCCGGCCCACAGTGGCGCCCGCTGCCCGCTCTTACCGGCACTGCGCTGTGCGACTGCCCACTTCTGGGTTGGAGGAGCACCGGAAATAGCTTGTGTGCATGCGCAAGTGTTATTTGCGCATGGGCAAGCGTTATTTCCGCATGCGCAAGCGTTATTTCCACATGCACAAGCGTTATTTCCGGTGCACATCCGGGTCGTAGGAGGCCCATGCACAAGCTATTTCCGGTGCTCCTCTGACCCGGAAGTATGCCGGAAATAGCGTGTGTGCAAGCGTATGGGCATGTGCTCCCCCGCCCTCCGCCCCGCCGCATGATTGGCTCTGGAGACACCGGCCCTAGGCGCGGTAAGTTTGCTGACCCCTGGTTTAAAGGTATAGTATATACCCACCTAAGTATGTGTAGTGGTTTGAGTAGGTCAGACTAGGACTGGTGAGACCCCTGCTTTAATTCCCACTCAACCAGGAGGCTCTTTGAGTGATCCGAGGCCAGTCACTGACCTTCTTCTCATGCAATAATAAGCTTATTGTGGGGGCAGAGAACCTCAAGTCCAGAAGTTAAATGTGACCCCTCTCTGGCAGGTGCCACTCTCTGGTGCTTGTGACTCACTCCAGACCCTTCACTGGCCCTGCTCTAAGTTTTGTGCCATTTTGTAAAACAGCATGTTATTTTGCATTTTAGTATTTCATACCCTCCAACATTTCTCCGTTGAAAATAGAGACGTCCTAAGGAAAAGCGGGACATTCTGGGATTAAATCAGAAACTGGGACTGCTTCTCTAAATCAGGGACATCCCTGGAAAATAGGGACACTTGGAGGGTCTGGTTTGTTTGTTTGTTTGTTTGAATTACACATGAGGGGCACCATAATCTCAGGGCCTCTAAAGGTCTTAATCTGGCGCTGAACCCTGGTCTCCCAGGTCTTCTTTGTCCAACACTTTAACCACTGTTGGCTCGCTAAGGTTACAGATGCACTATTTCAAGTACTCTTGTATCACTTTAACAGCCATAGCTCCCCGCAAAGATTCCTGGCATTCCTGCTGTTTGTTAAGGGTGCTAGGAATTGTAGCTCTTTGCACGGGTCTCCCAGCAATTCTCAGCACCCTTAACAAATGTTTGAAGTTGTACAAGAGTGCTTTAAATGTATGGCATGGGGTGACCGCAATCAGTTCCCCCGACTCTCCACCAGCTTGTCCTGGCTGTCTTGCCACTGAGCATCATAGCAGAGGCTAGTTGAAAGGAACCACGTTGTTCTTCCTTTGTTGCTGCCAACACAGGCCGTGGGTGGCCAAGAGCGTCTGCACGCTTGAGTCAGCCAATCATCTCTCAGGATTGTGTTCTGACTTCCTAGGAGCCAATGAAAGACAGGTGCTCTCAAAAGGCAGGAGAGGGTGGTGAAGAGGACCAGGGCGTGCTGGAACACCTGGCCTCTCTTCTAGGGCACAGCTGGCTTCCATCCTATTGAGAGAGCCAGAGGGAATGAATGTTTACTCAACCTTTTAAACCTGCCAAGCACTATGTTCAAAGGACTTGTGGTCATTATAACTCTGGGTGCTCCCAAGAGAAATGTTTGCAAGGTGTCCCTGAGAGCCTTGATTGAAAACCCTTCAAAAACCAGACCTTGGATAGTCATGTTGTATAGTTAAGTTCCCAGCCAAGAGAGATGGTCTCTCTCTCTCTCTCTCTCTCTCTCTCTCTCTCTCTCTCTCTCTCTCTCTCACACACACACACACACACACACACACACCACTCAAGGGCCAAACTAGTCCCCTGCTTGCATAGGAGATAGCTTTCGAAAGACTAAGGCCCCCATCTGCACTGAATGTAAAGTAGTATAAAACCACTTTACACAGTCATAGCTTTCTCCAAAGAATCCTGGGAATTTTAGTTTGTTAAGGGTGCTGAGAGTTATTAGGAGACCACTGCTTCACTCACAGAGCTACAGTATAGTACAGAGTAGTTTAACAGTTGATCCCTCTTCCCGGGGAACTCTTCGAACCACAGCTCACCCTTAAAAAACTGTAGTTTCCAGGATTCGTTGGAAGAAGCCACAACGGTTTAAAGTGTAATGAAACAGCTTTAAACGTGTCATGCAGATGGGGCTTAATAATAAATGGTGGTGGTCTCAAATGCAAGGTAATGGAACATTGATGCTAAATCTGTAATAGGTACAAAGTACTGATATCAGTTGGTGGGTACAAGGCACCCTGAATTCCAGATCAGTCTAGTGTTAGAATGTAATTAAGGCTTATGTGTTAAAACTGTGTGTCAGACTCTCACGTGTTAGAATCTAATCAAGACCCAAGAGGATAAGGTACTATTCCTATATGCTACTACAGCCGCAAGAATCATGTTAGCGCAAAATTGGAAAACGGAGGTGATACCAAACATAAGCGATTGGCAGGTCAAATTGATAAATTATGCCGAGCTTGCTAGAATAACGGGAAGAATAAGAGATCAAGATGAACAGAAATTTCATGACAACTGGATTAAATATGGGACGTATATTGGAATCAAATTATAAAAGACACTGGCGGGACTGGAATAACTCTAACAGTAATGGGTTATTTTTTAGAAGAGATAAAATACGTGTTTACAGAATTTATTTGATGCTTAACAAAGGAGTGGAGGGGAGTCCAAGGCTCGGTAGAGCCTAAAATTATATTCAGGATTTATGGATTTGTTATATTATGTGCAATCTTTATGTTGGACTTTGTATATGTTTATATGTATATAGGTATAATATCAATAAAAATTTAATGAGCAAAAAAAAAAAAATCTAATCAAGACCCGTGTGTATTAAGCTGTATGTCCAGTGCCTCTTTAATCCTAGGGAATCAACAAGATTTTTTTTAAAAAACTACCGTAATTAAGTCAGGCTAAATTCCTTTCATGTGATAGCCTGGGGATGAGCCAATAAAGCAACACAAAGTATGAAGGGCAGATCTCATCTGGAAATGAGTGGGCTCCCTCACTTAACTGAGAATTAGTTTGGGGTCGGCTTAAGTCCAAGGCTGTCGTGGACTTGAGAAGTCCAGAACCTCTTGGGGTGTTAATGCTGTGAATCCCTCCATTGTAGGTTCAGGTTGTATATATGTGTAAATAAAGCATATACAGTGGTACCTCGGGTTAAGAACTTAATTCGTTCTGGAGGTCCGTTCTTAAACTGAAACTGTTCTTAACCTGAGGTACCACTTTGGCTAATGGAGCCTCCTGCTGCTGCTGTGCTGCCGCCGCACAATTTCTGTTCTCATCCTGAAGTAAAGTTCTTAACCCGAGGTACTATTTCTGGATTAGCGGAGTCTGTAACCTGAAGCGTCTGTAACCCAAGGTACCACTGTATCATAGAGACACCACAGTCTCTGCTGTGCCTCATTTCCAAAAGGAAAAATGGTCCCTGGCTAAGCACACCTGGAACCCCTAGAATCTCTCAATGATGGCAAAATTGGAGGTGGCATGTAACGGTACGTTTCAGGCAACTCAGGTTTTGCCAAGGTTTATTGCAAAGAAGCTGGCAATTTTACAAAGAATTGTAAAAGCTGAGGTTTTGCAAGGCCCTAAGGGAGGGAGAGAATTTTGTATAATTAATAAAATTATATGCCTACATGTTGCACAGAAAGAGCTGGTAAACATCAGAACTGTGATGCTTTAGACTGCAGGCAACAATCAGTTTGTAATTTCCTCAAGTAGAAAAATTATCAGCTTGAAAAAGGCTAGTTCAACAGAAAGAAATATCTAATGTAGCCCTCTCCCTGGTGAGACTGACATGTAGACCAACACAGTAGCATAGCGTGTGTTGCCAGTGCTCCGGGCAAGGTTTCACTCCCTAGCCCCCTTGCATGTGTTGCGCAGGAGGCAACAAGAGGACTTTGTTGTGCCCCTGAAGCATTATTAGGATAATAGAAAACTTCAGCAAGGTGGCAGGTTTTAAATTGAACACGTCAGAGACGAAATTATTGACCAAAAATGTGCCAATCCAAGAAAGGGAAGATTTAGAGGAAACATTTGGGTTGAAAATCTGCAATAAAGCAAAATATCTGGGCACCCCCCTTCATGGATCACTGCCTTGCCGTGGTGAAGGGGCTTGAATAACTTGGAGAAGCTATGAGCAGGGCCACCCAAGATGGACAGGTCATAGAAGGGACAACAGAGTCCTTTCAAACGTTGAAGCACAGAACCTCCCCACCTGAATGATTGCATAATGCAGCACAGCGTCAAAACAGCTCAGCTTCCACATGACTGAAGACAGGGGAGCATGGAACAAAGGTATTATTCCCCCACATTAAAACAACAAGGCAAGTAGAAAGCTAGAACATGAAGGAAGGCAATCTTCTAGCCCAGCCCTCTTCCTCTTGTGCTAGTTTTCTACCTGCAGTGAGGGTTTTTGTTTTTTTTTACTTGGGGTATTCAAACTGAGCTCTGTTTTCAGAAGCAAGGGTTATATCACACCATCTGATTTCACCATCTGCGCTGTCATTTTGCTCCTAGTGGTGTCACTCAGCAGAATGTGCTGTGGAAGGTTTCAGAACTCTCTGTATCCAGAAATAAAGGGAACAAGAATACCATAGTCATATCTGACTTAGCTGGAACTGTGCAGGTCTAAGATACTTTATGGGCAGAGCCTCAAAATAGAATATACTTGAACCTGGGTACAATCTTCTCTCTCTCTTTCTCTCATTTACACACTCTCTCTCATTCTCCTTGTCCTGTCTCTCAATCACTCTCTTGTTCTCTTGTTCCCCCTGTCTTCTTCCCCTTCTCATTTTCTCTCTCTCATTTGCTCATTCTCCCTCTGCTTTTCCCTCTTGTTCCCTTTGCCACACCATGCATTTAAAGCACACTCAGTGTACATTTAAAGCACATAGCCAAAGAATCCAAGAAACTAATTTGTTAAGGGTGCTGGGAATTGTAGCTTGGTAGGGGGAACTACAGTTCCCAGGATTCTTTGGGGGAAGGTATGTGCTTTAAATTCCCTTTAAATGCATGGTGCAGATGTGACACAACCCCTCTTTCTCTCTCTCCAGTCACATGACCTTTTGTTGTGTTGCCATCCCTTATCTCTGAGACGCGTCACAACCTGGCATTCCAAAGGTTATGCTCCGGCTTGTTCAGTTGCTCCTGTCAGTGCTTAACCCTGCTTCCCGTCAGCCAAGGGAACGGGGCTCCTTGGACAACCTGTGAACATTTGTTTGCTCTCTGAACCCTGCTCAGAGCCAGAGGGAGAGAAGCACATGGCACGCAGCCTGACCCAAAAAATACAGCTTCTGGGATTGTGGGGTGGCAATTTTACACATGCACACCCCCTGCGGGGGTGTTTGGGGGTGGTTGCTGTTTAGATAGCAGTACAGGGTGACCCTGTGTTCTGCATTACAGAGGACAGCCCTCAATTTGAAGGAGTACACTACTTGAAAGCCTTCCTGGTCCAAGTTTAGTTCAAAGACAAAGAGTCTAAAAAGCGAGAGCAGGAGGGCCCTTGAAGATGACATCCATAACTTGCTGGCACCTGGGCAGCAGAATGAGAAGATGCATACACAGTTCACCTGTAGGCCACAGTCTTCCCCACTATGGTGTGATGTGCTGCATTTTGATTTAAACAACGTTGATGTTTTCCAGCCTTGCATCCATATCTATAACATATTCAAATGTTATGGACCCCGTATCCTATCCACCCCTCTTTTTCTGCCACCGCATCCAGTTGTCATGTGCTTTACTTCACCATGGAGCAAGCCAGGCCTGCTGCCTTGGTTTGGTGGGTGTGGAGATCCTTGCTCATTCTGCCCCAAAGCCCTGCCCAGGTGGCACCGCTCCTTCCCCATTCCCAAATGCCATGTGGAAAGGTCAGCGGCAAAATTGGGATGACCACAAAACACAGTGTCTCTTATCAAGAGGAGAACAGGAAGTTTCAAACTGGATGGGGGACCACGTGTTGAGATTCATGCATTGCAAGGATTTGGACTAGATGATGCTTGTGGTCCCTTCCAAGTCTACAATTCTACAATCTCTTAATACATTTTTGGCAAGGTGCCTTATACTGAGTATTGTCTACACTGGCTGGCAACAGCTCGCCAGGGTTTCAGGCAAGGGTCTTTTCTCAGCCGTACCTGGATACACCAGGGGTTGATTCTGGGACCTCCTGCATGCAAAGCTACGGCCCTTTCATCAAGATTGTTTGGGAACACTCACTTGCTGAGGACACTTGGGCAGCCGGTGGCGCTTAGGAGGTCCTTTGCCGGGAATGGCTTCTCAAGGGCCCTTTCCCAGCTGCTACGATGACTCTCAGGCAATAAGGCTGCCCAGGACAGAGTGCACTGCCAGGATGAAAACAGATTACCCGTGTTGGATCACTTTCCACTAAGTAGCTTCACAAAGATCATAATTATAGGTATCACCACAAGGCAGTCTAAAAGGACAGCTTAGTAGACTCTTGCCTTAATCCAGCCACGTGTGCGATGAACATGGCAGCAGATTTCCCCACACCTGCGCAAGGTAGGGCACTGCATGCATGCTTTTCCCATACCACATCTGTGGCTCTGCAGGCACATATGGTTAGAGAGAACAAGCAAGCAGGTTAAACCTCCTTCTCTTTCTCTCACATGCGCACACCTCAGTCCTCCTTCGCAACCAACTGGTTGGACCATGGGGAATTTTGAAAGGGAGCTGCTGTTTGAGGCATGCTCCACAGGTCCACTCTCCCCACTTACTTTTTGCTGGCTGGGACTGATGGGAATTGTAGTCCACAACATCAGGAGTGCACTAGGCTGGCAAAGAGTCCTGAGAGCCAAAAAGGGATGCCTGAAAGAGGCAAGTTTGACCTCCAGACCCAAGGTTCACTGCCTCTGGTGTAGATAATACAGAGATAGATATGCAGGTCTAAGGCAGCTTCCATTGTTCCCATGAATGCTCAACAAATACATTCTCTGTAAGCAATTCTTGTCTTAACAGTCTAGAGGCAAAGCCTGAACAAAGCTCTGGGCTAGTGCCCATATATTTCAATGCACACTGTAACAACTGACTCTTGGGGCAGAATCATAAGGAAGTAAGCAAGCAGGTATTTGGGGCACTTCCAGAAAACAAGTTTGTTGATCATTCATCCTGATCATCTTTTTTATATATATAAATAATTTTATTAGTTTTCAATTGCAGTCCAGTACCAGCCTCATTATAACAACATCAATTTATAATACAAATATTAATACCAATTGTCCAAATACCAAGTTATATAATTTAGATAAAGTCTCCCCCATGTGCTAGATCTGATGATTTGATTATTTTCTTTATTTCTGCGTTCCAAAACTTATTGATTTCGATTACATTCCGATCATCATAATAATCCCTTCTACAACAACTGCAATATTAATAACTTCTACTCGTGTTGACACATGAAATGTTTTATAAAACTACAGGTGAGGAACTCAAACTATATCCTTGTTCTTCCTGTGTGTGGCAATTATTTTAAGGCACATTTCCCCCTACTATATGTATTTACGATTATAAACACTAGTGTATCAGAAAGTGTGAATTTGATGAATTTGGCTTAAAATGCAAACTTAACTGAATTTCTCCCCCACCCCTATCTAATATTCCCTGTTAACAGTGGCGTCGCAATGGGTGGGGGGGCGGTACGCGCCGGGTTCCATGCCTGCGGGGGAGACAAGAAGTCACCCCGCAGGGGCTTGCGGCGGTGCAAGCAGCCGCCTTTGAAGGATCCTCCGTTCGCGGCTGCAAACCACTAAGTACTGTGCATGTGCGGTGTTGCATGCATGCGCTATACGTAGAGATGCCACACATGCGCTGTATAGCAATTTGCCGCTGGTGCTGCTCCAGCGTCATATGGACGGTACCGGGATCCCTCCGTCGCCGCTACAGCTGTGCTCGTGGCTGCAGCAGTGACGGAGGGATCCCAATACCGTCCATACAGCGCTGGAGTGGCGCTGGTGGCAAACCACTATACAGCACATGTGTGGCGTCACTTCGTACGGCGCATGTGTTGTACATAGCGACACCGCACATGTACCCTATGTCGTGACACCCACCCCGTGTGTCATGACGCCTTCTTCCGCCCCTGCCTGTAAAGAATCTGCTTCTTTCTCCAAAGTCTTCACCCAGCCTGTTCATCTCTCTCTCTCTCTCTCTCTCTCTCTCTCTCTCTCTCTCTCTCTCTCTTTCTCTCTCTCACACTGTTGAAAAGGTCCTTGTTAGGCAACACATAGTCTGATGTGCCCTCTGCTGGCCATAATGAAGCTCTGCATCCTGAACCCCATCCTATGAGTGCTTCCAGATGTGATAAGGAAAGTGATGAAGAAATGCACTGGAAAGTGTGGGGTGACAATTACTTGGCAAGACGTTTCCCTGCAGGTGAATCAGAATGAATGCTGAATAAGCAGCAGACACCGCCTAACCTCTCTACAAACTCTGTGCCAACATATCAGGATGAGCGTTCAATAAATAGGTTGTAACTCAGCAGGTGATCAGATGCAAAGACAGATAGGGCTTGTTGTCCCTTTCACACAGGGATGGGGAACCTTTGGCCACTCAGATAGCATTGGACTCCAACTCCCATCAACCTCTGCCTGCAGGGCCAGAGGTCAGGGATGGTGGGAGTTGGAGTCCAGCAAGAATTCCCACATAGCACACCTGGTCCATTACTTAAAGTAGTCCTGACTGCTCTAAAAGCCAAAAATCCATGATTCTCTGCGTCCTGCACTTGGCAGCAATGGGCCAGTGGGCTTTTTCCATGACTGTGCCCAAGTTTTTTACTCCCTCCCTGCAGAGGCACACCCTGGGAAGTGAAGACTTTGTTTAAACAGGCCTACCTGCTAGGTTGACCGCTGTTGTCTTTTTACGGGGGTGTATTTACTGCTCTACAAGGGACGCGGGTGGCGCTGTGGGTTAAAGCCTCAGCGCCTAGGACTTGCCGATTGAAAGGTCGGCGGTTCGAATCCCCGCGGCGGGGTGCGCTCCCGTTGCTCGGTCCCAGCGCCTGCCAACCTAGCAGTTCGAAAGCACCTCTGGGTGCAAGTAGATAAATAGGGACCGCTTACTAGCGGGAAGGTAAACGGCGTTCCGTGTGCTGCGCTGGCTCGCCAGATGCAGCTTGTCACGCTGGCCACGTGACCCGGAAGTGTCTGCGGACAGGGCTGGCCCCCCGGCCTATAGAGTGGGATGGGCGCACAACCCTAGAGTCTGGCAAGACTGGCCCGTATGGGCAGGGGTACCTTTACCTTTACTATTTACTGCTCTAAAGGGACGCGGGTGGCGCTGTGGGTTAAACCACAGAGCCTAGGACTTGCCGATCGGAAGGTTGGCAGTTCAAATCCCCGCGACGGGGTGAGCTCCCGTTGCTTGGTTCTTGCTCCTGCCAACCTAGCAGTTCAAAAGCATGCCAGTGCAAGTAGATAAATAGGTACCACTCCGGTGGGAAGGTAAACGGCGTTTCTGTGAGCTGCTCTGGTTCACCAAAAGCGGCTTAGTCATGCTGGCCACATGACCCAGAAGCTGTATGCCGGCTCCCTCGGCCAATAAAGCGAGATGAGCGCCGCAACCCCAGAGTTGGTCACGACTGGACCTAATGGTCAGGGGTCCCTTTACCTTTTTATTTACTGCTATATTTAATATTTGAGTTGATGTTTGAATTGTGCTTTCACTGGCTTCTGACAGTTGTCTTCTATTGTATTGAGATGTCCTGGTGTTAGCCACCTTGAGTGCCTGGTGAGGAAAGCGGGGTGGAAATCTGATTGAACAAACAGGTATCAAGAGGTATTGCATTTAATCATATTGTTTTCACTCATTTGTTTGCTTGAAAGGAACTGTATATTTAAAAGTGGTGTATGAATAAGAATGATGATAATATGCATTCTTGTAAATATAGCTTGCTTGGAGAACTCCCTTGCAAAATTTGGATAAGTGCAAATTTTGCAAGATGGCTGTGTTTTGGTGCTTGTATTGTTTCAAAAAGTGCAAACTTAATAAACAGGAAATGAATTTAAATCCTCATCTCTTTTTATAGCTCATGGTTTATCTGAGAGAGCAAAACCACACCCCGTAGATTATGATCAGTGCTGCACAACAGAAACGTAGTGGCTGCACATTCAGCCACACATTCACGCTAGGGCATGAACTAGCTTAGCATGTCATCCAAATCAGCCAGCTGGGCTGCTACCCTTCAGTCCCCCACATGGAGTTCTGCTCATTTCCTCCTCCTTCTTCCCAGCAGCACTGGTAGGGGGGAAAATCCTCAGTCTAAAAGGGCACTCTTCCTGTGGTGACATCATGCTCCCTGTTGTCCTGGCAACATTCCCACTCCCATTTTACATAATCCAGCACTGAAATCCTAAACCTGGCCTTTGTCTCTGCTTACCATCCCCGCATGGGAGGGGCTCACACTTCTCTGCTGGCACAAGGTAACTGTTTGTGTCAGTGGCCTGTTGATTTCTCTCTTACTGCATGATAGTTCTTCTCCCCAGGCAGTTCCTGGCTAGGAATTCCTTCATTGGAGGTTTCTAAACAGAGGTTGGATAGCCATATGTCAAGGAATATTTGTCTGTGATTCCTGAATTTCAGGGGGTTGGACTAGATGATCCCTGGGGTGCATTCCAACTCTACAATTATATGATTTGCTATCTATCGTTGTCAATTTTCGGCGAGCCACTTTGCACACAATGTGTTTGTAGGGAAAGCCATATATAAATATAAAGTGGCTATGACCAAGAAACTGAAACAGATTCAGCCTGCATTTACACTCTGCTAAACTGTCTTGCAACTGGGTGAAGACTTCAAGCATTCAGTGATCTCCTACATTTACTAACTTTAGAAATTATTGGGTGGGTGGGAATCTGGGATCCAGGATTTTTAGGTGATCTTTGCCCCCTGCAAACCCATAACAGTATTCTTTAAAATGTGGTGCCTTCCTCTGCTTCAGTATTCCCATTTCTTGGGTGTCAGATGAGACTCTACTTTTGGAGTCATCCCTCGCCCCAAAAAAGAAAAGAAAAAGATGTCACAACAATGCCAGTTCAATAGCGCTGAGGAAGGAAGCTAGAAGCCGCACCTCTTCTATATTTGGACATGTCTGTTTGAGGTTGCGGCAGCTGCGTTGCTTGGGTGAACATCAGCTCTTTAAGGCCAAGACGTGAGGCTAAGTTTGAATGTGAAACATCTTTTCATTGTCAAGGCTCAGCCCTGGAATGTGTAATAAGGGAAAATATACTTTTATTTATGCTATTCCACTTTTGAGCACATGCAAAGCGCCCTTTGGGTTCTAAATGATCTTTGGCCATGCTGGCTAGCAATGTCTCAAGGGACACAGGTTTCCCATCTTTGCCTTATTATTTACTTATTAATTAATTTATTAAATTTATATCCTCCCCTTTTTTCCCCAAGGGGATCCCAGAGCAGAAAACTTTATTTATTTATTTTAAAAAATACAGTTTAAGATAAAGTTTAAACATTTAACTTTATTTAAAAACAATAAAACACAGCAAAACATCTAAAATAAGTTTAAGAACAGATGTAACCATCTCATGTGTCTGGATAGGCCAACTGAAACAAAAAGGTTTACAGCTGGTATCTAGAAGAATTCAGTGATGGTGCCTGGCTAATGTCAATAGGCAAGGAGTTTCTAAGCACAGGTGCTGCCACACTGCTGTTTTTTGTTGCCTCAATTAAGTGTTTTAAATTTGTTGTTAGCCACCCTGAGCCCGGTTTTCTGAACCGGGAAGGGTGGGGTATAAATAAAAAATTATTTATATTTATATAAAGAAATGATTCCTTACAGATGTGGAATAGACATGGCGTGGCACTTGTCAAAGTTCAAACTCCACAGATTGAAGTGATTGAATTGGCACATAACGGAGTAATGTGATCCCTTGAGTAAACTTGGAACAGCCTTTTTAAAGAAAGGATGGCCCATTTAATGGCTGGAAGCAAAGCCTTCCTCTTGCTCAAGTTGTATGAAGAACAAACAAGCAAAGCCCTCGGCCTGAACCACAGTCACTTGACATAAGCAGCCTTTTAATGCTTGAAAAGGCCTGTTCAGCCTCAGCTGACCAGCAAATTTTTAAGGGAGGAGTGGAAGGCTGTACAGTACTTTGTAAGGTTGGCAAGGGGAGCAGCAACAGCAGTGACATGGGGAGTTCACCACCACAGGCAAATCTGCCCCACCAAGCTCAGTCTGCCCTCAGCCAGCCAACCGCAACCTATCAGCCTTCCGACTTCCATCCTATCCAGGGGGTGGCCCTGCCTGTCAGCTTCCTGCTCCGCCTCAGCCTCAGTGCCCCCTTTGTAAAACTCAGCAGCGAGGAGGACAGGGACAGAAAAAGAGACTCAGCCTACTCTGCCTGCCTTTGGCTCTGGCTCCACCTAGGGATGAGCAAGTATGTCAACTTCGGTTTCTCGGTTTCTCTGCCTTAACTTCAGTTCTTCACATATCCGCACCATTGTGCAATCATAAAAGCCCTGATGAAAATTCACCAGCACTCGAGTGCAAAGTTGATTCAATAGCACGTTTTTGTTTGCAATTTTGCCTGATGCACACATTTCTGCAAAACAATCTCCTCAAATGTAACATTTTTATTGGCGTTATCTTCCAGAGGAGGCTGGTCCATCAGGGGTGCCCAGGACCCTGCCATAGAAGGTTTTCTGTGTCCGCTCTCCTGCTGGGCCTTAACTTCATTCCGCCTTCCCATTTCCATTTCCAGGGACTGGAAATTGCACTCTGCCCAGATTTGATTCTCTTCACCATCTGAAACCAGCCAGTCTTCCCTTTTGAACTCCCAGCCAAGAGTCTCCAGGGCAGAAACAAGACATAGGCAGGCAGGGGCACAGGCAGGTGGCCACTGAGCCTTTGGCTGGGGCAGCTCGTCCCTCTGAGGTGCCCCTTTTGCCTCCCCTGCCCCCCTCCCAGCACCTCCATTCCTGTCAGTCGAGGCAGGAGAATTTATCTAGCGTGTGAGAGGAATGAAGCATGTGGGGCCGGGACTACGGTCACCCATAGCCAATCACAACGCAGGCTGTGAGCATGTGCAGTGCCGCTTCTTACCTGAGCAGCAAGTTCTCAGGAGGAGGCAGGCAGCCTTCTTGCTGCCCTTAGAGGAGCCTGCAGGGCTGCAAGTAGCAACACCCTGGCTTGTTTCTGAAAACAGTCGCCCATCATCATAGGGAATGTGTGGACTGTGGGTGAGCCCCAGTTGACAGGGTGACTTTAAAGCAATCCCTTGGATTTTAAGCATAATTTGTCCCCCTTTGGAGAAGGGGGAGGTGGGGAAATGGGGGGGGCACACGTGTCTGGCTTTCCCTTCTTCGTTCAGCTGCTCCTGCCCTGGTCGGGGCCCTGAAATTTTATTTTAGTGTTAAATCCCTGCCCCCATTTTTAGGTCGTGGGAATGGGGAGACGGATGGCACGTGCCCCTGGCCTCTTCCTCATGGAGGTGATCTGGCCTGCTGTTACTGAAAGGGAGAAAGAATCTAGGGTGGGGGGACAAGGGTGCCATTCCTAGTTGTGGTAAACAAAGGGTGACGGTGCTTTACAGTGAAAGTCTAACCAATGTCCATTCAGAAGTACCCAAGTCCTACTGAGTTCAGTGGGGCTTACTCAGTCCCAGGTAAGCGAGGCTAGGATTGCAGGCTTAATGATGAATAGCTGCTGGGTGGGAATCAGGACTGGATTTTAAAGAGTGGGAACCCATGTTTTAGACTAAAATTATTTCATCCCTTCCTCTCCTCCCTTGCTTTCCTCCTTGTCTGCCTCTTCCTGGAAGAATATAAATATAATTCTTAAAAATAATTATGCAAGGGCTGACTAGGGTTATTCAGCAGTATTATGAGAAATACTGCATCTTGCATATTCTCCATGGCTCTCTTAATGCATTAAAGTGCTGGCGTTAAAGGCATAGGGGCAGGGCTAGAAATAGGATAGCAACCCTACTTGCTGTTGCTCAGCCCATCCCCTTCCTTACCCTGTATAGGTTTGCCCCTGGGCCTCTAAAACACAGGTGGGGAACCTCTGTGTTTCCTAGAGTCCTTGCCTACTCACTCCTGCTTCCTTTGGCCTCTTTGGCACCCGGTAAATATGCATTGTGTGTAATTGGGCCTTCGGCAGCTAAGCCTGAAGCAATAGTTAAAACAGAGTCAACCAATTCCCATCGGTCTCTCAAATCTGGCCCAGCTATCTTTATAAACTGCAGTACATTCCCTGGCCATTATAAGGGTGGTGCTGTGACACAAGGAATGCCAGGCTGGTGACTCCCTCTGCAAGCTGTCTCTGCAGTGTTCAGTGTAAGTCACCTGGACTGTCTACCTGAATCCCTGGTATGAGAGAAATTGGGATGAAGATTCTTATCCTCCCCTTTTTTTAGGTAGGCCTTTTCTCATGATTCCAAACTTGTCTCCCCTCCCCCAATTCAAAACTGCGAGCAAGCAGGCTAGAGAGAGATGTTTATTTTGTTTATTCCTTATTTATCAGTATTAAGTTTATATCCAACCTTCAAGGCTCTGAAAGTGGCACTCATTGGTCTCCTTTTCCCCATGCTATCCTCACCTTTGAGGTAGGTTAGGCTGAGTGAGTGGCCCAAGGTCACACAGTGAGCTTACTGGCTGATTTTAAACAAGGTCTCCCAGGTCCTAGTCTGTTTAATATTCCTCTACCTTATTCCATGGGACGCAGGTGGCGCTGTGGGTTAAACCACAGAACCTAGGACTTGCTGATCAGAAGTGGGCGGTTCGAATCCCCGCGACGGGGTGAGCTCCCGTTGCTCAGTCCCTGCTCCTGCCAACCTAGCAGTTTGAACGCACGTCAAAGTACAAGTAGATAAATAGGTACTGCTCTGGCGGGAAGGTAAACGGTGTTTCTGTGCGCTGCTCTGGTTCGCCAGAAGCGGCTTAGTCATGCTGGCCACATGACCCGGAAGTTGTACATCGGCTCTCTCGGCCAATAAAGTGAGATGAGCGCCGCAACCCCAGAGTAGGTCACGACTGGACCTAATAGTCAGGGGTCCCTTTACCTTTACAGTGGTACCTTGGGTTAAGTACTTAATTCGTTCTGAAGGTCTGTTCTTAACCTGAAACTGTTCTTAACCTGAAGCACCACTTTAGCTAATGGGGCCTCCCACTGCACACGATTTCTGTTCTCATCCTGAAGCAAAGTTCTTAACCCGAGGTACTATTTCTGGGTTAGTGGAGTCTGTAACCTGAAGCGTATGTAACCTGAGGTACCACTGTACCTTATTCCACAATCTGGAAAAAAAAAGATGTAGAAGTGAATAAGCTGAGAGAGGAGAACCATCTTCTCCTACAGGTCTGGTAACTTCTGTTGTCTTTTGTTAACAGTCCTGTGTAGCACCTTTAAGACTTATCCATTCAATCCTGTACATACTTATCAGGGAGCATCCATGGGATTCAGTAGAGATTACTTACAGTTTATTTGGCATGAACTCACACCAGAAATTCTGAAACATGGTAAGAAGATATTTAAGTGCTAAATTTTTAATAAAACTTCAGTGTTTAAGGCCCAACTCCCCCCCCCTAAGGAAGACGATAGGAAGAAAACCAGAACTGGTGGGATCTACACAAATTTTCTGCCAGCAGAGAAGCAACTGCAACAACAGGCGTCCTTTCTGAATCAAAGTAAGATGCTTTTCAGTTTACTTAAGTAAAACTGTGATGCTCCAGTGTCCACTGTAGGGAGGAGGATGGGGAGAAAACTAGAACAGCTTGGCCACCACCCCACTGAGACTTCCTGGCAGCCACACTAGATCTATTGGGCACCAGCTGCCACTGGGGTAGACCACTGCGCTCAATTTTCTGGCAGTTTAGAGAATGCTACTGTTTGAGTCTAGCTTCCTCTGTTGCTGCTGGTCATCCCATACTGTGTAGCAGTCAGTTGTATGCATTAATTTTCATCTCATTGCCCTGGAGCCACAGGAAGACGTTAATAGAGCAGCACAGGACCCAGGAAGGGTAACAACAAGGGACGTGATGTAGAAAAAGTTGTAATAATTTCAAGAGCAAACAAAAGGATGATGAGGGCCAGGATTTAATCTATTGCATCATTCAGCTCAACTTTGGAATATCATGTGGGAGCTCCTGAGCTTCACAGATATCCTCAGGCTCCACGTGTGGCAGGAAGATTAGGCATCCCTAAATGCTTCGCTGGCTACCCATGAGCCTTACAGAATTGTAGATTTGGAAGTGACTCCGAGGGTCATCTAGTCCAACCCCCTGTGATGCATTTTGGGCATAGCATTGTCCCTTGGTAGAGAGGCAGTGTTTGATTTTGATGCCTTTTTTATTTTGCTGCTTTGAAACAGGACTAAAATGTGACCTTGAAGAGTGCAGGATAGTGGTGGCTGAAGGGTGGGGGTGAGAAGGAGGCTACGCCAAACAAACACTTCCATTATTTGTTTCAAAGGGTGAGAACTTTGATATAAATATTTAACAGGATTGAATGGAAGAGTACAAGAGTGGAAAACTAGAGTAGCATTAGTAAAAAAATAACAACCTGTGTCTTAGAACACTTTCAGGTGCCCTTTAGTGCCAAAGCCTCCTCATTGCCTGCCGCAACCTCTGGCCATGCTGTAGCCTTTTGGTTGGACCGATGGCAGCATCAACAACTGATGGTGTAGGAGGGAAAGGTCATGAGCTCATGGGACACTTATGTGAGACTCTCTGGTCTGGAAGATACTGGCCTTGACTCTTCTGCAGGGAAACAGCTGCAATCATCCAGATGCTGCTAGAGAGAGTGGCACAAGTGGCCCTTGTTCTGCAGGGATGTGCTGGGAAGTCCTTTTTCTGCCAAGGGCATTCAATGTATTTTGTCCTCCTCTTTTGAAGGCAGCCAAGAACAGCTTGCAGCATCTCACAGAGGCCCTCTAATGGCATCCTGGAGGCACTCTCCTGTCGGGGGACCCTTGCAACCTGCAGGAGCTGTGCCACAAGTTCACCAAGCGCCTGGTAAGAACCCTTTCTCCTCTGGGCATTCCTTCTCCAGTGGAGAGGCAAGAAGGTGGAGCACAGTTGGCACACCAAGAGCAGACTACCGGTACATGGCATTTAACTTTGTCTGTTATCTTTGATTAGGCACCAGAGCTCAGCAAGGGGGTTGGACGCCTTTGCTTATGATGTCCTTTCCCACTTCCACAGCAGGCAGGCTTCAGTGAGGAGCGCTACTGCCATGCTCATCGCTAATTGAAACAGTGGATAGCCAACAGGCAAGATCTCCCTTCATAGTTTCATGGTTTGTCCTGAAGATGTATAATTGCAGGCAGAGGCGTACCTATGGGTTGATCAGGTTGTCCCCTGCCAAGGGTGCAGGTGGGCGGGGCGGGGGGAGCAAAAATTGCACCTCTCAGTGCCACACTAGAGGAATCCAGGCACTGGTGCTGGCCATCACAGCAGCCCTGCGAAGCTCCCTTCCCAGACACTGCTGCTTGGCCCTGTGTCCTCCTAGCATGGCCACTTCTCCTTGCCCTCCTGCAGGCAACGCTCTTAATTTACCACAGCCGAGTCACTTTTCCTTGGTTTCTTTCCCGTCTTAACCAATTTCCAGCACACGCTGCTGCATATTTACCCCAGAGGTTTACTCCATATTTACCCCGGAGAGCAAGGGCCATTGACTTCAGCAAGGTTTACTTCCAAGTAAATCACAACATTTCTGCTAGCACCTTGTTGGAAGTAATGAAAAGGCAAATGAGGTATTGTCAGATTTACAAACAAAGAAAATTACAATGTAAAAAAGAAAAAGAAAAAGAAAAAGATACAAAATATGTGAAAAATAAAAAAACAATTAAAAATAAATCATTCTTTTCATTTCTTATATTTCAATTACTCGTTTCTTGACCTCCTCACACCTCCCTTTTTTGTATTCCAGTTCATAGTTAATTCAGCAAATCCTTTCCCTCTTTGTTTTTATCTTAGTTACAAATCTTAACATATTAAACATCATATTTTCATCTAATTAACAATCCTTTTTTGCATATTCTTTTAACTTTGTTACTAAAACCATCACATTTCAATCCTGCATCATTTTAACATTCGTTAATTTTACAGTATTTCTGCAGATAATCTTTAAATTTCTTCCAATTTTCTTCCACCAACTCTTCTCCCTGGTCGCGGATTCTGCCAGTCATTTCCGCCAGTTCCATATAATCTATCACTTTCATCTGCCATTCTTCCAAGGTGGGTAGATCTTGTGTCTTCCAATGCTTCGCGATGAGTATTCTTGCTGCTGTTATAGCATACATAAAAAAAGTTCTATCCTTCTTTGGCACCAATTGGCCGACCATGCCCAGGAGAAAGGCCTCTGGTTTCTTCAGGAAGGTATATTTAAATACCGTTTTCATTTCATTATAGATCATTTCCCAGAAAGCCTTCATCTAGGTATTGTCAGAGGTTCCTGCCTCTGGCATGGCAGATTTAGGCTGCAGTCCTGTGTACCCACTTTCCTGGGAGCAAGCCCCATTGAACTCAGTGGGATTTACTTTTCAGTAGACATAAGATTGTGCTGTTAAACACTTAGTTTAAGTGTCATTTGTAATTGCTGAATTACATCATGGTGTTTTTTCCTGGAGATTGGGGTGGAGGCACCAGGACATCTCTTTGGCAAGGGCGCAAGGGATGGGGAGATAGGGAAATGGTTTCGCCTGGAGAGGGCTAAAGTAAAATTCCTTAGGGATCCCGTAAAGGGGAGGGAAATATCACTCTTGCCGTTAGACCAGACAGACCACTTGCAGGTGGCTTTTGAAATCTGGCAGGTATCTCAGTGATCTGGACCCTGCAGTGAACTCAGCTGGGAGTGAAGTTTGGAACTGCGGTGGAAAGTGGGAGCAACAGCAACTATGCTGACACTGTTCACTGATTCATTCAGGTGCACTGGGATCCTAGCTGACACTGGAATAATGGAGACGGAATATTTAAAGAAAAAGAAGAGGAAGAACAGCTTGTCATGAGAATCACATCCATGTCCCCTTTTCTTGATATATGCCTTGTACCACAAAATGACATTATTACAATTACAGTGGTACCTCGGGTTAAGTACTTAATTCGTTCTGGAGGTCTGTTCTTAACCTGAAACTGTTCTTAACCTGAAGCACCACTTTAGCTAATGGGGCCTCCTGCTGCTGCCGCGCCGCCGGAGCACGATTTCTGTTCTCATCCTGAAGCAAAGTTCTTAACCCGAGGTACTATTTCTGCGTTAGCGGAGTCTGTAACCTGAAGCGTATGTAACCTGAAGTGTATGTAACCCGAGGTACCACTGTAGTTATTTCTAAGAAATCCATCAGCTTTCCAACACAGTTTTAAAATTTAAAATTGGACAATTTGTTCACACATTGTAGCTTAATTTAGGTTAAAAAAAAAAAAGCTTTAGCAGCCTTGGCGACATAAAAAGCTTTAAAAAAAACAGTCAGAATGGGTTGTCATCTGAGAATGCAATCCAGAAACCTTTAGAAAACAATGAAGTTTTGTCACCTTACACGATACGGATTTCTGGTCTGGCCCAAGGACTATACAGATGCAGGGGTGCCAGCTTGGCTCCCCAACTGTGGGTGCCCAGCACACTTGTCGCAACATCATGCTGAGATGCCATTTTGTTGTGGCGCGTGTGTGCCATAAAATAAATTGGGCCTGCACAGGCCTAGTTTCTTTCATGGCACATTTTCCCTGGGGGCCCCACTGCCTTACCATGAAAGTGCATCTGCCAAGGGGCCTCAGAGGCCCCACAGTGGAAGCCCAACCCCCGGGGATGCACAGGTGGGGGTGTGCGTGGCACATGACAGGGGAGTGGCAGTGGCAGACAGTGTGGGTGGGATGTGGAGGCTGGGTACCCACAACAACAAAAATGTGGGTGCCTGGGCCCCCCCAAAACATGGTGCCACTGTATAGATTGCTGGTTGATGGGGCTGGAAAGGAATCTTACCATGTTCGCACTTGGCTTAAGCAATGTGGATTGTTTGCCTTCCCTACAGCAATGGATTGCTCTATGGCACCCATGTAAACCCTTTAAGCAATAAAGCTTTTAAAAACTAAACTTCTCTCCTAGTGAACCCCCCCCCCCCATGTGTTTCTAAGGATTTCCATGGATGTTGTTTGACTTGCCTCCTGATCTAGCATTCAGGGCTTCTGTGTCCTCCTGCAGCACTCTTTGCCTCTTTGCATGGTTAGCAAAAGCAATGGTCTGGTGGGTGGGGGCCAAAATCCATCACGTTATTTAATGTTCACGCAAGGGATGCTTTGCATAGCCAGAAGATATGATTTAATGTCCACTAATAAGCCCATCCCATCTTTGAGGATTAAATTTCTGAAGGACTGAAATGGCCAGCTCAGGTTAACTATGATCTATTAATTAAAAAACAAATTAAAAATCCAACTGCCATCAACTCACAGAAACAGGGTATGAAGGAGCAGAGATGGGGAACCACATATATACTGAGTGATCTGTGGTTCACAATTAAGTATGGATGTGGGGGGGGTGTCCCCTAGCCTGCTTTTGGTAGACAGTCCGCTTGATCCTTTGGCACCTGAGTCCACAATGTGAACCCTGCAGCTCCTCAGACCATAATGCTAAAGTCAGCATGTGACCAGCTCTGGTTGAATTCAGTGTTATCTCCCTAAATGCAGAATGCGACAGTGGGGAGCCCGAGGTATCCAGGCTCAGGGGAAATTAAAACCTTGATTCCCCCAGGTTGCCAGAAGCAGAAGACACCTGCGAACATCTGTGTGCCTTATTCTGAGTCACACTGCTGGATCATTCAAGGCAGCACTATCTACTTATGATGAGCGATAGCTCCCCAAGACCCACAAGGAAGGCCTTTCCAATATCCCTTTATATCTGGGGACTGACGTGGGGCCTTCTAGAGACCAACCGTGTAGGGTAGAGCTATACAGTGATGGTCTTGTATAAAAAAGATTTTGGCAAGTGCTATTTGTCATTCCAGAGACCTGCAGGGTGAGAAAAGATACCCCTTCAACATTCCCTCTTCTATACAGTACAAATGTGAATAGTACAGGAACCCCCACTCCCTATTGCCGCTGGACACTTCATATCATGTGTTAGTAAGTTCCACAAGTTAATTATGCTGCTGAAATGGAAATCATGGCCAGGGATGGGGTGGGTGGGTTGCTGTTTCTGTGCTCTATTGGCCACCACTGAAAACGCTGAACTAGATGGACCTTTGGCCTTGTCCAGCAGGACACGTGTTGAACCATTTAGAATTTTTACTGTTTTGCACAATTCGTTCTGCTTCTGCCAGTCCCAGGAGGGGCAAAGAGTTCTACAGGTTACTGTAACCTCTGCCTCTTGACTAGATTTCCTCCCTCCCCATTTCTTTTCCTTTTGTGCCATATCTTTTAGACTGTCAGGGCTCATCCACACTTCCACTTACCCCATCACTTTCTCCCGGCATAACCCGCTGTATTGGTGCAAACATCAATTGGGTTTTCTCCAGATTGATGTTTGTTTCAAATTTAGCACTAAAGAACAGGTTTTCCAGCAGAAAGGAGGAGGACAAAAGCAAAACTGTTCAGACCTGTGCTTTCTAGGCACAGGGCAAGCAGAAGTGTGGACAGCCCTTCAGTCTATGGGAAAGAACCATCTTGTTTGTATTGATACTTGGGATTCATTAATCTACTTGGCTCATTTTGTGGATAAAAATTCTTTAAATATACATAAATATCTGAACACCTTCCACAACTGTTTCCTGCCTTTCCAGATTTCAGCAAATGTTGCTAAACTATTTCCAAGCTATGTTTACAACACGATGCTGGAAATGAAAGGAGGAAGCGGGAGAGAGAGAGAGAGAGAGAGAGAGAGAATGAGAATATAATGGAAACTTTGATTCTGCAGCCCAGACTCTGCCATTTTTCTTCCCTTCATGGGATGGTGGCATACAAAGCTATGTTCTTAGGATCACAGTTAAACCAGACAGGTGTTCCAGAGGTTGCATGCACCACTACAGCTGGTTGAAGGGGACCAAATCCATTTGCCAGTCGATCTGGTTCCTTTTTACCAGCGCCAGGGGCACAAAAGCACACAGGCAAGCACTCACTCCCTTTACTTCTTTAGCAGCTGCCCTGTGTGGCGTATTCAGAGTTGTTTGCTGCTTCCGGAAAATTGCAGGCCGAGAGCCGATGAGGAGAGGTCATTCCAGGCAGGGATCCCATCCCAATGATACATACTTCTTAACATTCCATAATGCCAGCCGACTCCATATGGGCATATGAAGAAGTATGTAGGCTCAGGAGGGAGCAAAAGAGGGAATGGGCAGCTTCATCTCCTGTCTTGTGCCTCACAGAGGAACCCAGCAAGATCCCTGAAAAATAAGAAAAACCTGTTAGTGGAGGTCAGAGAAACTCATGGGCGTGGCCAGCCCTTTCATTGGGCAGAGTGAGGCAGCTGCCTTAAGCATCCAATGCTATGGAGGTAGAAAGTTGTGGCAAGCTGTGGGAGGACAATGGAAGCCTGGCCCCCCTAAGCTAGCCTATGGCTCTCAGGTGCTGTGGAAGATGCTGTGCTGTTGCCAGTGCTGGAGGGCCAATCTGGTTGGTTTCTGTGTGTGGAATGTAGGGGCCCCATCATGTATTTTGCCTCCAGATGACCTGTTTGTTGAGCATTTATCCTGATTTGCTCACACAAAGGTTATGCAGAGACTTCACGGTGTTTGTCTTCATCATTATTATTTTAAAAAACAAAATGTAAGCTCAGAGTGACTCACAATATAATACAAAATAAATAAAACCAATACAAAATTAAACCTACACACACCCATATGCACACCCCCACACCCCCACATACACCTAAAAGGTGGCCTAACACATGCCACCTACTAAAGGAGCCCATTCATTCTTATTTGCTTGTGGAGTTGTACAACCACAAGCATTTATCCTGATTTCATCCTGATTTGCTTCTGCGCCATTTATACATCTTCCTGTTAATCAATCATCTATCCCACACTTTTAAAAATGCACTTCCCTGTGACTTTCTTAACCACAAAAGGCCTGCTGTTTATTTTTAAGTGGATTTGTTGCACCAGAGTGCTTTAATCCACTTTTAATTGCATGAAGCTACATCTCCAGGAATCAGAATTGAATCCCTCCTGCAAAATACTGACACAGTCTGGATGCAACTTCAGGCAGCAAAATGTCTTACGCCAGCCCAGCACATAGAGTGGTGCCTGGTTTGTGTTGGGACTGGTAGGGCGTAAGGTGGGGAGACCAGCAGCAGGGGGAGCCAGAGCCAGTGACAGGCAGAGCTGAGTTCTACAAGGGCAACACTGAGATTAAGGAGGAGGAAGAAGCTGGCAGCCAAGGCCACCCTCTGGACTGCTTATAAGTAAGAAGGCGGGCAAGAGGAGGCTGGCTTAGGGTGGACTAGGGTGGTGACACAGTGCCCCATCCACCCAAAGGGACCAGCCTCCGTGGGATGTTCTACCAACATCCACTGGCAAAGTTGGCTTTAAAAAACCTCCTGGTCAAAGGCAGTATGCCTCTCTGTTTGCCAAATGCTGCATGCAAGGAGATGGTCTTCACATTTGTGCCCCCCTCATGAGCTTCTTGGTGCATCCAATTTTATCATCACAACAGCCCTGTGAGGTAGATGAGGCTGAGAGACTGGCCTGATCTACACACAGCCACATAAAGTGGTAGGATGCAGAAGTGGTGGAGAGGGATGCTTGTATTGCTGTCCCAGGTACTAGAAAAAAGCTAGCACATCAGGGCTGATCTCAAGCATGTGGATGAGTGCAATTTTCTCTTTAAAATACACATTTTTATTTGCAGTTTTGCCTTTTATACACAGTTTTGCAAAACAATTCCCCCATATGTATGCTATTTGCACTTTCGTATGCATTTTAATACACACTTCCCTCTACTATATGCATTTTAGACAAGTTACTTCGCTGGAGAACTGCACTGGAAAACTCAAGGAAGTGTTAATTTCAAAGGGTGGATGTGTTTTGGTTTGCATATTGTTTCGGAAAGTGCCAGTTAGGTTTGTCCAAACCTAGCAAACACAAAGGAGCTCTGGAGTCTAGCTTTGCAGCAGCTCCAAAAAGCTGCCCTCATCTTCCCACTTGCCTGCAGAGAAGGTGCTCTTGCCAGCTTCACACTCTCAAGGGGGGTGAGCTGAGAGTTTGTCACTTTTCACGTTGTGATTTTGGAGGGTTGGCATCCAGACTGCCTATTTAAGGTAAAGGACCCCTGGATGGTTAAGTCCAGTCAAATTCGACTATGGGGTGCAGCGCTCGCATCTACCTTCAGGCCGAAGGATCCGGCATTTGTCTGCAGACAGCTTTCTGGGTTATGTGGCCAGCATGACTAAACTGCTTCTGGCGCACGCAGCACTGCTAGGTAGAAATAAACTTATTACTCAGAAGTCCCAGAGAATCCAGAATGGAAGCTGGATTGGGTTTAGGCAGATCTCTGAGGCTTTTCGTCGTGGCAGCTAAGCAGAACCTTCATGGACAAAAGGGGTCTATTCCTGAGTATCAGGTGCTGGGGACAACCTTCTGTACCCTGCTTTGGCGCTTTCCAAAGGTGTCTGCTCTTTGTTGTCAGATAAGAGGGCTGTGGGTTTTTCCCAGCGAGATTATTTTTATGAGATGTTATTGGCTGCATTCCTGAGATGCTGGCCCACTCTACTGCCTCTGCCTCTGGGATCATATGAACCCTCCCACAAACATAGCAGGAACTGGGTCAAAATCCCCTCCCTGCACTGTGATTTGTTCCTTGGGTGCAGAACCTAGGGGCAGACCAATCTGTCAGTTTTGGTTCTTTTCAGTTCCTCATTTTTCCCATTTCAAGTCCAGTTCACACCATTTCCACATCAGTTTGCTTTTTTTTTTTTAATCACACAAAAATTCCTAAGCACTTTCCTGTTCATTTCTCCCAATATATGAATTATTCTATGCAACTTTGCACACATTTCTGCAATCAATTTCCCCCGATAGAATGCATTCCTGCACATTGTTTTCACTAACTTACATGCATTTTGCTATACTTTTTGGGGGGGATTGGAGAACTGCATTGCAGAATTTGTAGCTGCGTGAGTTTCAAAGGATAGCTGCTTTTCACTTTGTGTATTGGCTTGGAAATTATTAAGGCTGATTGGAAATGATTGGAAATGATTAAGACAAGTATGCATAAGCCCTACAACAGCCCAAATGAGTCCCCTCTAGCTCTTGAATCCAAACCAGAAAACAGGGAAAACAGGGTGTGGAATCTCAGACATAGGGGCCAAATACGGCCCTCCACTCCTGTCTATCTGGCCCTTGGGATGCTTTCTAGACAACACCCCCTCCTCAGCCACAGCACCTCTCACCCATGCTGGATTAGACCCATGGCAGGTCAAGAGCCACTATGTACAGGGTTGCAGCCTGACCTGAGGTGGGCGGCGGCAGCAGCAGCATAACTGCATTGCACTCTATGTGGGGCCTCCTTTGCTCTTAGTCCAGAAATTGCAGTTAGTGCACAATGCTGCAGCATGACCGCCGACAGGAGTAAGATCCTTTCAGCATATTGCACCCCTGCTTGGAGATCAGCACTGGCTGTTGATTTGTTACCAGGCTAGATTGAATGGGTTCCTATCAATATATAAAGCCCTTAATAGCTTGGGAACAATCACTTCACCCCATATCTACTCACTTGAACTGCTGCGGTTTCAGGAACTGGCACTTCTACAAGTGCCACATAATGCTTGTTCAGCACATTTAATCAAACCAATACTCTGGAACTCGCTGCCTATTGAAATTAGACAGATCTCTTCACTTTTGGTGCCTGCTGAAACCCCTTTGTGTTTAGGCAAGCCTACTTGGACATGTAACACTATTGTGCATATTTGCATTTAAAATCTGTATACAGCAAAGTAAAGCATGGGAATACAGACCTTGAAAAATGCCCTTCCAAGTTCCTTCCACAGTTTCCCTCTTCCCCAGCATAGAAAATGCCACATGTCTGGTAAGTTAAAAAATACCGTAGCTTACTTTCAAACTCTCCAAAGGTCGGATTCATGTGCTTTTCCATACAGCATTCAGAAAAAGTTGCACAGGCAGTAAAACTTGACTTAGTTGCAGTGATTAAATTATTAAATTGTTGGTATAGCAGCAGCAACCAGCTCAGACCTCCTCACATTGCTGAGCTTCTTAGGCCAACTGGAGGGGAACAAGCCTTGATTATCTAGTCCCTCCCAAGGTGAGCTAAGATTGCTCTATGACATTAACCCCTTCATGCATTAATTAGACTTGAGCATGCTGGTTATATGAGGCTTTTTGGTTTCTTAGAATTCCTGACCTTTCTTAGAATTCCTGATATGAGGTTGCTAGAACACACATAAGAAGGAAGAGTAGAAGTGAGAGCTGAAGCTCAGTGGCAGAGTGCATGCTTTGCCTGCAGAAGGTCCCTGGTTCAATTCCGGGCACCTTCAGTAGGGTAGTCGGATGGATGAAGAGGCTGGTGTTCATGTACCTTTAACTGTAGAAGAGGAATCTCAGCAGGTGTGCCTTATGTGAAAACTGGCTACACTGGCTGAAATTCCTTCTTCATAACTATTAAAGGTGCAGGAGCCCTGTCCTCTTCTTCCATCTTGCCCCTCCTAATTTGCAGGCAGGACTGGGAAAGTCGCCGATACTGAGCTAGATGGTCTGTTGGTCTAAGGTAGCTTCCTGTATCCCCATTTCCTGCTGCCACTGTTGTGAAATGCTCTTCTGCTTCCAGAATACATTGTTGTTGTTTAGTCGTTTAGTCGTGTCCGACTCTTCGTGACCCCATGGACCAGAGCACGCCAGGCACCTCTGTCCTCCACTACCTCCCGCAGTTTGGTCAGACTCATGTTTGTGGCTTCGAGAACACTATCCAACCATCTCATCCTCTGTCGCCCCCTTCTCCTTGTGCCCTCCATCTTTCCCAGCATCAGTGTCTTCTCCAGGGAGTCTTCTCTTCTCATGAGGTGGCCAGAGTACTGGAGCCTCAGCTTCACGATCTGTCCTTCCAGTGAACACTCAGGGCTGATTTCCTTAAGAATGTATAGGTTTGATCTTCTTGCAGTCCATGGGACTCTCAAGAGTCTTCTCCAGCACCATAATTCAAAAGCATCAATTCTTCGGCGATCAGCCTTCTTTATGGTCCAGCTCTCACTTCCATACATCACTACTGGGAAAACCATGGCTTTAACTGTACGGACCTTTGTTGGCAAGGTGACGTCTCTACTTCTCAAGATGCTGTCTAGGCCTGTCATTGCCCTTCTCCCAAGAAGCAGGCGTCTTTTAATTTCGTGGCTGCTATCACCATCTGCAGTGATCATGGAGCCCAAGAAAGTAAAATCTCTCACTGCCTCCATTTCTTCCCCTTCTATTTGCCAGGAGGTGATGGGACCAGTGGCCATGATCTTCGTTTTTTTGATGTTGAGCCTCAGACCATATTTTGCGCTCTCCTCTTTCACCCTCATTAAAAGGTTCTTTAATTCCTCCTCACTTTCTGCCATCAAGGTTGTGTCATCTGCATATCTGAGATTGTTGATATTTCTTCCGGCAATCTTAATTCCAGCTTGGGATTCATCCAGCCCAGCCTTTCGCATGATGTATTCTGCGTATAAATTAAATAAGCAGGGAGACAAAATACAGCCTTGTCGTACGCCTTTCCCAATTTTGACCAATCAGTTGTTCCATATCCAGTTCTAACTGTAGCTTCTTGTCCCACATAGAGATTTCTCAGGAGACAGATGAGGTGATCAGGCACTCCCATTTCTTTAAGAACTTGCCATAGTTTGCTGTGGTCGACACAGTCAAAGGCTTTTGCATAGTCAATGAAGCAGAAGTAGATGTCTTTCTGGAACTCTCTAGCTTTCTCCATAATCCAGCGCATGTTTGCAATTTGGTCTCTGGTTCCTCTGCCTCTTCTAAATCCAGCTTGCACTTCTGGGAGTTCTCGATCCACATACTGTTTGAGCCTTCCTTGTAGAATTTTAAGCATAACCTTGCTAGCGTGTGAAATGAGTGCAATTGTGCGGTAGTTGGAGCATTCTTTGGCACTGCCCTTCTTTGGGATTGGGATGTAGACTGATCTTCTCCAATCTTCTGGCCACTGCTGAGTTTTCCAAATTTGCTGGCATATTGAGTGTAGCACCTTAACAGCATTATCTTTTAAAATTTTAAATAGTTCAGCTGGAATACCATCACTTCCACTGGCCTTGTTATTTGTAGTGCTTTCTAAGGCCCATTTGACTTCACTTTCCAGGATGTCTGGCTCAAGGTCAGCAACCACACTACCTGGGGTGTACGAGACATCCATATCTTTCTGGTATAATTCCTCTGTATATTCTTGCCACCTCTTCTTGATGTCTTCTGCTTCTGTTAGGTCATTACCACTTTTGTCCTTTATTATGGTAATCTTTGTACGAAATGTTCCTTTCATATCTCCAATTTTCTTGAACAGATCTCTGGTTCTTCCTATTCTGTTGTTTTCCTCTATTTGTTTGCATTGCTCGTTTAAGAAGGCCTTCTTGTCTCTCCTTGCTATTCTTTGGAAATCTGCATTCAATTTCCTGTATCTTTCACTATCTCCCTCGCATTTTGCTTGCCTTCTCTCCTCCGCTATTTGTAAGGCCTCGTTGGACAGCCACTTTGCTTTCTTGCATTTCCTTTTCATTGGGATGGTTTTCGTTGCTGCCTCCTGTACAATGTTACGAGCCTCCATCCATAGTTCTTCAGGCACTCTGTCCACCAAATCTAAATCCTTAAACCTGTTCGTCACTTCCACTGTGTATTCATAAGGGATTTGACTTAGATTGTATCTTACCGGCCCAGTGGTTTTTCCTACTTTCTTCAGTTTAAGCTTGAATTTTGCTATAAGAAGCTGATGATCTGAGCCACAGTCAGCTCCAGGTCATGTTTTTGCTGACTGTATAGAGCTTCTCCATCTTTGGCTGCAGAGAATATAATCAATCTGATTTCGATACTGCCCATCTGGTGATGTCCATGTGTAGAGTCGTCTCTTGTGTTGTTGGAAAAGCGTGTTTGTGATGACCAGCTTGTTCTCTTGACAGAACTCTATTAGCCTTTGCCCTGCTTCGTTTTGATCTCCAAGGCCAAACTTGCCAGTTGTTCCTTTTATCTCTTGATTCCCTACTTTAGCATTCCAATCCCCTATAATGAGAAGAACATCCTTCTTTGGTGTCACTTCTATAAGGTCTTGTAAGTCTTCATAGAATTGGTCTATTTCAGTTTCTTCAGCACCAGTGGTTGGTGCATAAACTTGGATTACTGTGATGTTAAAAGGTCTGCCTTGGATTCGTATCGAGATCATTCTATCATTTTTGAGATTGCATCCCAGTACAGCTTTCGCCACTCTTTTGTTGACTATGAGGGCCATTCCATTTCTTTTACGGGTTTCTTGCCCACAGTAGTAGATGTGATGGTCATCCGAACTGAATTCGCCCATTCCCGTCCATTTTAGTTCACTGATGCCCAGGATGTCAATATTTATTCTTGCCATCTCATTTTTGACCACCTCCAACTTACCCAGGTTCATGGTTCTTACATTCCAGGTTCCTATGCAATATTTTTCTTTACAGCATTGGACTTTCCTTTCGCTTCCAGGCATATCCGCAACTGAGCGTCCTTTCGGCTTTGGCCCAGCCGCTTCATCAGCTCTGGATCTACTTGTACTTGCCCTCCGCTCTTCCCCAGTAGCATGTTGGACGCCTTCCGACCTGAGGGGCTCATCTTCCAGCGTCATAACTTTTATATGCCTGTTGTCTTTGTCCATGGAGTTTTCTTGGCAAGGATACTGGAGTGGCTTGCCGGTTCCTCCTCCAGGTGGATCACGTTTGGTCAAAACTCTCCACTATGACCTGTTCATCTTGTGTGCCCTGCTCGGCGTAGTTCATAGTTCCAGAATACATTAGGTCCACCTAGAAGGGGAGGGTGTTGCAGCATTGTGAGAAGGACTTAGGCTGGGGGAAGATAGAGGAGTAAATGTAATAGGGACTGGGTTTGAGCATAATAGGGAAGAAGACTTGCCACTGCTACCCTTCTTGCCTTTTCCAAAGGGGAAGTAAGTGTGCACCTGTAGAATGCCTCTCTTTTGTGATGGGCAAGGCAGCCTCACCTGTAGAGACAAGGAATTGTGGAACTGGCTTGTCCATCTAGGGTGGTGGCCCTACAAGTGCCATATTTCCCTAGGCACCTTTCTTCTCAACTAAGAGTCTTTGGGCTGATCCAGGCAGGACTTTCCTTATACTCACTGGGCTGCAGAAAGGAGGAAGTAGTGGGGATGCACTGGGAAGCACCTAAGGACAGGAGACATTATAGTAGTAATGGGGGACTTCAATTACCCGGATGTTTGTTGGATGTCAAACTCAGCCAAGAGCATAAGGTCAAACAGATTCCTCACTGGCCCTGCAGACAACTTCATTGTCCAGAAAGTGGGAGAAGCAGCAAGAGGAACAGCCATTTTAGATCTGGTCCTAACCAATGTTGATGACCTGGTTAGTGGGGTAGAAGTGGAAGGATCATTAGGCGCGAGTGATCATGCTCTTCTGAAGTTTACTATACAGTGGAAAGGAGCAGCCAAGCATACTAGGACTCAATTTCTTGACTTTAAGAAAGCCGACTTCATAAAACTTAGGGAAGTGCTGGGTGAGATCCCATGGACAGTAATACTAAAAGGAAAGGGAGTTCATGATGACTGGGAGTTTGTTAAGAGGGAGATAGTAAAAGCACAACTTCAGGCAATACCAATGAGACGGAAACATGGAAGGTGCCTAAAGAAGCCAGGGTGTCAGAACTTTTAACTGAGTTAAGATTAAAAAAGGATGTGTACAAAAAATGGAAAAGGGGGGAAACCACCAAAGAGGAATTCAAACAAATAGCCAGCACGTGTAGACACAAAGTCAGAAAAGCTAAAGCACAGAATGAACTCAGGCTTGCTAGAGAGGTTAAAAGCAACAAAAAAGGCTTTTATGGGTGTGTTCGTAGCAAAAGGAAGAACAAAGAAACAGTGGGGTCACTCAGAGGAGAAGATGGTGAAATGCAAACAGGGGACACAGAAAGGGCTGAACTCAATGCCTTCTTTGCCTCAGTCTTCTCCGATAAAGAAAACAATGCCCGACCTGAAGAATTTGGAGCAAAGGAGTCAGCAGAGGAAACACAGCCCAGAATAACTAAGGAGATAGTACAAGAATACTTGGCTAGTCTAGATGTATTCAAGTCTCCAGGGCCAGATGAACTGCATCCAAGAGTATTAAGAGAACTGGCAGATGTGATTTCAGAACCACTGGCAGTCATCTTTGAGAATTCCTGGAGAACAGGCGAAGTCCCGGCAGACTGGAGGAGGGCAAATGTTGTCCCTATTTTCAAAAAGGGGAAAAGAGAGGACCCAAATAATTACCACCCAGTCAGTCTGACATCAATACCAGGGAAGATTCTGGAGCAGATCATTAAGCAAACAGTCTGTGAACACCTAGAAAGGAATGCTGTGATCACCAATAGTCAGCATGGATTTCTGAAAAATAAGTCATGTCAGACTAACCTGATCTCGTTTTTTGACAGAATTACAAGCCTGGTAGATGAAGGGAACACAGTGGATGTAGCCTACCTTGATTTCAGCATGGCATTTGACAAGGTGCCCCATGATATTCTTGTAAAGAAGCTGGTAAAATGCGGTCTTGACTATGCTACCACTCAGTGGATTTGTAACTGGCTGACTGACCGAACCCAAAGGGTGCTCATCAATGGTTCCTCTTCATCCTGGAGAAGAGTGACTAGTGGGGTGCCACAGGGTTCTGTCTTGGGCCCGGTCTTATTCAACATCTTTATCAACGACTTGGATGATGGACTCAAGGGCATCCTGATCAAATTTGCAGATGACACCAAACTGGGAGGGGTGGCTAACACCCCAGAGGACAGGATCACACTTCAAAATGACCTTGACAGATTAGAGAACTGGGCCAAAACAAACAAGATGAATTTTAACAGGGAGAAATGTAAAGTATTGCACTTGGGCAAAAAAAATGAGAGGCACAAATACAAGATGGGTGACACCTGGCTTGAGAGCACTACATGTGAAAAGGATCTAGGAGTCTTGGTTGACCACAAACTAGACATGAGCCAACAGTGTGATGCGGCAGCTAAAAAAGCCAATGCAATTCTGGGCTGCATCAATAGGAGTATAGCATCTAGATCAAGGGAAGTAATAGTGCCACTGTATTCTGCTCTGGTCAGACCTCACCTGGAGTACTGTGTCCAGTTCTGGGCACCACAGTTCAAGAAGGACACTGACAAACTGGAACGTGTCCAGAGGAGGGCAACCAAAATGGTCAAAGGCCTGGAAACGATGCCTTATGAGGAACGGCTAAGGGAGCTGGGCATGTTTAGCCTGGAGAAGAGGAGGTTAAGGGGTGATATGATAGCCATGTTCAAATATATAAAAGGATGTCACATAGAGGAGGGAGAAAGGTTGTTTTCTGCTGCTCCAGAGAAGCGGACACGGAGCAATGGATCCAAACTACAAGAAAGAAGATTCCACCTAAACATTAGGAAGAACTTCCTGACAGTAAGAGCTGTTCGACAGTGGAATTTGCTGCCAAGGAGTGTGGTGGAGTCTCCTTCTTTGGAGGTCTTTAAGCAAAGGCTTGACAACCATATGTCAGGAGTGCTCTGATGGTGTTTCCTGCTTGGCAGGGGGTTGGACTCGATGGCCCTTGTGGTCTCTTGCAACTCTATGATTCTATGATTCTATGATTCTATGATTCTATGACAGGCACTGTTGTGTTTCAGGTGTGCCCACCTGATACTTTCAGGAGCAGTGGCCTGGGAGATGCACTTTCCCTAAACTCCCCATGCAGCTGCAGACCTCGTTTTTGAAGTAGGATGGTGAGACAGAAAAGAGGACAGGGCTCTTGCACCTTTAACATGGTCCACGCCCACCACTTAATGGATCCAAATGGTTTCCAAAGAGCAGGAGACTCTTTCAGGTGGTTTGCAATCTAACGGAGGCACCTCCACCATTGGGGCCTGGTGAGGACTAATAAATGTTAATTAACTAATCCAGAGTGCAGCAGTTAGACTGGTGTCTGGGAGTGGCTGCTGAGACCATATAACACTGGTCCTGAAAGCCTACATTGGCTCCCAGTAGGTTTCCAAGTATAATTCAAAGTGTTGGTGCTGACCTTTAAAGCCCTAAACAGCCTCGGCCCAGTATATCTGAAGGAGCATCTCCACCCCCATCGTTCAGCCAGGACATTGAGGTCCAGCTCCGAGGGCCTTCTCCGGAACCAGGCAAAGGGCCTTCTCGGTAGTGGCGCCCACCCTGTGGAACGCCTTCCCACCAGATGTCAAGGAAATAAACAACTATCTGACTTTTAGAAAACATCTGAAGGCAGTCCTGTATCAGAAAACTTTTCATGTCTGATGTTTTACAATTTTTAATATGTGCTATAAGCTGCCCAGAGTGGCCACCTGCAAAATAGCAACTGTCTGGAAGCACCCATTGTTAAGAAAGGGAAGCTTTATGGTTTTAAATAACTGGTGGTGAGGGGGTTGTTGCTCAAAATGCCTTGAATTTCATACGCATGATACATAATTTGAGTGCATGCCCCAAACTGGTCACAGATTCTTTGCTTGAAGAAGACGACAAAGAAGAAAGCTTTAGTGGTGATGTTTAAAAAGTCTGCCCAGGCCGCAGACATGCCCCTCCCCTGCAACCCTCTTCTGAGGCGCACGGTGATGCAAAGAGTCATGCAGTCTCAAGGGCTCTCACTTGGAAGATGGAGCAAGCGGCTGCTCCAGAGGGCAGGACTCAAACCAATGGATTCAAATTAAAATGAAAGGAGACTGCAACCAAACATCAGGAAGAACTTTCTGACAGTAAGAGCTGCTTGACAGTGGAACTGGCTACCTCAGAAAGTGCTGGACTCTCTTTCTTGGGAGGGTTTTAAACAGAGGTTGGACGGCCATCTGTCAGGGATTCTTTAGCTGTGATTCCTGCACTGCAAGGGGTTGGACTAGATGACTCTTGAGATCCCTTCCAACCCTACAATTCTATGATTCCATTTTGCTATCCCTGCTGCTATCTATTTTTGGTGAACCAACTGGAGCACAATGTACTTGTGGGGGGAAAGCAATACACACACACACACGTATACATATACATATACATATACATATACATATACATATACATATACATATACATATATGAATGACTCTGTGCATTTCCATTCCCAGCTCTGCTCTGAAGGCTGACAAATCTGCTGAACCCTTGCCAGCTTGGATTGGAAAACCAGTTTGCCCCATGACCTTGCAGAGGCAGGCAATTCTTGGCCAAGGCGGCTCTGTGAGGAGGTGGCAGCTGAGCTGCACTTCAACACTGGCATCCTTCGACATCTTCCACTGCATCTGGGGGAAGCAGGCCAGCTTAGGAAGGGCAGGGCCAGCCATGTGGCACACACAGCCCTGTGTCCCCCCCCCCCCAACACCTTGCCAACATGCCCTGCCACGCTCACCTGAGGCAGCCGCCTCACTTTGCCCAATGGTAGTAAAGGCCCCGCCAGCCATCCTTTTAAGCAGGGCCGGGGAAGAACTTCTTCCACTGACTAGTTTTCCCCTTGAGGAATTAGGCTGGAACAGTAACAGTAAGCTGACTCTGGGGTTGTGGCGCTCATCTCGCTTTATTGGCCGAGGGAGCCGGCGTACAGCTTCCGGGTCATGTGGCCAGCATGACTAAGCCGCTTCTGGTGAACCAGAGCAGTGCACGGAAACTCCGTTTACCTTCCCGCCGGAGCAGTACCTATTTATCTACTTGTGCTTTGATGTGCTTTTGAACTGCTAGGTTGGCAGAAGAAGGGACCAAGCAACAGGAGCTCACCCCCATCGTGGGGGTTCGAACCTCCAACCTTCTGATCGGCAAGCCCTAGGCTCTGTGGTTTAACCCACAGCGCCACCCGCATCCCTAGGCTGGAACAGACGCCTGCATTAAAACAAGGGGTTGCTGCTGCATAACAGTACAATGGTAGATCGGGGTGGGCAGTGTCAGATGGGAGACAATGCTGAACTCTTGCCCCCATCTGTTTCATCCCCCTCCCTGGCCACATTCCCACCAACTGGCCACTGAAGACCAGAAATAAGCTTGGCTTGGGGAGAGGAAATGGTGAGAAGGAAATGGTTCAGACTTAGAGCAGGGGGGAAGAGACCCATTTTGAGGGACACATTCCCTTCTGGGCAACCTTCTGAAGGCCAAATGCCAGCAGTGCATAGAGTAACAAATGTGAATGTTATCTTTGTACAGTTTCAACACAACATCCACACACCCTTCGCTCTCCTCCACCCAAGCAAGCATCCTTTCTGACCATGCAAAAACACTCAAGGGGGGGTTCCAAGCAAGGCAGTGACCTGGGGAGAGTTCTGAGGGCCAGGCAAAGAGGTCTGGAGGGCCACATTTGGCCCCTGATCCTGAGGTTCCTCGTCCCTGGCTTATGGGCAAAGGCTGCAAAGAGCATAAGAAGATCCCTGCAGGATCAGGCCAGAGGCCCGTCTAGTTCAGCATCCACTTTTGTCAGTGGCCAACCAGATGCCTCTGGGAAGCCCACAAGTAGGACATGAGCCCAAGAGCAGGCCCTCATTCATGCTCCCCAGCAACGGGTACTGTGACAAGTAGCCATTCACAGCCTGACTTGTCATGAATTTGTCTAATCCCCTTTTAAAGCATCATTGGATAACCTCAGGTTCCAGTATTATGAGAGGGGGATAAAAACTTCTCTTTACACCATACCATGCATAATGTTATAAAACTCAATCATGTCTTGGGACTGGGAAATCAGTCCATTTTGGTTTTTATCAGACTCTCGCTTTTCTGGTCCTGAATTCAGTTCTCATCATTTCCACATCCATTGCTGATTTTTTTTTTTATCCTCAAGAAATTTCCCCAGTATTTAGGCATTACTTTCCCATTGATACACATGTTTGCACACAATCTTTCCTATTATACATATTTTTGCAAAGCAGTGCTCCCTCCTACAATGCATTTGTGTATGCTATTTGCACTAACATGCACATTTTTATGTACACTTTACTCTGGCGTGTGCATTTTTATGCACCGCACTCGGCTGGGGAACTGCATTGCAACACTGGCAAAAGTGCAAATTTCAAAGAATAGCTGTCTCGGTTCGCATGTTGTTTCAGAAAGTGCAAATTAGGTAAATTTGTGAACTGAATTGATTTCTCCCCATCCCTAATCATGCTCCCCATTATTTGCCTTTCCCCTCTCAACTAAACAGTCCCTAACACTGCGACCTTTCTCCATAACAGAAATGCTCCAGCCCCTTGGCCATTTTGGTTGCTCTGTTCTATACATTTGTTAAGAGAAGGATGCAGCACTCATGTCCTTCCACCGCTATCCTTCCCCCCTCCTCCCTGAAATCATCCCACCCACCTGGCAACCTTTGCTCAAAGGTGTGGGTCTTGTTGCAGCGATGCTTCTTGTCACTGTCCTTCAGGGCAGACCCTTAACTCCCTGGCTCATTCAGCTTCGCTCTACCAGTAACTGTGCAAAGCACAGCAGAGGAAAGCTAACCTTGGTGTGTACTAGCTACCCTCTCTAGCAGGGGTTAAACTTGTCCTCATTGCCTGTGAGGAGCAAGGATCCCAGAGGGATGCAAGTACCTGATGCAGCACCTGATTCAACTGCACACAGCCAACACAGGCATGTGCTGCCTCTGTCATTCAGTAGCTTCTGGTAAGAACAAATAAGCACTGGAAACGTCTAGGTGACCAGTTCATTGGCCATTCATCCTGATGATGTTTGCAGAGAGGTCATATGGAAACAAGCATTATTCCACACTTTCTAGTGCATTTCCTTTCTGCAAAAAGTGGGAAGTGGGTTTGTCCAGCAATACCTCCCAGTCAACTCTAATTGTGTGATGTGAATCTGTCAGTATGTGATTGAATCACCTGAAAACCTAGAATCATAGAATCATAGAGTTGGAAGAGACCACAAGGGCCATCGAGTCCAACCCCCTGCCAAGCAGGAAACACCATCAGAGCACTCCTGACATATGGTTGTCAAGCCTCTGCTTAAAGACCTCCAAAGAAGGAGACTCCACCACACTCCTTGGCAGCAAATTCCACTGTCGAACAGCTCTGACAGTCTGCAAGTGCCCACTGCCCCTCCAGTAAACTAATCAACAGTCATTTGCAGTTCTTGAGGAGGTTAGGATCCACTGCTTCGCTTTTGCATGTCGAACCCTTTTTGCACACGGTCAAGTACAGTCTTGATATGGGCTCCCTATTCAATTTTGCACACAGAGCTCACCTTCCTCCTGAAAATATTCCCCCACATGCACTGTGGTGGGAAACTTTAAAAGTACTCTTATCTGCAATTGCTTGTGGTGCTCAGCCTATCTTTTGGAATACCACCAGCCCCTCTCCATCCAGATTACTGACCTTGCTCCCCTTTATTCTAGATGGAAACTGGAGGAAGGCCTATTTGAGCCCACCAACCACAGTCTGCCTTCAACCAGCCCCCACCTGCCTGGTTATATCTGGCCCAGGGGGTGGCACTGATTGTCAGCTTCCTCCTCCTCAGTACCTGTAGAATTCAACAGGGAGGAAGATGGGGACAACACTAGAATGAGTTGGCCCTGCCTGTCATTGGCTCTGGCTTTGCCTGTCTCTGCCTACCGTTTGTTCTGGCTCCACCTACTGTTGGCCTCCCTGCTTTGCAACCTACCAGCTCTAATACTCATCAACCACCACTGGGAACTTCATGTCCTTGCCCCCAGTGCACCATCTCATTCATAGAATTGTACACTTGGAAGGAACCTTGAGAGCCATCTAGTCCAATCCCCTGCAATGCAGGAATCTCAACATGTGTTTCCCCATCTAATTTGAAACCATATTGTACCCTGTTTAGTTTTGCAAACGTGCTAGCAGTTTTAGTGCTGCACAACTAGGGTGTCCGCTCAAGGGGATGCTCCCAGACAGACTGTCCCATTGTCTCCTCTCTGTGTTTGTTATTTTCTTTAGATCTTCTCAGAAATCTCAGGGAACTTGAGGCCTTGTGATTCCCACTTCAACCCACTCTTCCATTTTGGGCTCACTTTGGGAGGCTACTTGGACAACCCCAGCTTCCTTGGCTTCGTACCAAGCTTAGAAAAATGTAGATGCTACAAGTGGTGGTGATGATGATTATAACCGGGGAAGCACAGATACAGCCAGTATTGGTTCCCATAATAACTGTAACGCTGTCTCAAATCACAAAATGTGCTTCTGGCTGCATTTCACTGACTTTTGTGAATGATTGCAAGTGCTTGCATGACCAAGAATGGCTTGGGACCATTCAGGTATAGGACAAAGGTCCTCTCAGAAGCATCTTCAAAGCACTTTGTACATTACCAGGGCAGTATATTCAGCTTGCTCATTTGCCACCAGACTGATTCACATGTGCATGGGGAGGAGCCGTGGCTCGCTGGTCGAGCATCTGAAGGTCCTGGGTTTAATCCTCAGCATCTCCTGGTAGGCCTGGGGGAGACTCCTTCCTGAAACCCTGGAGAGCTGCTACCAGTCAGTGTAGACAATTCTGAGCAAGGTGGACCAATGGTCTGACTCAGTATAAGGCAGCTTCCCGTGTTCCTAATTGGTTTGTTGCAACCTGACATGATGGATTGCATGAGTGACCAGGCTGCTGCAATTCCCACAGACAGAACTTCCATGACACCTTAGCCACAAAGGCTCTTCAGTGGAATCAGTTTACACATGCACAGCTGACAATCATAAAAACTTGCTTCACACATGTACGTTCAGTGAATGCAACACCAAACAATGCTCGCCCCATGGTGGGCAAAAGATTCCTGCATTGCAGGGGGTTAGGCTATATGACCCTTGTGCTTCCAACAATTCTACAATCCTATGAATTTAAGGTTTGGGTAGCTTGATATTTGAGAAGGCTCTCTCTCAGGTAATCTGTTTCCAAGCCTGGAGTGGCTTTCTTTCTGGAGTGAATCTTTCTCCCTGCCTTTGGAAGGTGAAACCCTTCAGCCACTAAGAACTCAGGCTCAGGGGCTGTTCTTGAGATTTTTCAGTTGGGGCTGGGAGGCAAATGGAGCCAGGCAGAGAGCTGGGAGATTTTGTGCTCAAGCTTAGTTGGAAGTAACTGGTGGGGAGGGAGCAGCTGCTCTCTTTGGGAATCTGATGCAGGATCAGCAGTAGTTTTCCTGCCTGCTGCAGGAGTCTCTTTGCTTTCACTTGCTTGCATGTTTGTAAATAAAACAGAGATGACAAAGACATCCAAAGCCTCCAGTGTCCTTTTTTTCAAGGGAAATAGAAGACATGTAACCCCCCTAATCATGTCTTAGCTAGACTACTGCAATCATATCCTTTCTGCTTTTCTCTTGTCTCACCTTGGGCTCATCCAGGGGGTCACTATAGTTGGGTGGAATCACATAATGAGAAATTCAGGTTGCGCAATTATAGTTGTTTTGGAGGGCTTGTGCAACAATCCTGCTTCCCCAAAAGATCAGACTATTTGCAATAAGGAAAGTGATGGGGATAACTGGAAAGTTTGGGAATAACACTTGCTTTGATGCAGCGCCATCTATTCTCTCTGCAAACAAATCAGGAGGAAGACCTGGAAGTGCCCCTTGTTCCCTAGCCTATAGCCAGCTCTTGGCTGCCCAAACCGTTTACCTTTCCCCTTTGACAATGTGCAGTGCCTTCAAAACTCCACCCCCCCACTGCCTTCCTGTCTGTTCTTGGTGGATCCAGCCCAGCTGCCTTCTTCACTTTGCTGTTCTTGGCCATGCCTCCTCCTCATCTCTCTGCTCTTCTGGTTTGATAAACAAAGGTGAGGAACCTAGTGCCCTCCTGCTGTTGCTGGACCACAACATCCCTGATAGGCCATGCTGGCTGAGGCTGATGGGACTTGTGAGTTTAACAGCATCTGGAGGGTCACAGGTTCCCCACCCCTGCAATAAACCCTGGCTCATGACTTTCACGTCTCTAGCTCCACCACCCCAGCCATTCAAAACTCTCCTGCTCTTTCAAAAGACATCATCCTTCCTTGGTGCCCAGATGTGTGGAACCGCTGTGCATGAGTGGTAACTGCATGAGGTTACCACTTACTTACTTACTTACTTACTTACTTACTTACTTACTTACAATCCCTCTTCAGAGGCCACCTATTCCATGAATTCTGTGGCATAACCCTCTAGTTTCCCATATACTACTGCAGGGGTTGCTGTCAGGAGTGCATGCAGGAGCCAGGCCCTGTGACCAGTAGGGCTTCGCAGGACTGGGGTTTCCTAAGTTTGTTCTGGAGGGGCAAGGTGCGGCCGCACAGGTGAGGCCGCTTGGTAACTCACTGCACCTGCTGGCTGGAGCCGGAAGGGATATAAGATCAGCATTTCCCTTCGGCTCTTTGCCACAGCAACATGTTTCCTGCCTTGCTGTGTTTGGCTTCTTGCTTCCTGATCCTCGGCTTTGTGACTCCCTGCTTCCTGACCCCTGGCTTCTGGACTCTTGTTCCTGCTCCCACCCCATCTTGCCCCTGGTCCTGACGTCCTCAGCAGGGACTTCAATCGCTCGTAGACCGGACCGTGACAGCTGCCAGCTTGGTGCCCATGGACATCCATGCACCTGCTGAAATCTTCCCTGGCGCTTGCAGGATCCCCTCCCCTTGCTGAAATTAGCCTTGAAAGCAGCTGTCTGTTGTAGTCAATAGAATAGGTTGTGGGGTGTGTGTGTTTTTTACCCTGACAGTTTCTCCACCGTGCAAATGTGCTCACAGGCTCGCAAAAGTCTAATGCGCCCTGCACTCCTGTAAGCAAGCCTAAATAAGTTCATCTGAAACAGAGCAGTTTGCATTTACCCTTGCCTCTGTTCCCTCTTCCTCCTCCGCATCTCCCCAGAATTGATTTTATGGGCAGGGAGCTGTTATGTGCCTGGTAAAGTACCAGGCACATCCATGGTGCACTAGGTAGGGCATTTCCACACCATGATCTATGGTGGATTCATTGCTCCCCGTACCTGCAAGTCCTGCACCATCATCCACACAAACACCATCCTCATCAAAATGTTGCCCTGTATTATTTTCCCATTTACACTGGATTCACCATTTCTTCAGAAAATCTGATTAATTTTTAAAAAAATCATGGTAAATCTGGGTTAAACTCAGAGTTGGTGGGATGGGATTTTGACAAGAGCGATGCCAAGTGGACGCTGCGACAAATTTGCAGTGATGAGCAACACTCGGTGCACAATAAATGGCGTACGAAAGCATTGATAGATGATAGATAGGTAGATAGATAGATAAATAGATAGATGATAGATAGATGATAGATAGATAGATAGATGATAGATAGATAGATAGATAGATAGATAGATAGATAGATGATAGATAGATGATAGATAGATAGATAGATAGATAGATAGATAGATAGATAGATAGATATTAGCCCTGAGCTTCTAATCATTTGGGAGAACAAGAGAGCTCTTAACAATGCATTCAGCTGCCAGTCATCAAGGATACACTAATGAACAGGGAAATTGAGTGACACAGATGTACGAAAGATGCACGTAGGAAAAGGCCACATTTCAAGGTCTGCCCTTTCAAAACTGCCTGTTGCCCAACGCTGACACTGCAGTTCATATTTTTGAGCGGAATGAGGAGGGGGAGTGGGGGGGGTGAGGGTCATCCATACAGCCTAGAACCAGTTTGGGATGGTTGTGAGAAGGGACATTTTGTTGATTCTGCCGGGCTCAGGAATCGGCGGAAGAATGTTGAGACTGGGGTTCAGTCGCGTGTGAAGCAATAGGGATTCCAGCCAAGCCAAGGCACTGATGAAGTTTCTTGGGGAACCTGCCAAAGGCAGATTGGATGAAGAGAAACACACACACACACACACACACACACACACAGCTTTTGCTGCCCAGCATTTGCTATAAAAGGAAGTCTCTTGCTTTTTAATCCCATCTCCTTCCAGCTCCAACCCTGGGTTTCTGCAGCCACTCACTTAACAGAGATGTTCCAAGTTTCACTACTCATTGCCATTGCTTGGCCCAGTTCCTGTTTCTACTCGTCCCCCCACCCACCCGCCAGCCCTGCTCCTCTGCCAGCTCCATCGATCCCATTATAAAGTGACTGCATTAGCCACTTTATCAGATGAACACATTAAAAAAAAAGGAGCAGAGAGGTTTCAAGAAAATAAGTCTGGAACTTCTTCAAATCCACACCCTACTCTAAATCAACAAGCTCCACCAGTTAGGAAGTGAAAAAACCCTAACCTGTCTGTCCACTTAAACCCACCAAAATTAATTTCACTTGGATCAATTACAGCTGGTCCAGCAAAAGAGATAATCTTTCCAACTGGAGTCAAAGTAGCAAAAATGCGACACCAACATTCAACCACTCAACAGACTTCTGTCATTTCCCTTCCAGCTTCAGAGAATCTACATTTTGCCCATGAGTGTCAAACCAGACTAGAAAAGAACATATATGTATTTAAAGTCTAGCAACCAGCATGAAGTGTTCAGGAGCCCAGTTCAACACAATGCCTCCCTACCACAAGGCCTAGTATTCCATTTGCATTTTTGGATTAAGAGAGAGAGAATCCCACAGTAAATATTAGGCTTTATCTACATCTTTTTGTACACCCTAATTAAAACAACACAGCACCACATTAAGTGCACTCTTGAGATCTATCTATCTATCTATCTATCTGTCTTACTCATTTTACAAGTTTTTGTCATTGGACATGTATACAAGACTAGCCTCTACCAAATGTCCAGGATTTTAGGCCTGGGGCTCCAGAAGTAACTTAATATACACGCTTGACCAAGATAGGGAGATTCTGCACTTCTGGGCAGCATTGATGGGGGTCAGGATTGTATTAGTCTGCTTAACGAGGGTCGTTCATTCTTCTAGCCCATCTGCATGGGGGAAGAGAGAATGGCGCTGCCCTCAAAGCCACTAAGACGTCTTATGAATTCTGCTTTCCAAATTGAATTTGACATAATAAGTCCCCAAAAGTTACAGACCTGAATGTGACTGGACACCTGATCTGTGTGCTTTACTTGGTGACACTTTTCCTCTGCAAAACTTGATCATGCACCCCATTGCAGAGGGGGAGAAAGAAGGGGCAACCCTGATAGGATGATTTATTTATTTTTACCACCCTCTCCCTTTTCCTCAGCATTCTGACAAACTCTCTCTGCTGACCCTAATTCTTCCCAAATCCCCTAGAGAGGGTCTCTGTTCTCTGGACCACCCAGAAAGGAGAAAATTGCAGCTCTCAGCAGAAGCCGCTTCTTTTCCACCTAGGGCTTTTGAAAGATTTCCCCAGCCTCCCCAAAGGAACTCCCCCCTGCCCAAAACACACATACACACACACACCCTTGCAAAACTGGCAAATGGTGCTGCTTCCAAAATGACAAAGGGGGGAGGGTATCCCAGCTCATCCCATCCCGTCCTCCATTTGCAAGAACCCCCAAAAGGTGCCTCCCTCTGGGTGCCCAAGCTGTGCAACACCAGCTCTGTACTGGTGAAGGTTAAACACGCCCAACTCTTCTGCAGTGCCCAGCAATTTCCCCCCATCTCTTTCCCTCTGCTCCTCTCCCGCTTCAGCATCACTTACAGTCCTGGAGGTGATTTCCAATCCTTTCCGGTGGGGGGGTCATCATGGGCCTTTGGGATGGTGCCCCGCAGCCTGCCAAGATCTCTTTCTCTCTCTTCTTCCCCCCTTTCACCGGTGCTCTGATGCTCCTCTTGACTTTGCCACAGGAAAAAAAAACTCCCTGCACATCTCTCTCTCGCCTTCTGCATTCTGTTCCCTGGAAGCCGGTAGCGGCAGCAGCGGCAGCAGCAGCAGCAGCAAACCCTCTCACAGTTCAGCTTGAGAAGTTCCTTCCTTGCAAAGAAGGGGAGGGATTTAAAAAACGGCACAGAAGGCAAGCTGAGCTTTGCAGGGGTTTCCAGGTGCAAAGGAGGTGAGGTGGCTCTCCCCTACTCTGCCTCGCTCCTCATCCATAAAAGAGCATCTTTCTGCACACTTGGCAAGGGGGTGGGTGTCCCCTCTTCAGTTTCTGCCCCACAACTTAAAGAGCAAAACCAAAATAATAATTAGTGCCACCAACCTCCTCTTTCCCGCATGCTTGTGCAAGTGCACGCACACACACACACACAAACACACACTTTCCAGCTGTCAACCAATGGAACTTTGAGCAGACTTATGCTAATGAAATCCTTGGTGTCTTTATTAACCAGCAAATATTGTCACGGGCAAACTGCGGAGAGGGACTCTCTGCTTTCCAGATTTCACCAGCACATGCAAATATGTGAATAGCTCTCCAGAGCTTGCTTGCCTTTTTGGCCCCCAAGGCAGGTAAGAAGGATTTTGCCTCATTAAGTGAAATGTTAAAAGCAGCTTTTATTAACACGCACACATTCAGCAGATAGCAAGGCTTTGGGCATGGCCAGTGCCACAGAGGCCAACAAAACAGGGCAACTGCCAGGGCCAAACCTTGTTAAGAGGCTCAGCTGCTGATTGTAGCAACCTCATTCTTTTCCTTGGGGAAGGCCTGTAGTTCAGGAGGAACATAAGAGCCTTACTGCTGGATCACGTCAGTGGCCCACCTAGCCCAGCATCCTGGATTCAAATTTTAGTTCGGCCATGCACCAAGCTTATGGTGAGGGTAATCGTGGTCCTTGTGTCCTTGTTTTATGGAGGGCAGTCCTCTATTTGAAAAGCTGTGTCTGGCCCAAGTCCACTTTAAAGTAAAAAAAGAACCACTGGAAGGAAAAGCAGGAGGGGCCTTCGAAGTTGCCCATCACCAGTGAGCAGCACCTGGACCACTGACTAGGCAGGCCAACAGGTCACCTGGTAACAGTTTTCCCACTCTAGTGAGTCATATTGCATTTCTGTTTAAATTAATCTTTAAATTTGCACCTATGCATGTGAATTAGCATGTGGACATTTTTTAATGCAAATTGGTGTCCCTGAAGATCAAATGGACCTCATCCACTATATGGAACTGCCCTGCGGAAGCATGTGGCACCAATATAACAAATCTTTGGGAGGCGGTTTTGATCAGAGGCTTGATTTGGCCTAGCTCAGAGCTAAACTGATCTTACCCATTACACAACTGTGTTCCACCCCATAATGACCACTACATGCTCAGATCTCAGCATGCCTCTGCTGCTCTCCCCAGGCTGCCTGGGTGCCAAAGATAAGTACAAAGCACTTGTGTGGGTCAGGTGCTAGGTCCGAACCCTGAGAGGAGCCCTACGACTTTCAAAGTTACACAGGAGAATTTGGCCTAGGGCTGCTTTTCCCATTACAGAGCCCATGGCCCAAACACTCAGCTGCATTCAGACTTCTGTGGAATTCAGCCCCTTCCTTGTTGAATTTCTTGTAATTGGTGAAGACCTTATTTCAGCAGCCATTTTAATTTAATTTTATGGTTAATCTTAACAGATCTTATCACTGTTGTAGCTTTTTTGTAGCCTTATTGTACACCGCTTAGAAACTATGTCATCATAAACATATTATTTACCGGTAATATTATTAAATATACAGGTGGGTGGGTATGGCTGATGAGTCTAACTGTACACAAATGGAAAACACAGTCTTTGTTTATTTACAGTGATGCTTTTGATGTACACAATATTTTAAAAGGCAGTGAACGGGTGGAGGGGAAAGGAATGTCATAGTGGTGGAGCCAGCAGGCAGTGGTTACCGGGCAAGAGGGGATGAGCCAGATCTCCAACAAATTGTCTCATTTTCTGGCAGACTAACTGTGTCTTTAACAGCTGCACCACAAACAGAAATGCATCCGGTGCAGCCGTTCCTGGCAGGGAGGTGCAGTGATAGGGAAAACTTCACTTACTGAATTCCAGCTTGTCATCGTTCAGCTGCCAGAATTATTATTATTTCTTTGAACCCTGCAGTGACCCAGACATGTGCCCAGCCCTTTCAAAGAAAATTGCCAGCTGTCCTGGTTGTGTCAAGATAATCCAGAAAAATAGCTATTGTGGCCTGAATAACATCAAGTAAAGGGAAATGTCCCAAATTTTTAATACTTGAAAATAGCAACGATGCGTCTTTTAAGAAAACCTAACGGCACACCTTCCACCCCTAAAACATGCTGCCCTGTTATGTGATAAAGCAGAGTTTCTTCCCATGAGGTAGCTGCTATACTACTTCGTCAAGAAGAATACACAGATGTTGTGATGAGGGCGGCAGCCATTTTGTTCACATAGTCAGAGAAGTTCTGAAGGAGGCACTGCACCTCTGCCTTCCCGCTCAAACAATAAAAAGCCATCAAGGCTGCCCCAAGGTGTTTTGTTGTCCCAGGCAGAACAGCAAATGGTGCTCCCCTCCCCAAGTCAAGGTGCATTCATTTACAAGGCCCTCAACAACTCGGTCTCAGGATATCTCAAGGACCACTTATCCCTTATATCCCAGTGTGATCACTGAGGTCTTGTGGAGGGTGCCGGTCTAATCTTAGTCACATGACAAAGACTTTCTTGTTCCAGCAGGCATTTGAAGGCAGTGTTTGGTTTTATGATGCCTTTTTATTGTTTTATTCTCTTATGTGGTTCATTTTTATTCACGTCACTTATAAATGCTAATGACTAAGCAGTATGTAAATACCATAAATAAATAAAGAGTTTGTATCCAAGTTTGGTCGAGTTATTTTGGCGTCTGAGACAGAAAAGGCCACAAACACAGCTCCCTGAGAGTAAAAATATAACGGCAATAAGTTGAATTACCCACAGAGTCCACAAAACGTTGTAAGAATCTAACCATAGTGCTTCAGTTGGAGGATAAGGGGCCAGGTACAAACTTTCCTCTAAAACCAGTGGATGGGATGTTTTTAATGCTCTGTCCTTGGTTTTACTGTATCTGTGGAGAAGTTTTGTTTTGTTTTGTTTTGTTTTTGTAAGATGCTTTGGGTTGCCTTGGGCAAGATAAAATGACTAACAAATTTAAAACAACAATAACAACCCTATCAGTGGGTTTCAAGTGGTCAGGGGTGAAACCTAGTGGGGATTTGGCAGGTGAGGGAGAGGGGCCTGGATCATTTGGTCACCTCTGGAGGTGGAGCCTGGGCTTTTTGTTTGCCTGGGGGGCTGAGGGGGGGTTGAGAACGTGAGAGGGGCTTGATGGCTTTTGATGCAGCAAGAGTTGCAAAATCAGACAGGGGATGAAAAGGAGTGGAAAATTAACACTTGCCTTGGCTTTTCATTCAGCGAAATCCCCAAAACTGAATTTGAGGCTGCAAAACTGAATGGGCAAGTAAAATATCTGATGTTTAGCAACACTGACACTGTTAACACAAACATAGTCTAACAAATGAGCTAAGTAAGTAAACATAAAATCAGATTTCAAGATTCTGCAGCTAAATTGGCATTAGAACATAAACCTTCCTGAAACAACAAAGAAAAGGTTAACTGGTCTGCTGGAGGATAAAAGAGTACCAGTCTGTCCGGGAACACACTTATTCAGAAGGAGAATTCCCCAAATCAGGAAAAGTCGCTTACCCCCCCCCCTCAATATAGACAGCAGGTAGTTTTTGTCAGCCAAAGACATTTTGCTGCCTGAGGCAAAGGACAAGATGGTGCCTCTCTCACTCCATGTACAAAAGCTGTCCAGACTGACAGGAACATAGGAAACTGCCATATAGAGTCAGGCCATTGACCCACCTAGCTCAGTATTGTCTATGCTAACTGACAGTGGCTGTCCAGGACTTCAAGCAGAGAGTTCCTCTCCCAGCCCTATCCAGAAATGATGAAGACTGAACCTGGGACTTTCTGCATCGAAAGCAGATGCTCTGCCACTGAGCTACGTCCCTTCCAGAAACAATCTGCCACTACTGTCGTGAACTGGCAGGGCAATGGGGAGGAGGAAGAGGACTCTTCCTCCTCCCCATTGCCGGGACTGGGACACGCCGAGGCAAGCAGGGGATGGGGAAGGAGAAGCTGTTGTAGGAAGTAATCAAGGGGTGATAGAGGACGACGAGAGAATGGGGGTCAATGCACAGGAACCAGAGCAGCAGGACCCATCACCGGATCCAGAGGGGCCGCTGTCCCCATGAACACAGCGGGCTCTGAGGCATAGGGAACAGCAGGAGGGGAACTCCAGGAGGCTAAGGCAGGCAAGAGCCCACAGCCCAGCAAACTAGCTCTGACAGAAGGGGTGTGATTCCTCAGCTGGAGTAGGCGAGGAACAGGTGAGGCTTACATGCCTCATCAAGGTCAGGTGCTGCAGTCAGCAGGCAAAGTATACAAGGGCAGCAGAGCTGAGGTGCTGGGTCTGCTTAACTGCCCATGTTGATAGACCTGGACTTAGGTGCTCCTGGACCTCCGTGGGACTATGTTTTGGGTTTGACTCAGGACTGTATCCTGACTGCAGGACTTTGGACTTGGCTACGTGGATCACCGCTGAACCTCGTTTCCTGAGCTTCGGTCTTTGGATTTCGCTTGTGTGGATCAACCCTCGGACTTTGAAGTTTGGACTTGGCATACTGACTTGCTGCCAGGTAGGCCAGGGGTTCAGGGCAGTCACCGAGGCAGACCTTCTCACATGCATGTCTTGCACCCAGGAAAATGCACTTGAGAACATTACAGCCCCGGTGTGTATCTGCACTCTTTGCACCACACTTTCACCATCCCTCCATCCCACAGCAGGCGCTGTAACTCTCCAGCTGTTAGATTTCACCCCTGAAGGCGCACTCTTCCATTGTAAACAAACCAACATAGTTAGAGGGTTTGGGTGTCCTTGTTCGTGGTCCCCTCACTCCCCAAAGTATAAGCTAGACCTGGGATTTATTTCCTATTAAAATTAATATTGAACTGCCCACATCACGGAAGCCAGTGAGAGAAAAGGACCACAATCAAGTTGAGAAGAAGCACCGGTTCTACCATTAGGGAGAGAGAAGCAACCGCCTCAGGCAGCAGAGAGGCACTGGAGATATGTGCCATGCCACACACCCCACATCCTGTTGCCCTTTGGGTATGGTACAGAAAGCTGCCCTGCTGCAAATGCCAAAATAAGATTCAGCTGGAAGTACACATGGGCTGTGTGAATGTGGGGGAGGTCTTGTCCTTCACCTCGGGAAAGTAAGGTGGGTTTCAAATCTCTGCTAGTGACCAATAGCCTCCCTGGGTGGCCTCAGTTAAGTTGTCTATCTCTCAGCCTCAGGCTGTGAACACACCATACATTTAAAGCACCTTTAAAGCACATGCCCCTCCCCAAGACTCCTGTAGTTTATCCCTCACTGAGCAGCAATTCCCAGAACCCTTAACAAACCACATTTCCCAGGATTCTTGATCTCTCTCTCTCTCTCTCTCTCTCTCTCTCTCTCTCTGTGTGTGTGTGTGTGTGTGTGTGTTTTAAATATATTTTATGTAGGTATAGCCTCAATTGCCCAATTTGTAAATTGGTCTATGGATGCAGATGTAGAAAGGCAGGCTATAAATATCAAAAGAAATGAAGGAGCAATACTGAAATGTTGATCGATGTAAGTATTTTACTATGTCTTTCTACTGTCTACTCTCTACTTTCTACTCTCTAGCTGTCCTTTTTCAGCAAAATTAGTAGTAACTAATTGTGATGCTGGATGGCCTATTTATTGAGCATTCATCCTGAAGCATTTGTGTGGAATTTATATGACGTGTCAAAGCAAGCATTACCCTCACATACACTTTCCTGTGCGTTTCCTGCTCACTTTGCTTATCGCAAAAAGTGTGATCTTTTGAGGAAGTGGGTTAATTGCATAGGACCTCCCAAACAACTTTGGTTGTGCAACCTGAATTTGCTGGTATGTGATTGAATCCCACCCCAAAGAGAGCAGCAGTTTGAAAATGTCCTAACCTGACAGGATCACTGTAGGGAAAGGCTGGAAAGAACTACCTTTGGAAAGGAGATAGCTTCTGAAATTACAATATCCCGATTCCTACCTTCAAGTTTGTTATCCTTGCTACACGGCCCCCCCACAGACAGCACGATGTGGGAGCTGAAGCTGGCTGTTCTTCTTCCACAGAGTCCAAAATATTAAACACACAACTCAAATCTGAAGGCCCTTTCAAGGCTGTGTTCTGGGATGGATAAAACACTTCGCTTAAGCAGAGCAAGACTGGGACATACCTTTCTCTGTCTCTTTGCTCTCCCCAACCCCACCCCCCTCCCCTCACTCCCCACACCATACAATGTTTGCTTGCTATTTTTGGCAGGTTCCTCAAAACTCTGCTCCGCCTATTAATAAGGAGAGTGAGAAATCCTTTTGGCCTCTGCTATATAAGGAAAGGTAGAAGGTTCCACCACAGCTAAATATACTGGAAGCTTGCAAGGGGTGGGGGGAGAAGGGGGGGAGCCACGCTTTTGGCACAGCATGTGGAAAAGAGATTGTGTCAGGACAATTCAGAGATAGGCCCCTTTGCGCACGTACAGTGTGTGTAAGAGAGAGACAATTCTCAACATGCAGCCAGCTCTGTGTCATCCAAGGGCCTTCAGCCTTCTGCCACTTCTGGCACTCGCTGTGCAGATGGAAAAGGGACGGCCTCAACATCTCACAGCTGCAAAGAGGGAGACTGCTGTCCTGCATGCCTGTGACATCCTTCTTTACCACACGCTAAGGATTGCAGCCTAAATGTGTGGTCCACCCCTCCGGACAGATTTTTAAAAGTATTGTAGTGGATTATTAAACTATGGAACTCACTTCCACATGAGGCAGTGAGAACCACCAACTTGAATGGCTTTATAAGAGGACTGGACAATTTCAAGGAGGATATTAATGGCTACTAGCCGCAATGGCTATACTCTGTCCTCCACAGTTGGAGGCAGCAGTGCTTCTGAATGCCAGTTGCTGGAAACCACAGGAGGATAGAGGGCTCTTGTGCTCACATCCTGCTTGTGCGTTTCCCCACAGGCATCCAGTTGGCCTTTCTGGGAACAGGATGCTGGAACAGCAGGTTTGCCAGACCTCCAGAGGTGACCTGGAATCTCCAGGTTTGTCTGACCTCCTCTAGGTGGCAGGTGAACGGCTTGAATCTCCCAAGTGGCTGAAAGTGCCTTAAAAAAAAATTCTTTATTAGGCATGCAGCTTGTAACCTTCAACCTGGCAAGAGCATTTAAACCCTTCTGGCCAAAAGCAAGTAGGCTAGATTAAAAACTGACTACCTAGGCACCCTAAGCAGGTGAGAAGGAACGGGTCCCCTTATTTCAACTGAAAGGTGGGAACACCCACTTTAGCTAAGGCTTCTATCTTAATTTCCAGCAATGACCTATCTGTTCATTTGTTGAACTTTGGTTTTTTAAAAAAATTGAATGGCATGCTCTGTGGTCCATGCTTCCTGTGCCATGCTTAATGGCATCACCAGGGTCTGCACCCCCGTAACTTCACCAAGAGTTGCCCTTCATTATCATCACCAGAGGCTGCCCCTAGGTTTCACAACTGGGTCCTGAAATCTTAGCATCTTGGATGCCCCTGACCTGGCAACCCTACCCCATTGCTGAAATTTCTGCTGCATCCAGTGGCATCCCTCTTCTTTGTAACAGCCTGCCCTCTGCTGATGTACGTGGAGCAGATTGTGGCCTTTTTACCCCCCCCCCCCCCGTTTAGGGTAAGCATAAATTCTTTCACAGACAGAATTTTCACTTAGTATTACATTGGATTCCACCCATTATTATCATTTATATTTATTTGATGCATATATACAAATTATTATTTTAAAAAAACTTCTTCTAAAATTAAACACCATCATTATTATAATAATAAAATTAAACACTACTAGCTTGTGAGTTCTCTTGCTACAAGCGCCAATTTGATGTAGTGATTAGAGCAGAGAGGAGAAATCTGTGGTCCCTTGGACTACAACTTCCAACGGTCCCTGCCAGCACGGGCAATGTTTAGGGACAAAGGGAGCCAAGTTACTGTACTGTTAGCAAAGTCACTTAAATAATGCAGAGTTCAGAGAGAATAAAAACCCTGCTAACACTTTGCTGAGGAATCTGAATAAAAACAAATGTATAATTTGAGGAGAAAAGAACTAAGGGGCTTTGACTTTCTTACTCCAGGCCTTGTGCGCAGCAGGGAGATATTCAACAATACAAACAGAGGAAAACTCCCTCAGAACTACTCAGCTAATCAGAGTGTGTGCTACCTCAGTGAGAATCATTCCATTCTGCTTGGCAAACAACACCTCCACTGTCACAGCCCCTTGGTTAGTTGCCTTATAAACCACAGAATTAACCCTTAAGTCCCACACTGAATGATCTTTGCTGTTGCACCACACCTTTTGCTACCTTCTTATTCTATGACTGTCAGATGATCCAAAAAAAGCCTGTGCATTGTACTATGACTCTTTGATATATCTGCCATAATAAGGAATGGATTGACACAGTTGTCTGCATTTTGGGGGTCTCCTTGTGGGTGTGACAGTGGGGGCTCTCGCGGTGACCTCCTGCACTTCAGACACTGCAGCTCCTGAAGCATATTACACATTTCCTTTCAAAGGCATCTCCACTTGCTAATGAGCAGGCCATTAACATCAACAGGACTGGTGCAAACTCGTTAGCAAAAACAGTCTCATTAGGGCCAAGGATAAAGAAAGACACAGACAAGAGCAAAAGCAAGCTTTGCAACCTTGAAACCCTTTGATTTATTTACATTTGGTCACAATAATGTTTGTGTAATAAAGAAGGGTCGTGGTGTTTCCAGAGCACCAACAGTTTTTTATGATGGTGGCAACGAGGACAACAAATGCATTTTGTTGAAAATTATTAACGACAAATTGTGACCATTATTGCCTTTGCTAATTGGCAGCAGCGTCAAATGTAGTTTTGCCGCTCTATCTTGGAAACTGGAAGGCGTAAGGGAGAAAATATGATGCTGTGATTTGGAGTGGGAGACCCGTTTGTTTTGTATTTTAAGGCAAGCATTCCAACCACAGATGGGGAACCTCCAGATATCGTTATTTATTAGATTTATTACTCAGCCTTTATCACAAGGTCTCAGGGTGGGTAAAAACAAGATAAGTAATATTATATTATATTAATTATTGATACGCCATACCTTTTTGTCATCATAAACAAAGAATACATTTAATGCAATTTAAAACTAAATAAAAACAGCACACACACCATTGAAAAATTGTATTAATTCAGAAGTATAACAAGTGTGGAAAACCACATTTGGCCCAGCTGAGAGACTTCAGAGAAGTGTGACTAGCCCAAGGTCACCCAGCAGCTGCATGTGGAGGAGCGGAGACGCGAACCCGGTTCCCCAGATTACGAGACTACCGCTCTTAACCACTACACTACACTGGCTCTCACTTGAGAACTGTTGCACAAGGGACTTTGATAGGTTGCCCAATTGTCAGTCATCTGATGTTATAATGATGCTGGGTGTTTGGCAGGTGGGTTGTCCCGCCCACCTGTCAAAGTTAGCCTGCAGGGGCCAGAAACATCCCCCACCCCTGAAGTATAAGTTAGATCACACAAAAAAACCTTTTTGCCTGTTGAAGGCCATGGTGAAAATGGAATGCACACATGAACAGTAGGAATGCTTCCTTGCAAGGGTGCAGGGAGGGACTTCTGGGTCAGCGCCATTGACGAATGGCGGAGTTCCTCCGAGTGGAGGAACGGGCTCTGTGGAAATTGGGTCTTCCCGCCGCGGCGAAGGCGGGGACCCGCTAGAAATCCCAGGCGGAGGAGCCTGGGAACATGGGGTTCGGCAGAGCACCAAGAGCGCCTCCCCTACTCGCAGGGAAACCCCCTCTTTGGGGCTCCGGAGCGAAGTGGGGTGAACAGCATGGTGCAGCGAACAGATTGCTACTTTCACGGAGGGAAGCCGCACAGCCATCGCCGGAGAGCGCTGACTTTTTCCTGATGACAATTGGACTCTAAACAAAGTACCCGTGAGTAAAAACGGAAAATTGGATCAATAAATTTGTGAATTAGGCTCCGAAGCGGGAAGGTTTAAACAGGAAGTCCGCCTTCCGCTTTTTGTAAACAGACTGAAGCAAAAACCTTGCAATCTAATAGCCTGGAAAGTTGTCTTAAAGATTGAAATTTCCTGCATCTACTACCAATAAAACCCCCTTGGAAGCAGGAGAAAAGGGGGGGGGGAATTTGACTGTTTAAGCCTGCAAGAGAGAGAGTAAAGGAATATAAGTTTCCATCATCCCAAACCTGGGAACGGGGTGTCAGGACAGAAATCGTTGGAGACGTCCATTGATTAAAAGTGGAGCACTTTGACAGATAGTCAAAAAAAAGAGAAACAAATTAACTTCAACGCTGCTTTCTGCATTTCTGCATTTCAAAGAAACAAAGTATTTGAAAATCGAAAGTAATTTTCCTTTGTTGGATACATTTTTAAAGATGGATACAAATAGAAATTGTGTCCCCTAGAGGGAGCCTGTCAGTTTGCTGTTGCAGTTTATTTGGAGACTTCACAGCTGCGAGATTGAGATCGTGGGACCAGTCGTTTGACCTTGAACAGAAATGTGCTGGGAGGAAGTTTTGGTGTCTGCCCTTGGCATGACAAATGCTTTGCTGGAGCAGTTGCATGAGAAGATGAACTTGATGAATGAAAAGTTGGACTTGATGACTGCTGTAGCCAGTGAATATGATTTAACAGGAATCAAGGATAAAGAAACTATACAGAGACCAATTCAGGAAACTGGTTCGACAGGGCAAGTCCAAGGGCAGATGAAGACGGAGGAGGTTGTGACTGCACCCCAAGCAACACAAATGGTGAGACCCAAAGTCCTGCAGGAGCAAAAGCCGCTGCTTTGGAAGATTGAACTTGGAGTGTGGCTGGAAGCGTCTGGAGTCAAGGAAGCTCTTAATTCTGGTGGGACTATGAAACAGGTTGACAATTATCTTTTGGATAACTACTTTTTGGATTACAATGACGAGGACGGGGAGTGGGACTACGGGGAATGGGCTAGCTTGATGGAGGAAAATGGAGATTATTACCGGCTGGAATTCCCCAGAGACCCACTCCCCAAGGAGAAAGGAAAGAAACTACGAAAGAAACCAACAAAAGACAAAGAAGAGCGTAAGCACAAACAAGAACAAGAAAATTTGCAGAAGGGGCATAGAAGAGACTTAAGCAGTGGCGTAGCGTGGGGGGTGCCAGGGGTGCCGGCCGCACCGGGCGCAACATCTGGGGGGGGCGCGAGTCCAGAGGGCCCAGCCGCGTCGTGCCCTCGGCCCGCCCCTATTGTCAGAGCGGCCGGCCAGCCTCCGCCTGCTCCTACCTTGCCCCACCGAGGACTGTGGCAGCGCCCGCCCCCGTGGCCACCTACCCCCGCCTCGCCCATTGGCTTGCCTCCCTCGACCCCGCCTCTCTCCGATGGCCGCGGGGGTGTCCTGCTCGGCGCCGTCGCCTTTTTTCAGGAGGTAGGGAGGCTGGACAGGGAGGTGGGGTCGGAAGCGGGCAGAGAAGGAGGGGAGCTCGTAGCCAAAAGGGCTGCGCCGGCCGGCAAAGGGCCGGGGAAAGTTTGGAGAGGAGAAACGCACCGTCATGATTTCCCGGTGGAAGCGGCAGGATTAGGGATGGCGAAGTGTAATTACGCATGAATTTCGCTGGGTGAGAGCTTCGGGGATCGATCTGTGGAAATGGGAATCAATTGGAATATGAGAGAGAGAGAGGGACCATCATTCATAGGCATAGATTTGTAGGGTTAGGGGGCGCAAATCCACGGGTTAGGGGGCACAAATTACTTGCCTTGCCCCAGGTGCTGACAACCCACGCTACGCCGCTGGACTTAAGGGCCTCGGACATAAGATCACCAGATTGATGGACTGGATGCAATGGTTAGAAAGGACTGACATAACCCGAGACCAGGAAGAAGGGACGTTGGATAAAAACTAGAGAAAAAGAAAAAGTCTATAAAAAGAAAAATTTCTATTTTTGGAATTAGTGTAACACTAATGAAATATCAGGGATTATGCTGGAATGGAACCAATTGGCTTTAGTAAAAAGGATTTAAGGAGTTATGTAGAAATATGGTTTAAAATTTGAAATTTAAGATTTTTAAGGCAAGATAAGGTTAAAGAAATTAATGTAAATTGAACAATAGAATATAGCAAAAGATGGAAAGGATATGTTGAGTTAATAAATAAGATAGACTGTTAAGATAAATTATTTAAACAAAAATTGAGAAATATGGTAAGAATTTGCTGAAACAACGAATTAAGCTAGAATAAAAAAAGGGAGGTGTGAGGAGGTCCAAGAAATAAGCAAATGAAAAGATGCAATATGGGATTTGTATTCTTTTTTCTTGTTTTTTCTTTTTGTATTTTCTTTTTGATATATTTTTCTGTTGTATTTTTTTGTTCTTTTTTTTCATACTTATGTATTTTTGAAACTTTGAATAAATATCATATATATAAAAAAAGCAAGGGTGCAGGGAGATTCATGGCACCTCCTGGATCCTTGTAACAAGACAGCCCTTTCCTCACATGAGTTCCGCCCATTAACAATGGGCATTTTATCGGTAGTAAGGATATGAGCCTGCCATCCTGGGCTTGTGCAAAGTTTATTGAGATGTGAAGCAAAAAGGGTTCCTACATAAAACGCTGAATTATATACCTCTCCCAACCACAACTCAACCCTTCGTCTGATTTTTTGCCCCTTTCCTTGGGTACTGCAGTGCTGAAAAATGCCTTTGCTTAACCGGCAGACTGGGCAGCCTTCGTTAATTTTCTTCAAGGACTCCACTAATTAATCAAGGTTTTTCAGCTTCATTTAGAGGCGGTGACATCCTGCGCGCTTATGCAGTTTGCTGAAGGTTGATCCCTGAAGCTTCAGCATTTTTTGCTTCCTCCTGGTGAAATCAATAGCTTTCATCTGCATCTCAGCTGCCTTCTTTACAAACAGACCGAAGCAGAATCTATGGCTGCTGCTGTTTCCCCCCCCCCCCTATTTCTGCCCAGAGATCTTAATTGCTTAGAAGAGAGGTTTTGGCAAAACAGATGAGTGGCAGCCCCTTCTGCCCATGGCCCAGGCTGCAACTCTGGACATAGGGCAGAAGCAGGAAGCCTGTGGACTTATAGATGTTTCCATAGCATCATAGGACTGTGTAAAGGACCCCAAGGGTCATCTAGTCCAACCCTCTGCAATGCAGGAATCACACCTACAGCATCCCTAACAGATGGCCATCCAACCTCTGTTTAAAAACATCCAGCAGAGAGTCCTGAGGGAGCCCGTTTCGCTGTCAAATAGCTCTTATGCTCAGAAAGTTCCTCTTAATTGTAACTAAAAATCTCCTTTCTTGTCATTTGAATCCATCGGTCCATGTCCCATGGAGCAGCAGAAAACAAGCTTGCTCCATCTTCCATGATATTTGAAGATGACTATCATATCACCCCCTCAGTCTTCTCTTCTTCAGGCTAAACACACCTCAGCCTGGATAGCTCAGCTGCTTAGAATGTGGTGCTTATACCGCCAAGGTTGCAAGTTCAAACCCACTAAGGGACAGCTGCATATTTGGTTTGGACTAGATAATCCTCAGGGTCCCTTCCAACTCTATGATTCTATGAATCTGTGAACTGTTCTATGAATCTATAAACTCCCTCAACCATTCCTCATCAGGCTTAGAGCTCTCATCAGTCACGGACTAACATTTTATTTATAAACCACCAACTCATTACAAAATAAGTAAGTCATAACGGTGTGCAGTTGTACCTTGGTTCTCAAACAGAATCCGTTCCAGAAGTCTGTTCGACTTCTGAAAATGTTCAAAAACCAAGGCACGGCTTCCGATTGGCTGCAGGAGCTTCCTGCACTCAATTGGAAGCTGCTTTGGACGTTCGGGTTCCAAAGAACGTTCGCAAACCAGAACACTCACTTTCGGGTTTGTGGAGTTCGGGAGCCAAAACGTTCGAGTCGCAAGGCATTTGCGAACCAAGGTACAACTTTATAATAAAACGATTAGAAAACCCATAAACACGCAGAACAAATGACCAACACTGAACTACCATTAATTATCTGAAAATGCTTGGCAGAGCAAACACTGGACAGAAACTATCTCTTTAAAGCACATTCAAAGCACATTTCCCTCTCAAAGAATTCTGGGCACTGTAGTTTTCTAAGGGCTGCTGGGAATTGTAACTCTGTGAGGACTAAACTAGAGCGCCCAAAATTCTTTGAAGGAAAGAATGTTCTCTAAAGGTACAGTATGTATGCATCCAAAAACCTTTTCAGCAGGCGAAAAAAAATCAGTGTTTTAGGTGCCTACCTGATTTCCACAGGATCAGTGTTCCTTAGTGGTTCCTACACTAAAAATTTTTTAGTTTGTGTAGAAACCAAATTACTATAAGATAACTGGGAAAGTCATCAGGACCTCTGCAGATGATCTGGCTGGTGTATAAGGGTAACCTGGTCCTAGGCCATGCAGGGCTTCGCCCACCCACAGTAATACCTAGATGTTAGCTTGGTAATGTCCTGGCAGCCAATGCAGAACTTTCAGCACTGGTGTAATATGCTGATGTGGAACTGTTCTGGCCCAAAGCCGGACTGCAGCATTCTGCACTAGCTGCAGTTTCTGAGCTAAGCTCAAGGGTAGCCCCACGTAAATAGAGTGCAGGGCTACCCCATAGGGCAGATGGTATGGTTAGGAGTGCAGCTGGATCAATCTTTGAGATTGTAAGGGGGCAAAAACTAAGAGGCATGACAGGAGTTGGGAGTCGAAGAGCCACCTGGAAGGCCATAGGCTCCCCACCCCTGCTGCAGGGCTCGTATTATTAATTACAGTTAGTCATACCTCGGTTTGCAAACGTGATCTGTGCAGGTGGCACATTTGCAACCTGCAGCATTTGCAACCCACAGCGCCGCATCTGTGCATGTGCATGACGCGATTTGGCACTTCTGCGCATGCACGTGACGTCATTTTGTGCTTCTGTGCATGTGTGAGCGCCAAAACCTGGAAGGAACCCGTTCCGGTACTTCTGGGTTTGGCGCGGTCCGCAACCCGAAAACAGCAACCCGCAGCATTTGCAAACCGAGGTATGACTGTTATTATTATTTAAATGTATTAATTCATTTTTTTGCCACATCAACTCAAAGCGACTTGCAATATTTTAAGCAAAAAGAAAACACATGCACACATGAAAGCCAGCATTAAATAATAATAATAAAAACCTCTACATTAAAGCATCCCACCCACGTGAAAAGACCACACATAGTTAAAAGCCAAAGGTGTGGTTAAAAAGGAATGTTTTTGCCTGGCACCTAAAGATTTGTAATGGTGGCGTCAGGCAAGCCTCCCTAGGGAAAGCATTTTGCGAGTTGCAAGTCACCACTGAAAAGGCCTGTTCTTACGTTGCCACCCTCTGGACCTCCCATGGAAGGCCTGATGACAGAATCTGGGCATGCCCCCTGGATATGCAGCATACCTTTAACTCTGCAAACTACACAACACCTGCACTGATTCTCTCTCTGATCTAGTCCGCACGATGGCCCAGACGAATCTCCATTTCTAAACTGGTTAGGCTGAACATACTGCAGAGAATGCCTCTTTCGCTTCGACCCACTTTGGAGTCTTAAAGGTTCACCAGGGCTACACTCTTAATGATACTGTTTCTCAGCAGGCTTGGACAAGAGCAAGCAGAGAAGCCTCTCCTGGAGACACCAAAGTCCAGTCCGAAGACTCTTTCACAACTGCTGTGAGTCCTACCTGAACACTGGGGTTGATGACTCAAGTTAGAAACCAGACACTGAACTTGATTACATTTCGTTCCATTCTGCTGGAAAGGTTTAACTGCCTAGCCCAAGGCTATGGGGATAAGGTAGGACATAGCTATATCTTTCTTTGCCCCAACCTGATGCCCTCCAGATGTTCAGGGAGTTGTAGTTATCCAGTGCTTCCCCCCCAAAAAATGTTTAGGGGTCGTCTCATTTTCCTACTCACATTGAAATACTGCCGCTCAATGAGGCCAAACTTAGATTCACAAAATGTTTAGGGGTATGCGTACCCCTGCGTCCCCCCCAGAAAAAAGCACTGTAGTTATCTATATATAATTTAAAACTGTTGGTCAGTCAAAAAGATGTGCTGATCCCCGCATGAACATGGTACATCGCTTCCCTTCCTTTGGAGCTATTTGCATGTTAAGGTCTGATGTTAGCATATATGAATGGAGAAAGGGAAGAGTTCCCATATTAATTCTTAAGGAATTCTGGCCAAATACTCTGTCTGCAGATGTGATAGTTCTGGCAGGTGGAGGAAAACACACACACACCTACTTTCATCATTGGGGCTAATGTGTGAGGGCCATTTTTGTATTCAGCATTGACTAATGTACACATTTTTGCAAACAATTTCCCCTAATACAATGCATTCTTAATGTTATTTTCACTACCCTGTGTATTTGTATGCACAATTCACCCTCATATTCACTCTTCGTAAGTGTGGTTGGGTTGGAGAACTGCACTGAAATTCGTATCTCTCCAAATTTTGGAAAGGATAACTGCATTTTCGGGAAGTATGAATTCAATGGGTTTGCATTCAATTTATTTATTCGGCTTTGCTTTTCATATCCCACCTTTCCTCCACGGAGTTTCAGGTGGCAGACATGGCTCTCCTCCTCCATATTATCCTCACAACAGTGTGAGGTAGGTTCAGTTAAGAGATGATGACTGGCCCAAGGTCCACCAGGCAGCTTCCGGTGACTGAATGGGGATTTGAACCCTGGTCTCCCAGTTCCAATCCAACAACCTAACCATTACACCACACTGCCAACTGAACTGAGTGCCTCCCCCATCCCTATCAGTGGGTGCTTTAACACACACGCAAGAGGGACATGGTTTTGAACTCCCCGATCTTTCAATCTAGTGCTCTCCCTTTCTTCCAACCATGCTCATGTTAGCTACCAGAGCCTAACTGATGAAAATATCATTCAGAATAGTGTGTGTGTGTGTGTGTGTGTGTGTGTGTGTGTGTGTGTAGCAGCATGTGGACAATTCAGCACTCCACACCCAGTGGCATAGCAAGGTCAAGTGGTACCCCCCATTGTCACACCCCCAATTGAAATTTATTTTTTTGCCTGCAAAAATGGTTTGCCTTTATTTCAAATTTTTAGGGGGAGCCAGAGTTGTTGAGCTGCTTTTTTGGCAGAGACCATGTGCCTTGCAACGGGGAGTCTGCCTGCCACTGAGGAGGGCCATTTTGGCAGCGGGAAGCCTGCGCGCACCAGAGCCACAGCGTCTCTCACAGACGTTTAGTGCTGCATAGCATTTTGTCACCCCCATCAGAGGTGACACCCAGGGCAGACTGCACTCACCGCACCCACCTTGCTCCACCCCTGCCCACGCCTCACACAAAGCCCTTTGCCAATGCTTGCGTGCCCATTTGTCTCAGGCCCCATCTGCATTACGCAGTATCATGTCACTTCAGACTGTCATGGCTTCCCTCAATGAATCGCAGGAAATGTTGCCTATTAAGGGTGCCGTGAATTGTTAGGAGACCCCTATTCCTCCACCCCCCTGAGCTACAATTCTCCGAGTGGCTTAAGAACAAGCGAACTCTGGGAACTGTTGCGAAGCAAAAGAGAACATGATTTTTGACCAAGGATGGCACAGCTTACCGAAGCAGTTGTCTCTTACGTTTTAGTTTCCACACATGGGGAAATTGCAACCACAGAGTCTCTAATTGGGAAATCACAATGCATAGCCATGCAGAACAGGACTCAAGGTCAAGAGAGGCTCAAGGTGCTTGCATAGCAAAGGAATAAGGATACAAAAGTCTATGAGGGAGGAGGAGGGGACTGGGAGATGCAGGGAAGAGGAACCTGCAGCCTTCCAGATGATGGATGCCCAACTCCAAGCATCCCCAGCCAGCCTGGCCAGTGGTGAGGGGAGTTGTAGTCCAGCAAAATCTGGGAGGCCACAGGTCTCCACCCCTGTACTATTGCTTTTGGCAACCATAAGGTGTTTATATTGCTGGGGGGGGGGGAGTTTAATAGCATCTTAAAAGCGAACATATTTTTGTGTTCATGGACCTCCTGAAAAATGTTTGTAGTGGAAGTGTGCAATAATGGTCAAGTATCAGTCCTCTTTGTTACAGTATAAGAAATATCCCTCTTTGAAGTTGTAAAAGGCTCTCTATACCAGCCATTTAACCTACCTTGTAGCCAGATTTCTCCATCATCACAAAAGGATGGAGCTTTTACTTATTTTAAAAACTACCATGCAGTTTCCATGCTTGTTGCAGTGAAGGGTTTTCCTCTCGCCTCTTGCTGTTGTGCTTATGATGTCCTGCTTGTGGGCTTCCCATCGGGGCATCCAGGTGGTCACTGTGAGGACAGGATGCTAGACTAGATGAGCCAGTGGCTCTTTTTGTTTCTTTGTAGACCGTATGAAAACGAGGCTACTACTAACCTCTTCCCAGGCCAGTAACCTCTGGAGGCTTATTTGCAAGGCTGCTATATATTCTGAATTAGGCTCAGGATCAGGTACTGTAGCTGCTGAACTACTAGTTCGGACCCTAGTGGAACATTTGGGGGATTACAATTCTTGTTTTTTAAACTGTTGCATTAAGAACTGGAAAGTCCTTTTTACAGCACAGCACATCCTAGCAAGAGGAAAAAAATCTATTGTGAAAGGAACACAAGAGGAGCCCCGATGCATCAGACCAAAGGCCCATCTAGTTCAGCTTATTGTTCTCAAGAGTTGAAAGCCTGCAAGCAGGACCTAAGCACAACAGCACTCTCTCCTCCTGCAGTTTCCAGCATCTGGTACTCATAGGAGTACCATCTCTGACACTGGCAGTAGTACACAGGTATCATGACTAGTAGCCACTACAGATGGATGCATTTGTCAGTTTCAGTTTCTCATTTTTCCAGTCAGCTCAGTTCTCCATATTTTCACGTGTATGCATTTTTAAAAATTAAATACTCCACTTGAAAATTCATCAGCATTTTAGTATGCGTTTGTCCTAATCTACACATTTTTGCATGCAGTTTCCCTTAACAGAATGCATTTTGTGTGTTGCTTTCATTAATATTTGCACATGTTACCCTAGAATATGAATTTTGTACCCATTACTTGGCTGGAAAACTGCATTGCAAAAATCTGAAGGGTGGATTTTGAAGGGTGTAGGTGTCTCATGTTGTGCATTACATTGGGAAGGGTGGGTTAGGCAGGTTCACATTTAATTGCAAACAAAACTGAATTTCTCCCTCATCCCTAGATTAGCCATTGACAGCCTTCCTCTCCAAGTCCTGCTTAAGACTTGAGGGAACAGTTAACTAGCTGCACAGGCCTGGCTTCAGGTAATAGAGGCTCCGTTAGTGCCCGCCCCCCAGCTATCTTGTGGATGGGCTCCTCCTGTAATGGTGGCAGCTCTAAGCTGCTCCCACAACTTGCCAGCCTTGCTTTCTGAATTACACAGGCTGCACCCCCCAGGCATGTATGTTACGAGAGCACAGGATAAATAAGTTGGTGGCCCCAGGGAGTTTAGGTGTGTGACCTAGAGCTCTGACAATCAGTGCCACAATCAGGCTACCCACTCTGTCCCAACTGCCTGGAAGGAGACAGTCCATCTTTCTGTCTAGTTGCGGTTTGGCAGTGACACCAATCTGAGCTCTGGGCCACACACACAAACTCGGTGAGCCCATTTTAATTCTGCTGGCCTGATCTGAACATACACAGACTGATGTGGGGTTGGCAAGACTGGCTGTGCAGCCTCAAGCTCCAATCAACGCCCCTACCCCAGTCCCCACCACCTGCTGTCATGGGCAAGCAAGTGTCAGGGTAGTCACAGAAGCAGTGGACACAATAGGTTTCTGATTGGAGCAAGTTCTATGACAAAGTGACCCCGTGTGTTGCGGCATGCTGGTGATAGGCCTGCTCTCTCCCTCTGAGGAACACAAACTCCCCATCCCCCCAGCAACGTGCCATAGATTTCTGGGAACTGTAGTATGTAAAGGGTGCTGGGAATTGTAGCTCTGTGGGGGGGCACTACTATTCCCAGGATTCTTTGGGGAAAGTTCAAAGTGATATAAATGTGTTTTAAATGTATGGTGTGGATGTGACCAGAGTTTGTGGCTTCTCGTGTCCACTGGGATTATGAAGAGCATGGGCTCTGATTCAGTAGCACAGATTTGGAACCTTTGGCCCTCCATCAGCCCCCAAAAGCATGGCCACCAACCAGGGATGTTGAGAATTGGAGTTCAGCAACATCTGGAGGGCCAAAGGTTCCCCACACCGGGGGAACTGAAAAGCCCTACTTCCACCAGTGCTGTTGTTGCCATGTTGCTGTTACATGACAGCATTGCAATGACAGTGCTGGGAAGACTTGAGGACCCAAGCCTACTTATCTGGGCCTGCTTCCAAGGGACTCATTTAGGCATGTTGCTTCACTAAGGGATGGGGGACAACTCAGTCCCTGGTTGCAATTTAAGCAATAAGCAGCCAGCACCCAACTTCTGTCATTCAGCTGGACAGAAGGTGAAGGGGTGAAAAAAGACGACAACACTACCATCAACAACAATTCAAGGGGGAGAGATGCCCCCACAAGCTGAGCAGCATATTTAATCATCACCTTCAACAAATCAGTAGTGCAGCAATGTAAACAGAATTCAGGAGAACTTGAAAACTTGTTACACACTTGAATCAAGGATGGCCAATTTCTACATTCTCTGAGGCCATTGTAGCCACCACCAACCCACCTTAAAGAGTGGCTTGTGGCCTCTTAAGTGTGTAGCATTCTCATCTGGCTACCCTCACTCCAATTACAATAATAAAGGACCACAATTAGTATTGCAAGCTATTTGACTTTGGTTTGCCAACCAGGGGCTGGATCTGGTCTCTGGGTTGCCAGCTGGCCACTCCTGACTTAGAGAGCCTGGAATTCCAGTTTGGAAATTAAAACAAAACCCTCATCATCAAAGCTCAAGAGTCTTGAAGAGTTGCCCTTCAGTATTAGATGATGGTAGCAAGGGAGGTGGGGGGGTGGAGTGTCTGTCAAAGGTGTATTCACCTTTGGGGAGAGACAAGGTTTGCCAAGTATGAAGCTGGTTAACAGTGTTGGCGAAGAGAATGCAGGTGACAAATGAAAGTAAATCACAAACATCACCGTCATACTAGTATGCATCTTCCAGTGACTTTAAAAAAGGGGAGTAGGGAGCTGGATTGTACAGTGTGGAAACTCTCAATCTCTGTATCAAACGAGGTGCTCAAGGGAGACTCCTGCAGTTGCTTTCAATAAACAAGAAGTTTTTGAACCTCCTTGGTGACTGGACAATTGGTGTTTCTTGTGAGAAACACACAATGAAGATGTAACAAACGACAAATAAAGGGAAAGGGAATTGGGAGTGAGAAGAGGCATTCATCAATTGGGGATCAGAGGGAATAATCAATTTGATACTCCCGCCTTTGTCTCAGATACCCCGCTTTCAAACTGTGCAAATATTCTTTGTAAGATAGACAGCATATCAAAGGTATTTTTTTTTCAAGTGGAAGAGAAACTCGCTGTCTTACAGTGTTCCTGACTACACAAAGGGAAGGCTTCCAGTATATGTGTAGAGTGCTCTTGAACAATGCAGGGGGATAAGGGGAGTCATAGACGTGGAGGTATCACTTCTGTTCCCACCAGTGGCAAGACTAACAATAATTTAAACACACACACAAAACGGGGAGGGGGACACTTTACAATTGTAAATGTGACCCACGGGGTAAATTCTTCCCATGCCCTGGAGACAGCAGTGCTTCACATTCTGCAAGCTCGGCCTCCTATTCCTTTTTGGAAAGAAAGTACAGTCCGTGAGAGAAGGGGAGAGGGACCCAACAGTCCTTTTCTGCAGCTGAAGTGCTTTAGAAAAGAACACAGTCCAAGGCATCCTGGCTAGAGCAAAGCTGTGGTTTTTGCAGTCAGAACTGTCTCCCTCCACAAGAGGGAGCGTGTGAAGAAGATGGCCATCCCCCGAGGCAAGCAGATTTTGGGGCGGGTAGCACAGGGTGTGTATTGCAGTCCTGGGCAAGATGGTGCTTTTCACAGTTTCACAGGAGTGGTTTTAAATCCTGCAGCATTTCGGAACCAGCACCTACCCTTCACAGTCTTTTGTTTCACAGCTTCTTTTGCCAAATTTCCCTTGAAGTCCAGATTCAAGTACAGGCAGTTCAATTTTTTTTTAAGAAAAGAAAGATCTGCAGTAAACAAAAGTGTCCATGTAATACATTAGCAGTGCTATCCACAACACAGCAGGTTTCTGGAGGCTCCTTGTGCAACTGAGGAGCAGAACAGGCTTCTGAGTCATTTGCTGTCCCTTTGCGAGTGCCAGTCCATGGCTATAGGATTTCCTCCCTCTGGTTCTTCGGCTTCGGTGTCACCTGCCCGTTGCGCAGGAAACCATTCTGGTTGTGCAGCAGCTTTCCCTTCTCCCGATCTGGCCATGTAAAGATGGCTTCGTCGCTGTCTAGCTCAGATTCTGAATGCATCAGGCTAGTGTTCTGGGCCTGGGCTTTCTGTTTACTGCCTTCAAATATAAACACATAAAAAAGTAAGATAACCTAATCAGTAAGAATCTCTCTCTCAGAGTGTGTGTGAGAGAGACTCCTGCTGCATATTTTATATCAGCATAAGAAGCTGGTCCACCTAGCTCAGAATCAGGGGTGGAGCACAGGCAGTCCCATTCTGGTCCCATTTTGGCCTGCAAGGTCATTTCCCCCAAACCACACCCATCTGCCCCATACCTGACTTCGCAAATGACGTCAAGTGTGGGGCAGGTAGAGATGCAGCTGGATTGACTGTGCATCTGGGTTCCCCATGGGGGACTTGACTGCACAGCCAAATCCAAAGGCTGAAAGGCAGCAACTTTAAGCCTGCTTATCAGCCACACTTGAGAGCATCTGGATGGTTATACACAATCTTGCTTCCAATACCATTTGTGCTTGCAAAAGTTTTGGGGTGGTCATACTGCTTTGTTTGCAATAGGTGTGTTTCCTGCCGCTTTCATAACAGTCAGTTATCTGTTTCATATAGTCAGTGGGTGGGTTTTGCTCTGTCCTGGTCTAAAAAAACCCCCTAAAAAACCCTTTAAATATCTTTCCTAGCTGCCTACAGCCTGAGCAAAGCTATCTCCCATGATGTGCCTTGAACGAACATAAGGGCAAGCTCCACCTTGGGAGCAATCACTCCAGTGGCAGAATTGTGTAGGGGGGAAACAAGCTATTAAAGGGGGGGGCAGAAACAAAGGCAGCATGCAACCCTTCGATGGCCTTGTTAGTACTTTTTTAAACTGTGTTTTTCAATGTGTGTTTCCAGAAATATCTTTAAGGATTTTCAGTTAAAATCCACCCGGAAAATGAGACTTAGTCCCACCTTCATTGAGGTAAACGGGAAAGAATGGATCAGGGGTTGTCAGCCTTTTTAGACCAGTGGGCAAATTTTGAATTCTGGGGAAGTGCTGGGGTTGTGACTTAACCCAAAATGGCTTGCATGCAGTGGCGTAGCGTGGGTTGTCAGCACCCGGGGCAAGGCAAGTAATTTGCGCCCCCTAGCCCGTGGATTTGCGCCCCCTAACCCTAACCCCCAGATGTTGCGGCCGGTGCGGCCGGCCCCCCCCTGCACCCCCCATGCTACGCCACTGCTTGTACCTGTTTTGGGCATAACCTCTGAGGATCATCTTGTCCAACCCCCTGCAATGCAGGAATCTCAGCTAAAGCATCCATGACAGATGGCCATCCAAACTCTGTGTAGAAACCTCAAAGGAAGGAGAGTCCATCCTCTGCTAAGGAGGACCATTCTACTGTTGAACTGCTCTGTCAGAAAGTTCTTTCTGATGTTTAGTCAGAATCTTTTTTCTTGTAACATGAATCCATTGGTTTAGGACCAGTTGTAGCTTGCAGCTTACACAGTGAAACCCTAGCCCTGTCTACATAGAACGTAGAGTGAATTCAGTGGGGCTATCTCCTACATAAGGGGGGTTAGGATGGCAGGCTTTCTGTACAAAGCCAAAAATCCTATCCTTTGCTCCACACACTGTTCCCTCTGGCCTCGCCCTCCACTAGGATGCGGTCCGTGAAACGTTGCAGAAGATGGAATGCAGCGCCCAGCTGAAAAAAGATTCCCACATGGATCTCAGTGACTTTTAGCATGTAAGTGGACTCCTCTCCAGTAAATCTGTGGTGAATCCCATTTTCGGTTTGCATTAGTGAAATCCAGCATAAAAGGACTGCAGTGAAGGGAATAAATGCAGAACAGGATATACCGTAGCTTCACCTTATCCTTCGACTCCTCTCGTCTCTCTCTCCCTGGAGAAATGAAGCAGTGACCCGACAAGGAGTAGCGAAGGATGGGCGTGTTTCGTCCCTGATCTGGATGAGATCAAGGCGCCGGCAACGGGAAGGAGGCGAGGGAGAAGCAGGAGCAGGCCAGCCGGGGCTGCTCCAGACCCCCCCCCCCATCTCTCCCATCGCCGCTGGAGGGGTCATGGAGGCACTGAGCCCGGGAGGCGGGTAGCCAGCCAGGGCGCACCTAACCAACCTCGCCGCGCGCCCAGGCGCGCTGCTCTCTCCAGCTTCCTCCCGGCTGGGCCAGCGGCTCCACCTCTTCCTTTGCCTCTTTGAGGCGCTTAATTCCCAGCAAGCGATTAGCAGGCTCGGATCGGATCCTGCGGCAGGCAGCGCCTCCACCTCCTCCTCCTCCCGGCTTTGCTGCTGCTGCTGCGCGGCTCTTTTCCCTCCACCAACGGCGCGCTGCGCCTTGGAGAGGTTCCCGCTTCCTCGAGGGGGGCCGGCCAAACGGAGACGACGACCCCCCACTCCAACCAAGCCTCGATTGCTTGTCCCTTCCCTCTGGACTCGCGCCCCCCCCAGATGTTGCGCCCAGTGCGGCCGGCACCCCTGGCACCCCCCACGCTACGCCACTGCTTGCATGGACAGACTGACATAAGACAGAATTATGGAGACATCCAGCCTTGACAACCTTATGCTTACCATAAGACAATAGTTACGGCCCTATTGTGAAGATCACACAAAACTAATGAGCACTTTAAAAAGCAAAACTGAATGACAGATATAATGTAGACGTTATTCTGAATTCCTCTCGGAAACCCTCTACTGCTGAAAGTGCTCCTAGCGCATGGGGAAAGGGTGACCCCCGTTTTGCTGCCTTTGTGGCAAGCATCTTGACATGCCCTGTTGGACAGAACTCTGAGGGGAACAGACACAACTGAATCACTGAAAACTCAGCTTTCAAGCAAACACCCACAGAGCTACAAGCTTCCCCTATGTCATGCAGTGATTTCAAAACCCTTGAGAATAGAAACCAGCCTGTGTCAGCATTCTGTGAGTGCTAACCTCTTTTCTAATGTCTTACCTGCTTTGGGATTTGGTTTTAACTCCAGGCTCTCTTGATCTGTGGCATCCAAGATCTTGTATTTGCTCTTCCTTTTGGGTTTTCCCTTACGTCTTAAGAAAAAATGGGGGTGGGGGAGAAAGAAACAGAATGAAGCTTAGATGGAGTGTGAGGCCCTCACAGAGAACAAGCACCTAACCCAAAAGTAAGAGCAGTGAACTTAACTTTTAAGGGAAGAGGGGTCTGGAAAGGGTTCAGGGCCTTACTCACTTTTTGCAGCAGCAGACCACCACCCAAGAAAAGATCCCCAAGGAGACCACGATAACAAACGATGCAATGACAACGTACAGCACACTCCATTCTGTAAGAAGGACAGAGATAGAATCTCAGCATCAGACTCTGGAGTTTGAACTAGGAGCCTCATAGTTGGGGCTGGGGCTTGGATCCAGCTTCTGGGAGCTGGGGCCAGTGCCTTCATCAGTCACAGAAAGAGGAACAGATATATGTGGCATTGGTCCCTGCAACTGGCAGGAAATATAAAGTGCCTGGATTGGCCAAGCCTTGAAACCTGGTCTTCTGCCTTCCTTGCCTGGCCAAGAATAGATCAGCACATTCCACCTGCTACACTTCAGGTTCTAGCTGAAATACAGGCCCTGGATCTGTCTCCAGCTCTCAGAACTTGATCTCAGGGACTATGGGTTGTAGACCTTACAGTTCAGGTCTGCCTAGGGGTATAACTGCATGCTGCCCTGGCTGGGCTGACACTGGCCCAGTTTATTTATTTATTTTTAATAATATTTATTCAAAATTTCATGAATACATAAACACAAAAAAAGAAACAAGAAAAACAGAAAAATACAGGGAAAAGTAAAACAAAAAGAAAAAACCAAAAAAGAAGAAAAATACAAATCTCAAATTACAACTTTTCATTTGCTTATTTCTTGAACCTCCTCGCACCTCCCTTTTTGTATTCTGATTTGATTCGTTATTCCAGCAAATTCTTCCCATATTTCTCAATTTTAATTTAAATAATTAATCTTAACCATCTATCTTATTTATTAATTCAACATATCCTTTCCATCTTTTAATATAATCTGTTATTCAATTTACCTTAATCTCTTTAACCTTATCTTATCTTAAAAATCTTAAGATTTCAAAATTTAAATCATATTCATACATATCTCCTTAAATCATTTCTGCTAAAGCCAATTTAGTTCCTTTCCAGCATATTCCCTAATATTTCATTAATGTTGCACTAATTCTAAAATTAAAAAGAAATTTTCCTTGATATTTCTAATTTTTATCCAACGTCCCTTCTTCCTGGTTTCGGGTTATGTCAGTCCATCAATCTGGTGTTCTTATGTCCGAGGCCCTTAAGTCTCTTCTAGGCCCCTTCTGCAGATTTTCTTGTTCTTGTTTGTGCTTACGCACTTCTTTGTCTATTGTTGGTTTCTTGGGGAGTGGGTCTCCGGAGGGTTCCATCCAGTAATAGTTTCCATTTTCCTTCGTCAGACTGGCCCATTCCCCCCAGTCCCACTCCCCGTCGTCATCTTTGTAATCCAAAAAATGTTTATCCAAAAGATAGTTGTCCTCCTGTTTCATGGTCCCACTAGAGTTAAGAGCTTCCTTGACTTCAAACACTTCCAGACACTCTCCAAGTTCAATCTTCCAACGCAGTGGCTTTTGTTCCTGCAGGACTTTGGATCTCTCCATTTGTGTTGTTTGAGGAGTAATCACAGCCTCTTCCTTCCTCATCTGCCCTTGGACTTGCCTTGTCAAACCAGATTCCTGAATTGGTCGCTGTATAACTTCTTTATCCTTATTTCCTGTTAAGTCAAATTCACTGGCTACAGCATTCATCAAGTCCAACTTTTCATTCATCAAGTTCATTTTCTCATGCAGCTGCTCCAGCAAAGTATTTGTCATGCCAAGGGCAGACACCAAACCTTCCTTCCAACACATTTCTGTTCAAGGTCAAACGGCTGGTCCCACGATCCCAAACTCGCAGCTGTAAGGTCTCCAAGTAAGCTGCAACAACAAACTGACAGGCTCCCTCTAGGGGACACAATTTCTATTTGTATCCATTTTTAAAAAGTATCCAACAAAGGAGATTACTTTCGATTTCAAATACTTTCGATTTTCAGATACTTTGTTTCTTTAAAATGCAGAAATGCAGAAAGTAGCGCTGAAGTTAATTTGTTTCTCTTTTCTTGACTATCTGTCAAAATGCTCCACTTTCAATCAATGGACGTCTCAAACAATTTCTGTCCCGACACCCCGTCCCCAGGTTTGGGACGATGGAAACTTAAATTCCTTTACTCTCCTCCTGCAGGGTTACACAGTCAAGTCCCCCCCCCTTTTCTCCTGCTTCCCAGGGGGTTTTATTGGTTGTGGATGCAGGAAATTTCTAACTTTAAAACAGTTTTCCAGGCTATTAGGTTGCAAGGTCTTTGCTTCAGTCTATATACAAAAAGTGGAAGGCGGACTTCCTGTTTAAACCTTCCCGCTTCGTGCCTAATTCCCAAATTTTGCAGATTTCTTGATCCAATTCTCCGTTTTTACTCACGGGTACTTGATTTAGAGTCCAAATGTCATCAGGAAAAAGTCAGCGCTCTCTGGCGATGGCTGTGCGGCTTCCCTCCATGGAAATAGCGATCGGTTCGCAGCACCGCGCTGCTCACCCCACTTCACTCCGGAGCCCTGGAAAGGGGTTTCCTCGTGAGTAGGGGAGGCGCTTTTGGTGCTCTGCCGAACCCCACGTTCCCAGGCTTCTCCGCCTGGGATTTCTAGCGGGTCCCCGCCTTCGCCGCGGCGGGAAGACCCAATTTCCACAGAGCCCATTCCTCTGGTCGGAGGAACTCTGCCATTCGTCGTTGGCGCTAACCCGGAAGTCGACACTGGCCCAGTTTAGACAATTATTGAAACCAAAGTTTAGATTACTATTAATGATTCACATCCAGCCTTTGACGCACACACTTGAAAATTAAAGTTTCTCTTTCATTTTAGAACAAACCACAGTTTCTTATTCTGAATCAACTGAGGGAACTGTGGTTTATTCTAATTAGTTAAAACAAACCTGGATCACTTTGACCATGATGATTGTCTGAACTGGGACATTTAGAATAACAGCAGGCTGAATTATGCTCCCAATGCCATGGGAGACAGAGGTGGAATCCAAATAGGGGCAGCTTCTCTGAGTGCATGTGTAGAAGAGTAGGGTGCAAATAACAGATCAATTAAGTGGCTGAACTGAGGACAAGGCAGGGCAGGCACAGACCCCCGAGGGACTTGCTAAGGAGCAGGGGTGCCAACTTGGGCTCCAGGTTATGGATGCCCAATGGCTTCCGTGACATAATGTGACGTCGTGATGTCACGTTACATCAACGCGCTGCAGTGGCGCTTCTGAGGCCTGGCAGGACCTCAGAGGAGATCTCCAAGACCTTGTGTGGCCTTGGAGATCACATATGAGGCCTCGTGAGACCTCTGACGTGACTTCCGGTTTGTACCAGAAGTCGCGTCAGAGACCTGGCAGGGTCTCCAACATCGCCTCGGGGGTTGCAATAGGCCTGCGACACAACTTTCGGTAGAAACCGGAAGTCACATCGGTGCCTGTATTGTGGGTGCCCGGGCCCCCAGGGCCCTTATAGTTGGCGCCGATGCTAAAGAGTGGCTCTACAGTTCTATATTTGCATGTTGCACCAGGCTGGCTCAGGTACCTCTGCTGGGACTATAAGCAAAGTAGAAGAGTTGGATAAGATACAGCTTTGATGTCTCAATTGGCCACTAATGTGGGAGTGGGGTGGTGACATCCCCTCACCCTGTCCTACCAATCACCTAAGATGAAGCCAGAAGCTGCTCAATATTTAAGACACTAGATATAGTACAGCTGCCGATTTCTGCAGAGATTCCGTGTGATCAGGCCATTAATCCCTTCCCTCAAACATATACGGTTCCCTGGCTATACCAAACCAACACCCGATACCCTTTGCCTGTTCTTCTTCCCCTTTGAGGGCTCTTTCTCCACAGTAGAGCATGACACAGAAACAAACAGAAACTTTCTGCATTTAGGCACTGAGCCTCTTGCAGAGGCTGTTGCCATATTAACCATGAAAGGAAAGAGAGAGTGGTACCTACCACAGTTGCTCTCGCCATCACCTAGTTGCACTTTGATGAAGTTCTCCATCCAGAAAGGGTCACAAACACAGCGCTTGGTGAAGGAGTTGCAGTGCCCATGTTCTGAACAGTTCAACTGGCAGGCTGGAGGAGGGAGAGCCCAGTCAGACACCACAATTCAGTTTCACAGTCAAACTTGAAGGGATGAGGATTCAAACATTTCCCCACTGACTTTAGATTCTCAAGACAGCCAGGTTCAGAGCTCCATTCTGTTCCTTATCTTGGGGCTCACTGTAGAATGCACACATCCCACTTGGATATACTGGATGTGCTTGTGGGGGACACTGATCAATATCATGCAAGCAAGTTCATAAGACAAGTCTGTGCTACATGCCATTGAGAAGTGCAATAAAAATATCTAGTGATATTTGAATGCCCCCCCCAAAACCTAGATCCATGCATGTACATATATACACTGGTGCAGAAAGTTATGTCAAACACTGGGGGCTTCCCCTGCCCCCAATGCCATTTTCTCTCACTTTCCAAGTTTCAAAAATGTATTTGTGGTCTCTTTTGCTGAATCCAAGCTTGAGTGCCAGCTCTATAATAATGGTCAGTAGGGCTGCCTTTTCCTTATACAACATCACTGTTTGTTCTTGGTCCATGAGTAGCACCCAGTCAACTTCAGGTTTCAGCCTCAATGGCCCCTGAGGGAGATGCCAAACCCCAGCCAATGTGCATAATGTGAACTCCCTGCAGAACATAAATCCCATAATGCAACTGAGAGTTAGCAGGATGGTGTGTGGGTGTCTGTGTCACAATGGCAAAGGCAGAGGCGGCCAGCTGTCAAGAGGCTTTTGGCTTCTCCTTCACAAAAACAGAGCTCCGCATATCCCCTGCTATAGCTCTTCCTCCACTTCCCACTGTGTGTTACACTGCCAGTTGTCGGCTCTTGCCGCTTTGCTTCTCACGCTTATGCCTAATTCCCTCTTTCTTGTGCCATCCCCAGAGGTAGGAGCAGTTCAGCATGCACCCTGCATCAGTTCAAGAAAGCAGCACAGATAGCAGCATTATTAATTGAAAACTTATACTTGGAACCGTGAAGATTTAGAAGTGCACAATGGGAAGTAGCTTCCAAAAAAGAAAAAGAAAAAAAAGACTGACAATGGGAATAGAATGGAGGATAAAACCTTTTTTCTTCCCATAGATCAACTGCAAGGTCAAAGATAGGGTGGAGAAGGAAGGTGAGGAAAAGGGTGCTAAAGTGGATATGCAGGACTGAAGCCCCTCCTAGCAAAACAGTAATAGCACTGTGCTGCTGGTTCATATGGCATGAACCATGGTAGTAAAATGCAATAGCTCAGAAAACTTGGCATAAAACTAGTCTAAGAACTCCCAGAAGAAAGGATCAGCAATAGTGGTGTCAATACAACTGGGGGCAGGCATCATATACATTTCAAGGAGGTAAGAAGCAATCATATCAGTTAAAAACAACAACAACACCCTAATGAGGTAATGCCCAGGGACAGATTCAAATTACGTGGCTTTAGGCAGATTTGTAATCCCACCCCCACCCTGCAACCTGCAATAAACGAGAATAACTCTGGTTTAATTTACTGGGCTCCTGTTTGCAGTGATTCTTGAGGTAATGTACATGAAGTGATCAGAACAACAGGCATGGTGGCTGAGGTTGAGGGAGTTGTAGTCCAAAACATTTGAAGGGCACCAGGTTAGTGAAGGCTGCTATAAGCAACCATATCTTCTCCCATTCTTCAGCTTGGTAGGAAAAGAACCATCACTGTCGGTTTCTAGCTGAAACCTTATTGCTAGGATGCTTGTTGATGGAACATATCATTCAGTCTCTCTGGAATTTATCTAGGTGGAGAAATTGGGGTCCACTACACTGGTCATAGTTCAGTAGCAGAGCATCTATCTTGCAGGCAGAATGCCCTAGATTCAATCCCTGGCATCTCCAGGTAGAACTGAGAACGTTCCCAGTCTGAAACCCTGGAGAGCTACTGTCATTCGGTGTTGACAAATCTGATTGAGATAGGCTCCATATAAGGTGCCATTGTCAGAAGCAAGTTATTTTTTACTGTGATCCTCAACCCCACCCCAGATATGGTGCACTTACAGATGCAATGGCCTTAGGGGAAGTTGGACACAGGGAAAGTGAAACTTCTCACTGGAAGAAGGTGGTGCAAGGTGACAAGAAATGGTCAGCAGCCACATCAGCTGTTCCTCTGACTTACTGACTGTATTGATCTCCAGCACTCGGAAGATGAGGAAACCTGACTGCTGCTGCTTCCGCAGCTCGTTCTTGAGTGACCAAGCAATGTCATGCCCTTTGAAGATCTGATGAGGAGGCTGATTCCACACGTAGAACACCATCTTTGTGCTGCAATTAACAAGAAAATTGGGGATACAAGAAGCATAAATAGAAGGTTTCTCTCCAGAAAACCGCAACTACTGGGGGTTGGGATGGGTGAATGGGAAGAACACAAAGAAAGATTTCCATGATACAAAATCTTTAGCAGGTCTCGCCCCTACAAGCCTTCTTTTCCATTAATTCCTCAAGTTTCTTTGGAAGTGAATCTATGTTCTTTGAGAAGTCAGTTCTTGGAAGCAAAATAATTATGCAAAACCAAGGAACCAGACACACATATATCTGCTTTGTTTGCATGATTTATTGCCATTGCAGACTTCAGATTTTTTCCCCCAGAGCAAAATATGCATAGCTCTGCTCAAAAAGGACAAAATGTGAAACAGCCCCCCTGGAACCCTCTCTTAACAGCAAATCAAAGCAGCAGCACCAGAATCGAGCCATGCAAAACCCCATCCTGTCCACCTGGCACAGATAAAAGTGCTCCTTAAAAAGAGACAGACAGACAGAGAGAGAGAGAGAGAGAGAGAGAGAGAGAGGAGTGCAAAAAAGAAAATGCATCCATATTCCATTTACTTAATGCTTTCTTAACTGCAGCCAAATATATATTGATCAGATGCAAACCTCTTCCTCTTCTGCTAGGAGGAAGAACGGTAAATGACTGGTCTGCGACTGGGATGATGTGAGGTGGCGGAGGGGGGGGACGGGGTTAGAACTGAAAGCCCAGAGCACCTCTGTTTCTTGGCTCATGTCATTAAGCAAAAGAATTTTTTCAAGGTTAACGAAAAGTGAACACTTCACTTATGTACCAGAAGATTCAGTCTGGATAAACTTGGCAGGAAGTTCAGATGCCCAGATTTCTGAAAGGACTGGATAATGCACCAGGGTTAATCAAGCACTAGCTTAGGCAAGAGCTCTGTGCTGTTGCGATTCCTGACGCATGAGAACCTAGGGCATGCGGATCCACAATGCAATCCAGGGCTCCAAGCCTGGGTTTCTCCTCCTGCCCCAAAACCTAAGTCCTTATTCTCTGAAGAGGTTTGGTTTTCAGTGAAGCAAGGTTGACAATATAATCTTGTGAAAATATATCCACACACAGGGTGCTTGAACTTGCACTTTAAGGCTGAAAACAGTTTTATGTGTAGCCTTTTTATGTGTGTGGCTATAGCTAAGCGCCCCTTCCCCCACCTTTTGTCTTCAATGGACACATGCATCTGGCTCTGAAATGAATGTGGGGTGCTCCTTCTCCTCCTCCATGTGGGCTATCTCCCTTAGCTTTGGTTTCCAAACAACTGCATGGTCAGTGGCTCAAATGCCTGGGACTTTCTCTTCAGGTTTTTACTGTTTTACTGTTCTAAGAAAGTGGGGGAGGATGGGGAGAGAGGAGTGGTGGCTTTATGGCAGATACAAAGGCCAGAGAACCAGCACTGTTCAAACCCAGCTTCTGCTGCAAACCTGGGGAAAAGCAGGTTTCCTCTGAGCTTGATACTGTGGAGAAGTTAACATGAGACATACAGTGAGTGCATTCTATCTATGTCTGTACACACCATGAAATTCTCATTATGAATGAATATTTTTCAAGGAACCATATGAATACAAGTGCACACAAACTTATCCACAAAATATTTCAATCTTGAAAATCAACCGCCAGCACCAAGCTCAAAAAGGGAGTGCTGTGTTTTATCACTTTCCTATGTCTGTTTTTAAATGAGCAAATTGCAAGTGGTGCCTTCTAGGGTACAACTAGGTTGTCTCGGTTAAGATCCTCTCCATGGTCTCCTACCTCTCCTCTGTGTAAGGCTGAATCTTTTGTACGATGATGTCTGAATCCAGGACTCCCAGCAAAACGGCTATCTGACGGATAAACATGCCCTTCTGCCGTTCTGTCAGCTGGCTGACATTCACATCTAGTATCATCTCCACAAGGTTGTTCTTCCTTGGATCTGAAAAGAATGCATAAGTACCATCTCACTGATGAATTCCAGCTGATTTGAAAATTTTGGCTTGCCCCATTCCCAACAACATTTATTCAAATAGAAATATGAGCAAATGTACATGCTGTGTGAATCCTTGCATCCCCAGCTTGGCACAGAAGCCAACCCAAATAGACAGGTTGTGCAGAGCATCCAAGAGATTCAGCCTTTGGAAAAACTCCAAGACAAGAGCACAGCTTCTAGCAACTAGACTGTTTTATAATCACATGCTGAACCAGCTCCTGACCTCTTGCCCCTCCCCCCCAAATTCTTCCATTTCCTGATGCTCCCCATCAGATTCTGCTTAACACCTGCCCTCCAAATCTTATCTCAAAAAAGGTCTTTGTTAATACCACCCTCTGGCTATTGAAAAAAGTGTATCACAGATACTACACCCATTTTCTCAGTGTTAGGCAGTCACAAAACCTTTCCCATGCATGTATTGCAACAATTATTACTGCATCCAATTACAAACGGGATTCCAGTTCTTACAACTGTGTCAAGATATCATCAGATGTAAACTTAGGAAGATGGAAAATTGGAGAAGTACTGATATGCAGTTGAAAATATAATCAAAAGGACCCATGGAAGGGATAGGGGAAAGTCAGGAGATTCAGAGTAATATTGATATTTGGATTTTGTATTTTTTTATGCTGTATGTTTATATTTTCAAAAATCAATAAAAAAGATTATAAAAAAGATATCAACAGATGTAAATAAAGAGAGCCATATATGAAGCTATAGAGGGATCTGGTATTGTTTAACCAGTATACTGCGTGTCTAACAACAGAATTTACTTCTGAGTAAACTTGTAGAAGATCAATCATGCTTCTCATGTAATCAGACTGATACAGGGCCTTAGTCCAGAAAGCTGGTGTAAAGGAAGGTCTAAGAGGGTGAGCTGGGAAGTTGGGATGGGAGGACCAGTCAATTTACCCTCAGTTTGCTTTCTTAAAAAGTCATCCCAAATATGTGTCAGCCTTTTAGTGTGCATTTCTCCGAATACACACATTTTTGCAAGCAGTATTCCCAATCATGTGGGGTTTTTTTGTACAAAATTCACAAAATATGGAGAAGTGTGAATTTTGAAGGATAGTTGCATTTTGGTTCACAATCACATACTGTTTCAAGAAGTGAGAGTGAGAGTAAGGTAGTTTCACATCCAAACCAACGCCCGCATCCCTACTAGGAAGTCCTCAGTCCAAATCTCACTTCATCCATTAAGGAGGGCTTATGTATGCCCCCCTTCTCCATCTCCATCTCCACATTTACAATAGGGAGTTATAATCTTTACAATATGTAGGCCATTATTACTAAGGTACTGTTTGTGAAGTGCTCTGAACACGAAAAGAATGTGCATATATTATTGAAAACCAATAAATGAATACTTTTAAAAGTGTGCATATAAATGCTAAATATTATGATTAATTAGCAATAGTTTCTCTTCCAGAAGATCAAGTACATGTGAGTGTGTGTGCCTGTGTATTTGTAGCTCACCAGGTTTTACTTCCACTGTGGCTCTGTCCATATCACTCTCCCCTTTGGCGTCAGTCACTTTGAGATGGAATGAATATGTCCCCTCCACCAGGTTGGAGAGGAACAGCACCGCATGGTGGTCTGAGTTATTTAACACCTCCTGCATTTAACAAAAACATACAAGGGTGATGATGCACCTTGCAATCCTGTGAAATACAAGGGAATATATCAGAAGTGCAGGGTCCCAGGGAGACCTAGGGGAGGAGTATGATACCTATAGCCTCCTATATGTTACTGGACTCCAACTCCCATCTTCCTTGACCATGCTGGCTGGGGCTGATGTGAGTTGGGGTCTACCAACATCTGGAGGGCCACAGGTTCCCACTTCTGGTCTAGGGTGATCTCTTCTAGAGCTGCATTTTCCTGAAACATTTCACACCCTCCTTCACCGTAACAAGTACCAGATTCCTCTAGGCAGAGGAGAGTTAGAAGCAAGCTAGACTGTTTTTTTAGCGAACAGCTTAAGAGAAAAGCCATCTTCTTCCAGATACCCTTTTGTAACCAGGACTTTGAAGGAATCACTAGTCTTTGGAGCACTGAGACTATCTTGACTTTCAATATCTGAACTCTAAGAACATGCAGCAAAATTCAGAATTTTGAAGAAGAAAAAGTAAGTGCACGCAGTCCTAGTCACAAGACACACTTGTTGGTATAGTGAAAAAATCAGGGACATTTCAAAGGTTCATGAGTCAGAAGAAGAGTTTTAAAAATTAAGTCAAAACTGAGTGCACTTCAGAGGCATAGCTCCCATTATACCAACACTTTCTTTGCATTTGCTATAATAAACTAACATGCTTTCCCCTGTGGCATTTTGCTCCAAAAAGCACCTCTGTAACTGGTCTTAGAAAGATTTAAGCAGGCCCTGAAGAAAAAGAAAATTCAGTACATTGGACGGTCTCTCTCTTCTTGGCTGAGTGCAGTAACTCATGTAGCACTTTCCAAGCTTCACTAAAATTCGATGAGTCACTTGCACACAAGTAAACACTGCAGAATAGATAGCAGCATTACTCACCCCAGCCGCAGGGCTGACGTCATCCCGAGTCCAAAGGAAGGCGACAATTCCTTTGTCATCTGTGGATCTGGAGCCATCAAGCTCTGCTGTGTTGGTAGGAAGGGTGATGACAACGTTCCCAGCTATCTTTGCTGTGGGTGGCTTATTGATCTCTGAGTATGAAATGAGGACAAAGGATCAGAATACAAAGGAGCTTCAGCAAACTGTAACCTATCCATAACTAAGGAAAAGTTGACTAATTCTTCTTTAGCAATTCTAATCACTTAGTTATGTTTGATGAAGAATATAATAATACCAGGTGACCTGGTTGGGAAATCCAGGTCAGAAGTCCTGCTGTGTAGCCCACTGGGTTGTCTTTGGCAAAGTGCAATGGACTGTATGTGTTTATTGCATAGGGGCAATTCTCCACCCCCCTCCTGCTCTCCTCCCTTTCCTGCCCTCTGCTGAGGGATGGCAATGCCCTCTGAAAGGCTCAGCATGCAAGGTAGGGATCTATGCTGAGAGTGGTAAATTGGCTGAAATTAGGTGGAGGTAGCTTGCATATGCGCATGAGTTTGGCCAAACTGCGGGAGGCAGTGGAAGACAGGAGGGCCTGGCGTGCTCTGGTCCATGGGGTCACAAAGAGTCGGACACGACTAAACGACTAAACAACAACAGCTTGCATATGAGTTCAGTTCTGCTTATGCAAGCCACCTCTGTCTATTTTCTCCAGAGCTCCACTCACACTACAGGCCCCTGTCCCACATCTGAGGCCTTCCTCAGGATACCCTGAACCTTGAAATGAAGATACTTATATCACCCCACACACCCCACACACATCCAAGGAAGCTGCAAGATCAGGACAGACAAAAGGAAGAACTTTGCACAATGTATGGTTAAAAGACACAACTTGTTACAAGACTGAGTGACAGCTACTAGCTTGGGTGACTTCAAAAGGGGATCAGACAAATTCCTGGAGGATAATCAACATGGATTTCTGCATGGATTTCTGAAAAATAAGTCATGTCAGACTAACCTGATCTCGTTTTTTGACAGAATTACAAGCCTGGTAGATGAAGGGAACGCAGTGGATGTAGCCTACCTTGATTTCAGCAAGGCATTTGACAAGGTGCCCCATGATATTCTTGTAAAGAAGCTGGTAAAATGCGGTCTTGACTTTGCTACCACTCAGTGGATTTGTAACTGGCTGACTGACCGAACCCAAAGGCTGCTCATCAATGGTTTCTCTTCATCCTGGAGAAGAGTGACTAGTGGGGTGCCACAGGGTTCTGTCTTGGTCCCGGTCTTATTCAACATCTTTATCAACGACTTGGATGATGGACTCAAGGGCATCCTGATCAAATTTGCAGATGACACCAAACTGGGAGGGGTGGCTAACACCCCAGAGGACAGGATCACACTTCAAAATGACCTTGACAGATTAGAGAACTGGGCCAAAACAAACAAGATGAATTTTAACAGGGAGAAATGTAAAGTATTGCACTTGGGCAAAAAAAATGAGAGGCACAAATACAAGATGGGTGACACCTGGCTTGAGAGCAGTACATGTGAAAAGGATCTAAGAGTCTTGGTTGACCACAAACTTGACATGAGCCAACAGTGTGACGCGGCAGCTAAAAAAGCCAATGCAATTCTGGGCTGCATCAATAGGAGTATAGCATCTAGATCAAGGGAAGTAATAGTGCCACTGTATTCTGCTCTGGTCAGATCTCACCTGGAGTACTGTGTCCAGTTCTGGGCACCACAGTTCAAGAAGGACACTGACAAACTGGAACGTGTCCAGAGGAGGGCAACCAAAATGGTCAAAGGCCTGGAAACGATGCCTTATGAGGAACGGCTAAGGGAGCTGGGCATGTTTAGCCTGGAGAAGAGGAGGCTAAGGTGTGATATGATAGCCATGTTCAAATATATAAAAGGATGTCACATAGAGGAGGGAGAAAGGTTGTTTTTTGCTGCTCCAGAGAAACGGACACGGAGCAATGGTTCCAAACTACAAGAAAGAAGATTCCACCTAAACATTAGGAAGAACTTCCTGACAGTAAGAGCTGTTCGACAGTGGAATTTGCTGCCAAGGAGTGTGGTGGAGTCTCCTTCTTTGGAGGTCTTTAAGCAGAGGCTTGACAACCATATGTCAGGAGTGCTCTGATGGTGTTTCCTGCTTGGCAGGGGGTTGGATTGGACTCGATGGCCCTTGTGGTCTCTTCCAACTCTATGATTCTATGATTCAATGGCTACCACTCATTATTACTATATGGTACCTGTAGGATTAGAGGCAGCATGCCTCTGGATACCATTTGCTGGTGAACATGAATGGGAAAGTGCTATGATGCTCATGTACTGCTTGTGGGCTTCCCACAGGCATCAAACTGGCCACTGTGTGACAAGAGAGCAGGACTAGGTGGGCCTTCCGTCTGATCCAGCAGGATTCTTCTTACATTCATCTGACTGCCCACCTTCACCTGCATAGCAGGGAAGTTCAAATGCATCACATGGCTCAATGATTCAGGCTTCCTGCCGCTTAAGTGCTGGGAGAAGTGGATGTAGGCATGACAGAACCAAGTGTGCTTCAGGCTGGAGATTTGTACCATACCTCACAGGGTTGTCATGGGAATAACCAAGATAAAAACCAGATTTTAATACACTGAAATGTAGTGAAGGAGCAATGAGTAATAATGACGGGCAATTATGATCAACTTCCTGAAGCCTTCAGGTAGAGCTCTTTTATTTCTGTAGAGCCTCTTTTCAAAAGCTTGATTTTGCAAGTGAACAGTAGAAGCATTTTAACAGGCATTAGTGCTTGGATTTCATTTTCTCACAAAAAGCCCCAGGAAAAAAATGGGATCATCTGGCCGTTTGGAGAGACAGAGACACATGGGTTGGGCAGTGATGGAATCCAAGACTGACTGAAGAGGGAAAACAAGAATAATGTTCTCCTGCATGTTTGTCAAGTTGCTCAGGGGGCTAAACAAGGGCTATCACACAACAACCTCACAACAATCCAGTGAGGTTAAGCTAGCCCTGCCTTGGCCAACATGTTGCTCTCAAGATGTTTTGGACTGCAACCCATCACTCCAGCCAGCAGAGCCATGCTGTTTGGGGCTGATGGGAGTTGTAACAGGTTGGGGAAGGCTGAGATATGGTTACTGACCCATCACCACCCTGTAAGCTTTCTGGCGCAAGAAGGAATTTCAGCCCATGTCTCCCTCGTCCTACTCCACCACTGCTTATCACCCCAGACCATATTACCTTCTGTTTCATCACCAAGGGATTGCAATGAATAGAAAAGCTTCCTTACATGGAGCCTTCTTAGCCAAAGGCTGTGTTCCCTCCAGCTACCCACCTTCCTTGACAATGACGTTAACGGAGCTCTGGCTCTGCAAGTTCCGCTCATCTTTGACAGTCAGCGTGAATTCGTACGTCCCGACCTCAAGCCCAGTGACTGTGGCGATGCTGCTGTTGGCATTTTCCAGTTTTACACCATCTGGGCCCCTGGCAAAAAGCCCCAAAAGAATCAGCATGCAGATGTCAAACTTTTGCACAGAAAAGAAGAGGAATATTCTCTGAACACTCTGCCAAGATGCTAGGCTCCCAGGTGCACTGGGCTAGGCCAAGATAATTTGTGCTGTAGGCAAAGAATTTTTTTATTCTTCCCTGTATCTTGTTGTATATTACAGGGATAGGGTACTGCTTTCTCTTCAGGGGTTTTCCTGACTAGGTTTGGAGGAGAAATTTGATTCAGTTCTCATGTAATGCCAAATCTGTCCAATTCACACTTTCCAAAACAATATGAGAACTGAAACACAGACATCCATCAAAATCCGCAGACATTCAAATTTTGCAACCTAGTTCTCAAACCAAAGAATGTTCACAAAAATGCAAATATTAGAGGACAGTATGCATAAAAATCAATATATTAGTGAAAGTAACATACAAAAATGCAAAACTGTATGCAAAAATGTGGTTTTTAAGGGGGAAATTCATGCTAAAATACTGAGGATTTAGCTTTAGTTTCATGAGGATATTTTTTTTAAACAAAATTTCACAACTTGCTGAAGAAACGTGGGAAAACGAGCAAACTGAAATTGAGAGATTATTCCATTCCTGTTCCTGATTACAGCCCCTCTTCTCTATTCCATACAAGTGAATGGAATGAAAAAGCTTTCCCCCTATTCACTTGTATGGAATACAGGGGAAATGAGGTGTAAATAGGAAAACTAGGCGGGGGCAAAATTCCTCCCCCCCCGCCCCAATTTGATTAGTTGGGAGCCCTTGAATTCTCCCATCCTAAGGAGGCACAGCTACTGCCTGCTGGGTTAGGCTGGCCTGGATAATAGTGGTTTTGTTTTGTTTTTTAAGATTCTACATGCACTATGCATGTTAGGGTATGATACAGCATAGTTCTGCATTATCATGTGCAAGGTCATGTGTATGCAAGAGGGAGACAGAGAAATGTACCGTGTTTTTTCCCAAAGGAAGGATGCAATCTTCTGATCATCTGAGCTCTTGCTGCCATCCAGAGTGGTGCTGTCCACAGGAAGAGTTAGTTCTTTGTCTGGACCAGCATCTGCCTTGGGAGGCTTATTGTTTTCTGAGCAAAAGATCACAAAATGAGAGAGATATGAAGGCACTCTTGAAATGAACTGGATGCTTATGTGGAAGGTGATAGACAAGCATAGTTCACATGAATATACAAAGCAGCCTTGAAGCAAGTCCATCTAGCCCAGTGTTACCTCCGCTGACTGGAAACAGCTCTGCAGGATGTCAGGCAGGGGCATTCTCCAGCTTCTACCTGAGAGCCTTTAATCACAGAGATTGGGAACTAAATCTGGGACCTGTGTTAACCTCTGAGCTACAAACCCCTCATAAACCCTCAGTAAAACAAAACCAAGGACGTTCCCACACTAGAAGGGTACCCTGGAAATGCCATGCTTTGTTCACTCATTTTCTATGAGGCATATATGAGATATAGTCATTATATTGTTATTGTCCTGTGTTTCTCCCGTACTTTTACTATCTTTTTTTCAGACTTCAGGAAATCTAATCAGTGTGTGTACCAAGATTACAAGAGCACCAAAATCTCTACAGGCATAGACTGCCTCAGTGAAATCCTTCAGGGTTGTTTTTTTTAAGGGGTGTAGTTTTGACTTTGGCAATAACATATCAGGCTGGAAAACCTACTGCCATGCGTTCATACTTTGTTAAATCTTCACTATTAGCTTTTCAGTCAGTGTCATTTTAGCAGCATGTTTATTTTTTAAGCTGCACTAAAACAATCTATCCATCCACATTAATGAAAAAGAATTTTGGTACAAGATTAACTTCAAAATATTGTGATCAACATTGTTTTAGCAGTGTCCCTGCTCCAACACATTTAATTAGCATTAAGATAATTTTTAGCCTTAAAAGTACTGGCACATTAAAGTACTGACACAGTAGAGCCTAAATAAGAAAGGCTTAGCAGAAAAATGAAAAACATAACAACCCTGCATGCTCAACTAAACAGTCCTTTGTCCATCTACATGGCTTCATCACACCAAGTAGTGTGGATGGAACATAGGGAGATGCACAGCTCACAAACTATAGGGATCCAATTACAATTGTGTTTGTAGCTTATTTATTTATTTCCTCATTTCCTTTCTAGACCGCTTTATATTTTTAAGAAAAAAAATATCAAAGCTGTTTAAGATAAAACATTATCTTAAAGATTTAAAAATAAAACATTACTAAAGGAAGTCAAACAGAAAGCTTACAACAGAAGAGCAATTATTAGGCCAGGCATGGGGAATCTCCAGGTGTTAGTGAATTACAACTCCTGTCAACCCTAGCCACTGGGCATGCTTGCTGGGGCTGATGGGAGTTGCAGCTGAGGAGCAGCTGGAAGGTCAGGGGTTCCCCATACCTGGATTAGGTAGTACTAGCAACCACTTGCTTGGGAGCATCCTAACACTCTTCACACACTAAGGGCCAATGCATATGCAACAGCATAGTCAATGATTAAAAGAATGTGAGTGGGCCACAGAATTATATGCTGTCTGCCAGATTCAAACAGTGTTTAAGGAATCAGATTAAGCAGGAAATCTAGTTAAAACATGGGGCGGTGGAGATCTTAACCACAAGAGATTCCCCCCAGCTTAAAAATTGCAGTGTCTTCCATTCTGGATTAGTTTGACAATAGGTTTGTGTCTCTTCACAAAATGTGAGCTCACAGGACTCAGAAATCAGGCTGACATTTTCATAGCACCACACAAATCAAAGGGCATACAATCCAGAAAACTGCAAGACTAGCTTTCTGCTTGGTCCAGCAGAGCCTTTGACTTTTTGCTTTTTCCTGAATAGCAATTATCTGTGCTGTACAGCAAGCTGTGTTTGAAATTGAAGGGAGTGGGTGGCACTGCTATTTGGGGAAAATAGGCTTTACAAAAAAAAAAAAAAGGGAATGATCCAAAGTTACATGCTTTGGAGTACCCATTGGTCTCAATGGTTGAAACCAATGGTACCTATAAATATGTTCCTTTGTCTGGAACATGGCCTGTCTAGAAGAGCAGCTGGCTTATTTTCAGATTCTCCCAGTGTTGGACATGATTAGCTACCAGACATTTATCTAGGTTCAAGAGAAAACCAGCTGCTCTCCACCAGCCCCACACACTGGCTGCACATAAACCATATATTTAAAACACATGACTTCTCCCAAATAATCCTGGGAACTTTGTTAAGGGCTTGTTAAGGGGTCTGGAAACTATATCTCTTTGATGTGTAAACTACAGTTCTCAGGATTATTATTTTGGGGGGGAGTCATGTGCTTTAAATGTTTGTGTATGCAGCTACTATCTCTTCACCCCCCTTAACCCTGGTCCCATATATATTAATGCCAAATATGGGCTTCTCATATTTAATGGGGGGAGTTGTACACACAAAAACCCTTATTAAGCGTACCGGGTTGCACAATCACTGTGACCTCAGCAGTGGACTGGTGGCCAGCAGAATCCGTCACCGTCAGCAGGTAGGTGTAGTCACCTTCACGCATTGCAGAGAGCTGCAGAGTTGAAGTCCTCACTCCCTTGGAAACAACAAATACCAAGAATTTAAGTCCCCATTCACAAAGAAAGAAAATAAAAGGAGGCTTAAGAAATGCACCACTCATTGCAAAGTTATATAAACCAGTTTCAGGTGGAGTTTTTTAAACATTCAAGTGGTTTATACATTTTGTGAAATAAATAAAATTACTAAGAGGATACATGAGGCATGTGCTTGTGGTCTTCTATCTAGCTACTGACAGGCCCCAGATGTGGTTGATTTCCACAAAGTTGCTGTATTATGTGCCCTCCAATCATGCCTTGGAACCATCCAGTAATTTATCCACCTTGAGATGCTTGGGGTTTTTTTGGTTTTGAAAAAACAAAAGATGGGACAAGAGAGAGATGTGTAGGTCATGCAGAACCAGGGGAAAGTCAATACAGTGGTACCTCTGGATGCAAACGGGATCTTTTCCAGAGCCCCGTTCGCATGCTGAAGCAAACAAAACCCGCATCTGCGCATGCCGCGATTCGCCGCTTCTGCACATGCACGCAACGTCATTTTGAGTGTCTGTGCATGCGCGAGCGGCGAAACCCAGAAGTAACGTGCTACGTTACGTTACTTCCGGGTCACAGCGGAGTGCAACCCAAAAACTCTCAACCTGAAGCAACTTTAACCCGAGGTATGACTGTATGGGGCACAGATAGCCAACATGCCCCCCCATGATGCTGAACTACAACTCCCATGAGTCCTAGTCAGCATGGCCAGTGAGAGTTGTAGCCCACCAACATCTGGAAGGCACCATGCTGGCTAAGGGAGTTTTCCCTCCCTTTTTTGTAATACTGGAGCCCTGGATCATCTAATGAAGGACTACAATCCACCATACAATCCTGTCTAAGAATTGAGCTCTTCACTGCCCCCTCAGCTATTAAGGTGCCAATATGCAAAACAGCATTTTCTGTGGCAGCCTCTTGCCTCTGGAACTCCAGGCCAGGACACTGGCATTGCTTCTTCACTGCTTGGGTTTAGAAAAGCAGTTACAACTTTTAATCACACTTTTGTGCCCACTTTGTTTATTTATTGATTGCAATTCTCCTCTACCTTCTTCTCCAGGGAGCTGCAGGTGGTGTATGTGGTTCCTCCCCCCCCCCCCGTTTAATCCCCACAACAACCCTGTGAGGTAGGTTAGGCTGAGAGGCAGTGAAGGGGCCCAAGGTGACGCTGGACAAATGGGGATTTGAACCCTAGTCTCCCAGGTCTTAGTCCAACATGCAAACCACTACACCAAACTGACTCTTTATAGAATTGTAGAGTTGGAAGGGACCCCGAGGGACAACTAGTCAAACCCCCTGCAATGCAGGAATCAGGAATATTGTTTTACTGTAAGTGACTTTGAAGAGTGTGAGATAAGTAAATTATACAAATGCATTTATTTATTTCTACACAGCAGATAGGGAAATCGCTGCCACAAGTTGTGGCTGCCAGGTTGGAAAAGGGGGATTAGACAAACTGACCGAGAAGAATGCTAAGAACTACTAGTCATAATGTCTACATAACACCTCCAGGATCAAAGGCAGCATGCTCCTGAATATCAGATACTGGGGGGCACAGGTGGGAGAGTGCTCCTGCCCTCATGTCCTGTGCGTGGGCTTTTTGATGACTGCTGTGGGCTAGAAGGATAATACTAGAAATCCAACAGAACTTAATAAATGACACATAGAAAGAGCATGTACCCAAAGCGCATACAGTAAATTAAGCTCAGCAACAAAATTAGCTGCCAGACATGACAGAAGGGACATGCCATCACAAAATTACTAGGTGTGCAATATTTGAACACACACGTTGTATTTTTTAAATGTTGATTAGATAAGTAATTGTTGGGTCAGAGGTGTTTACAGTGAATGAACAAATTGATTTACATGAACTTAAGACAGAGCCCCGAGATCTTACCTGCATCTCTACCACTTTCCCTTTGCTGCTGGGGCTGAGGGACCATTCATAGCTGACAATGCCGTGGTCATCTGTGCTCTGGTTCCCATAGAGGGTGATGGAGTTTTGCGGCAGCGTGATAACTTGGTTAGGGCCTGCATTCGCTACGGGTGGGTAATCCACTGCTTTGTTCACAGTCAGGCTGGCAGTGGTGGAGTTGCTGGCACCATCCGAGTCCACCACAGTGAGGCTGAAGAGGAAGGAAGGAAGAGAATTCAAAGATCAGGACAGAAAGGGAAAAACTCAAAGGGAGCCAACGGCCCGAAATGAAAGGGAAGGAAAAGTAATGGTTTAAGCTGAATATGTATAAAGTTGGGGGGGGGGAGACGGATGCCTGGAACAACTAGGAGGGAAACATGCAAATATGAAAATGTGATGCTATTTTAAACAAATGTACAACATGCAACTAAAGCTATATTCAAACACATCTGTATTTATAACAAGAAAATAAAGAAATCAAAATGCCAGATACACATTTACAGATTCAAAGTCTATTCACAAATAATAATGGTTTTATTGTAGATTTTTGTAATGTTTGTGTATTTTATTTTGCCATATACCTTAAAATATTATTTTATAAAGTGGTATAGAAATCACCTTTAATAAATAAACTCAAAGCTGTGTCAAACAGACCCAAAAAGTCTATTTTTAAAAATCTTGTTCTCTCACTCTTGCTGAGTTGAGAATTAATTCACCAATAGTAACCTATTTTTGACAGAGCACTGGTTTTACACATGTAAGAATAATGTACTTTTTTTTCAAATACTGTGTTTCTTAAAAAAATGATTAGACATATCATTTTTTTGCTTTTCTGAAGAGCCTGTTTTCACGTGGAGAAGTTATTCAGGCAAAAACACACATGACATAATAAAATTTCTCTACACAGGATAACTAGTGGCTGAAATTATGAATTCATTACACTGAAAAAAACCGGTGAACTGAAAGTTATATGTGTGATTTATATCTGAGGCAACCCATTCACATGTGCCAGGGATCAAGTGATGAGTGTAACCAGCTCTCTCTTAGGCAATGGCTAAGATCAATAAACTGCATTTTGTCTGCCTAGTGTGCTTTAGGCAAGTTCACAAAAACAAAGAATGGCTGTATCTATCCCATTATTGCTGAAGTCTGACTGTGGGAAGTATTCTGCCTCTGAAAAGTCATGTCAGTCTTCTGCCATTCACATTTAGTAGCTCCTATTTAATGAATCAACTGAATCCTTTTTTAAAAAACCATGTATGCTAATGGATATCATCACAACATCTTGTGGCAATGAGTTACACAGGCCAAGTTGTTTTCTCTGTACTTCCTTTTGTTTACCTCTACCATACTGTATCAGAAGTGGCCTTACAGTAAAGTATTAAGTGCTCCTTGGGAAAGCATTGTTAATTAGCCAACTGTGTGACGAACATTTCCACAGAGTCCCTCTGTCATTTATTTCCATTTACAGATGGGGGAAAGAGGAGGCTGGAGCCACATGGCAAGGAAAAGGCTTGGAACTGAAGCAGCAATGGTAACACTAAAGACCCTCATCCAGAAGCTCTCTTTATAAGGGCCATAGGTTAGTAGCAGAGCCCATGCTTTGTGTCTAGTGGGTCCCAATCAGGATGAGCATCAAGCTCTGCAGTTAAAAGGATCTCAGGTCAAAGTATGCAGCGCAGCGCTAGATGGACCAACAGTCTGACAACTTCATATGTGTATCTCTCCTGGCCTCATTACTGCTGATAAGGTCAATATGCATAAATAGCCTGTCATACCGTATTTTTCGCACCATAGGACGCACTTTTTCCCTCCTAAAAAGCAAGGGAAAATGTGTGTGCGTCCTATGGGGCGAATGCAGGCTTTCGCTGAAGCCTGGAAAGTGAGAGGGGTCGGTGCGCACCGACCCCTCTAGCTCTCCAGGCTTCAGGAAGCTATCCGCTAGCCGTGGGAGACCCAGCTCTCCCACGGCTAGTGGAGCGCTGCATTAATCCCGAAGCTTGGGGCGTGCGGAGCTCAGCGCGCCCCAAGCTTCTGGGTGCCGGCAAGGTCTCCGCTAGCCGTCTAGACCTTGCCGGCACCCAGAAGCTTGGGGCGCGCTGAGCTCCGCAGCCCCAAGCTTCGGGATTAGCGCTCCGCTAGCCGTGTCTAGGCTGCGGATAGCAGCCTGCTTCCCGGAGCGTCGGGCGCCCTGAAAGCAGAGCGCCCGGTGCTTCGGGAACACATCCGCAGCCTAGGCAACCCTGCGGGAGGTCCCGCAGGGATGTCTAGGCTGCGGATAGCAGCCTGCTTCCCGGAGCGTCGGGCGCCCTGAAAGCAGAGCGCCCGGCGCTTCGGGAACACATCCGCAACCTAGGCAACCCTGCGGGAGGTCCCGCAGGGATGTCTAGGCTGCGGATAGCAGCCTGCTTCCCGGAGCGTCGGGCGCCCTGAAAGCAGAGCGCCCGGCGCTTCGGGAACACATCCGCAGGGTGGGGAGCCCTGCAGGAGTTCCCCGCAAGGCTCCCTAAGCTGCGGATAGCAGCCTGCTGCCCGGCGGGCGGGGCGCCCTGAATCAGAGCGCCCCTCGCGCCGGGCAGACATCCGCAGGGTGGGGAGCCCTGCAGGAGTTCCCCGCAAGGCTCCCCAAGCTGCGGATAGCAGCCTGCCGCCCGGCGGGCGGGGCGCCCTGAATCAGAGCGCCCCACGCGCCAGGCAGACATCAGCCAGCCCCACAAGCTCGGGGGACAGCAGGGAGGCGCAGCGCCACTATCCCGCTGTTCCTCGACCTGGTTTGGTTTCCCTGACCTGCTTTTGGGGGGGAAATAAAGGGGAAAAATTTTTCCTTTATTTCCCCCCAAAAAAACTAGGTGCGCCCTATGGTCCGGTGCGTCCAATCGTGCAAAAAATACGGTAATTTGCTGGGGGGGTGTGGACAGGAGGGAAACACATAATTTACAGTTCAGACAATTATATGCTAGTGGGTTCTGTAATTGCTCTCATCAAATGTCACCCATACAAGATCTGTAAGCTGAAAAAACATAAAAAATAATAGAATGAGGCTACCCACAGTCCTGCTTGCAATTAAAACAATTTAAAAGCTGGTATTCACTGTTGAAGCCAAAATATCTGTTTAGAAGACTCTCTAAATGCATTAACAAAACTCTCTTCCTCAGGATTAAGAGAGAGAGAGAGAGAGAGAGAGAGAGAGAGAGAGAGAGAGCTTAGCAACTGAGATAATCAAATGCATGTGCAGACTTCACAAGTAAAAGCACAAAAATCTTTACAACCAGAATTTGGATCATTTGCTGCACAGCACACTCCCAACTTCTTCCCCTTCTAAAAACAGGCTTGTAATAGGGGCTGTGCAAGTCATTAATTATTTAAAATCATTGGTAAAGAAACCGAGGAAACAGACCTTTAGAGGAGGAAAGCACCCAGTTCACACATAATGCTAAGCCACACTGGCTTAGCAAGAACAAGCAGGTGTGTGGATACCCAGAAGGAAACTCGCAGCTGCTTTTCCCTTCTCCAGGTCTTCCTGCTGCTGCTCAACCCAGGGCTAAGCCATGGTTTGGATGAGCATTACATGCACACCTGAGCTCTTGCTTTGTCTTGCTCCCAACCAAAACACAAGCAGTAACCAAGGCTGACCACTTGTGATTTGTTTAGAGAAGGCAAAACGCAAGCTCAGATTCACACATAACACTAAGCCAAACCACAGCTTAGTTCTGGCCAGTGTGGCAGCAGGGGGATTGGGGAGGACCAACTCAACCACAATTTACTCTCTGGGTACCCAAAGAACTTGTGTGAATGAGGATGAAGCACTTTACTGGATCCCCAATTCCCAGGGAGAGAACACAAAGCTGAGACACACAGTTTAACCATGGAGGATACTAAAAAAATTTTTTTTTGCTAGGCTTAGCAAATACAATTTCATTTTTCAACCTACTGAATATTTCAACTATGAAGCAAATGGCAGACACACACAGAATCACCCTCATTCCATAACTATAAAGCTGAGGTCGGCTACACTAAACCAAAAGAAAATTGAATTATTACAGGAGAACTCTTCTTGAGCTACCTTGAACCTTTTATAAAGGAAACTCATCTAAAGATATCCTTACCCAATATATTCATTTTCAGATGGGCCTTAGAATAATCAATTTATTCCTGAACCTTTTATCCCCGACTAAAAATCACAGTGACATATTCAATAGTTATATGCCAAATCCTATTTTTATAATGAGGGTGAAAAAAATGGTTTAGAGCTGGGGGGCAAAATAAGCTCTGCTCTATGGCACATGCATTCCTTCCACTATTCTCTCCCCCCCCCTTCACATTAGCTATCTAGTCACACATAACAGTTTAAATTGGGAGATTACAATTTTATGAATATAGCAATAACCTCAACCTCCACGGTCAGGGAAACTATAAAATGTGACTAGGTAGCAAAAAGTTGTTGCTGGTTTGTTTTGTAAATTGTTAGCTGATACACTGTTTTCCTTGGCTCACGTGAACAAAGGATTATCTAGCTGTTTAACATACCAAGGGATGATTTCATTAATTGGTTTGTGTCATCTATCTTATGCTTTAGATCTAGAAAATCCAAACCAAAGGTATGACCCCAGGTTCTTTGTCTTACCTGAACGTGTAATTTCCTGGCACCAGATTGGTCAGTTTCAGAATCGCAGTGTCTGCCGATACCTTCTCCTCCCGTAGAGGCCCCTTCAGTTCTTCCCAGTGGTAACTGACTATTTTGTCATCATCAGTACTGTCTGATTCAATGAAGACAGATAAAGCCACATTCCCAGTAAGTTCAGGAGGAATTAAAATCTATTTACAAAGTAGCTTAAGGCCATACTACCAGTATAGCAACTTTCACAAGGGACAAGAGTTAATTTTATTTTTAAACTGTCAAGCTATGCTTAATGTGCCATGTGATAAAAGAAAGAGTATTTAAAATATGAATGATAGTCCCCAGAAATGGGATTGCTGAATGAAACTAGGAATGAACACACTGGTAGAATCCATTCACCATTAATGTAAAGGTCCCAGAGTCTATCCCACATCACTTCAACAAAAAACGTCTCAGGTAGAAGGGCTGAAATTCTGGGGAGCCACTATCAGTAATACAATAATAAGCCAAAGTAGGGATGGGAAACCTCACACTGGGGGGGCCAAACGTGGCCTTCCAAGCCTCTCTAACTGGCCCCCTCCTCTGCCACCCCCTCACTAGAGCGGCTTTGCACTCTCCTTGAGTTTGCTCTGCTAGAATGTGTCACTGAACTCTAAAACTGCTTCTTGCTGGCCTGGAGGCGGGGGCTAGCCAACTGTACAAAGGAAAAACACACATCTATTGCTCTGCTTATTTTTGCCTCTAGCGCTGCCCACCCTGGCATGTGGCCCCCCCAGAAGGTTATCAGAAGGGAATGCAGATCTTGAGCTGAAAAACATACCCCAGCCCTGAGCTAAAGGGACCAGAAGGCTGATTCTGTGTGGAGCAGCTTTATATGTTTAAACAAGTCCAGTGAGCAGGTGTTTTCCTTGTACTGAGTTGGGGCTGCCCTAGTTTAACTAATGCATTTGTCAGTGAAGACCAGTAACTACAAATCTACATGTGCCCACAAATTGATCAACAGTCAGTGCATGATTTGAACTGATCCTAATGATACATCAGCCACATTCCGCTAGAATCCCGTTCCTTAATAGACAGTCTCACTCGGTCTCCTCCATGACTTTTATCTGAGGCTTGCAGGAATAGATTGCACTAGTTTTAGTAGGTACTTACGGCTGCCATCAATGACTGTTGAGGTAGTTGGTAGTGAGATCTCCAGGAACTGGGGTAACACAATGGCCACAGGGGGCTGATTCACTCGAGGCTCTGCAATGAAAAACAGAACTATTACAGCCACCATAGAAAGTTCCCATCCTAGTCAACTGCAGCATTGTAGCTAAGAGATGGAGCTGTGAATCAGGAAGTCCAGGGCTCAAACCTCACCTCTGCCATGAACTCACTAAATGGCCTTAAGGAAAGATGGTCTCTCCCAACCTCAGCAACTACTCCACGTCTTTTCAATTTGCAACATGGGATAAGGATTATAAAACAATAAACAAGAAGCACTTTGAACACTCGCAAAGAACTACATAAATTGTACATATTAAATTGTACATATTAATATATTATTGAACTTGTGGTTAAAACGGTTAAGACTAAAGGTGACTTTAGGCAAGCGAGCTCACTGAGCCTCAACCTTCCTGTTTCCAATATGGAAATAATACCACTAACTTATTTTACAGGATTATTGTAAGGATCACAGATATATAGCCGGTGAAGCGCTTTGAGTGCTTACAGGAAGTGGCACTTTCCACACGATCAATAGAAGTCACTACCTTCCTTCTATTGCTACAGTACAGAGCTCTGAGGAACCTTGGAACATATTAAGCCCTGCTAGCAGCACCTAGTGGTATTTGGAGGAATAACTATGCCAAGAATAGTAATACAGTCATACCTCAGGTTAAAGTTGCTTCAGGTTAAGCGTTTTCAGGTTGCGCTCCGCAGCAACCCAGAAGTAACAAAACGTGTTACTTCCGGGTTTCGCCGCTCAAAATGACGTCACGCGCATGCGCAGAAGCAGCAAATCGCGACCCGCAAATGCGGGTTGCGTTCGCTTTAGGATGCGAACAGGGCTCTGGAACGGATCCCGTTCGCATCCAGAGGTACCACTGTACATAGTTTGCCTTTCTTGCCACTGAGGAATCAAAACCAGCTCTCACACAACAGGAATGAGGGAGAAAAGGGGTATCTTAGTCAGCAGAGACCTGAATCTTGGTACTTTCCATTCTAGAAGTCAATCACTGGCTATTAGAAGCCATTAGGCCTACTTCCTCCCTTTTCATGGACAAAGAGGATCCAAGAGGAGATCTATGGCTGGTGAAATACAGGCTCTTTTACTTGGATGGCCATTCTCATCTTTGTTTATATGCCATTGTGACATTCTGAAGGAAACAGTGTTGGTAAAGGTATTCCTACCACTCCCTGGGAGGGGAGGGGAGCAGCAGCACCTGGCTGCTAATCCTTCCAAGGATCATCTGCTATTCTACTAGATCAAATATCTCAAACCATTTCAGACACAGGACCTGCTTTTAACTCAAACATGCATTGGGAGACCCATTTTTTAATCTTTCATTTGTATGGTGGTAGTGCTCCTGTTGTGACCCACCTTGGATCAGGCCACAACCCACTAATGGGTCCCGACCCACCAATTGAAGACTAGAAGAAGAAGAAGAAGAGTTTGGATTTGATATCCCGCCTTTCACTCCCTTTAAGGAGTCTCAAAGCGGCTAACATTCTCCTTTCCCTTCCTCCCCCACAACAAACACTCTGTGAGGTGAGTGGGGCTGAGAGACTTCAAAGAAGTGTGACTGGCCCAAGGTCACCCAGCAGCTGCAGGTGGAGGAGCGGAGACGCGAACCCGGTTCCCCAGATTAGGAGACTACCACTCTTAACCACTACACCACACTGTCTCTCTAGTGTGCTAGATCAAGTGTGCTAGATCAATGGTTCTTAACGATCAAGGCCTCCTGCTATGTTTGCAGCATCTGGCTTGGGCTATGCTATCATGGCACTGTTCATCTGTTGGGAGGGGAAAGCACCCAGACTGAATTCGGTCATATCAGGTCAGCACTGATAGCAGAGGCACTGGTGAGCAGCGACTTCATTGTCTGGTGGAAATTGCAAACTGGCAGGCAGAGAGGCAACCCTGGCATTAATGGGGAAATGGCCAAGTGACGAACACCAAGTTTCTAGATTTGCTGACAATACACACCCACACACCTGTTGTACCCAACATTTCCTAGGTGAAGGATAGGAAGATGTGAATTTGGACTATAAGCCATTCAACATCCTTTAATGGGTAGGAACAACCACCCACTCCTGGCACCACCTCTAGCTATTTTAGGAACCAGGCGAAAGCATTTTTATTCACCCTGGCCCTTAGATATTAACTTTCTGCTTATATCTTAGTGGGGTGAAGTTGGATTTGTGTGTGTGTGAGAGAGAGAGAGAGAGAGAAAGAGAGAGAGATACTTGTGTATTTTAGGCTGCTTTACCCTTTTGCATCGCTCTGAGTGCTTTGTTTCATTTTTTGAAAAAGAAACAAATAAACACAATAAGTAAATAAAATGAAAATAAACATTGAGACTAAGGAGAAGGAAGCTGACTGCCACTGCTGCCACTAGGACTGGTTGTAAATAAGAAGCAGACATGGTGGCCCCGGACTGAACCAGGCAGAGGTTGGTGGGACAGTGCCACACTTGCCCTAATGGACTAGCCTCCACTGAGTCAAACATTTGTGGACTCCTGTGCACAAATATCCTGCTTTCTCAGTTCCCTGGTTTTGCAGTCTTAAGTGCACTGAAATAGAAGAAAAACTTGTATAGCCAGAGATAACAGTACTGTGGGTGGAGGGGACAGGACCAAATGGGTACATAAGGGCAAATGAACAATGCTTCTATCCTATGACCTTCCAAAAAATATTAGCTATGACCAGCCTTGGTAGTAGCAACCAAATCTGGAGCAAATTCTGGCTCACAATTTGGCCCCATTTTGGATCACAATTTGTTTTGGGAAGTGTGAATTAGTTAGGTGTGCCTAATCACAAAGCTATGACAAGCAGGAAAGAAAATGACAGCCACTAAGAAGAGCACTCCTGATGCTGGTACCCACCATAAAACAAGGCAAAAGTTAGTGAATGGTTTTTCACATTCTGTTTCACCCAACACCTCCCTCCCACTGCAAATTTAGCCAAAATTTCTCCCTGGAGAACTTGCAGTCATTTTCATTAACACCCCCCCCCCAGCTGTCTACCACCTCAAGCTTTTGTGGAAATTGCTTTTAAAAAAAGGAAATATATAACCTACAAGCTGTAAATGTATCTGCTAAGCATACCTGGTTTAACTGTCACATTCACCATTCCTTCTCCATGAGCATTATCACCATCTACTATCACATTGAATTCGTACAGGCCAACTGTGAGCTAGCAAAGAAAATGAACAGGGCATATTAGACATGGGCAAGGCTGTGTCTACCTGTTCCCACCCCTAAATTAGACCACCACAATGATCTTAGTACCTCACAGCAAGCAACTGACATATACTGAATTATGAGAGACATGAGTCATTGATGCCATCTGCTCAGAAGAGAATAAATCCCTTCTCTATTTGGACCCTAACATCCTGCATTACCTGGGCCTTGTGCTCAGGTGGAAGTGGGGATACCGTATTTTTCGCTCTATAACACGCACCTGACCATAACACGCACGTAGTTTTTAGAGGAGGAAAATCCGTAGGCATGCCACCCGTAGGCATTCCCTCCATAACACGCACAGACATTTCCCCTTACTTTTTAGGAGGAAAAAAGTGAGTGTTATGGTGCAAAAAATACGGTATTTTATTTTTTTTGTCTACTGTGGACTCAGCAACGCAACAAAAGCAAGGAGAGGATGTGAACTCAAAGCCTCTAACAGTTTCATTGTACCTGACACCCCAGAGAACCACTCAGAGTCAGACAATATGTAGTTAGATGGGCCAATGGTCTGACAGCATAAAGCAGCTTCAGTACATATATATGTTACACACTTTAACATTTGCTTCCCCTAACCTTGCAGCACGACAGTGCAAAAGCCTACAACTGAAATTTTAGATTTAAGAGTTGCCAAAAAGCAAGAGATTCACCTTGGATAACTTGAGAATCTGTGAGTGCTGTCCTTCCATCTCTCCACTATAGTCAGTGGGGTGTGTGATCAGCCTCCAGTCATAGGAGTAGCTAGTCCCTAAACAAACAAACAAACAAACAAACAAACAAACAATCAAACAAACCAGAGGTTAGAAGAGCCCACTATCAAAAGAAACTGAATGAGAAGATCAAAGCAGCTCAGAAGCTTAAGCCTTATATTGAAGATTAAAACTAATGTCACTTCAAAACACTAAATTGTGTTATATCCACATGTGGTGGTCCAGCACATATTGGGAGTGAAACTGATGCAATAGAAAGGAATACTCATATAAGCTGAGATTTGAAAAACAAAAAATGAAATCTTTTCATACTGATTATGGCCAGAATATGTCATACTAAATCTTGGGAAAGAATGTCCATTCCCATCACTGCAGAGTGGGAAAGTAAAATATAAGAATATCTTGCTATATGAAATCTAATTAACTGCACCAGAATTAAAGGAGGGAGACTATACACTTAAAACATCCCATCCAAAAAAACCTTGCAGTGTAAGACATGTATCGAATACTGCAAAATAAAACGCACACTTCCACTGGCAGAGGAACGGGGGTGCGGACCGCCCCCGGCACCACTGTTCTGGTAGGGTGCCATTGCGGCACCCCCCCCCCGGACACGCGCTGCACCCCCTGCGCATGTCGAGCGCCATGCCCCTGCAGGCAGCGTGCCACGCCCCCAGAATGTGTGCCACGCCCCCAGGATGCGCACCACGCCCCCGACTGCTCTCCACCCCCGGTAGCGGAGCGTGCAGCTTCACCACTGCACACTTCCACCAACATAACATGCTTCTTTAGCGGGCTGGAAATTGTTGCTTATTCCAACTGACCATCTATATTTCTATTGGCAAGGAAATTTATTTATAAATAAAATGAAATTAACACCAAATATATATAACAGTATTTATAGAGCCCTTCCAGATGACCTGTTTATGTAGCATTACTCCTGATTTACTTCTACAAAGATAACATGGTAGTTAGACTATGACTGTTGAGCATGTACTCTGATTTGTTTACAGGATAGTTATATGAAAATGACCATTCATCCTGTATTCATTTTGATTTGCTTTTGGGGAGTTTACACATCTTCCCATTAATAATTCATTCATCCCACACTTTTCAGTGTATTTTGCACTTACTTAACTGCAAAACTTTTTTAAAAAGTGGATTTGTTATTCTAGGGCAACAGAGCACTTATTCCAGCTTAATTGTGAAAACTTAATTTGGCATGTGCTTTAATCCCTCTCACAAAATGGTAGCAGTTGGCACCCAAAATATATACAGTTGAGTCAGTTCTATGCCTATCTAAGCAACCATCTCTGCTCAGGAAAGAGCCTCCCCTGAACTCTTGCAAATATTTGCACTCTCAGGGTATATCAAAAGCTGTTCAAAGTGGAATTCAGTGTGTGGAGGCTGTGTACACACAACTGGCTCAGAACTGGCCAGTGTATCTTGGAGTTAGCCCAGATGAAGTTCTTCCTGCCATGCTCATGTGGACAGGCTTTACCTGTTGATTACCAAGCAGGTTTGACTGAGCGTTTCCAGCTTCATCGCCTATATTGAGCTGTCATTAAAGGAGCACGCATCTCTTCCAGCAAAACTAACAAGGTGGCAAACTCAGGTTTGCTACCATGTACTATGTGCCATAGCCCCCTGGGATCTACCTTTAGGTGGTGGAGGCAAGACGTATGCGTTCAGCTCCACTTCATTCTTTGGCAGTGTCACTTCAACACTGTCTCCAGCAGAAACTGCCAGTTTCTTAATAACTGTAAGAGAGAGAGAATTAAAAATTAAAAGACAAGGCCATTTCACATGTTACATTTTCCATTCATATACCCAGATGCTTATGGAAGAAGTATTGGCTCAGTTTGGATGTGATGGTAACTCATGGTTGAACTTTGCATGTAGGCCAGCCCTTCATTTCCTCCTTGCAACAGCCATTTTGTTATACAAAAAGGATATGACATTGTCACTTCAAAAAGAAGGGGAAAGCATGAGAGAGTAGAACACGTTGAAAAGTATGTATTCATTTTAAAAAGATGCAGCAAGGCACGACTGTAAGGAGATCAAAAGCATCCACCTTCCATTCTGAACTAACCAGAGATTCTCATTATGTCCAGTGCTTTTTTCTTAAAAAAAAAAGGTTAGGGGTACTCTCATTTTCCTACTCATATTGAAATACTGCCCCTCAATGAAGCCAAACTTAGATTCACAAAATGTTTAGGGGTATGCATCCCCCTGCGTCCACCCAGAAAAAAAGCACTGATTATGTCTAAACTGGTTTGTTTAAAGTATGGCTTGATCCTGACATGTCTGAACAAACTAGAGTCCTCCACCCCAACCCATTTGGATACAATGAGAAACTCTGGTTTGTTTTAAACCAGAAGCAAAAGCTTCCAATCTTCCCTCACCCACACTAAGTTTAAGGGTTGCTGCTGCTGCTTGTTGTGCATGCCATGCTAACCAACACTTTTAAACCTGTTACATCCAAAAGGGGCCATTGTGTGAATGAGTCATATGCTTCTCAATTAACTACAGCAGTTTCCAATATTCTGGAGCCTGGAATACGGAAATGCATGTTTTTGATGAGAAGCAAGCTGTGCGTAATAACCCCGGGCACAGAAATTGCTTGCAGAAATCATCCCACGTCTCAAAATTAAAGTGCACCACAAGCCCTTAGTTGAAAAAGCTTTAGAAATAACAAGCTACAAATTATTAAACTATAACATCCCATCCTTTAAACTTAGATGCCATTTGAGATTTTAAACTGAAAGTGAATACAAACCAACAGAATCATACAGAAATTAAACTCTTTGCTATCTTTCTGGAAAATTCAACATGCACTTTGTGCTCTGTACTGAAGGGAGATGTCAGCCAGGTGCAGTAGAGATGAGAAGAGCTGAATCAGATATGTTTCAGGAGACAATCTAGCTGCTCTTTCTCAAACTGAGAGGGACAAGAGCCTCTATTTATTCAACTGTAAGCTTAGCCTTTTGCTAAGAATTTGCACTATTCTGAGCTGGAAACTGAGAAGCATTTTAAGGTCCAAGTAAGTATGCAGTTCCCATAAAATTTAACTCTCTGGTACTTGTTGTACCTTTGCATACGGGGTGGTATCACTGAAATTGATCTTTATGCTTTGTTTCAATTTTAAAAGCACTCCAGTTCTTCTCAAACAGATCAGCCCTTCATTGCCCCCTTGCAATAAACATACAACAAAAATGAAATGGCACTTTAGCTTCAGAATAAGAGGGGGGGATATGGAACAGTAGAACACCTTCAGAATTATCTACAGTGGTACCTTGGGTTAAGTACTTAATTCATTCCGGAGATCAGTTCTTAACCTGAAACTGTTCTTAACCTGAAGCACCACTTTAGCACAGAAATTGTGCCGTGCCGCCGGAGCACAATTTCTGTTCTCGTCCTGAAGCAAAGTTCTTTACCCGAGGTACTATTTCTGGGTTAGTGTAGTCTGTAACCTGAAGTGTATGTAACCTGAGGTACCACTGTATTTAAACAACAGAGAGGGAAGTAAAACATATATGACCATAGACCATATATAGAGTTAGAACACTAGTCCCTCAAACTCAGTATTGCCCAAACTAGTGCTAGGGATTCTGTGGCCCTTCAGACATTGGACTGCAGCTCCCATCAGTCCTGCCAGCATGACCAATAACAGGTGTGCAACAACATCTGGAGGGCCACCAGTTCCCCACCACTGGTCTACACTGCATGACAGTGGCTCTCTAGCGTTTAGACAAGAGCTTTTCCCCAGTCCTACCTGGAGATACAAGGGATGGAACCTGGAGCCTTCTGTATACAAAGCATGAGCCCTTCCCTCAAAATATACTTGGAGAAGAGGTATAGCGTTGGGGCCAAGACTGAGAGTTGCAAAATAACCTTACCTCAACCACAAACCCACTAGGTGACTTTAAGCAAGCCACACAGTCACACACACTCCACCTGAGGAGAAGAGGACTGGCCTCCTTTACAGGACTGTTACAAAGGTTCATGAGATAAATGAGTGTGAAGTTCTTTGAATACTTGAAATGTGTTATATAAACGCTAATTATTATAATGATGAGCACAGTTGAGTGGTACCAGCAGCCACCATTTTCTTTTCTTTTCTTAAAAAAATGAGTTTTGTTTTGTTTGCTGCTGATTGACAGAAACTGGGTGCAAAAGGGAACCAGGCACAGCACAGGTGTGCAGAAGGGAAAAATCTGAAATTGATACTTCTGGGGGCTTAGTCATCAGCTGTTGGTATGAAAGTCCCAGCCAGGCTGCCAGAGAAGGAGAATGACAAAATCGAAATGGGAATGTAGAAAACAGAGATGTAAAATGTAAAAATTAAAAGATCTCAAACTGAAGGTAGAAGTTAGAGGTGGGTCCCAGGAAAGGCAGCTGTATATAGGTTTTTGTAATTACTGTATTTTTCGCCCTATAGGACGCACTTTTTCCCCTCCAAAAATGAAGGGGAAATCTGGGTGCGTCCTATGGGGCGAATGGGGGCTTCCGCTGAAGCTTGGAGAGCGAGAGGGGTCGGTGCGCACCAACCCCTCTCGCTCTCCAGGCTTCAGGAAGACATCCGCAGCCTAGGCAGCCCTGCGGGAGGTCCCGCAGGGATGTCTAGGCTGCGGATAGCAGCCTGCTTCCTGGAGCGTCGGGCGCTCTGCTTTCAGGGCGCCCGGCGCTTCGGGAACACATCCGCAGCGTGGGGAGCCCTGTGGGAGTTCCCCACAGGGCTCCCCACGCTGCGGATAGCAGCCTGCCGCCCGGCGGGCGGGGCGCCCTGAAGCAGAGCGCCCCGCGCTCTGGACAGACATCCGCAGCGTGGGGAGCCCTGCAGGAGTTCCCCGCAGGGCTCCCCATGCTGCGGATAGCAGCCTGCCGCCCGGCGGGCAGGACACCCTGAAGCAGAGCGCCCCTCGCGCCGGGCAGACATTGGCCAGCCCCACAAGCTCAGGGGACAGCAGGGAGGCGCAGCGCCGCCATCCCGCTGTTCCTCGACCTGGTTCGGTTTCCCTGACCTGCTTTTGGGGGGGAAATAAAGGGAAAATTTTTTTCCTTTATTTCCCCCGCAAAAAACTAGGTGCGTCCTATGGGGCGGAGCGTCCTATGGGACGAAAAATACGCTATTTATCATTTGAGGCCAAACACTGTAAAACGTTTATTTCACTTAATCAAGCGATGCACAACACAAAAGAGTAGCTGTGGAAAAGTGCAAAACCAGAATGATACGTTCCTAGATCTTGTACAATATCCCCAAAAGGTTTTTTTTCCTCTTCCGAACTAAGATAGCAAGATGTGATGTTTTAAACAAGCACTAGAAGAAAACTTCTGTCAAAACATTTGGCAAATGAACAGTCAGATTAAGAGCTGAGATTGTGGAACTATGCCAGTAGCATTTAAAAGCAGGCTTACAACATCTCCTCAGCCGACAGTTGCTCTTACCTGGCGTTGGGGCAGCAGTGCTGGGTTGCACAGCAGGGTTTGTTGGAACTACAGGATTACTATCATTGGTGGGGGCGCCAGTTGGAACAGAAGTAACCAGCTGCGTTTCCCCCATACCCTTCCCATGAAGACTGCCAGAAGTTGGAATGGCATCCTCCAACGACAAAGGCTGGGTAGAAGTGTTGTTGGATGGCTCGACTTTCTCAGCGTTTGCAACAGGACTGGGGAATGTAGCTGCCAGAGAGGGTTCTGAAGTAGAGGCTCCAGCAGGGGCCTAGTGAAAGCAAGAAAGGAACGTGAGAAAGCATTTACTGACAACAACATCCAAAATGGCATTTACAACTTAACTCTTATCATCACTAGTCATGAAAATTTCCCCAACTGTGTCAGAAATTTCACCCCATTCAGAGGAAGAGTAGGGAAGATGTAGTAGTAGTTGTAGTAGTAATAGTCATTATTAATGTATGTGTCATATCACTTGAGAAAAACATGTTTGGCTAGAAACAGCTGGTGGTGCGCACACGTGCACAAATTGCACATTTCTGGACAAGAAAGAGAGGGGGGAAATCAAGTTTCTGGAGACCGAATGCTGACTGGAGAAAGTGCATACTGCCTGGAAAATGTGCAAAATGCAATTGAGATATGCACACTCCCAGGGGCCTGTTGAAGGTTAGGTATCCTGACTAGAGAACGGATAAAATTCTGTCAATATATGCACATTTCCCAAGGCCTATTGCAGATTATGTATCTCGACTGGGACATGTGCACAATTCCTTCTTCATGGAATGATTATATACACTTGAATATGCACAGTGGCTCGTTATGCACATTAACCACTCAGTTTACATTCCTTTAAATCAGGGGTAGGCAACCCAAGGCCCGTGGGAATCAGCATGTTTTTACATGAGTAGAAAGTGTCCTTTTATTTAAAATGCATCTCTGTGTTATTTGTGGGGCATAGGAACTCGTTCATTTCCCCCCAAAAAATATAGTCCAGCCCACCACATGGTCTGAGGGACTGTGGACCAGCCCATGGCTGAAAACGGTTGCTGACCCCTGCTCTAAATTGTAAAATTCCTTCCCTACAGAGGTGCATGTCACACCTTCACTATACAGATTTCAGCTAACACTTTATCCTGGCCTTTGCATGCCTGAGAGGTATGCTTTAAATTGTTGTAACCTGCCTTGGAACCTGTTGGTGAAGGGTGCAAATAATAATAATAGGCCTGAATGGCAAAAAAATGATGGGATTATGCAGAAGTAAATTAACAAACAGTCTCTGCCACATGAGAGAACTGGATGTTCAAAAGGAGCACATTGTGCAAACAGAATTTCTGGCTTTATGGTCAAGAACTTGGGTGACAAGCCCATTTTGCTCACTTATAAAATACTCCCACTTTTGAGTGCCGTGAGAGACTAATCAGACCAGTGTAAACAAGACAAGGGGACAGACGAAAACAATTTCCTTTCTTTCAAAAGAAAATTCCTTCCCCAGGCCCTCCTCATTCCGGTGGGTAGCCTGAGGCAGCCAGAACCAGACATTTCAGCTTTAACTGGGCTTATCTGTATATGCTACATATTTTCTTCAGTTGATCTTTGTATAGCATAAGATGAACATTTAAATCACAGCACACAGAAATATCAACAACCTGGACTTGATTTTCATAACAAACAAAAAAATCACAGCACACTTTCTTGTGACAAAGTCAAATGGCAATACTTAAAAGGTCAAGCTAAGGGCGAGAAATCCATTACTTCTGTTATCATATACGTTATGTAATTTGGGAAGGAGAGTACCAGCACATAAAGCTCTGGATTTGAACTCTGGGCTCAGGGCCCCAGTTATGAAATAATTTTGGGTTGCGGTGATGTTCTGTTCAAGATGTGGTACCAGCTGAATTTAAAGGGATGATCAAAACACACATTCAATTCATAGATGGAGAGAGAGACCACTGGAGACTATTGGACTGAGTCAATCTGGATTATGAAATGTTGGTGACAGAACTAGTTATCTGGTTTAGTATATGAATTTGATAGGCTGATAATGTTCATATCATTTTGGATCAAGCCTTGTTTCCTCAAGAAGCTATTCTCTGGTATGGAATGTTAAATGAGATTCTGAAGGTGTACAGCCCGGAGACCAAGTGCCCCAAATCACAATGTACACTAACTTTATTTAATGTTAACCCATGGCTCTCAATGAAACTCTTGTTGATTGTTGCAAAACTACAAAGCCAGTTGCTTTGAAGGCATATGAAAAGAAGTTCTTTCAACATTGCAGCCTCATATGCAATGAACTCTCATTTGCTATTGTGAACTATGTGATGAAATCATCAAATCAACAAGCAGGCTCATGTTGGCAAGCAACTTCTCCAATTGTGTAAATCAATTATCTCAATTATTTCTTGCACAGATTTTATGTGGTGGTTGCCTCCTCATTCAGACCCTCTCTTCTCTTGCATGGTTTTTGTGTTTTTTTAGTGGGAGATTGAGAAGCCTTTCCACAATAGCTGATGTTCAATGGGCTGGGGTGCACAGCAAGAGAGATCAAACTACATTTCTCAGGATGTAATATACAACTGTGTGCACATTGCACAGCACCATCACTGCACATGTGCTAACTATCTGGAACTCTCTTAAAACAGACATCTGTTTCAGGACAATCACCAAGAAAGCTTGCACTGAGCCAATTCAAGACAGGGAGTGCAGTTTGCCCATCAATAGTCTAGAAATAGACACAGGCACATACATTTTTAATATGTGCAACCTTTTCATAAGAAACTGTTATGAAACAGTTCTCAAAATTCAAAGGTTTGTTACTGGCAAAATCTGGTTTCTTCCCTCTTGGTTCCTCCACATATTATGCTGATGAACAGCCTTCTGTGTCAATCCCTATGTTTTTAGGGGCAGGGGGTCACGTTCTAATATATCTAGAACAATGTTGAACTCTGATCACTCTGCAGAAGTCACAGGACCTAAATTTGCAAATGCAGCAAATATGATCAGTAACCAAGGCAAGCAAACACTGGCCAAGGATAAAGACACTTCAGCTACACCACAGTCAAAGTGGAAGGCAAGAAACACTAACCTTGTAAGAGTTTCATTTGAAAAAAGTGCATTATTTATAGGGGTTGCTTCTGCAAGCATACCACAGTGATGCAGCAGCAGACCCCTTAATCAACAGTGCTGTACTTGAATACTTCTCTTGACTAGTCAATCACTGTTGTCTGACTCAAATGCACAGCATTGCGCTTGAAGACAAAGGCGCTAATTTGGCAATGGAGCCAGGCTGCAACTTGGCACGTGACAGACTCTCACTCACTCTCATGAGCATATGCCAATTTGTCTTCCTGAGGGGTTTTCAAACATTTTTAATATGAGCAGTAAATGTGAGACTATCTTCCCCCAACATAATGCTTCTGTTGTAGGGAAAATGCAGTGTGTTGGTATTGGCAAAATGAAATACCTTCTCTCTCACCAAGTGTGTTTGTTACAACAGTTTGGATAATAGATACATGAATGTCACAGGCAGGTCCACAGACAAGTGCGTGCAACATCATTATGAGTTTCTGTTCTGCCCTGTATTTGTTGCATACAGTACTGTTTTTATTCTGCTGCAGTTTGTCTTCCGCCAAAAATTTCATTATTTGTCTTTCACTGAAGTGAAATGACATAACTTATGTAAAGTATTTAAATAATTACATAATTTAGGTTGCCATTATATTATTCCATTCCGTCCCATTCATTTAAATGCAAAGGGAACACAATGCAAAATGGGTGGCAGAAGCATAATCAGTTATGTATCCGTTGCCGACTGAAAACAACAGTGAATACCAATTATATTCACTAGATTGATTTCGGTTCCAGACACGGGGCAAAAAAGTGAATGCTGATAATTCCTGCTCCTTTTTCTGCTTTCTTTGGAATTCTCTGACATCGTTAGACATCCCCAGTAATTAATAATTCCTGCCCTATCATTATTGCATCTCATACACAGCATGACTTCCCTTTATTCCACAGCCCCAGTCTCATTATGTGGAGGTACACTGATACAGTTTATGTTTAATGCAATGTAGTGCTAAGAATAAGATGTGGTATTTTCCCCTTGCTTGCCTTAGACAACAGCCAGGGTACGCCAAATTCTTGTTAACATTTTCTCACTTCATTTCCCTCAGAACATTATTTGATCCTATGAGAATATGTCTTAAATCCACTATTTATCAATCAAGCTACAATACTGCTTTAAGAAGCAAAATATTCTTTAAAAATGCCACTTCCAAGGGAGAATGCCAGGTTGGGACTGGGAGCTCTATAGCAATGCAGGAGGTTGCTGGGCAGCAGTGTGTGTATCCTATCCCTTTCCCACTCCTGAATATCTCCCCGCAACCCTGAAAAGCACTGCAAGGCTCCTGCTTCTGGTTGACTGGAGCCCTGAACAGGAGTATGCCTGAGAGGGTGGAGATACACAGCAACACTGCCTGGCAAGTCCTTTTAAATTACTATAAGAAGCAAAATAGACAGTGTGCATCAATCTTTAAATGTACATAACTACACTTAGATCTTGTAGGAGGACGTGGGTTATAGGACTACTCGTGGCTGTGATTTTAAGATGGCTTTTGTGCAAATTATATTCTCTTTTTCTTATGAAGATTTTTGTCCTGTGGGGAACTTCAGTTATCGCAAAACCTGCTTTCCATAACTTGGAAATCAAAAAATGTAAGTTCACCATGAGAGAAATCACAAATGGGTCTTTAGTGGTAACCCTAGGGAAGTGGCCTGGAATTGCAGCAAAACATCAGATTTCAGAGAATTTATTTTTACAGCCTTAATTTTACATTCTCTGCTCAGCTGGAGCATTAGAAGAGAATCTGATAGCTCAGAACTCAACACCCTGTTGTTGAAATCAGCAGGGAAATTAGGGACACATTACTATTTATCACTTAGGGCAAGCAAGAATCAATCTTAGCAGAGGGATTGCAGTGCAGTCTCTACCACACTGGATCACTTCCTGAGTGACAGTCTCTTGTGAGAGGCCAGATGGTTACGGTTTTAGGGAAGCATCATTATTGATGTATTGCTGAAACAGAGGAGCCAAACAGCAGTTCCTAAGTGACTGTTAAGAAGTCAAGGGCTGAGGGACAGCTGAGTCAGCAAGGCAAAGTTAAACCATGCGGTTGTTTTGCATGCTAACTAGGATAGCTCCAGGTTTCCTAGTCGTGTCCTTTGGCTCTGAGCCACATCCTGTTCCACAAGGTTGGCAGTTCTCATATCACAGCTGCAATGTAACCTGGGACTGCAAAATCTGCAACCAGGTACATGAGAATAACAGCTTTTAAGAACCACAATCTACTGAAAACATACTAAGTTGAGCAAGGGATTTCTAAAAATGAGATAGACCCCACTGATAAAGAGTTATGTCACTGAGTTGTCTGCTGTGGTAGACTCTCTGTTGCACCCTTACCTGGATGCGAGTAAAAAAGTACACTTGGTACACACCCCACACATATGCTGAGTTCAACCATTCTGTTTGTTGCACTGGCAATGAAGTTATAAGCAACCAGTTTTATTTCTAACTACGAAGGGGGAAGACTGGGAGATGTTTGGCAGGTCTGTGGCCAAGGTGCCTGGAAAGCCTGGGCTATGCAAGGCTAAATCAGCACTTGTAGCCTTTTGTGCTCCAGAACAGGAAAGGTCAGTGCAGGCAGAGGGGTGATCTCTAGGAAAAAGTGATCCAAGCAGCTTTACCTAATGGTGCCCAAGCTGGAATGCTCTCCACCAGAAAATCCAGTGTGTGGGAGGTTAGACTTTCAGCAGTTGTGTCTAAACTGTAATGGTCCTCCCCCCCCCCACCAGCACTCCTCTTAGAAAAGGCACGTGAGTTACCTTCAATCAGGAGTGTCCAAGGCAGTGTATGCCCTTCTCTGCCAGACCTTCCCTCTGTCTGACGTACCTTCAAGCAGAGGCATCCCAGCTGACAAGTTCCCTTCCCTTCCAGCCTTTCTTAAGGAAAAAGCTGGGGGGGGGGCGTCTTCCAACTTCATCTTTTTACTTGACAGACATATCTCTCCATCATCACAATTCATGGACATATTTCAGCCAGACAAAATTGTCTGAGAAGAGCATGGAGCAAAGCCAGTGAGGAGTGTGACTTGAGGAGTGTCCCAAGGGCTGTATAGAGAGGCCTGGAAGGCTGCATTCAGTCTCTGGGCTTGAGGTTCCTCATCAGTAGTGGGCTTTCAAGCAAGTCAGACCTATCCAGTTCATTAATCCACAAATGCAAGAGTGAACCTTTGAGTATCATTTCTCATCAAGGCAGTGGACTGAACATTTTAAAACTGCACTGATTCTAACCACCGTTTTCAAAATTGTTTTGATTTTTTTTATTTCTTAGAATTTCCAAACAATGTCAAGTATGTTGCTGCTATTGTGCAATAAAAAAGGATTATAAAGCATTTATACAACAGAATTTGGATTAGTGTTGACATTAACAATATTATCTTGCACTTACCCTCATGAGGCCACTCCCAGCAAGGTCACTTGGTCTGTTCACATTATTGCTGCTGGGGGGAGATGAGCTTTTGAATTTGGTTGTTCTCAAGTCTTCACTGTTTGGCAGCAGGTTTTTTTCTGGATCAATGTGGTTTCTGTGAAGGTTTGTTTCTTGATGTGAAGAAGGAGCTTCCGTCAGATCATTATGGGTGGATTTATTATCCAAGGGCTGAGATGGAGCAGGATGGGCTACAGGACCTCCGCTGCTGGAGCCTGTGTCCCTCTTAAGAGAGCTTCCCCTGGTGTCTGCCAAGTGTGCTCTGTAAGCCAGCAACTCTTTGAAGGACCTTCTCATCCTTGTTTTACTTTGATGTCCTTCCCTCCAGTCCAGCCACTTAGGAAGATAACCTCTCCTCTCTGCTGCAGGTTGGGCATTTATCGTATGCTCAGATCTCTTTACAAACACCAAGATCGAGTCAGTGGTGTTGGTCCAGATTGCCTGACACCAGTGAGGCTTGATACAGTTCACCTGGATGCACATCTTTCCCTTGAGCCAAAAGGCATCACAGGTAGGGCTCTGACAGCAAGTAGCTTGACAAGATTGGACAGAGTGAAATCCTTCCAACAGCTGGAAGTGAACACCATCCAGTGACCTCAAATGGCCTCCCTGAAGAGCCTTCCCTGGCTGGCAAGTGCCTCTAGTCCAGCTTGCATCTGAGCAAAGAGAAATAAAATGATAATTTTAAATAAGAATCCAACAGCATAGATGTAATCCAGGAAATAATTATATCTGGGTTGTTGTTGTTGGTTTTTTTTTTAAAAAAACCCTACTTCATTTCTACTCTCTAGTAATAAACATAACTTATCAGGGGTGGGTGTCATCAGCATATTGATGGCGCTTCACTCCAAATCCCCCAATGACAGTTCACAATAACTTCAAAAGGTATTAAACAAAATGGGTTACAAGACTGGAGCCTGCAGAATACCACAAAATAATTCCTATGGGGCTAAGCAGTAGCAACCCAATTATAGTCTCTGGAGCCAGACCTCAATAAAGAAGAACCATAGCAATGTGCTGTCTCTAACTCCCAAAATCATGTGATAGTCCACAAGGATACCATGGTCAATGGTATCAAAAGCTGTGGTGCAGTCAAGGAGAATTAACAAAGTCACACTCCTCCTGTCCTTCTCCCCAAACAGGTCACTGCTCAGGGTGATCAATGGAGTTTCCATCCCAATATCCAGGCCTGAAGCTGGAATGAAATGGGTACAGAAATCTGTTTCCTTCAACCATGAAGTTGCCCACCCACCCAAAATTAAATTGTTAGATGATTATGATCTAAGAATAGAAGACTAAACACCCTACAAACAGGAATCATGGGAACTACTTTAAATACTGCTTTAAATACTAATGGCTGCTTTAAATAGCTGCCTTAAATACTAATCTGTTTAATGAGAAGTGTCTTATCTTCAAACGATTACCATTTGTTGCCAAATACTAGAAGATCATCTTGGCTAGGTCAGAAGTACAAGCAAAGGAGTACTGGCAAACTCATTCACACACAATTGTTTGTAAGATTCTCTCTTTCTACATTGTTATAATCTGGCAAGGCTCCCTTGCCCTATAAAACAGCAGCATGCAGTCATCAGTGCACACAGTTCTGAACCAGAGTTGCCTTGTATAACTATGAAGTGCAGAACAATGAGAAGTTACAAGAAACTTAGGAAACAAGTTGTTTGTTGCAACTTCCCTAATGGATGTTGGTTAAAGTAATAATTTCACTCAAAGAAATCTGTTATCAGGAGAACAGATCTGCTATGCCTACCTCGTCCAGGTCAGACCAGGGATGAGGAAGGTTGGGCCCAGGGGTCAATGTGGCCCTTGTGACTTTCCCCTGGCTATGTCCCACGCTTTACTGGTCCTGCTCCATGCCCTCCTTGAGTGCTTTTGCCTGAATGAAACATCTCCTGCCTGCCTTAATGGAGAAGTGTTTATGTGCATGCATATAAACCCCTGGCTTTTGCATGGCTAGAATGTAGCCTACTGTACAAAGGAAAGAGTCACATCCATTGCTCTGCCCACTTTTGCCCCGGCCAATACAGGCATGTGGCCTCCTTTGGAAGGTTGCCCATGAGGGAATGAAGTCCTTGGGCTGAGTAAGGTTCCCACCTGTGCTCCAGACAATGAAAGAGCTCTTCTGCTGCTCCTTGCCACAGATCTGTCTTGCTTCTTCTTTGCCTCTGCCTCACTGCACCCAGCCTTGCCTGGATTCCAGGACCTTACCCCCTTCCCTTGGTAGGTGCAGAGTCTGGCAAAGAAACACAGCTACCTTGAAAACCAAATGACTATGGCTGGGGGCCTGTAGTCTGTGCCTGTGTATTAACAGCTCCAAGGTCAAAGATCTCCTGCAAGAACATATAGCAGAAAAGGACTATTTCCAATACAAATACCATCCACAGTAAAGTCTGCTCAAACGATTACAAGATTTCCCCAATTGGTGGAAAAAATGGCTAATACCACAAGGTGCCTGCCTATCAAATTTTAGCCTAAAGTGCTTTTTAATGACTGACTTTTACAGAGGAGTTTTTGAATGGAAACACAACAGAGCAAACATCTAACACCACTGGTAATGATGTGCTCATAGCACTACCATCTGTTCAGGCCTGAAGAGCCCAAAACTGCACAGCACCACCCAAGGGCAGTTATGAAACTACATAAGGTGTGCTTTACTCCCATGGCACTGGAGTAGATTATTGGTTGAGATTCTATCCTAACTTTTAAATAGCCATACCCACTCTCATTTTCAAGATGTTGCAACAGGGTTTTTTTTGGGGGGGGGGGTATAATAATTTTTAAAGTGCCAAAGCCCTTTTCAAAGTATTCTTGAAGATTTGAGCTATCCTAACTCAAAGCATAATATCTGGAGGCCAGTACAGTGGTACCTTGGGTTAAGAACTTAATTCCTTCTGGAGGTCCGTTCTTAACCTGAAACTGTTCTTAATCTGAGACACCACTTTAGCTAATGGGGCCTCCCGCTGCCACAGCACAATTTCTGTTCTCATCCTGAAGCAAAGTGCTTAACCCGGGGTACTATTTCTGGGTTAGCGGAGTCTGTAACCTGAAGCATCTGTAACCTGAAGTGTCTGTAACCCAAGGTACCACTGTACATGCATGTGTGTGTGGAAAAAAATATTTCTACAAGAGTATGTCTGCAGTTTCCTTTTGCAGTGGCAACTGTGAATGTCTCATGAAGTATCACTTTGTAGCTCAACCTTTGAAGGCAGTTTTCAGAGGGAGAATGGGGGCAGGATACTGCTGAAAAATGGAAAATGTAAAGCTTCTACATATAAGTGTTTTACAGGTACTTTTAAGTGGATACACATACCGAGGCAACCTCCAAGGCCTGGGCAAGAGCCCCAGACTGACTTTTTTAAAAACTCAACTGTCTAGCCCTCCTAGAAAGGAAGTTCTGAAGCAAAATGTGGAGGTACTCTTCTGCAAAATGAACCAGCCTGGCTGCTCCTACTTGACACTGTTTGATAGGTGAGTTTTTTGGATACCAGGCAATAGAAAATCTGATTTCAAGATTTTCTAACTGCTGAGGTTTTTTTGTAACCACTTTGGGCAGCTCTTGTCACAATGTTTAAGGCAGACATAAATTTAGGTGGAGAAGGAAAAGGGATAATTTACATTGCAATAGGATAAAAATGTGGATGGTATCCCAGCCCTGAAGTTGATTGATCTTATTAATTCTGTAACTGGTGTACCAAACATTTCTTGTGTTTAGTGCAATCTCATTAAAAAAAAGTAGTCCGGAAATGCTTCTTATTATTACAGTGGTATCTTGGGTTACATATACTTCAGGTTACAGACTCCGCTAACCCAGAAATAGTACCTCGGGTTAAGAACTTTGCTTCAGGATGAGAACAGAAATCGTGTGACAGCGGCACGGCAGCAGTGGGAGGCCCCATTAGCTAAAGTGGTGTTTCAGGTTAAGAACAGTTTCAGGTTAAGAACGGACCTCCGGAACAAATTAAGTACGTAACCAGAGGTACCACTGTACCATGTTAATGGATTTCATTTTAATACAATTGTCACCTGTTTTCACTCCATTGATCAAAGCCTTATATATAAAGTTCCAGGGATTAAGGACACTTTAAAATAGACAGCTAGCCTCTGTGAGATGACTAGACTGGGAAAATAGGCCTCTGCAAGATTAATTTATAACCAGGTCATATTGCCCTGACCCTTAAAGCAACTCCTTGATTCACATGCTATGTTCTTAGCTGCTACTGTGCCATTAAACGAAAGGTTACCAATTCACTTAAGTGAATTAAGTTTAAACTCAACAACAGGGAGAAGGTAAAGAGCACAATAAAGCTATCACATCAGTTAAGGAATTAATTATTGCACATCAAAGACGACTATTTTTCTCCCATGATCTTTTCATGTTATATTTTTTTCTTTCTAAATAAACACTGATAATTCCCTCTAAATCTGAGATGTGCTTATTGTGCTTTTGTTTGAAAGCCTAATGGTTTTATATTTCCCTAGGAGTTCAATGGCCACAGAATTGGGTTAGGCTTTCATATACACTTCCTCTTATTTAAAAATGTTTTGACCCTCATTTTACCTCTTTCTTTTTTCCTTGCATGTTCCTGATGTAGCTCTTTCCTACCCTAATATTCTTCATCAAACTGTATGGCAGATTTACAATATCTGTGTATCAACTCTGGATTTCATTTCTTCTTTCTATAGCACAGCCACAGTGTCTGTACTCAGATGCAAAACAGGAAAAATCTACTAGCCAGTTGGATGTCATGTTTGTGGTTCTTCAGTGGGTACTTTGTAAATTTCACATCTGTTCAAGTTAGTTACAAATACTGTGCAGCCTTTATCTGACATTCCAATCTCCTACCTGGTTTCTTGCCCAGTAATGGTCTCAATGGTCAGCCTTTCATCCTATTTAAAATATTGAATGCTTCCAAACTAAAAATTGCTATCCTTTCTTTGCTCACATCAGGAAAATCAGATGGTGATTCAAGCGTTTTCTGCATGTTCTGCCTTTTTTCAGTTGTTGTTCTAATGGTCACCCATGTAGCACTAAAACATGGCTTATCATTACATGTGAAATGGGCCACTGCATGTAAAGCATTCTGAATATACTAATATGCTCCAAAAATATTACACATTATTATTACTGAACCTAGAAGAAAATCTGCCATCAGAAGAGTTCTCAGCAATTAAGATGCTTGCTACTAACACCACAACTGGTCGCTGAACCAGAATAGTATGAGGTTTGGGGTGAAAAGCATGGGTGTTTTAAATATTTTGTTCCTCATTACATCCTGCATTGCAAAGTCTTGTGTTCCAAAATTCATTCTGTGTTTAGCACACAGCTGGACCTCATTTTGGAACAAAGGGGCTGAGCACCCAATACCACTGACTGAGAAAGGACAGGTGTCATAATAACAAGGGCATGAGGTCCATAAAGCAAACGTTTCTGTGATACATTTTCCATAGCAAATTGGAAGTACTGGCAGCCTTAAAGAAAAATTAAAATTATGTTTGGATTGGTCTTACAAAATGTGGATTTAACAACTGAGGCTTTCCTCAAAGTTCACCTAAAAGACAAAAAAAATAAACAGGATCAAGGGGGCTGGCGGCCAACTTTATTGGGTTTATTTCAACAGATCCCTGGAGATCTCTTAGACAGGTTCTCAGGCATGTGTGTGTTTTTTTAAATTTTAATTTGAAGTAAAGCACAGTTTAGATTCTTACTGAGTTTGGTATTGGTCTGGTGTGCTGATTAATCTGTCAAGCACCATAAAAATTCACTGCAGCATATTTAAAATAGGTGACACAGTATTCCTGCCAGCTTTGAGATGGAATGGGAGGGAGGAAATGGTGGGAAGAGTCTTTGAATCCTGAAAACAGATGGGCAAAGCTGAATATTCCTAATTATGTTTTCTTGCCAGCTGCCTTCCATTAAACATTCAAGCTGTACTTACATTTTGTTTATTTGCATTTGTCTCCCTCCTTATCATATATATTAAATAAATCCTCTAAATGCTTTGCCTAGTCACCAAATGTCAGCCAAAGCAGACATCTCATTGTGCTTCTTAAGAATGCCCAAGCTTTGGCAAACATATAAGGGAAAGAAACCACATAATTAAGGAGCAGAAATTGCCTTGCACATGCTTGCAGCAAGGGTAGCATCATTAAGCTTTTTATAGAGTTGAAGGATTTAAGGGACACTGGGGAAGAAGCCGTCTCAGAGAGAACAAGGGGCCAAGTTAGGTCATACACAAGATATGTAATGCCTTTCATGTATCTGGTATTTACATATCAAATAGAAACCATGTTGGGGGTGAGAGATTGATGCCATGCCTAGGGGTGAGGCACTGATTTCTATTCTAACCTATGTTTTCTGCATGCTGCACTATTTCTGTTCTGCTGCAGTTCAGCTTCCGACAAAAACGTTATTCGTCTCGCTGACTGATGTGACTGAATTTTACGAAATTACGTTATTATGCTTTTCCACACAATTCAATTCAATGCAAAGGCCAATTAGTTCAGTGCAAAGGAAACACAATGCAAATGAGAGGGGGCAAAATGTCACCAATCATGTATTGTTTGCGGACTGGAAACAACAGTGAATACTGATAATATTTGCCAAACTCATTTCTATTCTGAACATGAGACAAATTAACAAACATTCATTATTTTCACTTCCACTGCAATTTTCCAATATCCATATCCATGCTACCAAGAGGTGGGTGGGTTGTGAAACCTTCTGTCCTATACCATGGTCCCTAATGGAAATTGCTTCCCTGAAGCTACTAACGTCCCTGGAAGAGGTCTCCATTGGGGCTAACAGAAGTATCCCTCCTGACATGAACTGAAGGTTTGAGGGAGATGTCACTGCTACTGTAGTGAAGGAGGAATGAAGGATTAGCTGCTGTCACCACATATCATGCTTCTGATCCTAATCTGGTTCCCTTTCTACCCCTTGAGGTTGCCATTTAAATTTTTAAAACAAAGATAGCATCCAAAGTGTAAGGAACTCTGGAGCTTGAACTGGGAATGCTTAACATGTGGACACTTGTCTTAATAGCTAATTTACCCAGCTTCTTCCTCTCTCAATCCCCAAGGAAAATAAGCACAAAGGGAGGAAGGGAGATAAACAAAAGATGGGGAAAGGCAGCCAGGACTCGCTACACCACAAGAGGAAGGTGTTTTTGTATTTCTCAGGGGAGGGGTAGTGGGAATTTTCTATCTAACTTTTCCTGCCTTTTTGTGGAAAGCCTTGAGAATTCTCAACACTGTTGAGTCAACAGGAAGAATTTTCTTTAACATGGAGAGGATCTGCTAGACTGTGAGAGAAACAACCACTGCTTTGAAAAAGGTAGAACACAAATACTGTAGAATCAACCAATTACATGACATGCCCCAGTTGTGCCTCAGTTACTTCCTCAAAAGTTTGCAGGGTGGGTCCTTCCAGAGAAACCTGATGACTGCTATTAAAACAGCAGAGCAAACAATTCACCAGCTCAAGAACTGCAAAGTATTTATTTTCTTATCCAAATACACACACTCATTAAAGGTTTCGTAACCCTTACAAGTGGCTCAGGCAGTTTTCTTGCACAAGCACTGTGACCGCATGACAGCCAGCTGAACTGCTTAAATAGCAACTGCATAGGGGGAAAGCGTGCTCTGCTAAGGACCCATATCAGTGTCATCAAACAGGCCTTCTCTACACAAAGAAAAGTCAAAGTTGCTTGGATGCTTATGATGGAGCAGCACTAATGCAAGATTTTTACTTTCACAAACAGCAGTTGTGGAGTGGGGATCCAGATTGAGGCTCTGGTGTAAGGCTTTAACTCTTTGCCCCCTACTGCTGTCCCAATTCAGAACAGGAAGACAACATACCACCGAGGATAATGGGAGCTTCTCCCAGCCAAAAAATGCCCCAGGTGGTTTCTGAAATTTCTAAAATAATGTCAGCATACAATGAAAGCAATTCCAAGATATTGTGAATTGACCATAGGTTTTTATCAGCATAATAGCTAAGAACATGGGCTGAGATGTCTTCATTTTAAACTCTCTGTTTGTCCTCTCATTAGTAAGATTAGAGCAGGCTTCCTCAAACTCGGCCCTCCAGATGTTTTGAGACTACAATCCCCATCATCCCTGACCACTGGTCCTGCTAGCTAGGGATCATGGGAGTTGTAGGCCAAAAACATTTGGAGGGCCGAGTTGAGGAAACCTATTGTATTAGAGTAATACAATACTAGGCTAACCTTATCAGGTTGTTGTAAATATGACCATAAGCAGTACTTTGAGCACATAAAAATGCTGTTTAAGCATTATTTTTATTACATTTAATAACACAGACTGCAAGAAGATCAAACCTATCCTTCTTAAGGAAATTAGCCCTGAGTGCTCACTGGAAGGACAGATCCTGAATCTGAGGCTCCAATACTTTGGCCACCTCATGAGAAGACTCCCTGGAAAAGACCCTGATGTTGGGAAAGATGGATGGCACAAGGAGAAGGGGACGACAGAGGATGAGATGGTTGGGCAGTGTTCTTGAAACTACCAACATGAGTCTGACCAAACTGTGGGAGGCAGCGGAAGACAGGAGTGCCTGGTGTGCTCTGGTCCATGGGATCACGAAGAGTCGGACATGACTAAACAACAACAACAATAACACAGATTGTAGCCTACACTATTGACCTTGTTTATTACAGGCTTAAAATAATGAAGCCAGTTACAGATCTTTGATGTTCCAATGTAGCTCTCAGAAGTGAACCAGTTGCTGACTTCAGATTTACCACAGCATGTTATATTAGCCTTATGTTGCCTCCAGTTTAGAATAAAATCAATCAATTTAGAAAATGCAGTTTTGCCACATTCATTAATCTTTCTCTCTCAAGGGATTGTAACTACCGTATTTTTCGCTCTATAAGACGTACCGGACCACAAGACGCACCTAGTTTTTGGAGTAGGAAAACAAGAAAAAAAATATTCTGAATCTCAGAAGCCAGAACAGCAAGAGGGATCTCTGCGCAGTGAAAGCAGCAATCCCTCTTGCTGTTCTGGCTTATGGGATAGCTACGCAGCCTGCATTCGCTCCATAAGGTGCACACACATTTCCCCTTACTTTTTAGGAGGGAAAAAGTGAGTCTTATAGAGCAAAAAATACGGTAACTCTGACAGGGTAACAGAAAGAAAGAAAGAAAGAAAGAAAGAAAGAAAGAAAGAAAGAAAGAAAGAAAGAATTTCACTGCAACAATTTGTAATTACATTGTTGTTTGAAAACAATGGTGGCTTTTTAAAAATAGCATTGTAACAGCTAGACAATATCCACTTTCTACTGAATAGAAAGCTGTATGGAACAAAGAAGAATTTCATTCTTCAGTATGTGAATATTCATTATGAAGGTGGGAGTTAAGAAGAGACAGACTGTGACAGTTTAGTATGCTGGAACAATAATTCTAAATTCCAATAAAGCAATTCCGTAAGTTATTTTTAAAATGTCCAAAATCATCCTACTACTAAACCTTTTGGACTCATTTTGTTGTGTGTATAAAAGTGGGAACAGAATGCACTGAAGTAGGCATTTCAATGGCAAAATGTAGGTTTGTAAAGAATTATATTCAAACAAGGCCACAATACCTTCCACCATAGAAGCCTCAAAGTGCCCCCACCCACGCACCCACACAAATTATCATAGCTATGGTTAAAAAGACAAAAAAAGCCAGTGGTTTTTGAAACACGACTCCAGTAGGCTCAGGAAACAGGAAACTAATCTCAAAAGAAGAAAAAAGAAAAAAGAAGCAGATCCATTCTAACTTAAAACATGTAATGATTACTACTTACTCTCTACAACTAAAAAGATAATAAACCATGAATTTTAAATCAACTTTGTGTGACAAGCTGGAGATTAATGGTTCACTTACTGCACATCAGCTTAATCAAATTTCCCAATTGCCAAATGTCAGAGAAAGCATAGGATAATTATGGAGATTACAGCAGCAGCCCTGTCCAGAAGGCAGAGATTTTGCTAACTATAGTACTAACCCACTGAGATCAAATGCAACTGAGTCAGTATAAGTGATCCCTCTATTCTCTGAAAAAAGAGTAAATGTTACAAGTTTGCCAGCTGGAAGGCTTATTTTTAAGAACTTTTCAAGCGGCAGGGGGCAGTGGGGAATTAAGATAGAAGAAATCTGTGAAATAAGTTACTCTTTGAGAGGCCTTAACAAACCACTCCACTACACTTTCCTGCTTTCATCTGTTTCAAATGTTCTTAGTCATTTTAGTTTAGTTTATTACATCTATGAATTGCTTCTCACAAATAAAAGTCCCAACGTAATTTAGAGCAAAATACAAAATGTAGTAATAAACATAATTAAAAGTGTAGCCAGAGTAAAAAACAACACATCCAATTGTTGCTGTTGTCCAAATGCACAGGAAAATGAAAATAGATTTGATTGCCACTGAAATTAGACAAATTTGGTACCAGGTTGCCTCCCTGGTAGGAGAATTCCATAAGTGGGAAACTATTACAGAACAGGCCCATTCTCTCATCACCACACCCTGGACCTCCCTTGGAGGAAAGCACACAAAGAAGGACTTCATCTCAGGGCTCATATGGGGAGAGATGGTCCTTTAAGTATAGAGGTCTCGAGCAGTGCAAGATAAAATCAGCACTTGCTAGTTGTGACAACAGTAACAATGTTGGATCCAAGAGTACCTCAGACTGTGAACCAGCTCCTCAAGGGAAGTGTGACTCCATCTAGAACAGGATGCATTCCATCTGTCCAAATAATAGTACCAATAGTGCCTGTGTTTTATCTGGATTAAGCTTCAGTTTGTTGGTTCTCATCCAGTCCATTACAAAGACTAGGCACTGATCCAGCATATGCACCACCACACCCACTTGAGATATAAACATTGTGTGACATCAGCATACTGATGACAACACACATCAAAACTCTGGATGGCGCCAGTCATTGGTTGGTGTATGCCAGGCTGTATTAGAAACTGGGTTTTTAAATATAATTCTTATAAGTATTTTATTTGTAAAATTGTTTTACATATCTTTATTTTATTGTGAAATTGCCTTGAGATGCTTCGTAGGAAGCAATTCATAAAGAAATAATAATGCTGATGTTTAAAAGCATGTGGGATAATACTGAACCCATGAACCCCACATTAGAGACTCCATAGGACTGAGCAACACCGCGCAAGCACCATGTTCTAGTCTAGTCCCTGCTCAGTACAAGAATCTTGCTGCTACAGCTTCTCTGATGGTAACCCCAACCATCACAATCTTAAAAAAATTATCAGAAAGAGAATTGTGAACTATTACCTGCATATGAACAGGCGGCATTGAGGCAGGCACACATGTAGAGAAGATGGAGATGGCCCAGGCACTTGGCAGCTTTTCTAAATAAGTATCCCAATATGTTCAGAGAGCTGGTGCTGAAATTGTCTTCCAACCTTTTCTCCATGGCCTTTGTGGGAAGACCCAGAACTCTCTAAATAGAAAATACACAAGAGACACAGTTCACCTTCAGGAAAGATGAATTGAGACCACTTTATGCAAAGCAATTACATCTCTCATGTGGGTACGTAAAATAAAGCACACAGAGCAGAAGCAAATGGTTGCCACAGTTTACCATTAAGCCTCAAAGTTTGTTACTGAATTATCACAAAATTCTCCCAACTGTACTTTAGGACACAACTTTTAGTATATGCCCATTTTCTGGAGAAATTTTGTGAGTTATAAAGTCAGTTAGCCTTTGAACACAATGAGATGAGAGCAAACCTCATTTATCCACAGCAGTTGCCCACACAAACCTAAAAAGCTGCCTTCTTGGCACTTGTCTACTGTTGGCCAGCTGCTTTCACACATTAGAACAGACAGCTCAGAAGCAAGCTCACATTTGTAGCAGCTTCCAGGATGCAATTCAAAATGAACCAAACTCCAAGCAAACAGTGCTGAGCTGATGAATTTTAAACAGGTGGCTCTTTTGGACACTCTGTTTGAAAGTCTCCAGTGCAGAGGTGGCAGTCACTTCTACCTAGGGTGTGTTAAATACCAATAAATACAGCCCAGCTGCTGAGCAGGTGGACCTAATATCAGCAATTGCTTATTTGCACTGCCTGGCACCAGTAAGAAAACAAAAGGGGAACAGGAGCTGCACAGCCCACACAAACAGCCAATGAGAAGCTTCTCATGCTTTGCTCTGATAGACACATAGCCCAGTGTTATTGGTGTAACAAGCTGTTGAGCTGTTTTGCTCTGCCAAGAGAAAGAAAACAAATGTTCAGATAGAGAATAAATTTAAAGCTGCAATCCTATGGGGACTTACCTTGGAGTAAGTCCAACTGAGCACACTGACATTTAATTCCAAGTAAATGTGTACAGGACCAGGTAACTAACAGCATAGGTCTATACTTCTTTACTCAAAAATTCAACAGGATTTATTTCCAAATAAGTGAGGACAGGATCACAGCCTTTTAAGTCCCAGTGACTTTAGACTGGTTTACTTAATTTTAATAGAACTGATTCTCTGTGTAGTGTAAAAATCATCTCCAACAAATACGTTAGGTTTTTTTGCCTTCCTTATTGTGTATTCTCAAGGGTTATGAGACACATGAACAGAACAAAGCCCATAAAAGTCTCAAGTGGCTATGTTTTTCATGTCTCTAGAGAGTTTGCATAACCCCTAGTGAAGAAAAGGCCAGAGCTCTGAATTTCAGGTAACAAACTGAAAGTAGACAGACCATGACAAAGAGAGAGTTGTTCTACCCCCCAGACATGCACATACTCTCCTCTATGGTGCAAGCCTATTTGCCTGGCAATTGCCACCACGCAGACAGGAGCATTCAATTTGATAACTGTTCAATTGTCAATTGAACTGCAGTGGAACTAGAACCTCTTCATGTAACCTGAATCTATCCATTCCCCAAAGCAATGTCCATTCCTCATAGCAACGTCTACTTATCTATAATCTAATTAGCACAGACCACTCCAGGATGCATCCAAGAACTGGAACTAAAAGGGAAGCAAGGGAGCCAGTATGTGAACAAAAGCTGTGCAAATTACCTGGAGGAGCAATTACAATCCCAAGACACTTCATCATTTGGACCATCCCACCAGTACCAATACTAATAGCGCAGCAGATATCAAGCTATACATTTCCTGTGCTCCTAGTGGGCCCTGAAGACTCAACAGAGCAACAGATTCAAGTGACTGCTGGGGTCAGGACTCCCTCAGTACCATGCAGCATCCTAGGAAGGGAGAGATAAAGGTGTTCCCATATGACCTAAAATATGTTACATAACTCCATCAAAGAGGATCTTAGGGATATCCTCAGATTGCACAAGGAAGGAATTGGCCATGCAGGAAGCAATGCAAAAGCCCAACCTTCTGCAATGCTGTATAAAAACAGAAGATACACTTAAAAACCCCTTCATAATGCTGCAGAGGATTCTAAGGGCATATTTCCAGGTTATATTGGGGGCCAGCAACTCTGGAAGAAGCATGACAGCCTGACTTACACTACCTCCAGTATGGCTAAGGTAAAGGTACTCCTGAGCATTAGGTCCAGTCGTGGACAACTCTGGGGTTGTGCACTCATCTCGCTCTATAGGTCAAGGGAGCCGGCATTTGTCTGCAGACAGCTTCCGGGTCATGTGGCCAACCTGACTAAGCCGCTTCTGGTGAACCAGAGCAGCGCACGGAAATACCGTTTACCTTCCCGCCGGAGCGGTACCTGTTTATCTACTTGCACTGTGTGCTATCGAACTGTTAGGTGGGCAGGACCAATTAAACTGTGTCAGCCACCTGCCCAGTCACTCTTTACCAGTGGGCTGATGCTGAGATCAGGCTATGAGTAGCATCTAATCTCATGTTTTGTTCTGAACACCTATGCAGGATGACAAATTAAATTAAATTCCTGCTGTTGTGCAAGTCTTTAACAACACCATCTGAGGAGTCAGGAACAGCTCAAAGTTCAATTCTGTCAGCTACAGGCCTGAAAGTCCGTTTCCACATAACAATGAATAGCTTTCTGATCAAGAAGCTGTGAAGCAGGTTATTCAACTGCTATAATAAGGAGTTCTTACAAAAAAAAATTGGATGAAGTAGCCAATAGCAATTATGAACTGTGAACAAATGTCCAGGGAACTCTGAGCATTGAATGAAAGTTTAAACACCAGCTTGTGCTATGACTAAATAAGTCATCCAGCTATGTTTATTGTATTTCAATGTCTGGTTCTCAATACGATGGAGAAAAGGGTATAATGTGATGGTAAAAAATGTGCCAAAGAGGAATAAAACTGCAAAAAGAACCCAAAGAAACATTTTCCTGTTGGCACTTCAAAGTGCCAAACTAGACAATACTGTATGTTAAATGCCTTCATGAATTTAGCCCTTTCACTCTGCACTGTTTTCTCAATTAAAGTTGCCCCCAAAGAAAAGCTGACATTGACAGCTTCACTTCTGGAGCAAATAGCAGCTTAAGTTCAGTGGGACCATGACTGGAGTGGCAAGATAAAAAAGTGGACAGGGATCCTCCAACTTTAATAGTTGTGTAGAAGTGAGAATTTTGACAGTTGTAGCTTGTCATGTAAGCCCTAACAGCAATGTATAAAAAAGGGGGAAAGAAACAAGTACATTAAATGCTTTCACACATTTAACACATTGTATAGTTTGGCTCCAAGATTACACGAGGATCCAAGTAGCTGAAGCTTTGCCTCCATCTGATTTACAAATGACACACACATTAATTAGCTGCCCCTAAAAAGTGCAAATTAAGCACAGCCTTCTATATCGCTATGTGCTCCCCAAGGGTTCCTTGACACAAACCACTGTACTCAGTGCTAAATCAAAGAGGCTATTAAATGCACTTACTGAATGGCATTTCAAACAGATTATTAACAAGGTATTTCTTCTCAGTGAGCTTTCAAAATCTAATGCATTCCACAGAATTTACAACTTACTCATATTCAGTAGAATATAATTATTTATACTTTTTAAGGTACTTTCATTCTCCATTCTCCAACACAAATAAGATTCCAACCATTCAACTTAAGTGCATGTATTAAAAGCTGTTCTTCCCACTATATGCATGCTTTTAAAACTTTCACTCAATGTCTAAAAGTCTACTAGACACACTGTAGATCACTTGACTCAATCTGGATATATTTGCTACTTTGTATAGTTAAATATTCTATTTTGCAACAATGCTCTTGATCAAGCAGATTAACTAGAGCTGCAAAAGATAAGATACAGTACTTAACAGCATTAGAAGAAACATTTGAATTCAAGAGGTGTTTTCAAAACAAAAACAAAATTTCTGTGGCTAACCAGGTTCCTCAATTCTTCCTAACTTTATTTATTTATTTATTTAAAGGCTAAGACAGTATTTTCCAAATTTTTGCTACCTGAGGTTGACTTTTTCTCAGAATTAAAACTGGAGCCACATTTTTATCTCAAAATTTTTACTTTCACAGTTAGAATGAAAATTACCATCCTTTAGATGTCCATCTCCTATGTGTCTGTGCAAGTCACAGTTCTGCATGAACCTCCAGATGGGAAAATGGCAAGACCAGAGTAATAACCCATATAGTCACACAACAGACAGCTTTGGTGGGTAATTTTGATATGTGTTTACATGAGAAATGATCCCATCCTTTCTCAACATGAAGAAATACCTGTCTCCAACTGAAGCTGATTGGAAGGAGGCAAAATCAAAGCACCAGTAAAATGCAGAGATATACCGGTAATGGACAATCTCCTTTCTGGGTGGCTACTTTGGGTTCACACCAATCCCAGTAAACAATATAGGAACTACTGGGCTAAGAGAAAAGAGATTCAAAGTAGAATTAACTAGTACAAAATTAGTACTGAAAGATTCCTTAGCATTTATATACACTAAAGCTTCCAAACTAGCATGAAGAGCGTGCATCCTCAAGACATACATAAATAAAATGCATCCCACTGATACCCATAGGGTTACTAATCTCTACCCCCCAAAATTTTATGGGACATGAGCAGGCTCACAAATAATAATAAATCAGGTTGATTTCCTCCTCCTCTGGAGAATCATGGAAGTTTTTAAAATACAAGAACAAAAGATTACAGAATTTAAAACACACCCTGCCAGAGAACTCAGCAGGTAGATAATACCTAATGCAAACAACTTGCAGGAGGGCCTAGAATCAAGTCCTTTCCACTTCAAGCTGCTCATCCTGGGGTTAACTGAGGCTTTGGGCTAGGAGAGGGTCCTTAAAACTAGGTTGCCACACTCCCTGACACACCTACAAAGGCTTACTACAAAAATAAGCTATGATTTCCCAACATCTGAGCATTGTTTCGTCCACTTATTGGTGCTATTTTGTCCAGCTTCAGGCCACAAATCCCTCCCCGTGCCACTTTTATCTCTATTTGCAGGAAGATAAGAGTACCTGCTTTGCATAGGTAAGGTTGCAGGTCCTCTCTCTCTCTCTCTGCTTAAAGGATTTAAACCGAAGCTGCACTTCCTACAGCCCCAACAAAAGTTTGATTTCTCTGTTCAGGACGGAAACCGCCACTCTTGAGTGGAGCCCAGCTGCTCCAAGCGCTTCAGAAGCCTCCAGCGTCATCTAGTTACAGGATCTCCCTCGCGTCGCTCTCCCCCCCCCCCTGCAGCGCACTCGGCGCCGTCCAGGCAGCCAGGACCCCTTCCCTCCGCGCTGACCATGCCTGTCACAGGAAAGGACGGACAAGACGGGAGGCCCCAGCTCGGTCTCCGCCGTTCTCCACCCGCGCAGTAAGAGCGGCACTTACCAGACTGGGTGCATGGCGGACGCGGAGAGAGAGTCCTCTTCAGTTTCCCACTGAGGGTGGCGAAGGGTCCGCAGGCCCCGCGACTGGGAATGGAGGGGAGGTGGAGGGGGGCAGCGGAGGAGGTCGTCGTAGGCTTGACAGGCTCAGGTAAGGGGAGGGGGCGTCACCCTGTCAGCATCCCCCCTCAGGGTGGAGGTCTGGGCGGCAGGCCTCGCGTTCACCATGGTAACCACGTAGGCCTCAGGCTCCCTCACCAGCAGCCGCCCCCCGTCAAAAAAAAAAACACACAACACACCTCAGTGTCGGAGGCTAGTCAGCACGCGCCTACAGACGCTTACACGTCAGCGCGACATTCCTAGAGCAGCAGCAGCGGCGGCGGCACTTCACTCGACTCTGCTTAGCCCCGCCCCCATCTCTCTCTCTCTCTCTCTCTCTCTCTCTCTCTCATCCGGAAATACAAAAAGGTACGCCTTGCAGGCCAGGCCGGCCAGCCAATCAGGACTGGGTTAGCCGGAAACGGAAAAGACCGCGCGCCGTTGCTACGATTGCGAGGTTTTCGCGAGGGACAATGTGTTTCACCCCCCCAACCAGCACGGTTTGTTTTTTTTTAAGAGAGGGGGTTTGTGGAGGAGGTGGGAAATGCCCATATCTGACATGGAGGCGGTGGCTTCTTAGGGCACGTCTTATGAACTCGAAGCGCTATTGGCGAAAGGGGTAGTAAGGGGGAGGTTGATTGGTTAAGGAGCGCGTGCGTGGGCTGGTGAGGCTAGTAAGTGCGGGGGCTGAGAGGAGGTGAGACAGAGGTAAGAAGGGAAGGGGATGTAATATAGTGTTTTTCTTGCGCCAGTGACGGATCCCGCTTGGAGGGAAAGGGTGAGTGTCGGTGTTTGCGGAGATGAGGGGGGTGGTCTCCAACGAGAGCAAAAACGAAGTGCGTCACGTATGCGGGGGCTGAGGGTTTGGGTGGGTGTCTGTGGGTGCGCTATTAAGGAGGGCGCAAATGCACCTCTGGCAGAGCCTGCGCGTTCTAGCATGCGCCACGCGCGCAGGGTCTTCCTAGTTTAGTGGCATTTCGCATCTCCCGTTTGGTGTCCTGGAGAAGACTTCCGGTCAGGTAGAGCTGCGATCCTAGCAGGATTTGCTTGGCGGTAAGTCCCACTGAATTCTATGAGGCTGTCGCTAAGGTAAGCGGGGTTACTAATGCAGCATCGATCTGTTTTATGCTGCTGGTGCTGCTTCTGCGGCGGCTGCTCTCAGTATTTTTTTAGATGCGTTTGCAGAAAATGTTTTATGCTTGCAAACATTTTTTTGTTTTAATATGTTGTGAGCAACCTTGGAAGGGTAAGCGGTGAAATATTTTTGGACCTGCACTGGGTAGACCCAGGTGCAAATCCCCACTCAGCGATTGGCGTAATGAAAGCTTTTTAGCCATCTCCTCTGAGACTAGGCTATTTCATGTTAATTCCTGAGGGCTTTTTGTCCAGAAAGTTCAGCTGAAGCGGAATGCTTGTAGGGGCTATCTTATCTCGCCGATTTTTCACCGGTTGCGTTGGTTACCCGTTTCCAGACGGTTAGCCATGTTAGTCTGTTGCAGTAAAAATAGCAGAGTCTTGTGACACCTTGTGGCAAAGACTAACACTTATGGCGTAAGTGTTTGTGGACTGCAGTCTACTTTATTAGATGCAAGACTACTTTATTAGATGCATATCTGAAATTCAGGTATATATCCACATGGTTTAAGGAAAGAATTGTGCACAGTGTGATCAGAGAGAAATGAAATGCAGAAAGTACAGATATGCTGATAATTACATAATTGGCAATGGTAATTCACAAAACAATTGCAGATAATGCAGACAGATGGTTACTTATACGGTTCAAGCTTCAACTTGCAGATAGTTGTATGTATGTACACCTTCCTAGAAGTATGCCCTGTTGATTTCTCCGGGGCATAAATCCAGATAAGGATTGCATTTGACAGACCACATACTCCCATATGAACCTGCTCAGGTGCTAAGAGCAGTCCTGCATTCTGGTCCACCACTATGGTCAGACAGGCCAGTAGCCTGATGTCTGTATCAGGGAGAATGCCTTTTCAGTGGTGGCACCGTATTTTTGAATTTGCCTCTCCCCCCCCATCTATTGTGGCTTTTAAGTAGTCCCCTTATTTTTCCAAGGTTTTTATAGATCTTATTGCTGCCTGTGTTTGACAAGTTGTTTTTGTTTAACATTTTTTATTTTTAGGCTTTCTGAGGGCTTGTTCTGCAAGAGCGAATAGAAATATGTTAATTGAGATTGTTGTGAGGATGAAATGGGAGGGTGGGAAAAACCATGTCACCCTGGAGAGAAGAAGGGATATAAATGTAATGAATCTCCACAGATGTTAGAATAGTAGGAGTGCAGTGTTATTAGGACAGGGGTCCCTGCCTCAGAATCCTTGCTATATTGGTCTAATCATAGATCACAGTAATGGATCGTTGTAGGCCATTTTCCTGCCTCCCCACCCATCCCAGTCTGCAATTTGAGTATAATAACAGTGGACAATGTTACAGATTTGTCATTGGTTTTCCTTCTTCCACCCCCCACTTCCAGCCCTGAATGAGTCTTTTGGCTTACAGGATATGTATACACACCCCATCTGTGAGATGGGAAAAATAATATTGGAAATTTTATCATTCCTAGCCCACTGCAGTTAATGTCTGCAGGGCAGCTAATGAAAAATTCATTTATTTTTCACACAAGAAGACGCATGCATGCATTTCTGTCTTTTAGGGAGCAGGACTGGGGGCAGACATAATGTGATCGCCAAGTCTTGTGCTACATTGTTACTGATGAGCAGATGTCACTATTACCACTTAAACAATCTGCTGGTTTGTTAAAGTGTCACAAGACTTTTTGTTCTCTTTTCTCCACTGAGGTACAGCCAAGTCTTCAAAAATAACCAGGAAATCTGGATTGCAAGCAAAAAACTGCCCCCACGTGAAATTTGTTTTAAATTTGGGTGGGGTTTTGGTGGTGTGTAGTTTTGAAACATTTGTGGTCTAAATACCTAATCTTTGTCTATTTTATGTAACTTTGTGGTTTATATAGTGCCTTATTGCCACATATATGAGTTTTATTAAACAAAAATAAATAAACCACTTGATGGGGGGAACGAATCAAGTAAACTCAAAGGAGTTTACAAAAATTGACTTGTTTGCCATATAATCTACTGCAGAATCTTTGTGTGTCTCTCTCTCTCTCTCTCTCTCTGTGTGTGTGTGTGTGTGTTTGTGTGTGTCAGGGTAGAGATGTGGTGCCTTTGGCCCTGCAGATGTTGCTGGAGTAAAATTTCCATCATTCTTTATGACTGACCAGGGCTGATGAGAGTCGGCCAAATTAAACTTTTATTGCTTATCACCAAAGGCCTTTGCAGAAATGCAGACAGGCTGAAGAGTGTACAGTAAATCATGTTTGCCAATGCAGGTACTAAAAATATTTAATGAGAGCCAGAATCAATTATTTAAAAAGCAAGCAAAACAAACAGTAAAAACAAGGGATGAAAATGCAGTAAAATAATAAAATTATCATCAAATTATGGCATTACCATGACAATTTATAGCTATCTCTGAAAGCACTATTTGCACTCACTGCTGCAAAGATCCAAACATAAAAAAGACACAATATAAATCTTTGAATGCTGACGATATAGCTCTTTACCCCTGGCCTTTGACATTCTAGTTGGCAGAGTCCTACTCAGAGTAGACCCATTGAAATTAACGAATGTAAGTTATCCTTGTCCATAGTGATGTGAGATGAGAATATTCTCCAAAAGCTGTAAATTCTGTGTCGTCTACACAGCTGCTTTAAATGTGCATACCTCATTAATTGAGAATATTCTTGAGAATATTCTCCAAAAGATTATTCTCTAGAATAAATTATTATTATTATTATTGTCCAAAAACTACAATAACAAAATGTGTCGTATTCAGTCTTTTACTACTCAGAACAGACCTATTGAAGTTAATAGAAATGGCTAATTTAAGTTAATTAATTTCACTGGATCTACTTTGAGCAGGACTTAGTTGACCACATCCCTATATTTCTAGGGCCTGCTCTGGTTATGATAGTAAATTGTTCTAAACTCTTTTAATGTTGCACTTTACATTAGTGGAACCCTGCCTTGGACTTTCTAGTGAAAAGCAAGTAATTAATGATGATAATATCTGGCAATAAACAAAGTATGTTTTCTAGGATGGTTTTGTTTGTGTGTAATCCCAATAAAATAGTATCTAGAATCCTTAAAACAGGATTCCAGGCATAAAGAACAGAATTAAAAGTAGTGATTGCATGAAAGTATCAACATTGAGCCAGAAAAGATTTGCCTGAGTTTAGCAGATGTAAGACTTAACCAAACTGGCAACTCTACCATGGTCATTTTTTTACTCTACCATGGTAATTCTTTACCTTAGAGCATTAATTTTATCAGATGAGATTGACATCTCTGTTGAGGTGACCAAAGTGTATGTAGAAACATATTAAGATCTGAGTATCTTCTGATATCTGGAAATCCAGTCCTTGCAATTCAGTATCAATTTAGACAGATTTTATTTTTAGTAAACAAATTTATAGACTGTGACATAAAGCGTAAAAACAGAACAAAACACAGAAGCATAAACTTAAAAACAACAGAAACCTTTTACCAGGTATAAAATTTATCTTTCATAAATGACTGGGTTCCACCTTGGGGAAAGCCTTCCTAAACAAAAATGTCTTCAGAAGGCACCTACACAGCCCCATGCTAGGCATCTGTAAGACTTCATCTGTGTGATTTCAGCTGGTCATCGGTTCCAGAAAGCTGAAGCTGCCGACACTAAAAGCCTGTTAAATCTATCTGAAGAATTGTCTATAATTAGAACAATAAATTATAGCATTATGGTTACTGGATGAGATTGAAGAAAGTTGTATTTCTGAATGAATTAGGAGTAGTAGGGCAGAGCCAACAATTTCTTCCAAGAAACTGTTCTGTAAAGATTCCAGCTTCAACATTTGGGAAACATCCCAGCCCCGTACTTTATTTATTATTCCATTGTGTATGCTGCTTCTGCACACATTTGCCCAAAGCAGCTCCCAATGTGACAGCAAAAAACACAGAACAATGCATCATTACTATAACAGTCTAAATGCTAACTCATTTCAAAAGAGAATATGCCAATCCGAATAAATAGATCACTTTTGATGATATGGATATTCTAACATTCTAAACTAATTATGAAATAAATGATCAAACACATGTATCAGTTAACATCAGTGAGCTGAACTATGTCAACCAGAATCAGCTTGGATAAACATTTCCAATGCAATCAGTTATTAGCAATGATACAACCAGCACCCCTTCCATGGCAGTACTAACAAATAAAGAGCATAACATTTTTTTATAAAGGTTAAAAATTAAAGTGCACACATTTCCTAGCAACACAGAAATTGCCTCTCATTAATCCTTGCAGGGAGCCACTCTTCAGTCGACAATAGATACTTCAGCCCTATACAAAATCAGCCCTATAAAAAAATCTGAGTCATTACCTTGTTTTGAAACCACTTTAAAGCAGGGTCTATTAGAACACCCCTTTCTATACAACAACAGTTTAATATGGTGTCCAAAGTTGTAGAAGCTGAAGCATCTCTCTACAAATTTCCCAAGAAAATGTATCATTAAACTGAATTCTGAATTTCTAGGCATTTAAATTCACCTCTTAGGTCAATCAGTTACTCATCTGTTTACAGTTAAAGTTTCTGGTGTCTCTTTCCAAATACCACAGCCTTGCTTTTTGAGTACTTTAGGGTTTTTAAACTGCCTTCTTAAACCTACACGCGCATGAGAGAGAGGATGAATATTTCAGAGCAATTGCCATTTAAAAAAATCTCTGAGAGAATCTACCCTGGCACTTGGCAAGAGTAGATAACTATGGAAAGCTGACTGTCCAAACCCAAAGATGGATGTCCTCCCTGTTTGCCTTTACTGGCACTTGAAGATGGTGAGCGTTGGAGTCCCAGCAACATGTGGCAGACCATAGGTTCCTCATCGCTATTTTGGGCATGGTCTAAAACTGACATTGCCTACCTTTTTGAGCCCACCGACACGTTTGCAATTTTGAATGGATACCACCTCTTCCAGTTGCATTCTTTCTCCCCTCTCCTGGAGGTCCCTACATAAAAGAGAGTGTGCACACAGGTTATTTGTTTTTACATAGGGTGTGGGTAAAGTCAAATCAAGCAAAACTGCAACGTATCTTGAATTTGCATTGCTTTGCTCAGAGTCCCCCCCAACCACCATCAAGTTAAAGTTTGCATTGGCACAGTAGAAACCACAGATTTGGTGCTTGCAAGCACCACAAAACAGGTGCCTGCTCTATATCCCCACCCCACCTGACTCCTGCAGCACTCCTCCTTCTTCCCTTGACTCTGCCCCCCCCCCCATTTTCATCACTCTGCTTTCTGTTCACCTGCCCAGGTGCTGTTCTGAACCTTAAGAATCATATAGAGGTGAAAGAGCATCACTTTGTCTCGATTCTTCATTCAACTCTACCTTTCTAAGAGGAAAAGAAGGTAATTGCCCATACTCTCTCTCGGGACAAAGGTTGCAGTGCGAGAGGGTGGGGTCTTGGATTTTTTGTGAAAGCGATGGCCTCAAGGGTTCCATTGCACACACCACTGTCATGCTGGCAACCTCAGATCTAAAGTGACTTCATTTGGAGTGCTAAATAGGCCTATTAGTTATCATTGCCTGCTAAGAATGTGCACGGTACCACAGCTGCCTATTTCTGCAAAAGCATCAAGGCAGGATGCTTTTTCAGGAAGCTTGCCCGTCACTTTTACTGATCTTACTGCGGTATCCCAGTAAGCATCAAGCTTCATAGCTCAGTCTTTCTTAACTACTACATTGTGCTACCGTTAGCTGCCTTAAAACTTGGGAATCCTGAAAGCTCAGTAAGTTTTGGGTTCTTCCCTGTTGTTAGCCAATTAATTCTAGGCATGAGCATTGTGTCTTTGCCAGTAACAGCAGCCACTGCTGTAGGGGAACTTGGTCTATCCAGTGTCACTGTAATAGGTGATCTTTTGTCTATCCTGTTGTATGAAAACAATGGTGGTCTTTACGTACAGAGCTGACATCATGGCTTCAAATTCTGGAATTGTCCCTGATGATGGTGAGAGCAGCAAGAATCCTACACTGGAGAGATGCCTCAATGTGCTTAGAGATGCAAGCAACGATAGCGAACAGTTTGCTGCTCTGCTTCTGGTAAGAATATGGCCTTGCACTGGCAGGAATAGACTGCTTTGGAAGCAAATTTGGGAATGAAGATAAGCTTTTTGAATCCAGCTATTCATGGTAGCTGGCTGACTGGGTGGGTGATCAGTAGTTTTCTACCTGTAAAATGGGAGTCATAATTACTAATAATTGCTTAAGATAAGGACTTGGGTTAGATAATAGCATCCACTCTTGTCCTGACTAAAGATGGAAACAGATCCTTGTAACAAGGAAAGAGCAAAGCCTTCCATGTCTGTGGCACGCAAGAGGAACTTAGGGAGGGAGAGGCCTAGTAAGCAATTATAGCTGAGGAAGGGAAATGGCTAGCTCAGTCAAGCCATGTCACAAAACTGCATGCTTCTGATGCCTCCTGATTTTATCCTTCAGGTGACCAAAGCAGCAAAAGCTGGAGAAATCAATTCCAAAACCCGCCGGAGGATCTTTGACGCGGTTGGTTTCACATTCCCAAACAGGCTTCTGACGTCTAAGGATGCCCCTGAGGGCTGTACACAGCACACATTCCAAGCCCTGGGCCTCACCCTGTTGGCCTGCTTCTGCACCGATCCAGATTTAGCTCGGCATCCCCAGGTCCTTAACAAAATCCCGGTTTTCAATGATGTGATTTCAACTTGCAAGCCAGGAGATGCTTCTTGCAATGCCATGATTGATGATGCTTATCAGTGCCTCAGGGCTATCATGGCCACTCCAAAGGGTCCCAGAGAGTTGGTGAACAGGGGCACTGTCCCAGCACTGTGCAGGGCTTATGTGAAGCATGGCTATGGCTTTGATCAGGCCTTTAAGCTGCTTGTGGGGCTTCTGATCGCAGCCGAATCAAAGTGCTGGCAGAGAGCCACTGTTGACCTCATGGGGGTGCTGAACGTACTTAGTCTAGAATTCCAGAAGGCTGAAGACATGACCAAATTCCAGCTGTGTGAAGTGCTGCCCCGCTTCATCCCTCCCCTTCTCTCGCCCAACGCCGAATGCCTCCTGCCCCTCTACCGAGGCCTGGCTAGCATCCTGACCAGCAAGCTGAGCACTTCCCAGCGGGACCCTGCCTTGAAGCTGGCAGCCTGCCTGTCACAAGCCTGTGGCTCAGAGTGGATCCAAGGAGGGGGTGCTGGCAGCAAGTTCTTTGCCCTGCTGTCCAACCTGGCATGTGTCGAAGTCCGCCTGACTCTGGAGGAGCTGGATCTGGCAGAGGTGGACAAGAAGCAGGAGCTGATGGCTGCTTGCTACGTTCTGATGGAGACTGCAATTGTGGAGTGCACAAAAGAGAAAGGTTCTTTGCTGCTGGAGACGCAGAAAGTGCAGCTGGTGGGGATCCTGGAGGAAGCCTTCGGGGCTGTCATACACTACTTGAGACAGGTATAGTAAGACTCCCAAAATCTTCCACTTATAAGGCTGCCTCCCTCGAGTTCAGGAAGCAGTTAATAGTCTTACCTTTATGAGGGTCCGAGGCTGTCAACTGTGCCAGGTTGGTAGGAGTCATCTGGTGTCCAAGTGAGGCAATTCTTGTGGGTAGAAAGCCCAAACTAGTATTGAGGGAAATGAACCATAGTACAGGACAAGGAGCAGAGGAGGAGGAAAGGGGGAGATAGAAATGGCGTCCCTGGACTAAATGAAAATGTGGAAGTTCTGAATAACACAACAGGGCAAAGAGCTCTGAAACAAGGGCTGCCTAAACTTTTGTTTATGTGGGGAAGGCATAACTGGGAACCAATCAAAGCCTTTGAAATCCATCAAGGATGGTGGAAAAGGCGGAAAGAATCTACTGCTTCCCCAGATTGCTGTTTTGGCCAAGTAGCTGAAGTGCTTGTGGTCCTGCAGGCTCTGCGGCTTATCAGCTTGGATTTAACAGATGGTACATGCTCACTTTCCTTTGTCTGGCTCACAATGTCACTCATCCCAGCCTCACTGATTTACAACATGTTTGTGACTGCTTTCTCTGTCCCACAGGTAGGGCGAAAGAAGCTGGACGACCCTTTCATCTTTGCCTCTGTTCGAATCCTTGGGGCCTGGCTGGCCGAAGAGACATCTTCCCTCAAGCAAGAGATCTGTGACCTTCTGCCTTTCCTCATCTACTATGCCAAGATGCGGTTTGAGGAGGAGAAGAGAGTCAGAAGTAGTTTGCAGCAGGAGGCAGAGCAGGCTGGGCAAAGCAGCATCCAGCCTCCTGTTTGGCAAGGAGATGCTATAAGGTAAATTACAGCGTTGGGTGTTGAAATATCATGTTTTGCTGCTTTATGCCTTCTAGATTCCAGTTTGGGAATCGGAACCACTGATACACTGATAAAATTCTGTGCTACTGCATTTTTGGAAACGTTCTTCACAGAATAGAATTGTAGACTTGGAAGGGACCCTAAGAGTCATCTGGTCCAACCGTCTGCAATGCAAGAATCTCAACTAAAGCATAATATGAAGCTTTTCTTTTGTCATCTTAGTTATCAGTGTGGAAATGACTTGGACTAGATTCCATCTTGGGGTGGCAGCTTACTCTCCTCCGGAGATAAGAAGTGTAGAGTTTTTACAGGGGTCTTATATTGCCACCAGGGCTCTTTTTTACATGAAACTCTGGGGAGAGTGCTGATGACTCCCATTGCCACCTATTTTAGCTAGGCAACCAAGAGCAACAGCAGTGGCTGTGATCAGTTGGATACAGACGGGCAAACTGAGGCTGAATTCCAGGCAAGACAGAAGTTACGCTGATTGGAAGCCCAAGTATTTGATAGCAGTAGATTTATTGTTGTTGCAGTTAGCGTGTATAAAACCTAGCAGTTAACAGGATTCCTTCAGTAGTGCTGCCCCCTTCCCCTCTACCCTGGACCAGGATGCTGTTGAGGGTAAGCTGCTTACTTGCCAAGCCTTCTTGTCTATCTAAGGCAGCTTCTGGCCACCCATCAGCAATGGCATGATGAACACTAGAAAGGCTTATGCAACAGCTCTTACTGATGGTTTCTAATCCCGAGACCATGTGGGAGCAGCATTTGTTCGTGGGCGCCTGAGTATAGCACAAAGGTTCCCAAGTGAGTCATCTGTGTTCCCTGGAGAACTCTTTGCAACCTTCCTGATGTGGAATGGCATTACAAGCTTGGGTCTGGAAAAATCAACCCATCAATATTGACTCCTGTGATTCAGTTTCCTTTGAGTTCACTCTCTCTGCTTGCTTGCTTGCTTGCTTGCTTGCTTGCTTGCTTGCTTTTCTTTTTTTTCTTCCTCTTTTCACCAGTCTCTCAGCTCTGAGGTTGGTTTTGTTGGATATGTAGGATCAGGAGCCATGTAGGAACAGCTTCCAGAATGCAAATCCACCTTGATTTTAGATATGCAAAGTTCCATCAAGTTCCTTTGCTCCCATCTTTTAAGCAACAAAGGCTGGTTCATTAGGGCAAATGGGGCACTGCCCCACCAACTTCAGCCTGCCCCATAGCCAGCCCTGCCTGCCTGCCTTCTTAATTAACAGCACTGGTTGTTGGCTTCCTCCTTCTTAGCCTCAGTGCTGTCACACCATATATACTTCAGCAGGGGGCAAACCTGGAATTAGTTGGCTCTGGCCTCGCTTGCTGTTGATTATCCTCCCTTCTATCCTGTCAGTCCCAATGATCACCAACTTCACTCTAGTGGGACCAGTAATAAAAGCTGTGGGAAGGCCAGACCACCAATAAGCTTCTTGAGTTGAAACCAGCCCTTCAGCTGCGGTCAGCTGTGTCACTTGAGAACCAAAGGTAGGATGTTGTCCTGGCTCTGTTAAGGATTGGGCACGGAGTCCCTACCAATTAGCATCAAAGGAGGGGAGAGAAGACCCAACCATGTGCAGCCTTGTCATGTTCCCAGACAGTTAAAACAGGTCTTGCTGGAGTATGTGTGATTCCCAACAGTCACTGCATACCCAGTCCCCTCCTCCAAAATTGGCTTCCATCCTTGGTGACCTACAACCTTTAACCAGGTTCCTGAGCTCCCTTGTATGGCTGTACTCTTCTAAGAATGTTTGAATTGTTTGGAGCTGGTCCGCTCTCCTGCATTTTACAATAAGGCTATAATGTGTAGTGTAATACTGCCTAGCTGCTGCAGTGTCACGAGCTACAGTACACCTACCTGCCATCTGCTTAGGTGGCGAGGCAGGGGTATGGAGCGGTGCCTCTGGTAGTTGTCCCAGTTCTATGCAACTACCTCTCCCTTCATTCTGTTAGAACTTACATAATTTCCTCCTTTAAAAAAAAAAAGAATGTTCAGGACTTTGACTAGTGTAAGAAAAGAGCCAGGGGTATCTAAGGCTAACTTTATAAACCTGTCCTCCTGCTGTCTGTTACTATGTGTTAATCATTGTGGGCTGCCCGGAAAAGAAAAGAAAGACTTAGGAAAGATTGGGTACAAATGCTTTCAAAAAATAAACTTTATGGGATAAACAAGACAAAATGCCCAGACCCCATTATAATAAGTGGTCTGAACATTTCAGATCTTACTTTGATATTTAATTTCCCACCCCTAGTCATGTTTTGCAAATATAATGGGAGAGGCCCCGTTATTGGTCAGATTGGCAGAAGGTGCAGCAGGGTCTCATTACTTTGTGCAAAAATTGTTGGGCCTTTTTTTGAATATTTCCAGCAGTAGCCAGTGCTAGGATATGGTGTTGGGCTGGCTGTTGAGCTGACCTAGGGTGGCAGCTCTTCAGTAGCAAATGTTTTGTAACTGGCTTGGGTTTTTTACTATAGAAAATCCATATTCCAGGTTGAAATGCATTTTAATTTCACCATGGTCGTAACAACTTCCTTGTTAAGCTTTACTGTCAGAAGCTTGAGGCCCTGGACTATCTAGTTAGTGGTTTTTGTAAGCTGCTCGAGGGACTTTTTTGTCTTAAGAGCTTGGGTATATAAATGCTTTAAATAAGTGGGGGAAAAACCCTCTGCCTTTAACTTAGTTCCAACACTTCCATGTCCCCTTTCAGATTCCTCTTACCTGGCTTAAGCCACTTGACTGCAGAGGATCGACCCCGTGGAATCCTCATTTCAGAGGGGGCGCCAGTACTCCTGTGCCAATATTTCTTGTACCGGTGGGAGATATTTGTTTCAAATACAGATACCCTGACTACATCAACTACTGTGGAAACCAGCCTTCAGACGTGTTGTGAAATTTTCCTTAATTTGGTTGTGACTGCTCCAGATTTAATCAGGTAATGGTAATGGGTAGAGGAGGAATGCAAGTGAGTTAGCAACACCTTAACATGTTACAGAGGCAAACCTCTGTTTCCAAATGCAAATATTCACATATTTTTTTTAAAAGATATTATTTTAATATGTATAATTTTTTTTGTAATACAATACAAAATGAAGAGCATGAAATATAATACTTTAAATATTCATCAAATTCTTGCTCAATGAATTTCTTTAGTAAGAGATGTACACCTAAAAATGTAACAAATGAATTCACACGTGACTGAAGAAATCATGGTTTAATTCTTCACCCAGGGTTTAAATCCCCACTCAAGTTATGAAGCTCAAAGGGTCCTCGCCAACCCCTCAAGCTGATGTGGGAACAAAAATAGAGAAGTTTATGCACATAACCTTGAGTACTGTGGGTGAAGGGTGGACTGCAGGTATGATTAACTCAGAAAGCATCTCGTGTTTTGCTTTCTCTCTCTCTCTCTCTCTCTCTCATCTGCAGCCGAGAAGATTGCTTTGCAACCTTGATGGACACATTGCTGAAGTCCCTTCCTTCTCTGCTGCCACAGAGAGAACATCTCGGCCTGACAGCCAATGTGGCAACACTGGGACTCATGATGTCCAAGAGGCTGTTTGCTTACCCAGGCAAGAAATAGCGCTGTCAGCTTCCACTGCCAAAACTGAGTAGGAAGTCAACAAAATGTAACCATGCCCTAGTTTTTCTTCAGCAGCAAATCTGTTGCTAGGTTGTACCTCTTCAGAGTGCAGGTGTGTGCCCACATGACCTGAATGCTGTCCTTACAAAACAAAAGGCCAAAACCCTTTCATGTAGGAAACCAGCACATCATAAGAGAAGGGTTCTAGCCAAACCTCCTCCCTGATGCACTAGTTTTTCACTGTGTGGGGATTATTTTGGGTTTTTTGTTTTTGCATAGAACAGCATGTGAGCACCCCCGCAGTAGCCTGAAGTGGTACAGCCCAGGCACAGGTTTATTAGCTCAGTGAACGCTAGGCCTGTGTGGGCAGACAAGTGGTTCATTACCATCCATCTCCATGGCAACTCCGTATAGTATCGTTTTCTTTCTTGAGTTGCCCAACATGAGACTCTCTCTTTCCTCCTCCACTACCCTCCCGAGTTGGGAATTGACAAACAGTGCGCTCTAATTATATGGGGAGTCAAATGAGAAGGAAAAGAGCTGGGATGAGAGGGTGCAAGCAAGAGAAGCCTCACAGAGGCAGTTCCCTCAGAATAAGCTGCTGATCACTCAGCACAGCAAGTGGCCCAGAGCCCACACAGCCGTCCCAGTTGGGCTAATTAAAATGTACTTATTTTAAGTATTAAGCTTGTGTCTTTCCCTCCTCCGAAAAACAAGGCGTAATGCACATGGAGGTGCTAGCCCATTCTGTCCTTGCAGCAGCACTGTGAGGTAAATTAAGCTGGGAAAGAGCAGCTTGTCCCAGGGGCGATGCCGCCCGGCGGGTACTGGGTGGGGGCGGGATGTGCGGAGGGCTATCTCTGCGCTTGCTCATTCCACCCCCGGCCTGACTGCTGGGCAGAGGCTGAGGTGTGCAGAGGGTGCGCAGCAGTGTCAGGGGGTGATGGCCCCCTCAATATTGGGGGAGCTGAAGCCCCCTCCTCCTATACCCGGCGCCACTGGCTAGTCCTGAGGTCAGCCAGTGAGAGTCATGACTGAGTCTGGCCCCAGGCCTCCCAGGCAAAAGACTGGGACTGCATCTTACAATGGTGAACCCTTTTATGACACTGAATGTACTCCTGCGATCAGTTCTGATTAGTGTCACCTGAAAATGGAGGGGGTGGCGTACCACTTCTTGGCCTATTCAGGAAACAGTTTTGAAAACTGACCAAGGAAGGGGTCATGGGGGGGGGCTCAGGTCTCTTCTTTGTACTGGCTTGGCTCAAGTTAAAATATTCCTAGAGGGGTTTCAGCCTGAGGAAGTAGTAGGAAGGCAATGTCATAAGAACCAAAGAAGAGACTGATGGATCAGGCCAGAAGTCCAGCATCCAAGCCACACATAGGCCGATCAGGCACCTGTGGGAAGCCAGCAAGCAGAATTTGAGCACAAGATCCCTCTCCCTTCCTGCGGCTTCCATCAGCTGGTATTCAGAAGCATTTCTGCCTCCAGCTGTGAAGGCAGAGTATAGCCATCCTGGCTGATATCCATTGATAGCACTCTCCTCCATGAATTTGCCTAATCCTCTTTTGAAGCCATGCAAGTCTATGACCATCACTGCTTCCTGTACCTTCCCAGACCTTGGAAGGAAGCACATGTTGTTGGTGAATGCCCACATCACCTCTCTCTCTCTCTCTTTTTTCTCCCTTTCTCTTCCTCTCTTTTTCACTCAGGTCTGCAGGGGACTCCAGAATCTGAGGGCTTCTTTGATGCTGCCATCCGCTTCCTGGCAGAAGCCCACGTGGCCCAGACTGATCTCGATGGGGAGAAGGTGACCATGAGCGTCTCTCCAACCTATAAGGCGGCCTGGCCAGCCATCCGTGAGTTGTGGTTTCTGGGCATGCAGGCTTTCGCTAGCTGCGTGCCCCTCTTCCTGTGGCTGCCGCAGGATGTCCTGCGCTCCGGCTGGCTTCAGGAGCTGCTGGCCTTGCTGGGCCGCGTGGCGCCATCATCCGTAGACCTGGAAGTTGTCCGTGCTTTCCAAGGCATCCTGGTGGAGCTGGCCCGAGCTAGCCAGCCGTGTTTGGAGATGATCCAACAGCACCGGGGTTTGGAAATGGCCAGCCTGTATGGCATGGCTGCCTTGGAACAATGTCTCTCTGAGCAGTGAGCAGTGCTCAGAACACGTTGTGCTCGGGTGGGGGGAACTGTTTTCCCTGAAGCAGTTTTTTATCATCCTGTTTCATGCAGATGGATGATCTTCTTAATCAGTAGGGCATGGGATGTGTCGGGCACCTCTTCCCAGATGGCTGCACAAAGTTTTAAAACAAAATATGATGTCTCATAAAGCATGTGTCCTAGCTCTCTGTGATATCGTAGAGTAACATGAAACAATTGCACAAATGTATGCCAGTGCACGTTAGTGCTGTTCAGTTGACTCTAATGCACTGTGGAAAAAGCTAGTTTTCCTCTAGAGGGGAGAGTAAACAAATGCTAAAGGAACTTTGGTGGCATTCTAGCGTGGAAGGGAAGGAATGTTTTTAACTATGTATAATGATTGTTTCCAAGGTGTCCTTTTGCTACCTTAATCAGGCTTCAGGGTAGACTTAAGTAATGCACTTATGAAGGGCATACTGGATAGACTTCTGGCCATCTAATTATTGATTACCTCAGGACTGTGCCATTGTTGGAGCTCTTTTCTTGAGGATACTATTTATTTACCTATTTATTTATTTATTTGAATATTCAATTTTTAAGGATACAAATTCTTCCTAGGCAGCTTACATGTAACATTGAAGTATATTGATAAAATCACAGTGAAACAGTATTGAATAACATACAAGCCATTGGGATCCTTCCCACATGGTAGCTGATGTCTTTATTTAATAAATTTGTACCTGCCTTTCTGGACAAAACAAAACAAAACACCAAGGTGGCTTACAATTTTTTTAAAAAAGCAGGGACAGTTTAAATGTGATTAAAACAATTGGGGAGGGAGGAAGTTCACTCTGTGGACTGGAGTGATGACACCCCCAGTTGGAGCAGGACCAAGGTCTCCTTTGCTTGCCTGCCTGCTCCCACATGGCTGCTGGCATTAGATGGCCCTGTGGGGGGAGATGGGGCAGGCAATGAGGGGGAGGGTGCAAGCTATTTTGCTGTTAAAAAGAATTGACTCCCTTTTGAATCAACTGCATTTCAAGGAAGAGGGATTTCCGGGGCCAAATATATAGTATTGGGATCTGTACTCTCCGGAGTGTTAAATGTTTGCTTGTTTTTCGCTTCTCTGTATTACTCCGCATGTAGGCTCTTGCATGCAGCCAGTAAATATTATGTTCATGAGTTGGAGGCTGGATTAGCCCCTGAAGCTGTGGCCTTGGCTTAATATCTTGGTGTTTACAGTTCAGTAAATAAAAGTGCTTTGTCTTGTAATAAATGCCTGGTGTGGGTCTTGTTCACCAAATGGATGTCTGCTGGAAGCAAGCATCGCCTTTCCTCTCATTCCCTCCTGTAATCCCTGTGAAGCAGAAGGGAGAGGGACGGAGAGCCCTACTGTGTCATATCAAAGGTTCCTCTAGTTCAGTCTCCAGTAGTGGCCAACGAGATGTCCTATGAAGAGTTCACAAGCAGGGCATGGAGGTCTCAACCCTTTGCAGTTCATCCATAGCAGCAAATATTCCAAGTCCCAGTGATTCTGGACATGGCTAGTAGCCGTTGATGGGCCTCTCCCAAAGCAATACATATTAGCTACTGATCTTTAGTCCGCCTTGAAATTTGCTTTGATAAGGAATTTTCTGTGGTGTGTCTCTGGGTTGGGTGGCTGGAGAGCCCCCAGCGTGGGCTTGGACTACAACTCCCATCATCCCTAACCCCTTGGCCATGCTTGCTGATGGGAGTTAAAGTCCAGCCAGTCCATGAATGGCCACATGCCCTGATCCAGATCCATCTGATCTGTCGGGTAGCAGCTCCCTACTTCGAACCTACAAAGTGAGGGCAGAGTGGTTGGAACTCACTCAGCACTTGATGGAGTAAAGTATGGCTATCTGACCATTGTCTTCATGCCAGTTGGGCAGCTTTATGAGGCCGGTGCCGGTTGGTTCTTCAAGCAAAATTCAACTTTATGGGAAGAAAAGTCCTTTTAAAAAGCAGGTACAGTCTTCTCAGTGTTCTGGTCACAGACTATTTCTTTCTCGTTTATGCTCTGGTGGTATGAAGTGGGACAAAAGGGCCATTGACACTCTTGGGCTCACCGAGATGACGTCCAGGTTCTCAGTGGCAGATGAAGGCAGCCATTTCCCATCCAAGCCTATAAAACCTTTTAAATAGCACTGCTCTTGCTCCTAATCACAGACCTGTGTGTACTTGTGAGTGCAGGAAGCACCGTGCTGCCTCTTTTCTGCCCCCCGCCCCCCGATTGAGGGAAGTGCAAGCAAGGTCCTTTATTTCTCAGTTAATATATTCCGTCTCAGTACCAGGAAGCACCTATGGGGATGCAGTGTGTTCAGAGCCCTGAGTAGGCATTGTGATGTGGGAGTTGTGGTTCAGCTGACGGGTTCATGGGATGTTAGGGGAGGGGTAGTACCTCTGGTGGGAGACACGTCATGCTCCAGGGGTAGTTTGGCCACCTTTGGTCCTCACCGTGCTCTCGGCTCTCACCTGTGGCTCCTAACAGGTGTCGAATGTGACAGCATCCACAGCCTGGGAACGCATTTGACTGGTCGGCTAAAGCAGGTAAGGGTAGCCAATGGGTCTCAAACCCATAGTGAGTTAGGGACTTCCCCTGCAAACAAAGACAGACACCAGCAGATAGAGTGGACAAGACCAATAGTGAGTCAAGTGAGTCAACGGTCAAGCAGGCGGTTTCTTCATGTGCTGTAGAGGGAACTAAGGGGCAGATTAGACTCAGCCTGGGAAGATAGTTCCTAAACCTCTGCTGCCTTGTGGGAGATCTCCAGGAGAAGAAAAGGCTAAGGAGTAAACCCTACACAAATCCAGAGTCGGTTCCCTAAGATGGTTGGGTGGCACCTTGTTCGCCACCTCCCAGCAGTTGCTTCAGCCAAGCTGGTGCCAAGTGTATTGCTCTGCTTTCGTTCCTGTGGTTCTCAAATTGTGGGTCCCCAGATGTTGGACTACAACTCTCATCATCCCTGAGCTCTGGTTTTTTTAGGGGTGATGGGAGTTGTAGTCTAACAACATCTGGGGACCCACAGGTTGAGAAAGGCTGCTTTAGACCACATCAGTGAGGCTGAGGGGTGGTGGCCTTGTTATCTGGGCAGCCCAGGACCTCCATACACACTTCCCAGGCTTGGTCACTTCAGTGCTGCTAGGACAGCGGTTTGACTACCCCTGGAAGCGCACTCTATTGTCTCTTGAGACAGATGGATTCCAACAAATGGTTCAGCTGACTTCTCTGCCTTTAAGCTCTTCCTCAAGCTGGTGGATGCAGCATCACAGTGCCAGGTGCTGCACTGGTACAACCTGGCAAAGAGCATCCTTGTTCCATTATCTTTGCCTGGAGAAGGGCCATAGCTCAGGGATTAAGCACCTGCTTTGAATTCGGAGCATCCCAGGTTTGAGATCCGGCTTTAAAGGATGGGATCACCTTCGCCTGAGATCTAGGAGAGCTTCTGCCTCTCAGAATAGACAATGCAGCTGGGCGGACCGGCGGAATGCCTTTATAAAGCAGCTTTTATTTTGTTTGTAAGGAAGATTCTACATGAATAAGCAGCTCAAAGTGTATCTTTACTACATACCTGTTCTCATATCACTTCCTGCTCATGAGAACAGTGCTGCACACAGTCATGCCTATAATAACCGTTTTAGGCTGCCTTATTTTCTAGGCATGCAGTGTAATTTCATTTATGGGAAGGAACAACCTCTGAATCAGTGTAATGTGTAAGGCGGTGTATCGCCCTGGGGGCAAAACTGGAAAACCATTCAAGAAGCGACAAAGGCTGCTATTGCCCAGGCAAATTCCCAGCCCTACAGGAAGCCTTGGCCATCCTTTAAAGGACAACTATGGCAAGCTTGGGTGATGGAGTCATTCCACTACTTGGTAACCCTTTACCGTCCATAACAGGGGTGGGAAGCCTGGGGAAGTCCACTGGGCGCACAAGTTCCCCATCCCTGCTTTACATTTTTGCTGTCTCAGACTGTCTTCTGTTGCCCCCCACTATGTGTCTATAGAGGAAGGTAAACAGCATTTCTGTGCGCTGCTCTGGTTCGCCAGAAGCGGCTTAGTCATGCTGGCCACATGACCCGGAAGCTGTACGCCGGCTCCCTCGGCCAATAAAGCGAGATGAGCGCCGCAACCCCAGAGTTGGTCATGACTGGACCAAATGGTCAGGGGTCCCTTTATCTTTATGTGTCCATAGGACATCTCACCGCCACAATGTCAGTCAACTTTGTGGCTATAGACATTTCTGGGACTAAAGGCATTTCTCATTGACAGTATAATTCCTCCGCATCTTATTTTCTTGTTCTCTTGGGCAAGTCACCCTAGTGCTGTTATCAGAGATGAGTATTTCACATGAAGTATCAGCCCTGAGTGCTCACTGGAAGGACAGATCGTGAAGCTGAGGCTCCAATACTTTGGCCACCTCATGAGAAGAGAAGACTCCCTGGAAAAGACCCTGATGTTGGGAAAGACTGAGGGCACAAGGAGAAGGGGACGACAGAGGACGAGATGGTTGGACAGTGTTCTTGAAGCTACCAACATGAGTTTGACCAAGCTGCGGGAGGCAGTGGAAGACAGGAGTGCCTGGTGTGCTCTGGTCCATGGGGTCACGAAGAGTCGGACACGACTAAACAACAACAACAATTTTCACATGATGCATCATCAGAGATCTACAACCTCTCCTGGACAATGATAGTTCTCTTTCTCAAGCTCTGGGAGGAAGACCTTTCATTGCCTACAGACAGCCACCCAATCTTAAACAACTCCTAACCCACAATAATACTACAACCAGACGTAACACGGACACTGGCACCAGAGCCTGCAATAAACCCAGATGCCAACTTTGCTGCCACATACACCCGGACAACACCATTACTGGCCCCAACAACATCACACATACCATCTCGGGACTATTTAATTGCTCATCGTCTAACATTGTATATGCCATCAAATGCCAACAGTGTCCTTCAGCTCTCTATATTGGACAAACAGGCCAAACCTTACGCCAAAGAATAAACGGACATAAATCGGACATCAAGAATCACAAGACAGAGAAACCAGTAGGAGAACACTTCAATCTCCCAGGACATTCTATACAAGATCTCAAAGTAGCTGTTTTACTACAAAGGAATTTCAGAAATAGACTGGAAAGAGAAGCTGCTGAATTGCAACTCATTACCAAACTTAAAACCATGGAGAGACCTGGTCTGAACAAAGACATTGGATTCTTATCTCATTATACATGACAAAGCCATTTTTCACCTTCTCACCCCTTGCTTTTTCCTGTAAGACCTATTGCAGTCGTTAAGAGTCATCAACAGGCTCATCACAGCTATCTGCCAATCACCCATTCCCACCACCCTTCTGAGTAATACCCCTCCCCACCTTCTCACTATATAGAAGGATCTGGCAACTTCTGTTTCAGTGTATCTGAAGAAGTGTGCATGCACGCGAAAGCTCATACCAAGAACTAACTTAGTTGGTCTTTAAGGTGCTACTGGAAGGAAATTTTTTTTTAATTTTCACATGAGTAAGACAGTACTTCAATAATGAGGAGGAATGGGAAGAGCAGAGAGCAAGTAGGTTAAGGAAACTTAACAGATCCGAACCAGGTCTGCTCAGAAAGAGGGATAGATGAATCTGTCAGTCTGTGGTTCTCTCATTTCTCCAGTCTTAAATTCATTTTTCCACATTTCTGCAGTAATCTGCATTAAGAAGGAAAAAACATTTTTTACAATTTGTGTGCATTTCTCCTAATAAGCACATTTTTGTATTTTGACAAATGCACACATTTTTGCAAGCCATGCCTGCTAATATAATGCATTTATTACCCCAATGTATGCATTTTTGCACACATTGCAAAATTTGGAAACACAGCTCTCCACTCAAGCAAAGTGCCAATTTCGATGGAAATTTTGGAAAGTGCAAATTTGATAAGTTTGCCTTTAACTGTGAACTGAATCGAATTTCCCCCATATCCCCTACTTGGAAGTAAGTCTTGTTGAATTCTGTGGTGCTTAGTCCCAGGTAAGGGTGGGGGAGAGAGGGGGGAAAGCTTTACTCTGAATAGTTGATGCATTGTGCTGATGGGCAGTAAATAGAGAAAGAAAACACAGGGTACTTCTTAGGGTGAACCACTAGGGGTCACTCTTATGTTAAAAAAGGGCTTGCCCTCCCCGAGGAAACAGGAATTTTTCCTCTCAAGTTCTCCTTGAGTCCCTAGAGTCACTCCTGAGATTTTTCTTACCCACCTGTACATGATGTAGATGGGCAACCTGACTGCTCATATATACACGCCGGGATCTATGGATAAAGTAGATACAACTACTAATAATAAATTGAATTACATAAAAAAATTGTCCAGTAGCACCTTAGCTTCTTCAGATACACCGAAACAGAAGTCACTAGACCCTTATATATAGTGGGAGGGTGGGGTGGGTTTTCTCCCCAGAAGGAGATGGGTGATTGACTCAATGGGTATGGTAAACCTGTAGACGACTGTTAACGACTGCAATTAGTCCTACAGGAAAAAGCAAGGGATAGTATGCAGATGACCAAAAATAGCTTTAGCATGTGTAATGAGACAAGAATCCAATATCTCTATTCAGACCAAGTCTCTCCATAGTTTTCAGTTTAGTAATAAGTTGTAATTCATCAACTTCTCTTTCAAGTCTATTTCTGAAATTTTTTTGCAATAAGACAGCCGCTTTGAGATCCTGTATTTGAATGTCCTGGGAGATTGACGTGTTCTCCTACTGGCTTCTCTGTCTGGTGATTCCTGATGTCAGATTTATGTCCATTTATCCTTCGGCATAGGGTTTGGCCTGTTTGTCCAATATAGAGAGCTGAATAATAATAATAATAATAATAATAATAATAATAATGATGGTGGTGGTGGTGGTGGTGGTGGTGATGTTATAGAAAGCTCACATGTTTCACCAGAATCAGTACCTCCAATTCCATTCCGGACAGGCTGTGGAGAGCTTCTGCCTGAAGCTTCTTATAGCTCAGCTGGTGGAGCCTGATGCTCTTAATCTCGGGGTTGTGGGTTCGAGCCCCACGTTGGGTGAAAGATTCCTGCACTGCAGGCAGTTGGACTCAGGCTCCTCCTTTCCAACTCAATGATTCAAAGCAATGGCCCACCTGAGGCAGTTGTCTGATTCTCTGTAAAGCAGCTTACATATTTACATGGACACATGCCATAATAAAATTGGTATGGTTTTCACATGGGAAACTGCACAAGCCTTCCCAGCCACCCAGCTGGGTTTATGAACACAGCCAGGAAGGTGCGGGGGGACATCATGGCTGAGGTGGCAAAGCATTAGCCCCTGTTAACACAAGACTGGCATGGACACAGTTGCTATGGCAGGTGCATTGGGGGTTGTCACAAACTCACTGGCAGAGGAAGGGGGTGCAGTGAATGCGGTCTGCCCCAGGTGTCATCTGGGGGGGTTGACATTGGCCCCCCACACCCCTGGGATGCTAGCCCCGCCCCTGGGTGCACAGCATGTGTGCTGCTCCAGGTGCCGGAGCAGCTAGCTCCGCCTCTGCACAGACTACATGGGAAGGATTTGCTCAGTGTTGGGCCTTTGGAAGATGTGCTATATAAGCATACACAACAAATACCCAATCCTGTCTCCTATTAGAAATATGGGACTGGGCCATCCCCAAGAATGTTTGTTAAGAGCATACAGTGGTACCTTGGGTTACATACGCTTCAGGTTACAGACTCTGCTAACCCAGAAATATTACCTCGGGTTAAGAACTTTGCTTCAGGATGTGAACAGAAATCGTGCTCTGGCGGCGCGGCAGCAGTGGGAGGCCCCATTAGCTAAAGTGGTGCTTCAGGTTAAGAACAGTTTCAGGTTAAGAACGGACCTCCAGAACGAATTAAGTACTTAACCCAAGGTACCACTGTAATTCAAACAAGACAGTTTCCTGTCTGCAGGCTTACAGCCTGAAGGAAATGACACGAAAGGAGGTGGAGAAGGAAGGGGGGGGGCAAACTCAGGCACCAATCCTTTAAATTACATGAGAGTTACTCTATGTATGTATAAATGAACAACTGAAATAGAAATGGCTTTGGGAGAGGAGGAGCTAGTCTACTAGTTGAACTAATGGAATCATCCTGCTTCTCATCTTTTCCACTGCTGCAACTTGCTAACCTGCTAGTATGTTTTGTAATACTGCATTCAGATGAAACACAACAATTGTTTTACTGGTGCAGACCAAAGATCCTTCTAGTCCAATACTGAGTTTCTGTCAGCAAGCAGTCTCTGTCAACTTACAAGTAGGACATGAAGTTGAGCATCTCCACCCCATCGTTCTGCCCGGACACTGAGGTCCAGCACCGAGGGCCTTCTGGCGGTTCCCTCACTGCGAGAAGCAAAGCTACAGGGAACCAGGCAGAGAGCCTTCTCAGTAGTGGCACCCATCCTGTGGAACGCCCTCCCACCAGATGTCAAGGAAATAAACAACTATCTGACTTTTAGAAGACATCCGAAGGCAGCCCTGTTTAGGGAAGTTTTTAATGTTTGATTTTTTTTTGGTATTTTTTATATTTTATTGGAAGCCACCCAGAGTGGCTGAGGAAACCCAGCCAGATGGGTGGGGCATAAATAATAAATGATGATGATGATGATGATGATGACGACGACAACGACTTCCTCCTGTTGTTCATCCCAGTTCAGCGATATCCTCCCCCTGTATATGGAAGATCCATTGCAAGTGGGAGCAGTTGTGACAAATCAGGATGAGCAGAGAACAGTATTAGCTTTTGTTCCTTCTCATGGTCCACCTCTGCCTTTTGAAACAAAACAAACCACATCTCTACATCTCCGCAGCCTTTCTTTCCCCACAGAGTTGCCCCCCCCACACTGCATTGTTCTGACTCTTTCCCTGTAAAAAGAGAATTGGAATTATACACAGACTACTAGATGAGCAATGGGCTTTAAGAATTAGGTGGAAAATCCCTACAAAATATAGCATGCCTGATCCAATTTTAGCAAATGAAACAGATCTGGTGGAAAACAAATGCAATCCCACAGAACTTTCAGGCACTGTGTCCTTGAAATTCATTTTGGGTTGTCTTTGTTAGAGACAGAGCAGGAACCGGGGAGGGAGGGAGGAATAGCTCCTCTGGTTTCACTTCTACCTCCCCCCCTCCCCTGCCTCTCTCCCCGGCCCTGCTTTCATTGCTCCTTTTAATGCCATATTTAATAGAAATAAATTAGAATAAACAGTCAGCCCTCAATGTCTAAAGACAGGTGGCAGAGTAATATTAAAAGAAAGGAATAAAAATTCATTTAATGAGCATTGTTAATTAAACCTGGAATTCAAAGAGGCCTGAGTTGTGGGAATTCAGAGGAAAAATGAAAATGAAGGGAACAATCGCTCCGGGCAGGAAGAGTGGAATGAAATTAAATTTAATGTGGGATTCTGTTTGTTAATGTCTATCACACATCATAGTGTATTACAGTTTAAGCTAAAGTGTTTCCCCGCTCCCAACCCTCTTCACACGCAAATGACCCCCCCTCCCATTTTTCAAGCAGGCAGATTTCTGGAATGAAGTGGACAGGCTAGTATAACAGCAGCTCCTGCCCAAAAACAGAAGCCAGAGAGGCCCAGAAAGAGAGGGCTGATCTCTTGACCACACCTGAGTAATTATTAATGGACCTTGGTTGTGTAGCAAGAGGCACTGTTTCAGGAAGGCTCCCAACTCCTGGTGTTTCAGACCATTTGCAATTATTCCTCAGAAGCATCAGTATTTCTGATCAGCTCTTTAGTTTGACATACTGTTGTTACAAACCAGAGCTGGAGAACCTTTGGTCCTCCAGATAATATTAGACTTAGACTACAACTCCCATCATCCTTGGCCACCGCCTGCGCTGGCTGATGGGAGTTGGAGTCCAGCAACAACTGGAGGGCCAAAGATCCCCCCACATATGCTGTAGTGAAAAGAGAAGTCCACAAAACGTGGTGGGTTCTGGTGCTGCTGGACTCCAACTCCTGCCATTAGGGATGGTGGAAAAATTATATTCACATTTTAAGTGGAATGTATCAAATCTGCACTGTCCAAAACAATATGAAGAACAAAACATAGCCATCTATTGAAAGCTGCACTTATCAGAATTTCAGCGGAAGGATGCTTTTGGCTAGGCTGTGTGTATGTTCCCATTCCACACAAGCACAGAAACAACCAGGTTCCATATTCAGTATGAAATTCCTGAGAATCTCTGCTTTTTTTCTTTTCTTTTTAAAACCATCTAGCTCTCATGGTTGCAATAATATGCATGAGAGTATATGGACAATGCTTGGCTAAATCTCAAAAACCACAGAGTTGATTAATTTTCCGGTGGTCAACAAGTGGCCTGCATAGTTCCTTCGCCCTTCCTGTAATGAGCAGAAACAGAATAAATAATGTGAACTATGGTTATACAGATTTATCTAATTTGCATAAGGTTGCAGAATTCAGTTTTCATTGCTGCAGATTATTTAAATCCCAGTCAGAGTACATGTAGACTTGTAGAGGTAATATTATAACAGCCATGCAAATCCGAAAGTGGACTCCTCTTGAAAATCCTCTTGGTGATACTTTCCTTAATAGGCTTCCATCATCTTCCAGTTGCTCCCCAAACACTTTGGCACGCCAGAGCCTTTTGGTCTGAATATTAGGATGGGGAGTGGTTTGTGGTTTGCTTAATCTCCTCCAATAACACAGTTTTCATCCACAAGTGCAGGGAATTTTGCCACTTCCATTGGAGTCTGTATCCCACGGAGCCCTTACTGTACCACCAAACATTGTACCACTACCACAGAAACACAAACGCAAGATGAAAAGGTGGGACGAAAGGGAACTGGCGATAATGATGACCAATGGGAAACAGCTGGTAAAGATGGCATGCAAACATTGTGGTGGAGCTGGGAATCTAACAAATACTTATTATTACTAGTATTACATTTATATTATTGTGCCAATATAGCTTGGGGGTGGGCAGCAAATAATAATAATAATAATAATAATAATAATAATAATAATAATAATAATAATAATAATAATTTATTTGTACCCCACCCATCTGGCTGAGTTTCCCCAGCCACTCTGGACGGCTTCCAACAAAGATTAAAAATACAGTAAAATGTCACACATTAAAAGCTTCCCTAAACAGGGCTGCCTTCAGATGTCTTCTAAATGTCAGGTAGTTGTTTATCTCTTTGACATATGATGGGAGGGCTTTCCACAGGGCGGGTGCCACTACTGAGAAGTCCCTCTGCCTGGTTCCCTGTAGCTTTGTTTCTCACAGTGAGGGAACTGCCAGAAGGCCCTCGGCGCTGGACCTCAGTGTCCGGGAAGAACGATGGGGTTGGAGACGCTACAATCCTAGTAGCTGCCTGCATTTGCTATTCCTAGTCTGGTCCATTGAGCTGCCTGTGCACTGTAACAACCAGCATTTAGGTGGTCATAAGGGGGAGCAAATGCTTGATCTAGCCCCACTCCCAGCTTCTTCCAATCAATGATATTGAAGTTTAGCAATCCACCTTATCTAATTTAGGTCATAGAGAGAGAAAAACGGTGTAGCGCAGTTATTAGAGTGTCAGAACAGTGCTGCAACAGACTAGCATTGCCTACATCTCTGAAAGAGACAAGAGTGCTTCTGCGCATACTCAACGTACCTGCCACTGAGGCCTTGCACACATTTACCATTTATTCCACTGTCAGTGCTCTCTTTGATTGATTGCTAGTTACCATCCCTAAGTATTCCTGTAGTTTCTTGACGATTGCTACTGATGGATCATATACCGCCCCTCAGACCAGCTTCTGGCACAGTTAAGATGAGGTGTGTACATTTCTGGCAGCTGTTGCACATATGCAGATAACAGTTTCATTGAACAGAAGTTTGGTGCAGGAAAACAAAGCAAATACAGTACAGTGGTACCTCTGGTTAAGAACTTAATTCATTCCAGAGGTCCGTTCTTAACCTGAAACTGTTCTTAACCTGAGGTACCACTTTAGCTAATGGGGCCTCCCACTGCCACGCGATTTCTGTTCTCATCCTGAAGCAAAGTTCTTAACCTGAGGTACTATTTCTGGGTTAGCAGAGTCTGTAACCTGAAGCATCTGTAACCCAAGATACCACTGTAGTGTGTATAGGAGCCAACTCCTAGGGTCTGAGGTCACTTCAGCCCCCCCACCATAAAATACTTGAGGGGGGCAGCCCTGGTGGTGTGCATCAGATGAAGACAGTCTCTGCTCCCTCTCTGGTGTTTACAGTCAATTGAAAATACAAGTTGAACTGCTGCTGGCATGCACATAGCCTGAGAACGTGGGACTCTTAATCACAGGGTCGTGGGTTTGAGCCCAACATTTTTAGGGATGCAACACTGGGCAAAAGATTCCTTACATTGCAGGGGGTTGGACTAGATAATCCTCGCGTGGTCCCTTCCAACTCTACCGTTTATGATTCTGTGTCTGGAATGTGTAGGCGGGGCTAAGAAGTTAGTGGGTGTGTCTTCCGGACCATTCTGAGTCAACTCTGCTTCCCTAGTGAGGGCTGTTCTCAAGCCACGACTATAGCAGAGATGGGGAAGCCACAGGCAGGGAGCGGAGAGCCAAGCCTCTCCATCTAGCCCTCAGGACTCTGCCGAGGCCACTCCAGCTACAGAACTACATCCCTCCCCAGTCCTGCCTTGCACCCTCCTTGAGCCTTGATTCCTTGCTGCAATGTGTCCTTGGAGCCTGTGATACTCCTTGCGCAATTACCCCTGGAGTGTGAACATAACCAGCCTACTATACAAACATGAAAGGAGGAGAGGGGGAGGCTTTATGTTCGGTGGGTGGGGAGGAACAGAACCTCAGCTAGTTATTTTTATTTATTTACTTCATTTAGGAAGGGCAGCTGCTCCCCTTGGCTACGCCCATGAGGCTTTCAATGGCTACCAGCCATGCATAGTGACTCTGCTCTACCTCCACAGCAATGGGTCTGAATACCAGTTGCTGGAAACCACAGAAGGGGAGAGAGGCTCTTGTGTTCGAATCCTGCTTGCCTGTTTCCCACAGGCCACTGTGAGAAAAGGACGCTGGATTGGATGGGCCATTGGCTTGATCCAGCAGCTCTTCTTATGCTCTTAGGGAACTCACGTCTTGCTCTGCTCGTTTTTGCACAAGGCCCCTGGAAGGCACCTAAACCCACCCAAGCCCACCCCCACCCCCCAGACATCTACTCCTGGCCTCTTGGCTTCCTCTTGGCTTTGTTAGGGTTTGTTTTCAACTTCCACAGCAGCAGCAGCAGCCCAAGAGAAAGGGTAGTGTAAGGAGAGCGAGAAGTCTGGATTGCACGATCGCCAGGAAGGCCGACCCGTCTCTCTGCTCCTTGCAGCCAGAAATCTCTCTCGCAAGTGTTGCTCCGAATTTGGGGAGGGGGGCGGCTGGCAGGGCTGGAAGAGCCAATATCCCCCCGCAGCACCCAGGAAGAAGGGCTTAAGAAGAAGAGGCATCCGAGGTGCCAGAGCAGCTGCCGCCCCCTCGGGGTTCCGCGCAGCCTCTTGGACTCTCAGCGTCTTTCGTGGGGGGCTGCTCCGAATCGCCTCCCAGGTGCAACTTTCCTGCCCACTCAGACACACACACACACACGCGAGAGAGAGAGAGAGAGAGAGAGAGAGAGAGAGAGAGAGAGAGAGAGAGAGAGGCTCGCCTGAATCTCACAGGAGTGGCAAGACGGAAGGAAGGAGGCAGAGGAGAGCTGGGCTTGGGGGTGTCCTGTCTCCACCGCTTTGCGCTTCGCACCTTTGCACCGCAGGGATGCATTGGAAGTCGGGCAACATCAAAGAGGAGCGCTACTACCTGCAGGTAAGCAAGCAGGACGCATCCTGGCTGGGTGCAAAGCCCCCCTCTGCCTAGCTCAGCAGCCACGCTGGCTGGACGCGCCAGGCAAGCGCGCCTGCGGCCGGTGCGAGAGGTGAGCGGCTTCCTCGAAAATAAGGGGCGCAAAGCCTCCGGTGCGCGTGCTTCCTCGGAAGTAAAGCGCCGCTGCACGCAAGTCGGCTTTGTATCCGTGCAAACCTGCAGCAGAAGATCTGGGCTGTTAAGGCTGGCCGTTTTCGTTCTATTTGCAGCGGAACTCTCATTTAACGCTCGTTGTCCTCCCTGGGTTTTTGCTTAGGAGTCAGCTCCACGTATGTTCGCGGGGGTTATTTCCACGTAAGGGTGCCAGCGCGTAGGCACGATCCCTCGGGAGTAAATTCCCTTGAGGTCAGACGGACTTACTTCCGAGGAAACATGCACAGGCTCGGGTTGCTGCTCCAGATCCTGTACACGATTCCTCGGAAGTAAGTCCACTGAGCTCAAGGGAACTTTCTCACAAGCAAGTGGGCATAAGATGAAGGATGGAGGCCCGGCAACATGCCATGGACTTACTCCAGAGTCACTGGCGCTTAAATTTAAGTGAGCCCAAAGCATCGAGGGAGATATTGAATAGAGTTACACACAAAAAATATGTATTTTATTGTATTTATTCGCAATTAATGTAAGTTGCTAAAACAGTGTTTTATTTTTATTTGCCTAATTAAAGTATTTCCATTCAACTAATAAGACAGCTGGTGTGCGTGGCGCTGTAAGTTGCCCAGGAGCGCCGGGCCAAACTCTCTCCGCTTCAGCCCCGCATCTGTAACATGGACATCATAATATTTGCAGGGCTAAGATCGTGAGATGGTGCGCGGGAAGTATGTGGGACGCTGGAGCTGAACTATGGAAATGCTGCAGCTATCAGACGCAAAACGGCGTCCCTTTAAAGGCCTCGATCCAGCACAAGTTAGGCACCAGCTCCACGGAGGGAACTCAATGGAAGGCATCTAGGGAAGAGCCCACGTCTCCCAGTGAGATCAGTGGAGCTCCCTCAGAAGTCCAGTGCCTTGTCTGGATCGTGCCTTTTACTCTAGAGGAATCCCTTGCACGTCAACTAGGAGCAAGCTCAGGGATGCTGAAAGTGAACCGGATGAGGACCCCTGAACTTTACTTTGCCTCTGGCGGTCCTTTTAAGACCTCTTAAGCCTCTTCCTTTTCGATATTTCACCTAAAAGCAACCGACTTCAATCAGGGCAGGATCCGTTTCCTCCTGACGGCCAACAACCTTCCGGATCGGTTTCCCACCCGCCCACCGCACGCCCTGGTAATCCGAATTATGAGTTCCTATGCAAAAAACGTTCCCCCCGCTGGTTGAGGGGTGTCGTTGTTCTTGTCGATATTAGTGGCCTCGTGACGCTGATTTGCCCGCAGAGCGAACCATTAATAATAATAAAAAGACTATAGATTCTCTGTCGTGGCAGTCATCACCTTTAAAGCAATAGCCAAACGGCACATAAAATAAAAATAAAAAATCGAAAAATATTCCCCATACTGAAAAACCCTGATCGAAATGCTGAAAGAATGCATTGTATTTTTATTTATTATTTTTAGTTTAGTGTTTCTTTAAAGTTGTACCTCTCCATTTAGCTTCCTTAAGGCTCCGAAGGCAGCACCGGCTCCTGGAACAAATATGGTTTTGTTTGTTTATTGCCGTTTCTTATCATTATTGGCCACGATCCAGCCAAAGTCCGGCTTCCTTTCCCCCATCCTGAGCCTATCTTTGCTTACTTGGAAGTAATTCCCTCCTGTGCTGAGTGCGTCCTAGTCCCAGGTAAGTATGCCTCAAATTGCAGCTTTTGAACCCCGTTGGTTTGCAGGCACGTGCTTAAAATTCTCCGGGCGAAATTCATGGGACCTGGTGCCTGAACCTAGCCTCGTGCACGAAAGCGAAAATCCCCGGGGCTTCCACCTTTTCTAAGCAAGTTTGCTGAGCATTGCACCTTAGCTAGGAGTGTTTCTAAATTTGTCTGGAGCCTGTGGTGGTGGTGGTGGTTATTTCTTCTCCCCTCCCCCCTTGAAGGCTCTCCCCCTGTCTCCCCCTCCCTTCCCCTGCACCTGCCCCTTTCTCTCCCCCACCCCCCCTCGCCCAAATAAAAGGAACCAGCTGTAAGAAATGCCACGCGACCATGTCCTAAGGCTTCGCAGTGATTTATTGAAACGGTCTCTAAGAGATTCAGAAGCCACATCAAATGAATGAAGCCCACTTTAAGTGGCGGGAGTGGCACTGGCAGAGGAAGAAGCGCGGAGGGTGTGCGTTGTGTTCCTGCTGCGGGAGCCGCTTGCTCTGTTTTTCTGTTTCTTTTCCCCGCCTCCCCCCCTTTAAAGATACAAATAGGTATCTCCATTGGGTATGCGTGGGCGCAATTCAATCCATAGTGAAGCACGGGTTCAGCCCGATCCTGTACATGATTGCCAGGAAGTCGATATTAGATTATGCGCCTGCGGCCCCAGGGATATTCATTCATTCTCCCTCTCCCTTCTCTCCCCTCCCCTCTCACACACACAGAGATGCTTTTTTGCAAACCGCTTGCCCCCCCATAAGCGGTATATAAATCTTATCAAATAAATATATTAAGCACCTTTGCAAATGAATAAATAACAGCAACCAAGGAGGAAGTTTCCTTCCCTTTGCACAGGACTTACTTCCAAGAAAGCGCGCAGGCGCTGCAAGGCGACCCCCTTTCGCTCTGCTGCAGTTCCTTCGACGCGCAAAGACTCGCTCGCCTAGACAGCAGAATCTTCCCCGCGCTGTCCTGAGCAGGGCCAGGGCTCTCCCTCCCTAGTCAGAAGCAAATCTTAGCATGGGTTCAACCGGAGGCTTACTCCCAAGGAAACCTCTATCGCCAGCCAACGCTTCTCCCACCATGAAATGGTTGATATTTCAAAGCGGTCGCCTTGGGATGAATCGTGTCCAGAGAAGTTTTGGAGTGAGCAAGTCTTCGCAGGGACATGAAGAGAACTGCGCGCCCCACTTCCCTTTTCCCTTTTGAAAAGTTCCTTTTCCCTGTCCGGCTTTAGGACGAGCCAGTCATTGCTCTGTCCACGCTGGTGGCGGAAAACAAATCCGCAAATATAAGCTGATCCTAAAATGCTATCCTTCCAACCCAGCTTGTCTTCGCAGACCTGAAATAAAAAGCGAATATCTGTCCAGTCTTCCTACTCCAAACGGGCGACACACGGCCTGGTTATGCTCTCCTCTTTGAAATTTCAAATAAACGGTGGCAGTCCTTGCCTTCAGGTATTGTGTCCATTATGACTTTTTAGAGTTTTTGGCAAATCCATTCCTAGACGCCCCGGTTCTTCTTTCTCTGTTCCAGCTGAAAGGGAGGCGGGTGGAGTCGACTCCAGGTCTTTTCGGATTGCTTCCAACTGTCCACAAATCCCGGGGTTCTCTTCACTTCGTTTTTGAAAGAAAGCAAAAAAAAAATAGAGACAGAGAGGATATTGTAGATCTTGAGGGAAAGTTCAGAAAAGGGGTGGGGAAGAAACGTTCAAAGGGCTGGAACACCGAGGAAAGACTTGCGTTTCAGACCGTCACGTTTGCAGCTTTTTCGTTTAGTGGAAAGAAACGGGCGAGTCAACAGCGCCAACTCTTCAGCGTGCTTACCAAGAAGCAAGTCCTGCTAGGTTCAACGAGGCTTAGTCCCAGGGTAGCCTGCAGATACTTAACCTGAGAAGCCCTGACTTATACAGAACTCTTCCAAGGACTGTTCAGCTATGATAGCTCAATGGAACCTGCATGTACAGGACCAGTATACCTCTGAATGTCGGAGGCTGCTGGGGCAAAACGACAAGGAAGGCCACGACTTCCCATCACCTCCTTTGTGCACTCACCATATCGCACATTAAAAGCATACATCTCAAAATTATCCTGGGAAATGTAGTTTAAGGGTGCTCTGTGGGGAAGAAACTATAATTCCCATGATTCTTTGTGAGGGGACAGGGAGGTGCTTCACATGTATGGTGCGCGTGTGCCAGGAATGGGCCGCTCTTGTAACGTCCTTGCTTTTCCACTCAATGGGTCTTTGGTCTCATCCTGCGAAGGTGGCTCTTGTGGAGAGAGGCTCGTTCGCCTTTCACGGGTGCTGGTACTTTTCAATGCGTGTGTTGAGGTATGTAAAGACTTGGTACTGAAGGAGACTAACTTTCTGCGCCTCCTGGAGGCACCTATGGGTGCCTAGGCGGATAGGCAGCAGGGCGTGCGTTGATGGGGAGACTAAACGGAGAGAGAGGTGGATGGGCTTGAAGAAAGCGCTCGGCAGTACTCCAGTGAAATGACACATCACTCAGCTTATAGATGGGTAGGTAAACAAATTGTGCGCACATCAGAACGGGTCATGTTGCACGGAAAAGGAGACAGATCGTAGCGAGGGGGACCTTTGAAGGGCCAGGTCGCCGGGTTGGGTATTTGCTCGTATATTTCAGTTTCCTTCTGAATATAGCTTAATGTTGGCTCTCTCCCCCTCGCGCCCCTCTATAATGCCTGGTTAACACTCTCATTACTACATAGACATACATAGTTTTTCTGGACAGAGGAGACACGTTTGTGTCTCTTTGAAGTACATGTGAAGCGGGATCCCATTCACCGAACACAGGTACAAGCTGTCTCTACCCGTGTGCAGGCGCTTGTGTGAAATTGTACATTTGCACACTTAGTTATAAGGCACACAGACTGTTCATGACACTTCTTGAACGCACAGGTACACAGACTGCGCAGTCCTAAAACGTTAATCGCTAGCGTCCCTCGTGCGGGTGTGTGTGTGCAAAAACACGTTTGTATCTAGCTGAAGCGTCATAGATTCTACAGCGGGTGGGATGTCTCCAAGGGTTCTGGGATTCGGGCCCCAGCTGCTTTGTGCGGAGATAATTTCTGCATGCTGAGATACGTCTTTGGTACTAGTGATATTTCAGGCAGACACTCTTAACCAGCGCGCGGGGAAATGCTCTGTTTGCTAGTTGGGCTTTCCCAGGTATTTGCAAGATTGAAAAATGAGCTGGCCAATCATGCCACCTGCAACAGAAGGCGGGGATCTACTGGGACTCCCTCCTGTTTTCTTTTGGTCCTTAAGAAATAATAATCGTGGGCCTTCCCCCAGATTTGGCCTCGGGAACTAAGGACGACCTTCGCCAGCGTGGCGGCCTCCAGGTATTTTGGACTACAATTCACACCAGCAGGGGCGTAGCCAGGGTTTATGTGTGGTAGGGCAGGCTTCATATTAAGGGGAGCAGAACCTCAGTTAGTTAAGTATTTTTTATTGATTTACTTGATTTGGGGAGGGGGTAGCTGCCCCTCTTTCCCCCCTTGGCTACGCCCATGCCCACCAGCCCCAGCCAACATCTGGAGGGCGCACAGCTGGCGAAGGTCGTCCAGGGAACTGGGCTTCCAATGTTATTCTAGCATCGATTTTGTTCTTGCGGTCAGAAATGTAAGCACCGTTTCGGAACTCTCTGGATGCGCAGCTTTTCAAAACAACCTGCCTTTGTATATATGGCAAACACAGGGACAAGATCCGGACTCAATGAAGAGAATTTTTAAGGCTGCAATCCAGCGCACACTCACCGGGGAGCAAGTGCCACTGAATTCAATGAGACTTCCTTCTGAGTGAAGACGTTGCACTGTAAGGGTGCCATCCTGCGGGCACAGATTCCAGAGGCAAACCCTACAGCGCTTAAAGTGTCACAGTCGCTTTTTGCATTAATGTGCAAAGACTCCAGTCCCCCAACACCCCCCTTAACTGCCCCCTGGAAGTCGATGAGACTACAAGGCCTGCACACATTTGACCTGAGCCCTAAGATGTTCCCTTAACTCAGCCCTTGCTAGGACCTAGATAACTGGTCTGCCTTTGGGCGAACTGCTGCACTTCAAACCACAACCACCACCACCCACCCCAATCCTCCCCCTCACCCCTTTACTTCGCACCCACCTGAATAAAAAACGATGTCAAAATTCATTTCCGAAAGTGAGAGGACCGGGGGGACGAGGCGCGCCGCTAGGATTAAACCCATCACAATCCTATAGCAGGCGCGTCTCAATATCCAAATTGGGGACTTGAGTTGCGTGTGTATGGGTCGTTTCCCCGGGGGCTGACCCCGTGGGATTTACTTCCGAGTAAACTTGCTGCAAGGCTCCGATGCTAAATACCCCCAGCAGCTCCAGCCTTTGCTTAATATTCACACTGAATTCAGCGGATAGCGCGCTTGAGTCTGCGTGACTGAAAACGCGCCACGTGAAAAACAGTGGCCTTGGCTCCCACGTGCAATGCGATTAAAACGGCGACGAGAGTTAATTTTTCAAACTTTTGACTGCGGGGGGGACGACTGTGAAAGGGAATATGGCCTGATTAAAACACACCCACCCACCCAACAGCAGCAACTTCAGGATGAATCAAAGGTGGAGGCTAGCTCCATTCTCTCTCCTCGGGAGGCCGTTTATCCATCGCCCTTCGTTTTTGAAGAGGGAGCCAACCTTCCTTAAACAAATAAAAAAAAACTCCAACCCCCCCCACCTACTACGCGTCCTAAACTGTAGCGCTTTTTCAAGCGCAGCAAAGCCCTTGTCCATTTCAGCAGCCGCGGAAGTCGCGCTTCGCTTGAGAGTTTCTGCGAGCTAGCTGGGCGGATCGATGTTTTTCCATCGCTGCGGGGCCTTCGCTTTCCTTGCTGTCTTTGATACGGAAGAAGCAGCAGGAAGGGAGCGGGGAGGTGGGGGCAGAATTATCACCTTGTTGGGCCTAATAAAATTAAAGCTAAGAGCGGCACGGAGAAAGCCGCCGCTCTCCCCACCCGTCCACCAACAGCCAGGAAAGAGAGTCTTGGGGACGCCGCTCTTCTGTCCTGCGCGTTCCCGGCGGCTCACAGCAGGCACTAGTGGGGCTCGGGTCCTTCTCTCCCATCAACCCTGCTCTTTCACAAATTTAAGTCGTTCTTTTGAAGTTTAAGGAGAAATCGCCAAAACCAAAGCTACCCCCCTTACAAACGCAGAAGCGGATTTGAAGTTGTAGCCAACCAAATATACTCAGGGGACAGCCACCGAAATTAATGGACCTAACTTAGTGATGCTCATTGACTTCAATGGGACCACTCTGGGTAGGATACAACCCGCAGTGTTGTCATAAAAAAGTCAATAATAATATAAAATACCCCTTCTCTTCGAGGATGAAACATTGGCCATTTGTGAAAGCGGCACTTCTACACATCCAGATGTTTTAGGTTGCATGAAGTGGGATTGGAAGGGATGTGTAGCGAGAACAGACCGGTACTGAAGTTTTACGTTTTATTAAATATAAATCTTTTCCCCCCATGGAGGTGGGAATAAAAGCTAAGAACAACAATCAAAGCAGAGTTTGAATTTCTGGCAAACAGTTGTGCCACAGAGATAGGCATATCTACTAGCAGGGCAAGCCTATGCAAGTCTACTCGGAAGCAAGCCCCACTGAGCTCCATGGGACATGCTCTCAAGGAAGATTGTGCATAGGATTGCAGCCTTAAGTGATAATTAACTTAGCTTTACTGCTAAGGGATACGCTGCAACTCTAAAGCTGCTCGCCCGGAAAATGCGTCCCGAATCAAAGTCTGTTTAGTGAGACTTACTTTTAAGTAATTATGCCTAGGACTACAGCCCTGCCCCTCGATCCTATGTCTGTTACACTCTGAATTAAATCCCACTATATTCAGTATGGATCTATGTGCGGGTAGGATCGCAGCCCGATCCTGAAATGATTCCTCGGAGATAAATCTACACTCTGTTCAGAGGGGCTTATTCCTCCGCAAGCTCCCTGCTACTTATTTCCTAGTCGCCACATTTGGGCTGCCATGCGCTGGGTCTCTCTTCCTCCCCGACCCCGCGCGTTCAGACGCCGTTTTGAAGTTGCTGCGGAAGCCGAATCTATCCTCCAAACACCCAAGGCGACGGTCGTGCGCTCTGTCTCTTTAACGCGCGCTCCCGGCGCTCTGGGCGCGCTCCCGCCTCTATAACTGGAGTCCATGGAGTTGCATTGGGCTCAGAGGGAGCAAGAACTCGGGAGCATAGGCTGTTAAAGGGAAAGGCTCGCGGGGAAAGAAGCAGCCACCATCCCACCGCGCCGCTCGCTGGGCTACCGGCGGGGAAGGCCATCCATGGCAGCGCAGATCACCACCAGATTTTGACGGATTCTTTCGCCAGGGTTGGGGGCTGCTTTCATCGTTGTTATTCTCATCCACCTCCAACAACAAACATTTCCCCCCCCCCCGTTGGGGGGCATTTTCCTAGACGATTTTCGTTGTTGCTTTTTTGGCTGCTGTCCAGATGTTGGTTCACACATATTCCGCCATGGTGAGTTGGAGTTTGTGTGCGTGCGCGCATTTGCGGGGGGGGGGGGGAGCCGGACGGGGGACGGTGGGAAGGAGGAAAAAGAGAAGAAAATACGCTTTCCGCTTTCTCTATCAAGCTCATTCGAAGAGAAAGTTAATTGAAGGAACCCTATACCTTCAAATTAAGAGAGATTTCACCCTTTAATGTTGGCCAGATGTCAGGGCTCCGCAGCGTCCCCAGTTGATGGTTTAATTCTTTCCTTTGGAGGATTGGGAGGAGGGGGACACACCGAGGCGGCGGAGTCGATTACAAAAGCAGAGGGAGAGAGGAGGAGAACCCAAGGAGACCTTTCCGACGTGCTGCTTCTGCTAGTTTGCAACTAGCAAATAAAAGACCCGCTGTCTATAGAGAGAAGGCTTTTTAAAAATTAGTATTGTTTATGCAACGGCTGCGCATTGTTGGTTCTCTTCCCCCTCCCCGTTCGGATTTCACTATTTTTCTCCTTGCTGAAAGCAAAACGAGATGCGGGAGGGAAGGGGTTCAGTTGCTGTTTTTGGGGGGGGGAGATTACAGTAAACAAAGCAAGGACGATCTCCCCAATCGGGAGCGAAAAGGGCCGGGGGTGCCTTTGCCGGGCACCCTCAACAAACTCTCGTGCTTTTGTTGTATCTTGGGTGCTTTCCCCCTCACAGTTTAAAAAGTTAAGTTTGTTTCTAAGCGGAAAAGTCAGATCAGCTGCAAAGAGGAGATTGTTAAATGGTGGTTTTTTCCCCCCCTCGCCGTCGAATGCCCAAAGTGGTGCGCTTTTTGTCGAAGGCAGGAGCTGCGTTTTGGCGCAGAGGCTGCTCGGCTTGCCCTGGGGTGGGGGGAGAAGGCGAGGAGGAGGGCTCGGCTGGCCGGAGATGCGCCTTGCCTGCGGCTCAGGTGTTTCTGAGGCAGGGGGCCCTCGGGGAACTGCGATCTTAGGCCCGGTAACGCGTCCTTCCCTGGCGACGCTGCGTCCCCGGAGGAGCCGTGCGCTCCCGGCAAAGAGGGAGGGCAGGAGGAACAGAGTCCCCGGCAGCGTGGCTCTCTCCAGTGACCATTTTTTCTTTCTTTCTTCCCTTCTTCCTTCCTCTGCTCGCGTCTCTAGGACCGCTCCGATGGGCTGAACGGGAGCTCCACCGGAGGCCGCCTCTCCCAGCTGTCGTCGCTCAACCAGGCGGCGGCGTACTCGTCGGCTCCCCCTCTGTGCCACACGCCGGCCTCGGACTTCCAGCCGCCTTACTTCCCGCCGCCTTACCCGCAGCCGCCGCTGCCCTACTCACAGAGCCAGGAGACCGGCTACCCGCACCTGGGCGACCCCTACACCGCCATCAACCCCATCCACCAGCACCAGCAGAGCAGCTGGCACTCCCAGCGGGCGCGCCAAGAGGAAGCGGCCGCCGGCCTCCTCTCGCAGACGCACCGCGCGCTCGGCCTGGACCCGCGCAGGGACTACCCCGGCGTGCCGCGCTTGCTCCACGGCCTGGCCGACGGGGCGCACGCCCTGAGCGACGGGCCGCTGGGACTGCACGCCCTGGGCCACCACAGCATCGAGGACATCCAGGTAGGCACGCGGTTGGCTCGGGCGGCTCCTCAAAGGGGGAATATCCGGGAAGGGAAGGAAAATTCGGGTCTTGGTGGCGGGCGCTCTAGTCGAGGGGCGCGTAGTAAAAGGGAAAGTGGCAACCACGGGGGGGGGGCTTTCAAGCCCCTTCTCCAGCAAATATTGCGGGCTGCTCGGAGCCTGTAGGTTGACGCAGAAAGAAGTCCCACCGAGTTCAATGCTCTCCATCCGCCCCATGGGAATCTAGCGTGTGTGTCTGCTTACGTCGGTGGTTGGCTTGTCACTGACTTGGGAAGCCCCCTGGGAAAAATAAAGGCAGGAGAAAGAGATGGGGTACAAGCAGTGGAGCCTCCCACTCCTCGTCGTACAGTTCAGGCCCGCCGTCCCGTCCCGGCGCCTATCGACGTCGAATTTCGATGAAACCTATTTCGAGTGAAAAGAAACAAACGCCTCTCCTCTCCTCTGCTGAGACTTTCCCGAGACGACCCTCTCCAACCGCCGGGAATTGTAAAACGGTGGCGAATATATCAAACGAGGGTTTGATGTCAGCTTTAAACTTTAAATGTCTCCTAGGTGATCCCCCTCTTCTCTCCACCCCCTCTAAAAATAATAAGAATCGTAATACATTGCCCATTTCTTCCTCCCCAAATCACTGCCTGCTTCAAGAGAGGCTGCGCGTCTTTCACAGTTCCTTTCTTTGAAAGCCATTTTACTAAATACCCCAAATCGTTATTGTTTTTAAAAGACGCACGCTTCACTCCTGTCTTTACCCAAAACCTGATCAGATGCGTTTTATTTATTTTAAAATGAAGTGATGGGACGTATATTTTCAACACTTTCCAGTAAGAAAACGGCGCTAATAACTGTAGTTGACAAAGATGAAAACTAAACACCGGGGCGGGGGACACTGAGGGGAAAAATGCCTCCCCAATGCTGAAGTCCTACCGGAGAGTAAGTTCTATTGAAATCGGTGGGACTTGCTTCCAATGAGATAATGGTCAGGATTTGTTAGCTTTGCGCGACTGGGCAGTTTTTCAGAATATTCGACTCTCCTTCTTCCCTGGAAAAAATGGTTTCGCTCTTCTAGAGTCAAACCCAGAAGTCTCTTGTTGGCCATCGCGAATCCTCCGCTCGCCTTATCTGATTCTTTCTTTCTTTCCGCCTGTCCCACCCTCGGATCTAAAATGGCCAAGAATCGTTGAAACGGCAAACAAACAAACAAAAGGTCTTGATCCGGTTTCAAGCAGAACACGTTTCGGATTAGGCTGGACGGGACACATTAGACTGAGGGAAGCGTAGAAAAGGGGAATCGCGTTTTGGATCACGCACGATCCCTGCTTCAAGAAGTGCCTTGAATTATTTTAATCTTTTCCACCCATATTTGCCCATCCCCAAGCAACCTGGCCATGTTTGCTCCCAAGTAAGGGACTTTGGCTGCGATCCTAACCATTTCTGCTCAGAAGTAAGTCATGCTGAATTCAGTGGGGTTTACTCGTAGGTAAATGGGGTTAGGATTGCAGGCTCAGGGTTTTTCCTTACATTGCATTGCTGCTCCTTCAGACCTAACAAAGGGCTCGATCTCTAGCCGGAGTTGTTTTGCATCCCGTGGATTTCCATAGGAGGTTTAAGTAAAAACTGGCTTTTGTTTTTCACTCTCTCCCGTTGAATTCAACTGGATTTTAAAAGGCTTAATTCCGAGTGGCTCACCCCCAACAATAAGAATCTGCCCCCTGCATTTTAAAAATGCGTTTAAGGCTGAGAAGTTACTAAGGAAGGAATCTCATTGAACTCGGTGGCACCTACTTCTGAGTAATCCTGTGCAGGATCGCGCTATTCCTGCGTATTCGTGTGTGTGGACTTGAAGTCTTTTGCTGCTGCTGCCGGTAAATTTGGTTGTCTCCGACTAACTTATACCTAGAGTAGACGCATTTAAATCAATGGAGCAAAGTTAGTCATGCCCATTCATTTCAATGGCTCTAAAGCGGTACACAACCCGTAGCTCCCTGATTTATTTATATTTTTTTAAAATAAGTGAAACGCTTAAAAATAATGATGGACTTCCCCCAATCATTTGGTCGTTTTTGTCATTCTTATTTTCAACAATCTTTCCTCCCCGGGGCATTTTGCCATCTTTTTGTTGGCTACCGACTGAGTCTCTCAAAACTATTTGCAAGGAGAGATGACAGTCAAGGACCCGGGCCATTTTGGGTACATATCTACAGGCGGGGGTGGAGTTGCTGGCTTAGTCGAGGACTTTCTCTGCTAGGAACCAGTTTGAACAACTTGTCCAGAACCAAAAATAGGAAAATGACACTGTGGAGTGGCTTCATAGTAAACCCAAACAAAAATCCTTTTAGGTTTAAAAACCAAACAAACAAAAGCCATAATTGCCGTACTGATGTCTCGAAGCAATCACTTTCTGAGTTTTGAAACATACCGGTACTCAGAAAGTGCAAGGAAGGGAACTCCCAGTAATAGTTAACTAGAAGTAAGATGCGGGGAGGGAGCTCCTACTTGGGCTTTTGTTTTCCTCCTGAACACAGCAATAATTTGGCTCCTGGTTCCAGCAAAAAAATAAATAAGCAAATACAATTCAAATGCTCATAGTTACTCCTGAATTCAAGTTTATTCAAATAAGGGCTTGCTCCAAAGCTTGAATCGCAGGCTAGGGTCCCAGATGTTTCCACGGGAGCTAAACAGTTGCATAAATCTCTCCCAATAGGGGCTTAATGGGGGCTCAATGGGGTTTAGAAGTGTTTGCCTTTAGCCGAATTATGCCATGTATCTTGAAAGAGCAGTCCTGGATTCTCTTGAGGTTTATTTCCCTCTAGAAACATGGCCTTCTTGGTGTGTGTTTGTTTGTTTTGCTTGCTTTTGAGTAATAAAAGGGGAAGGGCCTGCCAGTGTTTTTTTCTTTCCTTCTCTCTCCCTCTGAATTATGAAATAAAGTTTCTCAAAATATGAAAAAGTTCTTTAACGATTCCAACGCCTCTTTAAAACTCCTGTTTGAGAGAGATGTTGTAAGGAGATAGTTTCGTTTCCTCTTACAGATTTTTTAAAAAAAACCACGTTTAATTTCTCTAGGAAACCCCTATATTTGATGGAGATGTGGGTTGGCTTCTTAATCTCCCCCTATCCCACCCACCAAGCCCCACACAGCTTAAACTTTATATTCCCATCTAGTGTCTCGTATGTTAAAAACGCTTCATGTGGATACTTGCAGTAATCCTTGCACAACAACTCTGCATGCTAAGGCCACGTAAATAATCTTTGCCCGTTCTTCTTTCAGGCTGTGGATGAAACTGGCATGAATCTCTTGGACCAGTCTGTGATCAAGAAAGGTAAGGAAACTTGTCTCATTCAGGGATGGTTTCATAGTTTTGTTGTTTTTAATTTTTGAAGGGGGTGGGCATGGAAAGCTTGAAAATGGGAATTGACATTCAGAACAGGACGGGGTGCTTTGGCATAGCCAATTTGTGTTTGTTTGTGTTTGGATGTAGTAGAATCCAGGCTACTGAGACCATCCCTAAGACTTTGGCTTCTCTTCACATTCCCCATCTTTGCTCTTAGACGTAAGCCCATCGGCTTACCGCCGTTTTTCAGATCTGGGCTTTGACTGAAGTTCTGCTTTTGTTGAGGGATACAGGGGGAACCTAGGACAGCTCAATACTTTTTGGCACCTGAGGCAAACTTCACAATGGTGCCCAAGGAAGAAAAGGGTCAAGGAAGATCGACATCAGGAGCAAAGGTTGTGGGTGGGGGAGAAAGAAAGATTGACATTGGGATCTGCTGCCCTGGTGGACTCTGTCACCTGAAGCAGTTGCCTCACCTTGCCTCATGGGCAGCCTGGCCCTGGGGGACCTCAACTTCCCCACCCCTGAACATAAGTAATTAGTTCAGGGAGCCTTGACCTGTGGCCCAATACATTCTCCAATGCTGCTAGATGTATATAAAATAACACTAACGTGTGGACTTGTAGTGGGGGAGAGAATAGGGGTGTGAGAGAGAGTGCATAAAATCTCCCCCCTTTCTCTTCCCGCTGCCCAGGTTTCCAACTGTGCCATATCAATGCCAGTTTAGGCACTCCTAATGGGAATGCCAGTTTTCAGATTTGGGGGCACTCCAGAAGAGAACAGACCCTGAGAGCTATTGATTTACCCTTATCTCTGCTGCTGTGTGGGAGATAAGGGCTTTGTGGTGATGGTGGTGGCTTTTAAGGCTTGGGTCTCTCTGTTTCTTTACCCCCCTCAAGGCATTTTTGGCTGGCCTCTGTCTGAGTGTACCCACCACCACCAGAGCTAAATGCGCCACAGTTACTGAGGCAAAGACATTTGGATTTTGAAGTAGAAGGCAAGCGAGGAGGCAGAGCTTTCCAGTCTAGTCTGTGATTGTTTCCTTGGCTCTTCCTGAATGCTCCTCTCAGATATATTAAATATATTATTCCCTGAGCAAATTGTTGATTTTGTTTGTTTATGCAAAGGCTTGCTCATCTCCAAATTGTAGAAAAAGCTGTAGACCTGAAATGGTTTTGGAGAAGTGAGGAAAGGACTTGTAAGGCCAGTGGGAAGTAGTGTGTGTGTGTGTGTGTGTGTGTGTGTGTGTGTGTATAAGTAAGTAAGTAAAGTAGTGCATTTTGTACAGCACACCCTGTACACTGTCAAAATGATCATCAGAACAGATGCCACTTAATATCTCATGCAATAGTTTTCAATGTTTTTCAGACCGTGGGACCCCCATTAGCCCAAACATGCGTTTGGAGACCCACTTCCTAAATTTATTTATTTTTATTTATCCTACCACACATTTGTATGGTGTTAATGCTGCTGTCGCAACCCACCTTAGATTCAGTAATGCACTAGTGAAAACCAAATATTAAGAGGATAAAATTTGGTGACTTAATGAGACAGGGCTAAGTCCACACCATGTGTTTAAATCACATTAAAAGCATACATCTACCTCCAGAATTCTGGGAATTATAGTCTACCCTTAACAAACTACAGTTTCCAGGAGTGTGGGATGTGTTTTAAATTTATGGTGTGCACAGAGCCCAGGATGGAACCTTTTGTATTTATTTCAGTCATGGTGACACCGGCCTTGGGATGAAGCCCACTGGACAATAGTGGGACCTTTTGAGTAAACATGCCTGAAGTCAGGCTGCACAAACAACAAAACGAAAGAGGAAAGAGAGTGATAGGCTCAACGTTTTCATCAGTAAATTTGAATGTTGTTTGTTTGTTTTTTCCCTGGGGTGGTGAGGGGAATTTGAATGCTTCCTTCTCTTGACTAGAAAGCTCATTATTAAATCAAGCCATTGTTTAATGTCCTCTGGTGCTTCTCTGAAGGCCTGAGATAAGGATCTGCTGTTCCCTACCTATAAACTCCTAGCACATGGCAGGGGCAGAACATGGCATTGTGTGTTATATAGGCTGGAACGTTTTATGTTCTAGGAAAGCATGATTAGTAAGCATAGTGATCTATGCTGTTTCTTAAGGTGCTCAACCTCCTGGAATGGGGTGGTTTGAGTGGGGTGGTGGGAGCAACAGTAGAGTGATCAGTTAATTCTCCGATTGAAATCTCATCAAAGCAGACCTAGAATCGATAAAAACTCTGCCCAACTCTTAAGAAAAAGTGAGTGGGTGTGAGAAAGAACACCTGTAAGATCAGAATAGAGCCTTCAGGAGGTAGAATCTGGGTCCATACTCACCCAGCTATTTCTCTTTATTAGTGAACAGTTGTAATGTTATTTTGCAAACTTCTCCCGAACAGTGTGTGTGTTTTTGTGTATTACTTCTTTTAATCACACTGATCCTTGGCTTGCTTTTTTATTTATCATTTGACCCCACAACTCTATGATCCTATGAATTCAAGCTGCTAAGAAGGCCAGCAATGCACAGCTTTGCAGTAAAACAAATAGCATAAGATTAAACCGGCAAACTACAGTGGTGTTGCAAATCACAAAAGGAGACATGGTGTTAAAGCTGACTTTACAGCCAGAGGGAGAAAGCCATTGCCATCTTCTGAACGCTCTGAAAGGATCCAAACAGTCAAGGAGTCAACCCCCCAAAAAAGTCTTGCTTTTGGCAGGTGTCACTCTAAACTTCCTGGGTCAGGGTTTGCTAGGTTGGTGCTTTCCAGATGTGTTGGACTGTAACTCTCATCAGCCCCAGGCAGCTGGGAGCTGTAGTCGAAAACATTTGGAAATACCAGGTTGGGGGAAATGTTCTAGAATCTAAATGATGGCACAGTTGATGGTGCAGTACCATGGCTAAGAGAGCTAACTGGAAATCCCTTGTTCATACTGTATGTCTGCCACAAATCACAGGCAACTGTCCTTTGGGAATATTGGAATAATAATACCAGACACCAGTGTGGTGTGGCGTACAGAGGACTGCATTTGGATACAAATCCCCACTCACCTGTGAAATTCTCAGCATACGCATTCGTCCATACTAACCTACCTCATAGGGTTGTTGTGAGGACAACATGAGGATAAGTCAACATATGATGCACTGAATACATTGGCAGAAGGACAGGGAAAAGATGAGACAGTTTGTTCAATGTACATGGAGATTGGGGGGGGGAGAGAACACTCTATAATTATTTAAAATTATTATCACATTTTGATAGGAAGACTCTAGTATAAAATTCCTGCATTTGACATAAATTATGAAGGGCAGAGGTGTTTACAGACCGGCTTTCCCTTTTAAAATACATGGAAGAAGTGGACTTATACATTTCCTATTCTGTATAGGGTTTGGTTCACACGTAACACTAAACAGTGGTTTGTTTAAGGCTAAACCATGGTTTGTTGAACAAACCACGAGTTGTCCCACAGACAATTAAAGAAACCATGGACTGTTCATTTTCCAGTTCCTCTAGCTTTGTGCCTTTGTGGTATTGTGAGTATGTCAGGTGGAGTGGTCAGGCAAACCATGGTTAAGGAAGGGTGCTGGATTCGTACATAATGTAAACCATAGTTTAATAGCTTTCTCTGTGAATCAGGTCTGTGTATTTCAAAGCGGAAAGGTACGACCTTCATAATGTGGTTTATGCTACATAGATGTATTATTATCTGTGTTCAAGTACAAAATAGCACAAGTCTCTTGTGTGTACATGTGTAGATAGCAGAAGGGAGACATTTTAAAAGCTGAATTCCCCAGTCCAGCTATCGTTGCGATTTCATGTGAATTTCAGCAACCCATGACTTTTAGTAATGGTGCAAGATTTAACAATTTAAGTCAGGGCTTTAATCAACTGGTAAAGTTAGTTGATTGATTGGTCAGAACCTATTTGAATAAGTGGGGCTGAGAGGCATCCTTTGAAGATATTTCTTTTTGCGTTACTGTAGCATAGTACAAGGAAATGGGGGTGAGGGGAAGAAAAGAAATGGACTTTCTGTCCAACAATGTCTAGCGGTTTATGTTAACTTTCTCACACATTTAGTATTTAGTGATAGGGAAATTCGTTTACATTTAATCAATGGGTTTAAAGGTAGATGACCAAGCAACTAAAAATGTTGTAAGTGGTGAAATGTTCCCCACTGCCCCCCAAAAGGCCCTAGGCTGATCTAACAGATCTTGAGATACGAGATAAATGTATACAAGCCATGCAGAAAATTAGTCCTATACATGAGAATGTACAAGTACTTCAGTCCAATGTCTTTCTCCCAAATGTACCTAGTTTCTAAACTCCTAAACTGAACTTTCAGCCTAAGCCAGAATGATGGCAAAACACAGACATTCATCCTGCTACCCCCAATTCAATAGCAGGGAACTGGAACTAGGTCTGTTTCCCAAATAAGCCAATATTTGCTGATTGATTAATCAATTTGCTAAAGTTGCACACTAGTCAATACAATAAGACTGGAGAATAAAATCATACTACTTCTGTTTTGGATAATGCACAAGGTATTTCCTCTCGGGGGAAGGTGAAGGCTGCGATGGCCATGTACAGCTTTTAGAAGCAGTTGTATTTTAAAATAACAATTAAACTGCAGCTCAATTAATCAGGGTACTTTTTTAGTGGGTTGAAAGTGTTTCCCCTGCATCGGTTCATCTAATTGATTCAATGCTGCAGCCCTAATTAAACCCATTTCCTGCCCAATCCGATTCTGCTATTCAAGAGTAGAGGCCAGGCATCTCCCAAAAGAATGACACGCAGTCCAGTCCGAATGAAGGAGAAATGCAATCCGTTGTCAAGAAGCAAATTATATTTTGGGGAGGGGGAGGCAGACGAAGTGTTCTCAGAAGAATATTGCCCACCAGAGATCTGAAGTCCAAGAAATGGAATGATTTTGGCTTTAAAACGGTTCTTTGGGAAAACTCCAGTTAGCTTGGCTTTTGGCAGGCAGGCTCTAAACCAACGCCCTTTTTCCAACCATGGGAGAAACTGTTTCCCCGCCCCTTTGGAGAGAAAATATGTTTCAGGCCTGAATAAGGAGAACCTGTGGCAGAGAAGGGGGAATCTCAGGTTTGGGGGCCAAATGCAGACTTCTCTGGCCCTCAGGACACTACACAGATGAGCCACACCCCTGACCAGCCCTGCTTTGCAACCCCCTGGGGTGTTTTGATCTAGTGGAGGGTGTCCTTGCACTCCAATAATGCTGCTTGCTTGCCTGGTTGAAGCATGGGTAGGTGAGGCCTGTGTGTGTGTGTAGATACTACTAGCCTCTTGTAGAAAGGTTAAAATGGGCATTCCCTGCTGTCCGCTCCTGCCTCTGGCCCCTCCCATCACCAACACATGGCCCTCAAAAGGTTATCCAGAAAGGAGTGTGGCCCTTGGGATGAAACAAATTTTCTCGTCTGGGTCTGTGGGCCATCATAAGCCAGGCAGGTTCTTGAGGGAGAGGATCTGGAGCAAGCCAAGGCAAAGAAATTTGTCACTGATAAAAAAACCTTGGCCTAAACTGTGTTTTTGCCACTTAATTCAAATACAACCTGGGTGCACCGAGTGGTGCAGCCCACCCAAATCCTATAGTATTTATCCATCACATTCATAACCCACCTTTCTTTCATGACTTCAAGGTGGCGTACATGGCTCTCTCCCTCCCCATCCTCACAGTAACCCTGGCTAGGCTGAGACCCAGGCTGCCCGGTGACTTTCCTCTCTGAGTGGGGATTCAAACCCGTGTCTCTGAGGTGGAGCTAGAAGCTCTTCCCCTCCCTTGCCTTCTGCCAATTGGTTGTGCTAGTGAGAGACAAATGCGCTCTTTGCCTGTGCCAGCCTCCTCCAACCTGGCGCCCTTGAGATGGCTTCCACTACAACTCCCATCAGTCCCAGCCAGCACAGCTGAATATTTAGTTGGGACATGCTAAGCACCTTCTCATCATGACATTACTTCAGGCAGAATCCTCATATATAATAATAATAATAATAATAATAATAATAATAATAATAATAATAATTTATTATTTATACCCCGCCCATCTGGCTGGGCCTCCCCAGCCACTCTGGGCAGCTTCCATAAAAACCAAAAATACAGTAAAATATCACACGTTAAAAACTTCCCTGAACAGGGCTGCCTTAAGATGTCTTCTGAATGTCAGGTAGTTGTTTATCGCTTTGACATCTGCTGGAAGGGCGTTCCACAGGGCGGGCGCCACTACCGAGAAGGCCCTCTGCCTGGTTCCCTGTAGCTTTGCTTCTCACAATGAGGGAACCGCCAGAAGGCTCTCGGCGCTGGACCTCAGCGTCCGGGCAGAATGATGAGGGTGGAGACGCTCCTTCAGGTATACTGGACCAAGGCCATTTAGGGCTTTAAAGGTCAGCACCAACACTTTGAATTGTTCTCGGAAACGTACTGGGAGCCAATGTAGGTCTTTCAAGACCGGTGTTATATGGTCTCGGCGGCCGCCCCCAGTCACCAGTCTAGCTGCCGCATTCTGGATTAGTTGTAGTTTCCGAGTCACCTTCAAAGGTAGCCCCACGTAGAGTGCATTGCAGTAGTCCAAGCGGGAGATAACCCGCATACTGAAAGGTTCCTGAAGTGACTTGGCTCCAGCAGGAAACCCAGCTTGGAGTTGGGACATTTGCCTTCAGGTTTCTTGCTCTGCCCTGGCTTTCCCTGGTAGGCCTTGGTTCAGCTCCCTTTCTGTAAAATGGGTACGACGAGTGATGGAACTGATCAAGCTGAGATATATTGATTACCATCTCTGGAACACGGTGCCTTACAGCGCCGCGCTTTCTAGCACAAACCTGCCTCAGGTCCCTATTCCCAAAGATTTGACAGGCTAAAACAGAGCGTGGGGTTCAAATGCTGCTGCCTCCGTTTAGCTGGATCGCGCTGCATCTTGTGCAACAGTCAGCGAGGGAGAAGAGGAACGAGGAGACTTTGTCCTCCTAGGACATCTTTTCACATTTCGTTGTGCTAGGCAGGCAGGCAGGCAAACTGCTCGATCGCAGGCGAGGGCCTCCTTGGTTGGGATCGACTCGTGGGACTCCCTCCCCCGCCCAGATTTTTGCTATGGCTCTCCTCCCCCACGCTTTTCAAAGTCCTAAAATGCCCCAGAAAAAAATGCATCTCCCCCCTCCCCAAAATCTGTGGAGCAATTTCCTTGGCACGTCCAGGTGTTCGCCAAGCATTTATAGCCGAAGGGGAGATGGGTTTCAAAAATAATAATCAAAGATGACAGGCAATGCCTTTTAAACGTCTTCACCGCGCCGGGAAAGGCGGGGGGAGATCCCCTCGCTTCTATAAATAAAAGTTAGGGTACACTCCAAAACGGTCTCTTTTCCTCCCCTTCTGCCCAAGCTTACTCACGAGTAAATGTGCCCAGGATCGTAGCCATTCGTTTTGAATGGGTGAGGTTTTGTTTTTGTTTTTTAAAAATGTTTGTATTAAAATATTTTAATGGATGAGAATTTTAAAGTTTCAACCGTGGGCACGCTTACCTGAGAGTAAGACCTGTTGCACTTGTCAGGACTCAGATATGCGTAGGAATTGCGCGGTGAGGCTGAGATTCTATTGAATTTGACACGTGTGAGTCGCCAGAGTCCGAAGTGAAAAGCTCGATACTATATTGTATCGGTTTGCTTGCATTTTCAGGAAGTCCGAAACGATTCGACTTTCGAAAATGTTACGGAATTAAGCTGAAAACTCGCACCGCGTTTGGGGTTGTGTTGTTCTTTCTTTCTTTCTTTCTTTCTTTCTTTCTTTCTTTCTTTCTTTCTTTCTTTCTTTCTTTCTTTTTTTGCTGAGGGAAATAGTTGGAGCGGGTGTTTTCTCTTCGTTTCTTTTTACACAGGATGGTTGAAAAGATGACAGTTAAAAGTGTCATAGACCATTTACATCTTTAGAGAAGTATTCTCAGTCCCCGGTAGAAAACTTAGTGAAGAGTCACCCTGCAATCAAATGAGTGTCTTTTAGTTTACTCATCTCAACTAGTCTACTCGGAGTAGGGCTTTAATGGTGGCTGACACCCTTAAGACAAGGAAGGAAAGGCAGAAATTGAGAAATGCGATCACCAAAATAGAAAATTCATAAAAAGTTCCGAGGTAACTATTAAATTATCTCGAAAGAAAAAGGAGAAAACGCACATATATATTTCCATAGAGAAACTGAGCCTTTCGGTTTCCCCCTAGACTGACAGCCCGATGCTGCGCCCATTTGGTCTTGAAGGTTTGGTTTCTTTATTAAATTTGTCAGCCGCTTTATCTCGCCTAGGGCAACTTGCCCAGCGACTTGCAAGTGATTTCAGTGGAGAATTCGCCATGGGGAATGTCGAGGGGGTGTCAGGCAGCCTCTGAATCTCCCTGTCTCTCTCTCTGCTGTGGGTTGTTGGATCTGTTAGAAGTGAATCAAACAAACCAGAGAAAATGGTAGAAGTGGAACGGATTTAAACACAGGGTGAAATTTACCAGCAGTGTTCATAATCGTAGCGGCGAGAGGCGTAGAGCGGGCGACCTCGGGTTTCTTCTCCTTGCATCCGGAGCGAAGCTGCTCTGCGTCTTTGAGCGCGCGGCGGCGGCTGCTGAGTCTCTTTTCCGCCTCTTCTCTGCCAGGAGAAGCCCGATCGGAGATATAATAGAATCGCAGAACTGCAGAGCTGGAAGGGATTCATGTGCGTAGCCAGCGGGGTGCGGTGGCAGCAACTGCCCCCCTAAATCAAGTGAATAAATACAAATACTTAACTAGCTGACCAACTGCATCACAGATAACTCGGTTCTGTCTCCCCCCAAACATAAAGCCTGCCCCGCTGTAATAAATCCTAGCTACGCCCATGAAGGTACCTCCAAAGGTCATCTATTGCAACCCCTTACAATGCAGGTATCACAGCCGAAGAATCCCTGGCAGATGGCCACCCAACTTCTTTTTAAAAACCTCCAAGGAAGGAGAGTCCCCGACCTTTCGAGGGAGACCGTTCCTCTGTCGGATCAGGGCCATTTCCCCACCTCAACAGCCACTTTTACTCAGCCAGAGCGAAGTTCCACATAGTTTACTCCCAAGGAAGTTTGCGATTTTAGCCCCGTTTATCTGGGATTAAGCCCCATGGAATGCAGTGGGGCTTTTTCATAGCCGTGACTAGGAGGATTGGGCTCTAAGCGTGCCTCGAGGGGTTGTTTCCAGCACCGTCATACTCGGAGTAGCCCCACTGAAATAAATGGATATCTTAGGTCCATTCATTTCAATGGGTTGTATCTAAGTTTTACTCAGAGTAAGCCCACCGAAATTAATGGAACAAAGTCAAACGTGTCTGTTAATTGCAATGGATCTACTCTGAGTAGGTCTTGCATTGGCTGCAACCCGTACAGTGTGTAACCCCTATACATGTGTACTCAGGAGTAAGCCTCATTAAGTTTTTCATTGGATACAGAACCCCAGCCTTAGAAGTATTTCTTTCTTTGCATCAAATACTTTCAAGGTCTCTCACTTTTCCAATCTGCATACCCGATTTAGGGTGGGGGGGAAACTCAGGATTAACTCTCCTTGGAACCAATCCCATTGATATGGATCCTGATTCTCTGCAGCTCTACTCTAAAGCAAGTTGTCCCATTGACTTAAGTGAGGGATCATTCCCATTTTATGATTGCACAGCCTACAAGTCTAGACACATTAACTTGGAATTTAAGTCCCAGTGAAACCAAGCAAGTTTACAGTTCTATACACACATATATCTGAGTCTTCAACTAGCCCTCATCTGTGGATAGGATTTTATTGTAAATGTGGTTAAGCTCAGACTCCAGTACTTAGTTTGCATTAGTTTGGGGGTAAACTCGACTGAAGAAAATGAGGCTTGCTTGTGAGTAAACATGCTTTGAATATAGCTCAGGTAACTGTTCGTGGATTGGGAGCTGTGCTTTAGTTTCCTAACCCTCCAGTCAAAGCCAAGCCCCACCTCCCTTCTTGAATAAGCATTATTTTGCAGACGTAATCCCTGGATGTACTGAGAGACAACTGTGTTGCAATCTTCCTTTCATCATTTCTTAACCTGGCCTCTCATCTACAGGGTGTTTGAAAGTAGTCTCAAATCATATACGGATCGATATCCTTGCTTTTTCAAAAAAAGAGAGAAAAAGATACCAAACACCCTAAAGCAGCCCTACCCAGACTGGGTGCGGCATAAAATATCTGTCTCCCCCCCCCCCCCCGTAAATGGTAGTGAATAAACTGGGTGAGATGGGACGGAATGCGTGGGAAGATGAAAAGCTTCCAGAAAAGTTTACGATTGTTAATATTGTTTTAAATTTATGTCGTGTAAGTTCGCCTCCAAAATTTTGGCTGAGCGATGTAACATAAATATATTTTAAAAATATATATATTTAGGTGTGTGTGAGAAAGAGAGAGAGAAAGTTTGTCGTCTTAACTTGTTTGATGCTGTCTTCCTGCATCAATATAACCAAGAAACCCATCTTGGGAAATATTAATTGAAAATGGCCTGGACGACTAAAAGGGATGCAACCCTCCAGTGGTTAACCACAAGAGGTTCATGTTTAATAGCTTTTTCCAAGCAGCTGGTTGCTTGACTCTTGGAAAGAAGCAACTCAGGGGTGTATCTCCAAGGTGGAGGGTGCCTACATTTGCCATACGACAGGCCTAAGTGGTACTATTTTATTTTTTAAAAAAATGGACACAAGCAATATTTGTCTATTTGTGCTATGTTTTAAAAATAACTTGCACGTGGGCAGTAAAAATTAGTCATGCTGTAGGACGGCCAGATTATAAAACTTGCAAAAAGCAGGGGGAGGGGAGAGAGAGAAAGTTCATGCTATTTCATCTGTTGCACATCAGAGTCTGGGCTGCTCCCTCTTCTTGCTCATGAGATTCTGCAAAGCGCCTTGTATACTGGGGGCACTAAGCAGAATCAGAATTGTAGGATGGGAAGGCTTCCCAAGGGTCAACTAGCCCAACCCCTCTCAAACCAGGAATCACAGCTAACAAATCCCTGACAGATGACCATCCAACCTTCGTTTAAAACCCTCCAGTGAAGGAGTGTCCACCACGTCTGTTCCATGTTGAACAGCTCTTACCATCTGACAGTTCTCCCCTGTGTTTAGTGGGAATAATCTCCTTTCTTGTAATTTGAATCCATTGGTTTGGGTCCTGCATCCTGCAACACAGGAAGAATTTGGTTTTCTGCTGTTTGCAAAGTGAATTGCAATTTGGGTTGTCAAGAATCATTGCGTAGTAATTTCTGTAAAAACATGAACTTTCAGTCCCACCTTAACCACATTAATATGCACAAGTGGGACACGTGAAAATGACTGTTTTTTTTATTCATTAAAAGTATTTATATACCCCCATTCACCGGCAGTTCATTAGCAGATATCCCTTTCAAAAATCTAGTCTGGGTGAGGCCCGCCTAAGGGGCATAATTTAGCAGATTGAGGCTTTGCATGTCTTCTCACACAGAATCCTGGGAACTGCAATTTGCTTAGGGTGCTGGGAATTTAGATCAGTGAGGGGTAAACTACAGTTTCCAGGATTCTTTGGGGGGAAGCCAGGTGCTTTAAATGTATTGTGTATATGTAGCCCCAGAACCCTGGGCAATACATGTCTACCCAGAGGTAAATAGCCTGATTTCAACAAGACTTACTCTCAGGTAAGTGTGTACAGGTCAGGCATCCAGCCCTAGGCATGCTATACAGCACTTGTGCATGTAATAGGCACCAGATCTTAGCCACTGGATAAATGAAACTAGAAATTGTAGCAAAAGAAAGGGGGCAGAATAGGTCAATGAAAATAGGTGTTGCAGTGTCTGTGTGCATGAAATAATCTTCATGATGAAGAAAGTCTTTAAACCTTTCTTGTCTTAAAAGATGACAGGAGAAACAGGACAAAATGTGTCATGCTTTGAACACTTGAAAGAGCACAAATGTTCAGAATTATTAATATTGGCTGGGTGGAGGTGCTCAAACACAGAATATTGAAATAGGTGGAGAACTAATAAGGACATAATATTAGTGGATTTAACTACAGAAGCACAAACATCACAAGCAAAACTCAGCATTAACTGGGCCTTTAAAACAGAGTTATTGACAGGTAAAACATCAGTATTCTTTATATGGAAACATTTATGTGTGGGGACGTAGATGGTAAACTGTGAACAAAATGCCAGTCTACTCTATTAGTCCCCTAATCCTTTCAAAAGAGCACTTTATCCTAGCAGCCATCCCAATGCCTTGTGGCAGGAAGTTCCAGAGACTTAATTGCACAGCTCGTTAATCTATGCCTTCTGTCTGTATTGAAGTTAAACCTGCTACCTGTCCATTTCAGCTGCACATTAAAAAGAGGCAATGTGTGACTTCACTATCTCAACTGCACCTTTGAACTTGTAAGCCTTTATCTTGTCTTCCCAAATCCCAGACCTGGGAACTGCCTCTAGACAGCACCTTCATGTTATCAGTATGTGGGTTCTCATCTGGACAATTCCTGCTTCTAGGCACTGGTCCACATACACATATCCTCTCCTGATTCAGGTGGAGTGGAGAGCAAGTGAGGTGGGAGCCACCTGCATAAATTGAAGACTCCATGCTCCAAATGCAAAGGGCACAGTGCTTGCACCTTCAAACCCACAGAGAGTGACGCTGGGGCAGTGGTGGCAGCACTGAGCACTACTGAGAAGTTGAGCAGAATTACCGTATTTTTCGCTCTATAAGACACACCAGATCACAAGACGCACCTAGTTTTTGGAGGAGGAAAACAAGAAAAAAAATATTCTGAATCTCAGAAGCCAGAACAGCAAGAGGGATCGCTGTGCAGTGAAAGCAGCAATCCCTCTTACTGTTCTGGCTTCTGGGATAGCTGCACAGCCTGCATTCGCTCCATAAGGCACACACACATTTCCCCTTACTTTTTAGGAGGGAAAAAGTGAGTCTTATAGAACAAAAAATACGGCAGTTGGGTAGCACTCCTCTTCTCTCCTAGTTAAGGTAATCGGTCAGGGTAGCCAGTGCTCCAGACTAGAGAATCCAGGCGCATTTGCAGTTGATAGCATTTGATTATGCAGGGCCACCTCCTCCCTGGCTGCAATCGCTTGCACAATCCTTTTTACTAGTGTTACTTCAGGCAGATTAAACAACAGCTGCTTCACATCACACAATTGGAAGATGTACAAAGGCTGCTAGTGAAACATCTCCCATTGTATAGAACAATGAAACTGACATGTTGGGTGTATGTGCAATATCCGTACCTGTGCATGCCAGATTCCCACAGTCATCCCAGCTCCCTCCCCCCGCCCACCAAAAGTGTGGGAGGACCATAAGAATAAAGCATCCCTCTCATACAGGTGTGCACATCAAATGTGTGTATCAGAAGACAGAACGCACAGGCACATAATCCATCACATATACAGGGTTGCATGCATCCCATGGTGTCTCTTGCACGAGCAGAAGAGATTTCCACTCATGCAATGAGAATTTGCCTGCCTTTCTTGCCCCCTCCAGTCACCTGCACACCCTCAAACTCTGCTCTAGGAGGCTGGGGAACCCTCCAGAGCATATTTTGGGGGTGCACGCAAACTGCGCCAAGAGGAGAGGAAGCTACAGTTGAGTTGCACGACTGGAAGTTCTGCTCATGCATGATTGGATTCTGCCCACTGTATTTCTGGCCATTTGGACCAGCATTAGGAAACTGGGGGTGGGGGGAGAGAGAAGTCATGCTTGAGCATCTAACTGAGGTGGATTTCCAAGGCTGCATGCACACCAGACATTTTAAAACACAAACCACCCCTCTGCCAAATTGTGGAAATTGTAGTTAGTTAAGGGTGCTGGGAATTAAAGCTCTATGAGGAGTAAACCAGGATTTTGGGTGGGTGGGTGCTTTAAATGTATGGTGTGTACGCGGACCAAGCAACATTAAAATAGAGTGTATCTAAGAGTGTAAAAGGGACGCGGGTGGCGCTGTGGGTAAAAGCCTCAGCGCCTAGGGCTTGCCGATCGAAAGGTCGGCGGTTCAAATCCCCGCGGCGGGGTGCGCTCCCGTTGCTCGGTCCCAGCGCCTGCCAACCTAGCAGTTCGAAAGCACCCCCAGGTGCAAGTAGATAAATAGGGACCGCTTACTGGCAGGAAGGTAAACGGCGTTTCCGTGTGCTGCGCTGGCTCGCCAGATGCAGCTTTGTCACGCTGGCCACGTGACCCGGAAGTGTCTCCGGACAGCGCTGGCCCCTGGCCTCTTAAGTGAGATGGGCGCACAACCCCAGAGTCTGTCAAGACTGGCCCGTACGGGCAGGGGTACCTTTACCTTTACCTTTAAGAGTGTAAAAAGTGCTGCTTAATGTTCACTTAAATGAAATGGAAAGATAGTGTGTTTTGTTATTTAGATGCAGCCCAGCACATTGCAATGAAAACACAAGAAATGCAACAGACAAAAAATAGGCATCAATAAAGTCCACAAAAATAAAGCCCAGTAATTGAAACAGAGCAAGGAGATGAAAGCACAGAGCCTGATCACTTGGGGGGGGGGCATCCAGCTTATTCGTCCTTCGCTTGAGAAAAGGGGTTTTGGTGGTTTTTTTTGAAAGGTCAGGTGTATATCTCACCTCCTCCACATGCAGACGGTCCCTGCCAGCATCTCCAAGGAGGGCTGGGGAAGACCAAGGGAGCTGCCCCCTGTTAGTGGTGTCACTTTAGTTGCATAAATTTAGCTATGATTTTATGGATTTTGGAACCTGTCTCTTGTATTTTCCCATGTCTTACCTTGCTTTTCTGGTACAACCTTCCCCAACCTGGTGCCCTCCAGATATTTTGTGCTGCAACACTTATCAGCCTCCAGACATTGGCCAGGCTGCCAGGGCCCAACAGGAACTGTAACCCCAAATATTTGGGGAGCACCAGTAGTGCCTTTAAGGAGTTACACTTGATATGTCCCCTGATGAGCAAAGACCAGGTGAAGGGGGTGGGAAAGCACATGGGCTAAGCACACACCCCACCCTGGATGGGCGCCACAGCCATGCCTCTCACTGCCAACACAGATGGCAGAAACACTTTCCCGCCATCCAAAGGTTTGGATGTTGTAGGGAGAGGTGCTCTCAGAGTACTGAAATCTGTGGGGAGAGTTCCTTCATGGGTCCCTCCCTAGGTGAACAAGATGCTTTGACTCTGTATGAGGCAAGTTTCTATGTTCCTCTGTTCTCTTATTCATTCACATCGCCCTCACTTGCCCTCAATGATATCCTCATTCAGATTGGCTACTTAGCACTGTGGTGTCATCCTGTTCACTACATGGTCCCTGTTGGGGTGGGATCAGCCAGGATGTGACAAAAACGAGCAGCACCTGGGATTAAATGACACCGGCGCCACAACAGCTGCCCAGGACCAAAGTGGAGTGGGAGAAAAGTTGGGTATTTCACACCATCTCAGAAAATACTCTGTCCACAAGAACTGCTAGTTTCATCTCCCAAAAATGAAAACTGCGAATGATGAACATGTAGCTGTACAATCTCAAGTACACCCAGCATGCATTGCTTCTCTCATTTTGCTTTCTGAGAAGCTTAGGAAAACTGACAGCGATCTCCGTTTTCCAGTTAAGGGCAGGTTATAAATATTTGCTGCTGTGCAAGAAATCTGAGGGATGACAGGTTATATAGGCAGAGCAAGCAGGATGAACATCTGGGGCATGGCTGCATGCTCATATTTACCCTCTACTCTCTGCGGCTGCTTGTTTTGCAGCAATCTGCTTAAAGCGGTGCCAAGCCCCCTCATTGGCGTGGCTCACCTCTCTGTAAAATATTTACCCTATTTCTTAAAAAATACTTTTATTGAACCATCCCTGGGGAGGGAGTTAAGGTGGAGGATTGGTTTATGCTGCTGCACAAGGAGAATAGCAGGCATGAAATATTCGAGCCCTGACTTGGGTTTCCCATCAGTGGTTTTGAAGATGGCAAATTCACAAAAATGTGCAGGGAGCCAGTGTGGTGTAGTGGTTAGAGGGCTGGGCTACAGCCTGGGAGACCAGGGTTCAAATCCGCCCTCAACCACGAAGCCCCCTGGGTGACCTTGGGCCAGTCACTGTTTCTAGCCCAATCTTGTAGGGTTCCTGTGAGGACGAAATGGAGAGAGGGAGAACCATGTCTGCCACTTGTGAGTTCATCGAGGGAAAGTTGGGATATAAATGTGAGATACACACCCACACACGAGACTCTTAAAGCTTCAAACAACACTTCAGACAAGTTTGTGCTAGATCCCAGAAGGATGCCATTAATCACCATAATAACCATATATTTATGCCGATGACTAACATAGAAATATTAAAGTCTTAAAGCAAAACAAAATGTTTTGCTCTATGTCTTTACTTGCTATATCTCTCTTATGTTAGTCACTGTAATAAATACATGTGGGTAATGTATATATGTAGCCACAGGCTGGCATAAATCACAGAAGTGGGAACAATGTCCTGCAGATCACTTTGTGCCCCCACAGGCTAACCAGTTCACACTTTGTACATTAGATGTGTCTGTTGCGTGTAAGTGACATGTCTCCTAGTGAAAGCCATAATGTGTGAAGGGAAGAAGTGTGTGCAGTGGTAACTCAAGAGAACAGGTACAGAGTGTGCTCAGGGGAGCCACCCTTAGTTACGGCTGCCTGGCATGGTATTGTTACAGATATGCATCTTTCCCCCCTGTTGTTTATTGTGTTGAAACACTGGTGCATATGCAGCAAAAATATTTGCCCCCTAAATTGTAGATTGTCTGCTTTGTTGGGTAAATGTCTGCTATCAGGGTGCTGCCTACTCCATAAATCGCCCGCCCCCGTAATTACAATGCCATGCCAAGAAATCCTGAATCCCATCAGTTGCACAGATTTTGAAAATTGATTTTATTTGCATAGTTTATCATATTTTGAACAATTTATTTCAGTTTGGCTAGTAGGGTGGGAGCAGGTGAGCAAGGAGCTACGCAGGCCACTCTTTAGACTGCTGGATATCATGGTCAGATGCCCCCTTTGACCTTGGAGGTTTCAGGCATACCTTGGCAGCCCTAAACCCTAGAAACTTGTGCTTTCTGAAAGAAAGAAAATTGCTGAGGTTCTCAGAAGGGTGAAACCTGGGCATCTTTTCCCGCCCTCCTCCTGCAAGGTAGTGACAGGCCTTCTACGAGGCCCTGTCTATGATAGATGCAATTCTGTGACTTATCACAACAACCAGCTCCATTCTTGAACTGCTCTGCATCTTGGAATCTTTCACCTCCCCAACACTTAACCTCCCCAACACATCATCTTGTCATTTAAACCCCGGGCTCTGTGTCCTGCGATCCCCAGTGGATACCGTAAAAGATAGCCCTCCTCCTTCTTTCTGACATTCTTTTAAATATTTCATAGCTATCAACATGCCCCCTTCCCAAATTCCACCCTCTCTCCGGGCTGAACAGACTGATTTCTTCCACGTTTCCTCCTAGGACAATATCTTCCAGCCCTTTTAATCATCCTCCTTTGAGCGTTTTCCAATTTGTCTTAAGACTTAGCAATCTCAAAGTGGACACACAGGATCTCTCATAGGGAGTCTTGCCGAAGCTGAGTGAAATGGCTGTTTATCATAGCCAGAGGTTGGCTTTATTTTAAAATTTTCATGTAATAATATTCATATACTGCTTAGCATTAGTGAATCATCTCATAGAGGTTTACAAGATTAAAAATGGCAAAACTGATTCATAGGGGGAAAGTGGGGGGGAACCCTCACATTATTGCATTTATTAAACTTATACTGTACTGTACTCTTCTTCTTAAAGGAGCCCTATACAGGGCAATTGTGTTAGCGCTAATGGTCAGGGGAAGGCTGATCAAACAGGTGGTTCCCCCCCTTTTAATAATAAATTTTATTGAGTTTTCCATATTTAATTACATTTCATTACACAGATCTATATCATAAAGCATTGCTCCAACAAGAGCATCGATTTTCCCCCTCCCTCTTTCTGACTTCCCAACATCTTTTAACAAATTCTTTGTATTTCTATAGATACTTTTTTACCTTATATCTTCTTCTTGTTGTTTTAAAATCACCTCCTTATATGTAAATCGGTTCCATATTTTCTCATTACAAAGCATTTCATTATTCAAATTAAGCTCAAAATACTCCTTCAATGTCTTTTGTGCCTTTTCCAGTATTAGTTGATTGTCCAGTAATCCATCATTCATCCCCCACCTAAATATAGTCTCTTCTTTCCCTTTCAATTCCATTATTAACACATTATGGTCTGAAATACTTTTAGGAAGAATTTCTGTTTTTGTTACTCTTGTTGCCAACTCACAATGGAAATGCCCAATGGTTGGTTATGATGATTAAGTTCATGCTTATCAGCAGAAGTATTGTCCTTTCAACCATAGATGTCTGTATAAGGAGATTAGACAAAATCATGGAGGCTATTGATGACTACTAAGCGTGGTGGCTATGTTGTACCGCTACTGTTGGAGGCAGTGTGTATGCTTTGGAATACCAGTTGCATATCCCAAGCATATTCTGCATCCTGATTCAGATTCCAGAGTCCCAGGCCTTCAGCCTTCTCCACAGGGCAGGTGCGGTGGGGAAGGCGCCCTAGAGAAGGTTGGGGAATTTCATAGCAGAAGGACCTCAAGCTAAGAGTGGTGAATGACGGGGAGTCATTGCAGAGGCTGCTCAGGTTCTGTGATCCTTGCGGAGGGAGAGAAAGATGAGTTTAATACTTTGGATGTTCCTCCAGGCAATAGAACTGGAGCGGGCCATACGTCACAGTGCACATGCAAGAGTGACAACTTGGGAGGGTTTCTTCAGGAACCTGAGGAGAGACTGGCAGCAGCGCAGCACTCTGTATGCCGGGGGGAGGGGTACTTGGAGAGGAGGGGCTTCTCCTCACCCCTTTTCAGTTCCACCAGTGCCTGGAGTTGCCCTCTGGACAACCTCAAAACAACGTGGTGGGGGATGCTAGAACAAGGCCCTTGGGAGCAGGGTGTCGACAACTCCTCCTGTTTGTGCAGTATCAAGCAATGCACTGGATTTCATGGAGGAAAAGGCTATCCATGGCTACTAGCTTGGATGGCCATGTTGCACCTCATTGTTGGAGGCACTAAGCCTCTCTGGATACAAGACAGTAATCAAAGTACTGGACTGAACATGGATTAGAATCTACTGTAAATCTGATGTGACTAGTAGAGGTAGAGTAGAAATAAAAGTGTTCAGAATGAGAAGAAAAAGTAGTATTGGTCTGATACTGGGCAGGCTGGCTTACCATAACTGATGTCCCTCCCTGTAAGGTAAAGGGACCCCTGACCATTAGGTCCAGTCATGGCCGACTCTGGGGTTGCGGCGCTCATCTTGCTTTATTGGCCGAGGGAGCCGGTGAGCAGCTTCTGGGTCATGTGGCCAGCATGACTAAGGCGCTTCTGGCGAACCAGAGCAGCGCACGGAAACTCCGTTTACCTTCCCACCGGAGCGGTACCTATTTATCTACTTGCACTTTGACGTGCTTTTGAACTGCTTGGTTGGCAGGAGCAGGGACTGAGCAACGGGAGCTCACCCTGTCATGGGGATTCGAACCGCCGACCTTCTGATCGGCAAGCCCTAGGCTCTGTGGTTTAATCCACAGCACCACCCGCGTCCCGTCCCTCCCTGAGGAACCCCCATATAAGTTTCCAAAGAGCTGCATATTCCACGGAGCACAGCTTGAAAATCACAGTGTTCTGGTTGATTCAGGAAGGGAGTATAACAACATTCAAATTAGATTAATTTGCATAATTTAGACAGGATGCAGACATCAGCCTTTCCTGATGCAGAAACCACATGACTTTAGTGCAGGGGTTTGATGTCTGGGTTTTGTGGCACAAGAAGGCGCCCTTCCTGCTTCATGCCAACTCCTTTTTCCTAGTTTGCACTGCAATGTGCAAACTTGTTCCTCACCTGGAGTAAATTCATGAGTCCTCTAGGGGTTATGTGGAGCAGGGCTGTCTCACCTGGGGACTTCACCTCAAACTTTGTTAGCAATGCTGATCAATCCATTGGCCTGCGAGGAGGAACCTTGCAGTAAAGGGAGTGTTCCAGAAAGTCCCAAGTTTATTGAGAACAGGATGGCAAATTTACAGGACTAATTTTGTTCATATTTCTAATTGTAGTGCATTCATACTTACGCAAGCACGCTTCTTTGGGGGGTGGGGAGCAGCCGCAAGTGTAGCTTCTTAGTCTTTGGTTGGGATGAGTGGAAATCTTTTGATATTCTTCATAGCCTCAAATGGGTCATGTTGTTCTCTAGACCCAAAGTTCTTAGCAATCTTTATTCTGGGATTTTCTGTGGGTCAGGTTTCTGGGTTAGGACATATCTTCCCATCCACTGAGTTAGTAAACCCCTCTCTAGCTGGTTTATCAGACAGATGGCTGCACCTTAACACATAGTTGTTTCCCTGTGGTCACCATTGGCTCCTATGGACCGTTTGTCAGCGGTGTCCATTATCCTTGCATTCTAGGTGATGTCATTGGTTTCTTCACTGGCAGCGCAGCGACTCTTAACCTCTTTCCCTTTGGCCTTATTAAAGAAAAAAAACGCCACAGACTTGCCAATTCATACTCTCACTCTGTTTCTTTAATGCTATAATCGTTTTTCATGTGTCAACATCATTCCAGACCAACACCCGCTGATGATGCAGGAAACTTGCTGCTGTTGCATCCCTGCTAGGTGGCCTTCCAGCCTCTGCTTAAAAACCTCCAAGGAAGGTAGGAGAGCCCGCCACCTTCCCTGGCTGCCTGCTCCACTCTCAAACATGTCATGCTACCAGGAAGTTCTTCCTCCTAACATTTAGTCAAAATCCCCTTCCTTGTAATAGGAACCATTGCTTCCTGGTCCTCCTGCCCTCTGGAGCAACAGAAAAGAAATCTGCGCCATCATTTTTGTGTAACAACCCTTCAGATATTTAGATGAGGACTTGGCTGGCTTCAAGCTAGCAGGTTCTAATTCACCACTTATTTATTAGATTAGTATTAGTATTAGTATTTATTAGAACCCACTGACTGGAGGCAGAGAAAAAAATGGTGACTCAATGGGAAAGAGCCAGTTAGATACTGCACCACATGAGTGATGTGCACTTGGGGTGACCAGCATATATACCGTACATCTATGTGTGAGTTCCTAGAGGTTAGGGATTAAAATGAGACACTCTAAAGCTAGCCGGTAGAGCTACCCAAAGACTGAGGTTGCTGTGACCTGTTTATTGTGCATTATCGTCCTGATTTGCTTGCACAAAAAGTTTTTGGAGAAGTTAGATGATATCTGCTATTTATTATTTGCAGGGAGGTTATATGACATTGCATCAATCTAGTGTTAGCTTGCCAGTGCATTTTCCTGTCACTTTCCTTATTGCAAAAATTTCAGTTTTTGAAAGAGAAGTGGGTTTGTTCCGCAAGACTGCCAAATCCCCATTTTATTTGTGCAACCTGAATTGGCCTGATATGTGATTCACTCCCATCTGAAAACAAGGACAGGGACTTGAGTGAAAGGCAACCGATGAAAACTCAGAATTAAGAGATAGGGTATCTCTGAGTATCGGTGAAAATAACATACGAGATGGAAATTGCTTTGCAAAAATATTAGAAGAAATTTGCAAACTGATGTGGAAATGTGGAAGAGAAAGTAAGTCTGGAAAAATGAAAATCGAAATTGACCTCTGCCCATTCCTAGTCCCAGAGCTGACCTGACCATCTTTATTTCGCCACTTCAAGACTGGCACTACTTGACAACAGTCAAGTATGACAGCATGATAAATTCATATGCCAGTAAATTTAATGTTGATTTTAGTGTTCTGATACAACAAGCCCACTTCCAAAACAAACAAACAAACAACATTTTTGTGGTAAGAAAATTGATGGGAAAATGTCCTGGAAAGTGTGGGATAATGGCAATATCATATGTCCTTCTTATGAACAAATCAGAATGGATGCTCAAGAAACAGCAATGTGTAATAACCTCAGTGCAATTTTTGTGCAGACACATCAGGAGGAATGCTCATCTGGAAGCACCCTTCATTTCAGCAGTCTTAGCTGCTGTGTATTTGCGTGTGTGTCAGAAACTACTGTTGTTCTGCTGCAGATCATCCAGTTGATCTTGATCCGCCCCTGTACAGCTTCAGATGTTTGCAGGAAAAGTGGGTATTCCCTGCTTCTCCATAAGGAACTAGCGTGAGACAAGCCTTCCATAACTCCAGAGAACTGCTGTGAAAGATCAGGCTGAAATCCATTTAGTCCAGAAAACACTTTCCAGAGGCTCACTAGTAAGACATGAAGATGATGTCCTCCTTGTTTGTCCCTAGTACACTGCTTCTCTCTAAAGTGGTAGTCAACAACCTGGATGGCTTCAAAAGAGTGTCAGACAAATTCATGGAGGATAAGGCTATGATTCTGTGATCTCTAGTTTGCTTAAGCTAGCACCTTCACCCCACAACCTTAGACATTTTCACACTAGGAAGGGAAAACCCCATCCCTATACACTTATAAAACGAAGTAGAAATATGACGGCACAGTGGATGTTGGAGGCACAGAGAAATAAGATGAAATTGCTGTTGTCATTTTGCTCAGCCTTTTCTGGTTACACAGGGAAATTGTTTTTCTTGCAGATTAAGAAAAAAATCATTATGTTACATTAAAAAAAAAAGACCAGAAAGGGGGGGAAAGCAAGCTGAGTGCTAACAACCGTAATGATTTTTGCTTTAATTAGAACATAACAGGCTTTTTATTAAATACCGCTGAATAAGAAATGCTTTACCAGCCGGGTACACAATGTGGGTTTTGTGCATTCATTACATGCCACTGTTTGCTTGTTTCTGCATGTGTGCCAAGCGAGCAGAGAGATAATATGTAGAAAATGTGCTCCAGCAATATATTTATTTTTTATTACAAGGCTGGAAAATTTGGCTGTAATCACAATGTTGGGGTTTGTCTTTTGGTTCAAATCCTTGTCAAAATTTGCAATTTTGTAGAAAATCAACCCACCCATTATTCCATCAGATGAGGTTATGATCCATTATCACATGTCTCAAGGATTTATTTATTTTTTGGCACAGTCTTTGTTTAAAGAACTGTATGTTTAGCGAGCACAAGGATAAGTGCCTGTTTGGCTTCTCTGCCATTTCTGTGTGTTTTTAAACATTCGCTATTTTTAGACTAAGTAAGTTCTCAACAGGAGGGATTCTGTCAATTTCTTTTTTCTCTTTGTTTCTCATTTTTCCAGCCTTAAGTTCAGTTCTTCAACTTTCAGCACCAGTTTTGGGATTATTATTCTTTTAATTCTCATGAAAATGTGTCCTAATTTTAGTGCACAGTACAGCAAGGGATTTTTATGAATATAATGTATTTTATATGTTCTTTTCATGAACAGTTTTATGTACAAATTTCCCCAACTGGGTTTTAGCTGCGTTTTTCCTACACTTTCTGTTGTATGCTGTTTAGAGAGCACTTTGATCAAGCAGTTTATAAATCTTTTATTTATTTCAGAGAATTTATATGCTGCTTAGTTGTAAAAAGAAAACCTGCAAAGAGGATATTAAATTTATACTGATATAATACATACTGCTTTATATATTGTATTGATTAACAAATGTATTATATAATTACACTCCCATGACCCCTCTATGAGGCTTTGGTGGATGGAAACGGTGGAATCCTCCTATGTTTTTGCCAAGTCTCTTTCCCCCCTCCCCACATTCCATGGCAGTAGAAAGAGATCTGTCCCAATCGAGTTAGACAGCATTTATATCAAGAGAAAACACGGCTCTCACTTCTGACCAAATCTGGGATGCCTTTTGCCTAGGCTGCTGTAAAAGGGCTGAGATTCCTATTTATGCTGTACTTCCAGCCAAGGCTCCCAGAAAATGTGAACAGAGAGACGGAGCCTTAATTGGCAGTGTGCAGAATTAATTCCCTCGCAGTCACGTTTATTTTGGTGTAGGATTGCATCATTCTTCCCTTCCTTGCTCATCTCCACCTACACGTTAGAAGCGTTGTCCAAAAGAGCTGCTGCTACACTTTCCCTAAGGAGATGGAAGCCAATTCTTGAAGGGATTTGGGGGTGGGAATGGGGTCAGAAGCAGGCACACGGGAAGTTAACTGAGGATGACTACAGCCTAGTGGAGCTGCTGCCTGTCGGACTCCAGTGAACCAGCCACTTTTTGCTGGTGGGTTGAGCAGCTGATCGTGTCCGCAGGTGAGGAAAAGCTTGATGGTGGACCGACTTTTCTGCTTGGCTGGCTCACATTCGAAGCCAGATAGCAAAACTGAAGTGTTTGCAGATTTACTCCTTGACCATTGGGAGTTCAGCGACACCTGGAGGTTCTCCACCTTGCTCATCCTTAGTCTTCTCCAATTTTAACAGCCACATCAGGGCAGGCAGCTGATCCTTGACAATGATGGGAATTGAGACATGGTGCAATCTTCTTCCTAGTTTTATAAAATGTTGGAGGGTCTGCAAAGTAGGAGGGTTCTGCAGTCCCCACACAGGAGCATTTCAGCAGGTGAATTATTACAACTGCATTTTTATAACTTTTTTATGTTGTATAGATATTATGTTATGTATTGGCATTTAAGTTCTATACCCTGTGGTCTTTTGACAAAGAACACTATACAAATTCAATAAAATAAATACATAAATGACTGCAGAAGAGGTTGCAGTGTGTGCATGCGCAAGGAGAGAGGCTTGAAACTTGCTGTCCCAGCCAATTTATAGCCCCGGCATTCCGAGTACAGATGTGGAGAATGTACAAAGCGAGTTGGATTCACTTTTGAAAAGTGTTCGTCTTTCCTCCCTCACTACAGCTCCATCTCCTCTGTTGCCGATTGCTGATGGTTGAAATCTCCCTTCCTGCCCATCCCTGTTCCTCCCTTTGTCAAGCAAGCCTAGCCGAGGACTTTTATTTTAAAGGGTGGATAAATATCTGCCAGGGATGAATGATGTATAATTAATTAATTCTGTTTCTGCATAAGCAGGAGGCGGCAGGCGATGTCATGAGAGCACTGCACTCTGAGCAGGTCTCCAAAATGAGAGAGGAACCAAGGGAGAAGGGGGTCTGTATCGGTTTAGTCACAATCTTGCACTCTTTTAAAAAGCCAGCCTTGCAAATTGGAATTGCTGATTCTGGACTCCAGAGGCATTTTTTTTTTAAAGAAAAGGTTACGACTGTCGCCTCCCTAGTAACTGAGGTGCCTGAAAGATGGCTGCCTTTCAAGCCAGAGAGGCATTTATTGCAGCAACAGCAGACCAAAGCTAGGAAGAATGGGAACTCTCCATTACTGACCTCTGAGCAAGCTTGTAAACAAGAAGACCTGCCTGGCTGCGAGTCCCCGGGGTATATTATTCCCCATCTCTTTAGTACAGCGCTGTAATTATAGATCTGGTTGGAGCGGATCCATATTCCCATTGCACAAATTGATACTTACACGGAGTCAGTGAGTATTTAACACAATCTGTTTAGCAATGGAGTAATTGAACTGCGAGGCAGCCGTGGAAGGCTGGAGAGGTGGAGCTGCCAGCGACTTGCTTAAAGGCCTTGTAACAGAAAAGTCAGTTCCAGGCCTTGCAGTGAGCCCGACAGAGTCTATTGCAGATCACTGTCACAACTTCCCCCAGTTCCTAGTTATGGTGCCTGTTCTCTCAGCTCTTCATACAGGCTGCTGGCCTGAGCATTCTTGACCTTGTGCCTAATACAGTGGTACCTCGGGTTACATACGCTTCAGGTTAAATACGCTTCAGGTTACACACTCCGCTAACCCAGAAATAGTGTTTCAGGTTAATAACTTTGCTGCAGGATAACAACAGAAATCGTGTTCTGGTGGCGTGGCGGCAGCTTTAGCCATTAGCTAAAGTTGTGCTTCAGGTTAAGAACAGTTTCAGGTTAAGAACGGACCTCCGGAACGAATTAAGTACTTAACCAGAGTTACCACTGTACTGGAGCATCTTCTAATAAACAGCAATACCTACTTGGACCCTGCTAGACTTTCCAAACTGAAATGCATTTTCATAGCAATCTGTAATTTTGTAGTCCCATCCCCACCTCAGACATGGGATTTCATAATCTTCCATGTTTTTGTTCAGTTAGCTTTTATCGTTTAGCCCGTGGCCATGACAAAACTCCTCACCTTTTGAAAAAAAACTCACAGATCTTTGCTACCAAAAACCCTGAGTTTTATGGGAGGTAAGGAAATGATGCCTTTTGAAGGTTTCTTTCATGGGTTCTGTGCTTTGTAACAAGACGCCCTTGGCAGGAGTTTGGTGAAGCAATAGAGCGGAAGAGGCGTAGCTCAGTGGCAAAGCATCTGCTTAACATGCAGAACATCCCAGGTTCAATCCCTGCATCTCCAGTGAGGGTTGGGAGGGAAGCCGGCCTGAAGCCCCGGACAGCTGCTGCCAGTCAGCAACACCAAGGTAGATGGATCAATGCTCTGACTCTCTATAAGGCTGGTTCCTATGTGCAGCTTGCTTGCTACCCCCTTGGGAGTTATTTATTCCATGCAGGCTCAAACAAGATAAGGCATAGTTGTGGGTAAAGCAAGGACTTCTTGGTAGTGGAGGGAAGGTGGGGGTCTCATTGCAAGGCTGGAACTATCACACCCCACAACTTCCTTCTTGCCATCTGTATTTTCCCTTGAATTTAAGACTGAAAACTGAGAAACCAAAATCATCAGATCCACCCATCCTTGGTTCAGAGTTAAGGAATTTGAGCATCAGACTGTCAGGAAGTAAGCTATAGAATGGGAAACCCTTTGCTCTCTGTGCTTAAAATTCAGCCTTTGTCTAAAAGAAAATGCTATTTCTTTAAATTTGGTATTGGAGGGTACGTTGCACTCTTGGGTTGTTCAATTCTCTGAGAGTTTCCCAAGACAGAATGGAGATTACAACCATCTTGTGGCTTAAACTGGGTTCCTTTAAAATTCCCCGCACCACAAAATATAGTGGTTGTTATTTACTGCTGAAACATGAGAAAATGTGGCTTCTTAGAGATCCAAAATGTTTGTAGTTATAATATAATAAACTATTGTACTTGAGCTGTAGTCTTTTGCAGGATCTGACACCAAGGTGGAATCTACACATGTATAAAAAAAAACACTGTGAAAATGCTTTTTAAAAAAAGTTTTGAAAAATAGATTGAATTTGTCATAGCTCACCATCGTCATCTAGTGTCACATTTGCATATTGCACTTTACGGATGCAACAAGGAAGCAACCACTGTACAGCGCTTCCACTTCGGCCGGGGAACAGACGAAATCCTGGACAGTTTCTATTAAATTGAAAATTCCCACCGGACACCAATTTAGCCTTCCCCCCCGACATTACCTGAATTTTCTGATATATATGGCGACCCTACTTATTCAAAACAACAAATGAATTTGTTACAATTCTTTCCTCATTTTACAGTTAAGGAGACTGAAATGTAAGAACAATGATCAAGGCAGCAAATAGAAAACTGAAGCTATGTTTTCTCACCCAAACCATGTGCAAACCACTGTACCACACCACACCACACCACCACACAAACCTGCCACCAAATTATTCATCCTCCACAGAGCTACAATTCTCAGAGTTCCCTGGGAAGATTGTTACACCACTCTGATAATTTAGCTCTGTGAGAGGAACGGGGCCTCCTACCTACTCTGTGCCCTTAACAAACACAGTCCTCATGAAGAAGCCATGGCTCTTTAAAGTGGTATGATACTGCTTTAAATGCATGGTGCAGATGGGGCCTCTGTCTCAAGATTTAGCCACCTACAACTTGAAGGGATGTGGGTGAGGGGTCTTAAAGGGCTTAATTGCAAGTTGTCCTGTTTGCATTCAAAACTGAGCACTGTTCCATATGTAATGCAACTCTCTTCATCTCCCTCTCATGCATATTTTGCTGCAGTAACTCTGTATAAAATTACCTAATCAGCAAAACAAAGGAAAAACTTAAAAGAGAGTTTACTGCTCCAGGGCTAAGCCCCAACAGCAGTCCCTTTCTTTAAAATGATATTTATAATGCTTAATTAAGGAGAGTGTAGAATCAAGGTGTGTGTGTGTGTGTGTGTGTGTGTGTGTGTGTGTGTGTGTGTGTGATAAAGCACTCTGGGCCATGTGGAAGGCTGTGAGCTTTTCCTCTGCCCTCGCCACGCCTGCAAGGCACCAGTTATCGCAAAGTTCCACATACTTTGTTACGACTTGCCTAATTAGAGGTGTGTGTGTGTGTGTGTCAATAAATCTGGGTGGCTGGGGGGTTTTTTTGCTGCAGGTACAGCAGATTTTTTAAAACAGTTTTGCTGTTGGGGCGCAGACTCTCATTTGCTTTCCTTTGTGCAACGCAGGCGATTCTCATCTGTTTGGCAAAATGGGGTCTCTGGCGTTGCGGTGCTTCAGGGGGAGCGGAACATGTTTTCTTTGTGAGGGGCAAAAATCCCGACAGTTCGGTTCTCGCCTCTTGCGTGCGTCTTCATTTCTCCAGTGAACTTGTGTGTTTGCGTGACAACTTTCGGCCAAATTCATTACAGTGTCAGAATCCCTTCTCAGGTTCGTTACTGTGAGTGTTAATGGTTGTGGGGAAACCATTAAGCCGTCAAAAAACGAGCTCCCTAAAAATTGTCCAGTGCAAAGGTTGGGGGCAAAGCACGCTGCAACACCCCCACACTCCTCCAAGTGTGTGTGTGCATTGCACCCTAATGGAAGGATATGTTTTGGTTCTCTGTTTCTCGTTTTTGCAATCCTAAATACAGTTCTCCACATTCTGCAGCAATTTGGGGGGGGAAAGTGTTTTACATCCCCATGAAAATCCGCCAGCATTTTAGTGAGAATTTCTCCTAATAAACACATTTTTATAACCAATTCCCCATAACATAATGCATTTTCTGAGTGTTAGCTTTCACTAATACCTTCATTTTTATGCACACGTTCTTCTACTGTGTGCGTTTTTGTAAGCGTTGGTTGGAGAACTGCATTGCAGAATGCGGATAAACGCATATTTCGAAAAACATCTGCGTTATGCATACTGTTTGGGAAAGTGCAAATTTGATGGATTTGGCTTCGGATGTGAACTGAAGAGAATTTCTCCTCCATCCCTACTTGACAGTCAGACTTATAGGAATTTCTAAACTACATGATTTTACTTGGATCTCAAAAGTTAGGGTCAAGCCTTTGGAAGTTGTTCTTCTTGGATGGCGGGAATTGCAGCTGTTATGGGAGTTGTGGTGTTGCAGCCACATCTTGCTTGTGGGCTTCTCATTGGGAATCTGGTTGGACACTGTGAAAATAGAATATTGGACTAGATGGGCCTTTAGCTGTTCTAATGACTAACAGCAATGCTGGGGAGCAGATACTTTTGCCAGAATTGTGGCAGAAAGTATGAGTTAACTTCCCCCTGTTAGTGCTGTTCCAATCCTGCTCATCTGTTCCCCCACCCCCGGCACCCATTTTTCTAGAAAAATAGCAGTTTAGGATTATTAGGGGCCTAATTCAGATCCCCCTCTGGTTTCACTTCTGATTCTACTGTATTCATTTGCCATTAATGCAATGCTTTTCTTTTGCAAACTGTGTTATAATCTTTATTGCATTTGCCCTCCAAACAACCCTACGATTTAGGTGACTGTTGTTGCCGTTTTGCAGATAAGAACAGCCTGAGGACTTGGTTTAAATGCGAGCCCTGATTTAAATGTGACCCTGCGGCATGAGTAAAAAAAGGTATCCGTGCAGAGCAACATGTGCCTGGCATCACATCTAAACCAAGTTGCTGGCTGCTGCAATCGTGTACAAAGTTGGCACACTAGTAGAACACCTGCCTAGGGATGGGCAAATCTCTTGGTTTCAGTTTCTCATTCTTCCAATCTTAACCTTAGTTCTCCACATTTCCACGTCACTTTGTGATTTATATTTTTAAGTCTTCATGTAAATTCACTGGCATTTCAGTGCAAATTTCTTTTACACCTCTATATACAATTCCATCTAATATACACATTTTTGCAAAGCAATTTCACCTAATATAACCCATTTTTATGCACATTATCCTAGTAATGTGTATCTTTTTATGCACACTGTCTTAATGTGCATCTTTTACACGTTACTTGGGTGGAGAACAGATTGCAAAATTTGGAAGAGTGTGAATTTCAAAAGATGGCTGTGTGTTTTGGAAACTGCAAATTAGGTAGGTTTGCCTTTAAATGTGAACTGAATTGAATTTTCACCTCATCGCTTATATCTGCTCACAACACAAACCTGTGGCATGCTAAGCCTGCTCAGGCAGCAGCCAGAAACCTGGTTTAGACAGGACACTGAAAATGCAGCACTCTGCATGGGTAGGTTTCTTTGCACATACCCAGCATTATTAGCTATGATTGGTTTTTTAAAAGAAATTTTAATTTTTTTTGGATGTGTTTATCACCCTGGGCTCCTTTGGAAGGAAGGGAGGAGTAGGAATTCAATTAATTGATATTTAACAAATGTTAATAATTCACCTAGGGTTGCCATATTTCAAAAAGTGAAAATCTGAATGCAAAAATTGTTGAACCCTTATCTTCCGACATTGAGAACAGCACACCAACTTCTTTTGAACAGCAGAACTCCAAAACTTCCCTGTTTTTGTTTTTGTTGTCATCATGGCAACCTTAGGGCCAAGGAATGCCAGCCATAAGGATATAAGTCCCATCTGTCTCTGCATCTTGTTTCCACCAAGAAAAGGCAAAAGGTATAATGGCAAAAGCCTTCTCCCACTGTTGCTGCCCCACATCTGGCATTTGGCTTCTGAAAATGGAGGCTCCGTTTATCTATCATGCCTACTAGCCATGTAACAGACCCATCTTTTCACAGACTGGGCGAATCCCCTATTGAATTCAGCTATCCCACAAAGTACCTGCACCCTCATCGTAGCCGCAGGAGGCATGGCTGGCTCCCAGCCTCTGGCGTTGCTCTGAGGAATGAGGTTCGTCCAGAAAGACACTTCATCCCAGGAAACTCCCTTCAGCTACTGGAAGCCACCTTGCATACCCTTTGACATACCTGTTTGCCTTTGGTGTCAGACTGTCTGAACTAGTCCTCCCTTGCCACTGTTTATAGCGCTGCTTACCATTTTTAATTTGCCAAGCGTTTGCAAGTCTCCGTGCATCTGCCTCACCTCAGTGGCTCCCATTCCACAGGCACAGAGCTGAAGCTGCAAGACTCTTGTCTAGGGCCAGACTGTGAGTCCTATCTAGTAGCAAAGCTGAGTGCTGTTCGTGCATCTACAGGAGGGCAGGATCAGGCCAAAAGGGGCCCATCTAGTCCAGCATCCTGTTCTCAGAGTGGCCAACCAAATGACTCTGGGAAGCCTGCAAACAGGACCTGAATGCAAAGGAAATTCTCCCCTCTCAGGTTCCCCAGCAACTTGTATTTAGAAACATACTGACACTGGAGATATAGTAACAGCCACTATACTTAGCGTTCATTGATGGTGCTATCCTCTGTGAATTTATCTAATCCTCTTTGAGAAGCATCCAGGCTGATGACCATCATTACATTTTGTGGTAGTACATTTATTGTACATATTTCTTGTTGTACATTTGTATCTTGCTTTTCCTTCCAAGGCTGTGTACATTGCCTTTCCCTCCCCCCACTTATTCTTCACAACAACCCTTTGAGGTAGGCTAGGCTGAGAGTTGTGAAACCGCACCTATTTGTAGTATTTCTTGCTTGTTGTTATTTATCAGAGTTAGCAAATTTTGCTGGTGCTTTGGCTTAAATATCAGGACTCTGAAAAATTGCTGTTAAAGCAATTTCTGGCATTTCCTAGCTTTGTGCATTTTTGTTCATGCTTTTCATACAGGAGTTGTTCCAGCTCCATGATTGTTTTGGTTGCCCTTTTCTGAAACTTTCCTAGCTTAATGGGGGGGGGGGAGAACCAATTTAAAATACAGGTTAAAATGCAATTTAAAATGCAGCCTCAATTTACATTTACTCCAGCATATGATCTACAAATCAGAACTGATCCATGGTTTGAAAACAAACTTTGATGTAAACAAGGCTCTGGATTACACTCCTCCCAAACTGCTTCCTCCAGAATAATCGCACTGAAGGCATTAGGATAACTAGGGTGCAGTCCTGCAAAAAGAAAGTTATGGATTGCAGTTCAGATGGTTTTGCAACTTCTACCCAAGGTCTTTTGCCTGGAGTTAATTTCAGCCAAGAATTTCCAAAATGGCAGGTGGAAATTCGCATTTTGCATTCTGCCCGCAGAAAAGTATTGTTATGGTTGCTGCCGTTATTATTTGCCAAGCATAATCTCTGCTGTAGGGGCTCTTGGCCCCGAGAAATCAAAATATGTTTGAACAAATGGAGAGTGACACTACCATGGCTTGCGCAGAATACAGAGCCCCCCCCCCCCCAAAGAACAACAGGACTTTGTTCCCTGCTGTCGAGGTTCATGTACACCCAAAGCCGAACAAATCTAGGCCTTTCTGCAAAGAAAACAGAATGTCTCGAGCACACGATTTGTAAAATGGATTATACTGTTGAACAGCCACATAAAGAGTCCTCCTATATACCTTGCCAAGAGGCACCTGGCGCTTTTGCAAGACTGAATGACTCAGCTAGGCAAACTGGAAGCTCTCAGAGAGAAATGTAGGAAGAGCTTGGCTGCTGGATCAGACCAGAAGCCCATCTAGTCCTGCATCTTGTTCCCCCAGTGGCCAAACATGGGTGCCTTTGTAAAACCCACAAACAGTCCCTGCTCCCATTCCCCAGCAATTAACATTCAGGGCCATACTGCCTCTGATACTAGGGTAAAAAATTATAGCCAGGTTTAATGCTCTTTAATACCATTGGGCCTCCAGCTAGTACAAAATGCTGCAGCTAAACCATTGATGGGGTTGCTAGCATATAGCCCTGGTGCTTGAAAGCTTGCACAGCCCTCCCATAGCCTACGGGGCCAGGTTCAAGGTACTTGCATTAATTTACAAGGCACTTAACAATTTGGGTGCAGGATAACTCAAGGACCACCTGAATCATTATAGTCCTGCCCAGTCTAAAGTAGGACACAGGGCCACTCTGAAATTGATGATCTGTAGGCTTTATTGATTACTTGTGCCTCTAGCCTGCCTTTCAATGAATAGTGCTAGGTCTTTGTTTTGAAAGCAAAAAACCACAATTGAAACAGGCTTTGCTTGAGAGTTGTATGCTTTATTCTATGTTGGGTGACTCGGGGTTGAAACAAGGAAGATTGAGTGGCTGAGGGGGCTTCCAGTCTGTTTTCGGGTGGGATTCATTCTACCACATACTGGCAAATTCGGATGCTGCTGTTATAGTTGATTAGGAGGTCTTGCGTAGTAAACCCACTTTCCCTCAAGATCAGACCTTTAGCAAGAAGGGAAGTAACAGGAATCTTGTGAGGTACCATTTGTTACGATGACTGGTAACTGTAACTTTGTGAGGAGTCAACCACAGTTTCCATGATTGTTTGGAGGAAGCCGCATGCTGTAAATGTGCTTTAAATGTATGGTGTGTGCGTGCGCAGCCTTGCTTTGACGCAGTCATATCATCTCCCCATAGTTGGGGTGAATGCTCAGTTCACAGGTTGGCTGGAAGTGCCCTGACTGGCTCCAAAAGAGCTATGGGGCAGCCCCCCCTCAAAGCTGCGTAGCACTTTCCTGTCACCTCAGGAGTGTATAGCGAAGGGGGATCATGGGAAATAGATATTCCTTTTCTTTGCGGTTGTAGGTTTTTATAAAAAAAAAATTTACAAAATGAAAACACACATTTAGCCCTAATCTAAAAATGAAACAAGAAGATATGTAAGTTTGTAAAGGGAATAATTAAGTAAGACAGTAAATAAATGTTTAAATGATTAATAATTAAATAAACGAATAAGCAGTGGCAAAAACATTGCAAAAAGATTTTGCTTAAATAACTACTTAATTAAGAAAAGTGTCTATAGGCATGCTTTCTACACATACTCACAAAACGGAAGGACAAAGAGAGGCAGGGGAGGTGAATAATGTGGAAAAAATTGTAAAGTAGCTCTTATAACTTGTGTTTGATATTACACATTTGGGAAATGGGATTAGTGGGGGGTAGCAGTTGTGGGAGAGGGGTTGAAGTTTCCTTTATGCATACAGTGTTATGGTCTGGGTAGTTTATGTCATCTTCTGGGTATATATTTGGGTTTGTTTTCATTTGGTTCTGTTTATAAATGTAACTTTTAGAAAAAATCAATGTACAGTGGTGCCTTGGTTTAAGAACAGCTTAGTTTAGGAACAAATGCTGCAAACCTGCAAGTAGGTGTTTTGGTTTGTGAACTTTGCCTTGGAATAAGAACATGTTCCGCTTCCTGTTGAGTGTGTTCCATTTGTAAATTGAGTCCCCCGCTGCTATGGGAAAGCACGCCTTGGTTTAAGAATGCTTGGTTTAAGAACGGACTTCCAGAACGGATTTAGTTCGTAAACCATGGTACCACTGTGTAATATTAGGGGGAAATGGAAGAAAAAGCTGTATTTTTCCCTGCATTCCATTTGGCACAAGGGAGGAGGAGTCTTTTGTGGCAGCTGGGCCCTTCAAAAGATCCCAGTGCATCACTTCAGCAACTAAGGTCTATGTCAACCTTCCCCAACCTGGTGCCCTCCAGATAGTTTGGATGACAACTCCTGTCAGCCCCAGTCAACAAAGAGTTACAAAAACATTACAACCAAATTGTCAGTCAGTCAATTTAGCATTTTTGTTTCAGCCACAGAACAAAAGTAGTAATAATTGCAACAAAAGGAAATATTCACAATAGCAATATAGTCTAACTTTATTTGTCATATGACTGAGAAGGTAGTAAATTGGGCCAAATTTTAAATTGCTGCAAAGGCAAATCCTGCAACAGCTAAAGGGGTCACCCTTTCATGAGAATCCAGCAGGAAACGGTTTTTATATATAGTATTTACCTGGATTTTTATATAGTAAAAAGCAGATAGATTAAACACTCCAGCAGAGCAAATGTGCAGGAAAAAACAGCTTCATAGCACACCGCTAGCCATCTTGAGCTCAGGTCATTGGAGAAAGACAAGAATGGAAACATAGTTCAGTAAATAAAAGGCCAGCTTGACCTCAGGGAAAATTCCAGCTTGACCCCAAACAGAGTGATCAGTTAGCCCTAAACATTGTAGCAAAACTTGTTTGACTAGGTTCTCCCCTCTGCAAGGGAAAATTCCCCCTGATCTTTTACCCAAGTCTTCTTCATCTGATAACCTTGTGTCCAGACCGGCTGTGATTATTCCTGGTGTCAAAGAAAAGACCCAAACTCCTATACTTGCCTACTCAAAACTAAGTCCCCCTGATTTCAATGGGGCTACCAGGCAAATGTGTATAGGATTGCAATCCTAATTTATTATTTGTTTTAACTCTCTTGTTGTTGATTTGGGAGCTGCTCTGAGGATGTTTGTACTGGTAAGGGTGTTAAATCTATCTGCCTATAATAGATACAGTATTTCCTGGGCTGGTCCTGCTAATAGGCAGAATGAGGCAGCCGCCTCAGGTGGCAGATGCTGTGGGGCAGGAAGCAGCAGTGAAATGTCGGACGGAGCTTTGTGTCCGTCACATGGCCTCTCCTGAACTGCCCAAGCTAGCAGGATTTTTAAATTTATTTTATTTTTATTTGTCAATATTTATATACCACTTAATCAACAAAGTGGTTTTACATAAAACAACACCAAGTGTGGTGGCTTTCACCAACATGGATGGAACCTCTGTAATTTGCACTTTCCGAAATATTATGTGAAGTGAAATGCAGCCATCCTTTGAAATTCAAATTTTGCAGTACAGTTCTTCAGCCAGGCAAGGCATACAAAAATGGACATACTGTACTAGGGTATGGTGCATATGCATGTATTAGTGAAAATAACATACTAGGCAAAAATCCCACTAAAATGTTGATGAATTTTCATGAAGTAAAATGAATAAATCTGAAAGTTAATGTGGAGGACTGTACTTAGAGGAACCAAAAATGACATATTTGCAAATCTCTAGTCACCCATATTGAAATAAGATTCAATGGCTGGTCCAGTCAGCCTCTATACGTGGAATCTGAAGGTGGGGAATGGGGGTGTCTCATCTTGCCCTTCTCAGGCAGCAAAATGCCTTGGGCCAGCCACGATATTTAGGAACAGAATTTTGAAAACAGTCCAGGGGGTACCAACTGCAGTTTCTCTGCATTTTGTACACTCACAATTTGCACACCTGTGGAGTCACCGCTTTTCATTACCTGCATGCGTGCTACAACTTAATTCGTTACTCAGGAGCAATTGTTATGGAGGAATTTTGTAACGTGTCATGAAGCAAGCTGCGTCACACACTTCCTCCTTCACCTGGTGACATTTATATTTTGTTTTCCCTCCTCCGTACACCTGAATGACAGAGCAGAATGTGGGGTGATTTTAAAGATTCTGGAAGAATCTAAGCAGCCCCTTCCATTTCAAAGGCTTGTGGTACCTGAGAGATCTCTTTGACACAAAGGCCTTGCTCAGGTTGCGCATTCAAGATAAGACAGAATACCTGAGAAATCCCCTCGGGGAACAAAGCTAATGACAGAGGACACCTTTGAAATATAGCTGAGGGCTCTGACCTCCTCTGCGGGTGCTGCCATAAATACCTTCTATCATGGATCACAATTTGAACTCTGAAGCACCTTTGGATTGAAAAAAAGAAGCTACTGGAGTTATTGAGAGGAGTATATGCCCCGTGGGGAACCCATGGCACCTTCCTACAACACTTCTGTAATGGTCCTGGCTAATCTCCCAACCCGCCCGTTTTCTTTCAGGAACAGAATATTAGTGACTGAGAGGCTAACTATACAGTGGTATCTCGGGTTAAGTACTTAATTCGTTCCGGAGGTCCGTTCTTAACCTGAAACTGTTCTTAACCTGAAGCACCACTTTAGCTAATGGGGCCTCCTGCTGCCGCCGCGCCGCTGGAGCACGATTTCTGTTCTCATCCTGAAGCAAAGTTCTTAACCTGAAGCACTATTTCTGGGTTAGCGGAGTCTGTAACCTGAAGCATATGTAACCTGAATCGTATGTAACCTGAGGTACCACTGTACATACATATGGCATAAAAGAAAGTCACTGGTTTTAAATGAGAAACTCTTTCAGGAGAAGGAAATTTTGAGCTGAGAAGCAGCACCAGGCTGTGTGTGAGAGAGGTAATACTTAAAACTTTCCTGTCACTCGTGGCCCGAATCGGCACCTGGCAGCTTGGGGCAGCTGCCAGAGTGCTAACTTCCTGGCAGGGCCACTTTTTACATATTTTGTTCCAACATAGAGCTCTGAGTAGCACCAAGCAGCTGAATCTAACAGCATTTTTTATTTCCCACAAAGGCCCCTACACAATGCCCACCTGAAGCATTGTGGGAAATTAAAAACCACAGTTAGGCCCAGCTGCCTGACATTGCCTGGAGCATTTTGGTTCTTTGCTACCATCAGATAAACCCAGCGGGACTCACCCAAGGGAGGAGGGGGCCTCCCTTTTTGCCAAGGACCACCTCAAACTTGGAACCACCACTGTATGCTGGTGCTGGCCCTGCCTGGACCTTAAGACTGAGCTCTCCCTCAGAGGAGCGGGACCAGCTGGAGCCTTCGGACCAGGTCCAGAGCTAGCCCCACAGAGAGAACGTTGCAACTATGAAGCCTTGAGGTTACCGATGCATGAATCATTGTGGCCAGACTGTCGCTGTCCAAGAATGTAATCGGCATACCAGCCATAGCTGGTAAAAGTATCTGGCTGGTGACACATGATGCTAGATGGGAAGGAGGGGAGAATGTATGGCTGACAGCCAGGCAGGGTTAGACCCTCCAGAGCCTATGCTAGTACCCAGTCTGACCAGCTGAGTTAGCAGTTCTTATCCCCGTTCCAAGCTCCAGCAACCCCGATTTAGTGAAAGAGACACTCACCCACTGGCCTACTCCACGTTGCCCACCATTATTATACAGGAACATAGGAATGTGCCTTAGATTGAGTCAGGCTATTGGTTCACCTAGTTCAGTATTGTCTACAATTGCTGGGTGTGGCTCTCTGGGTTTCAGGCAGGGGTCCCTCCAGGAGATGTCAGGGATTGAACCTGGGACCTTCTGGGTGGCAAGGCAGATGCTCTCCCACTGAGCTACAGCCACAGCTGCTCCAGAGGGAGATTTGGAGTGGAGAAGTGGTGTGACTTACTGCCATCCATGCAGAATCTCTGTGTTCCAGATTCTCCTCTCCCAAAGCACTTTCTCATTTTGTAAAATGGCACTGAGGCTCTCCGACATTTTGGCATGTGACATGTCACTAGTCCCCTTAGGATGTCTTTGTTAAAAGGGCTTATTTGCAAATTGGATGTGAACAAAGATGTCTAGCACCAAGAACAGTTGCGCAAGTGAAGGAATGATGTCATAGTGGCAAAATTCTGTCAGTTATGTACTGGTAAGGAAGGCAGACACGGGACACGGGTGGCGCTGTGGTCTGAACCACAGAGCCTAGGGCTTGCCAATCAGAAGGTCGGCAGTTCGAATCCCTGTGACGGGGTGAGCTCCCGTTGCTCAGTCCCTGCTTCTGCCAACCTAGCAGTTTGAAAGCATGTCAAAGTGCAAGTAGATAAATAGGTACCGCTCTGGCGGGAAGGTAACTGCGTTTCCGTGTGCTCCTCTGGTTCGCCAGAAGCGGCTTAGTCACGTTGGCCACATGACCCGGAAGCTGTCCACGGACAAATGCCGGCACCCTCGGCCAGTAAAGTGAGATGAGCGCCGCAACCCCAGAGTCATCCGTGATTGGACCTAATGGTCAGGGGTCCCTTTACCTTTACCTTAAGGAAGGCAGACAGAAAAGAAATAATATATATTTACTTTTAAAAGGGGGTTTCTGGGATTGCACTGACATTCCAAGAAACTGAAGTTTTCTACGATTGAAACTAAAGAGTGTAAGGCTCTTGTATGTTTGTTTGGTTGGTTGGTTGGTTAGGAGTTTGTTTGTTTTTTGAAAGAAAATTCAATTCAAAACCAGTAATTTTGCAGAGAACTGGGGTTAACTGATGGGATTTTCAATACAGAAAACTGTTGAGCTAAACTGTTGTTGTTTATTGTTAATGTTAATATTTCTTGTAATCTGCTTAGGTGTTTTGTTTTTACAATCAAGTAGCTTAAAAATTTGCTAAATAAATAAACAAATTTGTATCCCCCAGAGCAGCTTGCAATTGGCAATGGGAAGACAGTCCCTGCCCTCAGGCTTACAATCTAAAAGTCACAATACAAAAGGAAAAGTAACTTGGAGGGAGGAGGAAAAAAGAAAACCCCAGACCCTATTTCTTAATTATGCATTTTCTTGTCATGATCAGCAGGAATGGAAATATTTAAAGGAGAGATGGAGCCAAAAATTGCTGGTCTTTTAGCAGAGCTGATGGAAAGGCCCTGCAGTCCCATCTTATTCACTCTCCTAAGGCTGGATGGAACAGCCCTGTTGGTCTTCCATTGGAGAGTCAAGGCCCACAAATAGGGTAGGTCCTGACATCAGAAGAATTGCACCATTAGTAATCCCACTCGCCACAATTATTAATCATTATAGTGGTACCTCGGGTTACATACGCTTCAGGTTACAGACTCTGCTAACCCAGAAATAGTGCTTCAGGTTAAGAACTTTGCTTCAGGATAAGAACAGAAATCGGGCTCTGGCAGCGCGGCGACAGCAGGAGGCCCCATTAGCTAAAGTGGTGCTTCAGGTTAAGAACAGTTTCAGATTAAGTACAGACCTCCGTAACGAATTAAGTATACTTAACCCGAGGTACCACTGTATTTTCAATTGGTCTTAAAAATTAAGTTGGAGAAAGATTGGGAAAGAGGAAGACAGACGAAGACTGCATTCACGCAGCAGTTTATTCTGTTTCCGTGACATTTGCCTAACTGTTAATTTCTGCATTGTATTTGAGCTTTCACGTGACATAAAAGCCCATTCCATAAATATAGGATTAGGGTACAATTGGATCAAGTTAAATCTACGCTATGTTTCAGAAAGCTGTCTGTTCACCTCTTAAGATAGCATAAGCAACTATAGCATGTTGGTTCGTGACATCAAGGAGCAGGTTTTTTTTTACTCTGTCTGTATACAACAGGGTGCCATTTTGAATCAAGCTGGTGGACTGAACCTTTTGAAACCACCAGTTTTGAAACTGCAGCGATTTGGGGGTTCCTTAGACTTCCCAAGCAATGCCAAGTATGAGGCTGCTGGTAATAAATAAAATAAATAACAGTGGTGGGAAGACTATCCCTCCAAGTCTAGGCAGCATCACCACTGGTTAGGGTCAAGGATCTAGAAAGCCAAAGTTTCCCTATCACTGTTATATAAAGAACCGATGTGGTAGAGTTTAAAGCTGACAATGGTAAAACCAGAGAGGCAGGTGAGCCCCCTACTGCATCCTTCAAATGAAGCCACCACTATGACCATTGCAGCCTGGGGCCCCAGTGATAGAGAAATAAGCATAGCTTTGCATGTCAGAGGCTCCATGTTAATTCCCCACCTTTCCAGCTAGCTGTACTGCAAAAGACCCCTCCTTCAGACCTTGGACTATACCTTGCCAGATGGACCAGTGGTCTGACTCAGGAATAAACAGCTTCAGAAATCCACTGAGTGAAATGTGTTTGATGCTCTGGACTGCTTTAGATCATGCAGGAAATGGCTAAGACACAGGCTGTATCATATGCATGTTAAGTAAGCTGGGTAAGGGCATGAGACGTGTTCACACATGCTGATTAGATTAGTAAAGTTCATTTTTAATAACACTAAGTATAGGAAAATGCAAGCCAATGCAGGCAGTGCTTCCTAGTGTCAGGACTGAATCAGTGCAGATTTTGAAGTTCCACAACCTCAGAACACTCTAGACTGCCTTTCTCAGGCCTCTTTCCTGCATCTAAAATAGTAAAAAACAGCAACACCTTTTGACTCCCACCCCAACTGCCTGGGACCTTGGGGTCCTCCAAACTGGTGTTTTTTTGTGGGTGTGTTCTGCAACACGTTATTGATGCGATACAAGTGCCATTTGTGGTGGATTTAAAGTGGACCATCCATGCATCATTCGGCTTTATTGTTCTTTGTTGCTTCCCCAAATGCTACCCTTTCAAAACTGCTTCCAGGAAGTGACTGGACATCTTAACGTGCTGTGCCTTTTGGGGGGACTCTGCAAGCAGAAAAAGATGGCCATCCCATGTACCTTTGGTAACAGCCATCTTTGGGCTAACCTAAGGGCTAAGAGAATGAGTTACAAATAGGGAAATCTTACGTCTGTCATGAGTTTACTAGGTGGCCTTAGGCAAGTTACTCCTCTATTCAGCAGCCCCTCCATTATCTATTTATATGATAATAATAGTATATTATAATAAATATTTATACATATATACATACTCTTTCATTCCATTTGTTATCATGTACAAAGTGGCTTAACAGTAGCACAAAATGATATAATTAAAATCATGACAAGACAAAATCGTCACTGTACAGGAATAAACAGCACTGCAGAGCCAAACAGGACACCGGGGTGATTGATTATCTGCTATTGTTCCCAAATGCTCTCTGACTAAGCGGAGTCTAAAACTTACTTCTGCTGTTACTTAATGAAAGAGACAGCCGTGTTTCCCTTGAAGTTTTAATAGTTCAATATAAAGACGTTATCTCACAATAGTTGTGCTATTATGGTCTCTTTTGTTTTATGTTATAAATGTATTTCAGTATATTGCATGTTGTCAATGTTGTTGTATGCTTTGTGTTCTGTGATTTTTAACGAAGGGTGGGATATTAATTAATTGTGAACATTCAGGTTTATGCATTGCTAACAATTGCTGTCCCAGAGGCATATGCAACCATTTAAAAAGCTGTTTCAGTTCAGTCCAACCTTAGAATGGCAGCCCTCATCTACTGAACATTAGTAAGATTTTAGTCTCTTCCCTTTTCCTTTTTTTATATTTTTTATTGTCTCTTCCCTTTTCCAATAAAAAGTACAGGGAGGGACGATAGCTCAGTGGTAGTGTACCACTGATTTGCATGCAGATGGTCTCAGGTTCAGTCCCATGAATAGAATTGGAAGGCACCCACAAGGCTCATCAAGTCCAAGTGCAATGCAGGAATCTTCTGCCCAATCTTTTGCACCAGCTTGCTTCTTTGCATTAAGAATATTTTCCATTTCAGTGGTTTGAGACCCCATAAGGTAAAGGTAAAGGTACCCCTGCCCGTACGGGCCAGTCTTGACAGACTCTGGGGTTGTGCGCCCATCTCACTCAAGAGGCCGGGGGCCAGCGCTGTCCGGAGACACTTCCGGGTCACGTGGCCAGCGTGACGAAGCTGCTCTGGCAAGCCAGAGCCGCACACGGAAACGCCGTTTACCTTCCTGCTAGAAAGCGGTCCCTATTTATCTACTTGCACCCGGAGGTGCTTTCGAACTGCTAGGTTGGCAGGCACTGGGACCGAGCAACGGGAGCGCACCCCGCCGCGGGGATTCGAACCGCCGACCTTTCGATCGGCAAGCCCTAGGCACTGAGGCTTTTACCCACAGCGCCACCCGCGTCCCCACAGCGCCACCCGCGTCTTGAGACCCCATATGTCCATTCATTTTTTTGCATCTCACTTCTATGCCATTATGAAAGAGGGCATATCCAACTTAGCATCTTCTTTCTTTTGATATAGAAAAGGAGGGTGATTCCTGACCCTGGACTTTGTTTAATTTGTTTAGACAACTTAAGGCAGAAACAAAAGTAGTTCCCAAAGCTCTCTGGCAACACGTGATGCCCAGGCATCCAATCACCCATTACAAAAACAACTTACATAACTCAGGAGTTCATAGACAGCAACTAGCAACTGATGAGTTTCTGACTAACCGGAATTGCTCATTTGCAGCTACCAAAGTAGTCAATTGTGAATTCATAAGCACCTAATGAATAGTGATTTATGAATTAAGAATTCAGGGAGGACCCCGCCCGCACAATGCCATTTTCCATTTCTTTTCTATTAAGATTGATTACATTAGTAGTAGTGAATGAGTCATAACAGCAACTCTGGACTCTTCTTTATGGCAATGCCTGACCTTTCCGGGTCAACTATCTGTGGATGTGATTTCTGGATTGGCTCACATACCTGTTATAACAATTTGGTGGCTCGAATCAGATTATCTTGGATTAATTCAAGTTATCATTAACATCAGAAAACAGTTTGGGTGCTTAACCAGAGCTGATCTGAATCAATTCAAACCCCATTGCTCCTCTGATCCATGCAATCTGGTGTGATTCATACAGCCTTTCCAGCCGGCAAGCAGCCAGCCCCCCAAAACCTCCCTCCCTTCCCACCCAGTTACCTTCTGCTGCTTCATAGAAAGTAGGTGTGAGAGAGGAAAGAAGGAAGGGGACTTCATTTGTTCTCCCCTTTAGAAAGTAGACCTGTGAAATGTAATTTCCCCATGGGCTTCTAGATGTTCATAACCCTTGGGCATATTGCATTTTCCAAGTTTAATGCCCGCTACACTGCACCAATTTTTTGGGCAGAGCTATGGGCCCCTCCCCCTCTTCTGCACCCATTGCCAGATGCACTAGAAAAGTATGCCTCATAGTCCTAGAATCTGGAAGTGAGACCTGTGGTTACCAGCTGCTTTTGAACGACTCTGCCAGCTCTACTCTCTGGTGAGATCTCAAGCTGAGTTAGAACTCCATACTTAGGGATCTGAACAAAGTTAGCATTTTTAAAAATTTAGTACGAAATGACACATAATTGGCCATGTTGTGTCCTCATCGAAGTGAGTGGACATTGAGCACAATTCTGTGACAGTTTGTGGGATTACAATGCCCTGGACTGCATTATATAGATGAACTTTTGTCATAATAACAAACTCTGCTAATATTAGCTTCACTTTACACAAGTCATCTCCTTTCCACGTAAACATCTATCGCAGGTCTGTGGAAAAATTACACGAACCAAAACCTGTTCTTGGTTATGTGGCTGGAATCCATGCTGCAAACACACAGCAAAGTTTTTGAAAACAATCACGAAATCTTAAGAAACAGCATCAAAATGCCAAGAGAGAACAAGCTGCAAAATGGGGTGGGCTCAACAATGCACAAAAAATGAATGAAGTGGGACGACATCACCAGTTACATCACTGCTCCCTGCCCCTCAGCTGACTTGCATTCATCTCTTAGCCCCGAAAGCATTTGCCCGTTTTTATGTAACATGTGCTGGCTTTTTATAGTTCTGCTAACAAGTTGGGGAGCTGCTGGTTCACAATGTACCGATTGTCATGGCCCCCTTAATGGGTTCCCGCTGCTTTGCCTTTTCCAGTTGAGTTTTGAGGCTACTCTTTCCAATTTGAGCATTTGCATTTCCCTTATTAAATGTGGTGATTGTGGTTGATCTGCCCATTAAACTTGGCAATGTTCTGGAGCAGTTGCTACGTAGCAAAGTGGAATGAATGCCAAGGCTTCGATAACCAGGAGCAGCTACCCGAGGCATAGTGTTTGGGGTGCCGTGAGGGCTGTGGCCGTGGGCACAATTTTCAGAGGCGGTGCAAAGAGGCACCCCACACCCCACAGCAGGCTCCTTCATTGGAGCCTGGCTCTGCACCAGAAGGAGCCGCACTTTGACTGCCAGTGCTTGTCCCTGGTGCAGCTTTGCACATCTGAACTGGCGGCAGAGAGCAGCCGTTCTCAGCCGTGGCGAAGTGTGCCCGGCTGCAGAAGCTCCGCTGCCAGGTCAGGCCTGACCCGGCTGGTGTGCCGCTGGCAGCTACGTTTGCAGCCAGCAAGGACGCTTTTGAAAACCTGCACTGGAATTAGGTCTGATTTCCAAACAGATCTTGGCATCAGTCTTCCGTTCTGGCTTTAACATTTCTTGGTAGTGCCTGAAAAGGCTTTAAAAAACAAAACAAAACACAGAAGGGGAGAAAGAAATGAGCTGGTGCCATCACACATGCAACATTCAGCTGCCAAATCTTTCGATTTAATTGCAAGTCTTGTGATTTTAGGAGTTTTTCAAAAACCACAAGGGTCAAAGACAGAAGTGTGAGAAAGTTAAAACAGTGGTTGAAGAAAAGTGATCCAGCGTGACCCTGTTAGGCCCACCTGGGAGGGCTGGATTTTCATTTCATTCTCCCTTTCCCCATTTGTAAATTGGGAATTAAATCAACCTACCTTATAAGGTTCTTGTTAGGATGAATGCGAGATAAGACGATAAAGCTAAAATGAAAAGAGCTGTGCAAGTGTTGCTAGTACTGTACTAAAAATCAAGTGTCTTGGAGGGAAGAGGGGATGTAAGTGTAATAATAAGATAAAAAGAAGAGTACTGATATAAGCATGTTGAACCCCTCCACATAATGACCAAAGCATCATGGTAACCTCCTTCACGTGCTCTTTGAACGCCTAGGAAAGCGATGAAACCCATCTCCTTCTGTTGTTAGAATACTTGAATACTTTTGTTTGTAAAATTTAATTCAGCTTGGTTCTATTCTAGTATTAATTTACATTTATAGACTGCTGAGCATTTAACAATGCCATAGCCAGGTACAAAATTAAAAGAAAAGACAACAAAATGCGTAAAATACGGTTCTCATAAAACAGTATCAACAAATACTGTTAGTGAACAGACTTCTCTCTCTGGGAAAGCCTGCAGAAAAATCTCAAAGTCTTTAACCAATGATGAAAAGTCATGACTGTCAGTGCCTGTTTGATGGTTGCTGTGTTTTGAATTGTATAGTAGCAATTCTGATTCTGCCGGTCCGCAATTGTTTAGGCATTGTGATTTTGCATATTTGCGTGCCATGCCACAATAAAACGTTGCAGTCCCTTTTCACATCCAGACAGTGGTGACTGGTGCCCAGTGGAACTGGGAGGGAAGAAGACAACAGGAGAGGAGGCGAAGCCAAAGACAGGCAGGTCCACCCGCTAAGGGGTCATAAGAAAGAAGACAGGTATATGGGGTTGGCTAAGCACAGACTGAGGTTGGTGGGGCAGTGCCCCATTTATCCTAATGGATCAACCTCTACTGCATTCAGCCATTCAGTGCAAGCACGTCATTCTACCCGTTTTCTGTTTCTAATGGACATGCAGCATTATGTGGTTACTGATCATGCTCGGTCATCATCAGGCTGTTTTGTGTCTGTGTTTGGGTTGTTGTTGTTGTTTTTAAAATTAATAAATGAGTGCTTCAGTAAACTTTTGGAGTTTCCCTCAAGCATGCTGATATACCTCCCTCTGTTTGTGACTAGCCAAGTGTCTCCAGTCCCATTGGCTGGAATGCACCACCTGAGTTTGCTATTAGAAATGACGCTATGCTAGAGGCTATTTACAGGGACGCGGGTGGCACTGTGGGTTAAACCACAGAGCCTAGGACCTGCCGATCGAAATGTTGGCGGTTCGAATCCCCACGGCGGGGTGAGCTTCCGTCGTTCAGCCCCAGCTCCTGCCGACCTAGCAGTTCGAAAGCACCCCTAAGTGCAAGTAGATAAATAGGGACCGTTTTCTAGTGGGAAGGTAAACGGCGTTTCCGTGTGCGGCGCTGGTGCTGGCTCGCCAGATGCAGCTTAGTCACGCTGGTCACGTGACCCGGAAGTGTCTTCGGACAGCGCCAGCTCCCGAACTCTTGAGCGAGATGAGCGCGCAACCCTAGAGTCGGTCACGACTGGGCCTGATGGGCAGGGGTACCTTTACCTTTACCTAGAGGCTATTTATCCACCAACAGTTTCTCCTCACTTTTCTCTATAAAACCTCTCTTGAGTCCCCCTTCCCCCACCATCACCTCTCTTTCAGTGGGCTTAATTAGAAGTTCAGTCAACGTTATGTCTTGTTTTGATAATCGTAAACACCTTTCCCCAACACTCCTTGATTATTTTTCAGCGTCACCACATCTGTAAGAACCAGATTTCTTGTGGCATCTTAAAGACTAACCATTTTTCTGGCACAACCTTTTCTTTGGACTAGAGCCCACTGTGTCAGATGCATGAAGTCTCATTCTCAGTTGGCAGATAAACCTTTGCATTTCATGGTGTTTTGGTCCCATGGTTTAGAATTCTTTATGCCCATCTGCTAACCAAAAACAAGGCTTCATGATGCATCTGACCAAGTAGACTCTAGCCCACAAAAGTTTCCTTCACAATAAATTTGTTAGTCTTTGAGACTTCTTGTTTTTGCCGCAGCACACTCATTTAGCTACCAGGGTTGGCTCTGGGTTTTAGCATCCCTCCCACCCTGGCAAAATGTCCTTCCCACAATTCCCCCGGGTGGGCTTAACTGCTGCTAGCAGCAGCAAACAGCATTGTGATATGTGGTGAGCAGCTGTGAGTTGCCCACCATTTTCCCTTCCCGCAATGCCCTCAGCTTAGGGTGGCTCCAGTGCATTGTGGATAATTAAAATGGAAGGCTTGATGCTGGGTGTTAATACTGGTCCCAATCGCTGCTCCTCTGGAGCTGGTCACAGCTTATAATAGACATTATTGAGTAGGGATGCAGAAGAAATTTGACTCAGTCAGCATTGAAAGGTGAATCTATCAGAGTCATACTTTCCAAAACGATATGAGATCCAAAACACAGCTGTTCTTTGAAGTTTGCACTTATCCAAATTTTGTGATGCAGTTCTCGAACCAAACATTATAGTGTGTGTGTGTGTGTGTGTGTGTGTGAGGCAGAAAGTGAATAAAATGCATAAAATGAATACCAGGCAGAGGGAGGGCCTTCTCCCATCAGATGTCCAGGAAATAAACAATGATCTGACTTTTAGAAGACATCTGAAGGCAGCCCTGTTTAGGGAAGTTTTTAATGTCTGATGTTTTATTGTATTTTTAATATTTTGTTGGAAGCCACCCAGAGTGGGCGGGGTATAAATAATTTATTATTATTATTATTTATTTGTGAAAATAACATATAGAATGCATTATTTGGGGAAGCTGTTTTCAAAAATGTGTACATTAATCAAAAAGGATTTTTCTTAATTTTTTATATAAAAATGCTTCATAAATTTGGAGGAACAATTTGAAGATTGGGAAAATGGGAAACTGGAGAAAACAGAAATACACAGATACTTTCATCCCTACTCTTGAGATACAATTCTTGTTTTTTGGCTCCGCGCCTCTTCACACTCTCATGAGTGTGCTTTTCTTCCTTCCTTCTAGTGCCCATCCCATCAAAAGCCAACGGCACCACCATCTCCGCCCTTTCTATGAACAAAGACACCCTGATTGGAGGGGTGACAAACCCCAATGAAGTCTTCTGCTCTGTGCCTGGCCGCCTGTCTCTCCTCAGCTCCACCTCAAAGTACAAAGTGACTGTTGGTGAGGTCCAGAGGCGGCTCTCGCCCCCTGAATGTCTGAACGCTTCTCTTCTTGGCGGAGTCCTCCGGAGGTGAGAAACAAAAAAAAACTGATCCAGTTCATTACGGATCTGGAACAAGTTCACTCATTTCTGTAACTCCATTCATTTTTGTTTATTGTTGATTCTCATAGCAGACCCCACCCATATCTTGCTGCCTGTAACATCAACCTATGGCATGGATTTTTTCAGATCACCTTTTTATGGGCAGTTTAAGAAAGATCTTATATCCCATAAGCTTCCCAATGCCTTTAGTGGGAAAACCAGCTCTCTGGTGGCATTTGAATACTTTTTGTAGGTCTCTGCCTCTTGAACTATTTGAGAAAAGCCTGGGGAGAAATATTTTAACGAAATAAGAAGCAAAACAACAACCCATATCACTGTCAGTCCCAAGTGGGGTTTGGACTCTCCACAGGATCCAGCTCCTGACTCCCTTGATCATGGCCCCCTCCTCTGGTTCAGACATTTATTGGGCTAGGAGTCATTTAAGCTCCAACAGCCTGATCTCTTCCCAGTGCTTAGGATCTGAACATCCCCTCCACAGCATCTCCACAAGGCTTATAACAGCGGTTTACATAATATTATTACAAGGTTCAGCATCAATTTTATTTCTTTTTTAAAGTTACAGTGGAAATGTTGGCTTTAAAAGGCTATCACTGCTTGCTTCTTCTCACTCCCCGCAGGGCAAGAGGGTCTTCAGGCTCCCCTGTGGTGGCAATTGGAGGAGGGAAGGACCACTGTGGGAGGTGGATGGTGGCTATTCAAGGAATTGTTTATTCTCCCCTCTCATGGCAAGAGTTGCAACCCAAAACATCTGGAGGGCACCAAGCTGGGGAAGGTAGGGATAGGGTGAGTGGTGGTTTCGACATGTGAGAACAGCTGCAGACCTTACATCCACGCTGAACATTTGAGGCATGTTTAAAGCCATGACTTCCCCGAAAGAATCATGGGAGCTGTCATTTATTTCTCACAGAGCTACAGTTCCCAGCACCAGTTCCCAGTTCCCTTTGGGAGAGGCCGTGTGCTTTAAATGTATGGTGTAGCCTTTTAGTGTCTTTGCATCTTGAAATAGACTTCTGAATTGCCCTGTGGTTGTAGAAGAACAATTAATAATAATAATGTATGGTTTCTCCCCATATGCCCACACCACTTTTTTCTTTCCCATCTGCTCAAGTTGTCTTATCTCTCTGCTTTCCTCTTCTAGGGCAAAATCTAAAAATGGTGGAAGGTGTTTAAGGGAAAGGTTGGAGAAGATAGGATTAAATCTACCTGCCGGGAGGCGTAAAGCAGCTAATGTCACCTTGCTAACGTCACTGGTGGAAGGTAAGGCTCCTTCAGTTTGGGAGCTCAGTGGATTTCTTGGAGAATGCACGGGGTGTTTGGTGCTCAAAATATCCTCTCCTGTTAGACATGAGAGGGCTTCATATTATTTGTCTTCGATACCCTGTCTGTGGGATTTGTGGGTGCTGCATTTATATGCTTCTTTGAAACACATGTTGTGCCTTAGCCATTAAAACTCCCTCAAGGTGGCTTATAACAAGATTTAAAATCTAATATAAAACCAGCAGTAAATATTATTGGCTGTAGCTTCCTAATAATAATAATAATAATAATAATAATAATAATAATAATAATAAATAATTTATTATTTATACCCCGCCCATCTGGCTGGGTTTCCCTAGCCACTCTGGGCAGCTTCCAAAAGAATATTAAAATACAATAGTCTATTAAACATTAAAAGCTTCCCTAAGTTCTACTCAGAGTGGAATCATTGAAACGAATGGACCTAAGCTGGTCAATGGGTCTGTCCTGAGTAAGAATAGCATTGGAGACAACTCTAAAAATGAAAGCACAAAAGTAACAAATACAGAGGATAAAGCTTCAAACAGCAGGAGAGAAACTCAGTTAAGGTCAAAGACCTGGCAAAATAAAAATTTAACACACAATTTCTGTTCTCATCCTGAAGCAAAGTTCTTAACCCGAGGTACTATTTCTGGGTTAGCGGAGTCCGTAACCTGAAGCGTCTGTAACCCGAGGTACCACTGTATAAGTAGAGGTGGTGTGGGGAGTAGCCTTTGACATCATCACCCTGCACAGAAATGGGTCCTGAGGCTAAGCCCATCTGTGATTAATATGGGCAAAAGATTAACTATCAGGCACCTGAAGGGGACGGAGGAGGCAGGATGGGGTTATTCTCTGGCCTTCATGGTAAATGAGAGAGGTTGCTATCCCTGCAACCTCGACTTGAGAAGTGTGTGTGTGTGTGTGTGTGTGTGTGTGTGTGCGTCAGCGCGCACGTGCGCGTGCACACACACACACACACACACACAGAGTGACAGGAGTTTTTGGACTGTGCATTTGCTTTGCTCTGAAATCCATTGTCGCCCAAAAGGCAGCTGCCAAGGAGGAATAGCCCATCTCTTTTGTTGGCAGCAAATGAAACGAACAGGTCTGTGAGGCAGCGGTTGTTCCCCAGGCAGTTGGGCCTGGCTCCTTTGAATGGTTGATTACCATCAGAAGAAAAGGAGGACAGGGAAAGACACATTTTTGACTCAGCCCAGACAGCTGGGAGCTGTCACTGGCTGCTGTTCAGGGGGTTGGAGTAAATTACAGACGATGGCATGTTTGACCAAGGAACAAGGCTAGCCCTACATATCGAAAGGGCTAGCCTTACCTTTCAACCAAGCCCTGACAGCCCCAGGGTCCTGGCTGTACTTCTTCTTCACATTTGTTACTCACTTTCCTCCCCACGAAAACTTACCCAAAGTGACTTACAAAGTGCAGAGTCTGTCCTTTGATTTTTTTGCATGAATTTCTGATTTTGGCTCCTCTCCTTCCAGCTGAAGTGGGCTCCACTAAGAGTGCATCATTCTTACTATGGCACACTCTAAAAATAAATCCTGTTTTGGCTGTGAAAGCCAAGGATACCCCCAGCTTTAAATGACAGAAAACAAGCAGAATAAAAATTAAAAAATCGAACTATATCTCACTTTCTCCTTTGATAGATTAGTATTATTTAGAACAGCAATATACATCAATGTATGGGTGACTGTGGGACTCACAGGCCAGTTGCATCCTACAGAGCCTTTGGGTCTGGTCCATGGCCTCCCCTCCTCACCCCCTATCCCACCCAGCGTTCATGCTTAACAGGAAAAGGTCCCATTCATGCATATAAGACATTTCTCCTAGAGCTGTCTGACATGTAGAGCGGATAGATTTTCAAAGGGGGCGGTTGGAGAAAGAAGGCACAAACTGCTCACATGCTGCCATCCGCTCCATTGCAGTCCCTCTGTGGCAATTTGACATTCTAAAAAGGCCACCTTCACATAATTGGGTCCTTTCTTTAAGCTTACTTGCGACAGGGGAGGATAAGGCCAAAGAGGGAGAGGGTTGTTCCCCAGCCATTGTTACAGATACAGTGGTACCTCAGGTTAAGAACTTAATTCATTCCAGAGGTCCGTTCTTAACCTGAAACTGTTCTTAACCTGAGGTATCACTTTAGCTAATGGGGATTCCCGCTGCCGCCATGCAATTTCTGTTCTCATCCTGAAGCAAAGTTCTTAACCCGAGGTACTATTTCTGGGTTAGCGGTGTCTGTAACCTGAAACGTCTATAACCTGAAGCATCTGTAACCCGAGGTACCACTGTAATAGCAAAGCTGTTTGGGAGCCAAGCTGGACCGCTCAACAATAACGAAGAGCTTTCTACGTATTAAGGGGGGGGGATCCTTAGGCAGAATTTAGGAATTTCTATATTAAATGATAAATAAATTTGTAAACCCCCTACAAAACATCCTGACATGTGAGCCTGCAGGACAGGGTTGGGGAACAGATAAACCTCTGTTTAAATTATAGTCATTATTTCTCAGTTTGCAGCTGTACATGCAAATTAGCATGTGCATATATATGCAGTGCTATTTTTCTAGAAAAAGAGGTGCCGGAACTCACTGTGAACACCTCCCTTGTTCCTTTATAATGACAATGGTGCCCACCTGAGAGGTGCTGGAACTGAGTTCTGGCTTTGAAAAAGCCCTGCATGTATGTTTGTAATCCATTTCCTTTTTCTCTTGGTTTTAATGTATCTATGTGGAGATTTTGTCTGTCTGTTTGTTTGTTTGTTTGTTTGGTTGCTTGGTTGGTCATAAGTTGCTTTGGGTTGCCCTGGGCAAGATAAAGCAACTAACAAATTCAATAAATAATAATAATATGCAAAGGTTCCTCAAATCCTCTCTCTGTTTGGGTGGCATGTAAAGCTCTACTCCACCCCCTTTTCCAGCTGTGTAGCAACCCCAGATCAACCATAGAG